>NC_083819.1:2240755-2840755 GCF_015708825.2 Lethenteron reissneri
AGTCGTGCTGTGCTTGTGTGCTCCCCTGCTCATCTTCTTGGTTCTTTCGGTAAAGTCACGTAGAAGGGAAATAATAAAGTAATAAAAATAAAACATGACAAAATAATTCTCACGACGTTTCGGCCACAATGCAAGCAGCCGTCCTCGGGTGAAGAACAGATCTGTCGGAAAGACAGCGTCTTTTTTTTCTTCACCTGAGGACGGCTGCTTGCGTTGTGGCCGAAACGTCGTGAGAATTATTTTATTATGTAATTTTTTATTATTATTTTATTATTTCCCTTCTACGTGACTTTACCGAAAGAACCAAGAAGATGAATCGCTGCAGTCACGAAAGCTTTAAATCGAAAAATGCTCCCCTGCTTTCAAGCCGTACTGACCGGCGTGGTGAAGTACGGTTAAAGAACTCCCACGACCCGCACAGCTTGGGAAGGCCCTCATCTAGTAATTAATTGACTGCAGAGCTGTCCACGCACGTGGTCATTTTTACTGTTACATTCTGCAGAGATGAATCTGGTGATGCGTCTTTCAACCGTCCCAGTCGTGCAGGTCTCTGTGGACCCCATAGTTTTTGATTGAGTGATGCCCACCGCCTTATGACTTCTGTGGAGAATGTGGTTCTTAAGCATCCTCAGTTTACGAGTTCACTACCTATGGAGCTTAAAGCAGTTTGAACGCAACGTCATATTTAGATTTGTTTAATTCAGTAATGAAAGTCTAATGCCAGAAATATATTGGCATGTGTTAATAACATCTTTGTTGGGTGGTGGAGGATTAATGACAAATTTTGGCATTAAACTAACGTACCATGTGACCCAACCCAAAAACAAGTATGGATTAGCTATTGTTATTAACGCTGTATTTTAGTGAAGTAACACATTCCAGAAAAATAAATAATGTTATGACTTTCCTTAAATATAGCATCGTTAAGTCATAAAGTATACTTAATGAGGACGACAGGAAAATGTCTCGCGTCTGGGAATATAGGTGCACGTTTAATAACAATAACAATGCAATTTATAACACGCACAATATTTCAGGGACGTAAATGCCCGTAACCCTGAGTGCCAAGGGCATTTTCAGTTCCATGAGAAAAACAAACGTGATTTTGTTGGCCAGCTTTTGAAGGCAATCGTCAACGTGATTGAAATGAGGAGTGCAATCTGCTGGATGCAGAATGGATGGGGGGGCCAGAATTTTGTTAAAGTAATCGGGATTAATGGCACTAGTGTTGAGCCCTATCAGCCAGAAATATAATCAGCCACTCTGCAGGGAATGCTATTATATCTGGGGAATTTGTATAACGGATGAAACGTCCAAATTAAATATCTTTCCAAAATTACACTGTCCACTTTTTGGAATCCGATTAAATGTGCATGTAATTAAAATATATTTAATTATTACGCTATGTTGTGTTTTGTTTTAATTGGCTTCATAATATGAAGGAGAGGTTTTTTTTTCTTCCCAGCAGGAGAACCGAAATGATATACTGCTTAGCGCACTTAACCTTTTCTCATAAATTATTTGCTCAAGTGCAAAAGTGGACGGTGAAAATTAATATCCGTTCTATAAAACGTAAGCCCAGTTTTTTGCATGCCCCCCGTATTAATACGTTGGCCTCAGAAGGGGAAACCTCATGCCTTTTGTGGGTCACAGACATCCCGTATCCCCATGTCAATCAATCTTACAACAAACACTTTTCCCCTTTTGTACCACACTCTTTAATAAACATTGCACGCATCTACAGATCGATTCACACTTCGATGTGGATTTTGTCCAGCTCACAATGACTGTAGTGCATGCTGAATCCTAAACAGAAATTGTCTCTAAGGGGATGACAAGAATGGCAGCCAAGAACTGGAACTTGTCCCAGATGATTTATTACGAGGGTGACGGAGCCATAAAATCAGCTCGTGTTCAGGTGCTAGGTGGTATTGTTACATTGCAGGATTGTTAGAGATGGCCAACTGTTTGGTGAGGTTTTGATCCAGCTACGGATCAATCATAGCTGATGATGTTCCTATAATACTGTGATTTTCAATACATCACTGATACATCCCATAGCTCTTAAGGGTCACTAGTTTCATGTAAGAATTACATTAACGATGTTAAACTTTACAGAGATGTTTGACCAATGGATTAAACAGGTAGAATTGTATAATTAGCAGTCGGGTTGTGAATTGCTTATCGATTCTTCGATAATAGTTTTTAGAATACATTCTAAAAGCCCGACAAACTGATGGTGGAACCCAGTTCAAATTTAGTAACTATTGAACCGACTGGCATGTGCGAACATTCAAACCACGCGGCACGTTCCAACGAGGACCGGTCAGCAGCAGCTGTCGTGTGCTACGTCCAACAGACACAAAGACAGACACGCACGTGGCAGTACTTTTACATCTGTCATTGGACATTCGTATATGTTCAGCAAACAAATAATATCGACTTGTTTTGCGTCCGATGTATTGATAACTCTTCCAAAACCGACATCAACAACCATAATTTTGAGGCAACGATGAAATGCGGCATGGGTGCACATTGTGTGTGTGGAAGTACACGTGTCACGTCGTGAATGCATTTGGACATGCCTATCGGTTTGCATTAAAGGCCACTGGCATGTTGGGGAGTTTGGGTGTCTTGCATGCCACATTTGAAATGCATGCCTCTGGTTCATAACCTCTGTCGCGGTGAATTCTTAGAATCTTCCAATGAGCCCCCCCCCCCCCCGCATCCATATTACATTCAATATGTAATTGTTAAAGTTATTTTGATAAATTGTTAATTGATTTTGTATTATCAAAAGCTAATTATAAGGCAGTTCCAGTGGTTTACTGTGGTCCCACGTAGGCCCCGATGCAATTAATTGAATGAGCTCCAACCCTGTCCAGTATCCCCCTTTCTTTTTGAAGCCCAGTGCCTGGGCCGCCCTCTGACTCACGGGCCCCTCTGTGTGTCATTGCACCACCTGCACATTGGATAGCTGTGCCACTGGCCAGTGCATCGGAGGCCTGACTGGTATTGATTTGCTACAATAGATCGATGAGCAACATGTTTCTTGCACCGTGATTGGTTCAACGGCTTTGCGCGCTACAGCAGTGAAGTGAAATTCCACCATTCACATCCCAGGTAGCATGCTGCTTATGTAGTCTATTGTAGAAATTTAACCCCCCCCCCCCCTTCCCACTGGTTAGTGGGTGTGCGACACGTGCTTTTCATACATTCCGTTAATGTTTAGCCAGAGGGCCTGCAATTGAATTGGCAGTAGTGGGGAGTAAAAACGCCAGACCTTGGTTTTAAATTATCTTGCAGTTCTTACTCAGAGGGGGAATTGACCTGAGATCCTGAGGTTTATTGGTGGGGGCGTCGATAGTTTGTGCGATAGGAACATTTCCAGTTGTCTCTCTACTTCAGTTGTAATGAGAAACGCAATAAAAAGTGTTGCATGCTGGGAAATAATGGTGGGTCGCAATGAAAGCTGCGTTCTCTTTGCGGGAATGAATGTCACTCAGTATGGTTGTCAAGATGCAAAAAATGTGGCAGTATCCTGAGACTGAGTGAGGCTTTCTGGGTAAACAAACATTATAATATAATCCATAATAGAGGTAATAATTAACGAATAATATAACATCCAGATACACACCAACACAAATTCAGAGACATACCATGTGCCTATAGACATACACCAAAGACACACAACAAGACAAGACAGCGTTTCCCCGTATAGCCTAAATAGACTTTGGGGCTTGTGCTGTTAGTGACCACCTCTGAAAGCCGGCATGGCACATGAAGGGATGGGTAGCCAGCACAATTCTCGTCCGCCTTTGTCTCCCTAGTGACGATGTTTATACACTGCACCAGTTTCTCATTTAAGGCTGAGTCGGTGAGGCCCAGGACCATTTCAGAAAATCTCCACACACACGCACACCATATTCAGATATACACAGACATGCATATCACATAGTCGGGATGTGTGTATCTGAATGTGTACATCTGTTTGTGTAACGAGCTGTATCTAAATGGTGTGTGTTGGTGTGTATCTGGATGTTATAATACATTTTTAATCGAGATTGAAAACTCATTCCTTTAGAAACTGCTTTTTGTGTTCAGTTTGTGTTCAGTTTGTTATCCTTCCTCCGCACCTCCGATTAGCACGCTTGGCTACTCATGGTGCGAAAGAAGTTCTACATACGTACATACATACGTGTGTATACGTCTATCGTGATGTTTGTTTAATTGTGTCAGGAAGAGTGTGTTGGTACATGTGTATGTGGGGAGTGATGTTGTGTTGTGGTGATCTCGCTCCGCTGCGAACCTGGCGACTCGAACCTGGCGACCCGATCATGGTCAACACCAGTGACGATTAATTATCTCAACTGGTCCTGGGCCTCCCATAGGTCGAATCACCCTTAAATGAGTACCTGGTGCGGTGTGTATGATCGCAACTAGGGAGACAAATCGGCCGGGTGTGGTGCTGGCCACCCATCCCCTCATCTGTTTTGCTGGATTCATAGGTGCTGCACGCTAACAGCACTTGCTCCAACAGTCTGTTAAGGCTATATGGGGGATCTTTGTCTTTTGCACCAGGTAAAGACGACCTGCCGAGAGCTCTTCTCCCAGGTGTGCGACCTCCTCAAGCTGAAGGACCCCAATTTCTTTGGGCTCAGCGTTCTGACAAGTAGGTTCTCAAATCCTTTCATTCGTTCTCATGAACACGACATGCCCACAACATGAACACCACCGACTTGGTATTCGTAAGAAAGGATGACCGAGCACTTGTTATCACACGCTCTTGTGAGTCCAGTCCATCACGAATGCGCGCTCATCTCGTACAGTATTCATCTCTTTGTTTTTTTGGGAACAACACTGATTTTTAAAGTCTGTTGAAACACTGGCTCGGACTCAAGGATGGATCGCGAACATCTGCAGGTAACTGGTTCCAGGTTTTGTGGTATCCGGCCGCCCAGAGACCACAAAACTGATGGGCGCATCGCACATGTTAGCTTCATCCGTGCATGGGTGTGCATAGCCACCTCGTCACTCCACTGCTGGATGAATGCCTTTGCATCCCTTGCGGGGGCATGGGAGAGGTTATTTCACCATACTTCACTGCACTGGTCAGTGCAGCTTGGTGAGGTCGGGGAGCCGGGCTTGTGAGCATCGAAGTAAAGCACAACGCCTGCTTGGCCCGTGAGTTGGTGAACAAATTATTTGGCGATGCGTTTACCACCAGATGTACCCTGTGTGCACAGTGGCCACTTGCTTTGTGAAATGAAACGCCTCTGATGCGATTTGATGCGTTGGGGAGCGTGAGAGTGGCGTCGCATTGTCCTTGTATTTCCACGCAAAGCATTCATGTCCGAGCGGTAAAGCACCGGTTGAACACGGGTACTACTATTAATGTGCCACCACTTTCAAGTCAATTCCTTGTACGTGGAAAGGTTCGGAAGAAGCGTCATAAGGATAACGGTATTTTACACGGGTTGATTCGGGGGGGGTGCACAGATTATAGGAAGTCCAGTCAACACACGGGGCTGTCGCGTGCGTGCAATATGCTGCCCATAGCGGCCGTCGTGCAGAATGAAGACATGCTGCGTCGCGCTATCGGTTTGGGCAACTCGGCGCTTTCCGTCCACCCACCCTCTTTGTGCAGACAATGAACACATTTTCATGGACCTTGAGCAGAAGCTGACCAAGTACTGCCCCAAGGAGTGGAAGAAAGAAGCCAGCAGGGTGAGCACACACTCACCCACCCAGCGCGCTGACAGCGCCACAATGGCTGTTACTTCAAAAGGCTGGGGAAGAGAGGGAGAGAGAGAGAAAACAGAAACAGCCAGAGGAAAGAAAAAAAAACACAGTAGAAAAAGAGCATTGAGCACCCGACTGAATGAGCACCCACCCCCACCTCACCGAAGTAGGTAAATAAAAAAATAAATGAGCATTAAAAAACATCCCTGCTGCGTGACCAAAATGCAACTGGTCATTGAGTTTTAAAAGCATTACACTTGGGCCGTGATTAATTGGATGCTGATGTTCGTTGTGGAAGTGACAGCGGCTGTGTGTGTGTGTGTTCGAGTGTGCGTGGCGAGTGGTAGTGCAGTGGTTAGTGCAGTTCGTTGTGAACCCTGTGGGCTGTGTTTGATTTCCCACCCACGACCAACACCAGTGACAATTATCTGAACTGGACCTGAGCTTCTCTGAGGTTGAATCGGCCTTAAATGTGTCCCTGGTGTCGTGTGAAAACATCAGAACTGGGGAGACAAAGGCGGCTGGGTGTGGTGTTGGCTTCTCACCACCTCGTGTGCCCTGTTGGGCCTTCATAGAGGCTCTCTTACAGCACTTGCCCCAACAATCTTTTCAAGGTTACAGGGTGGATCTTTGTTTTAAATGACGACCTGGTTGAGTGTGTAAAATATCACCAATGGGGAGACAAAGGTGGCTGGGTGTGATGTTGACCACACTCCCTGCATTATGTACTGTGTATGGATGATATTGGTCGCGAAAGCCTACGTGTTAAAATCACTTGCCCTGGCAGTACGTCATGGCTATGAATATAATGAGTAATAATGTACAGACCCACTGTTGGATGAAGCCCTCCCCACACTGTCTCAGTCATGGTTTGACCATACTTCACTCTGTTCGGTGGGAGTTGAAGAGGGAGGACCCAGAACTGGTTTAGGTATTGCTTGCCTCTGATGTTGGCTGTGATTGAGAATCGAACTCAAGTTAAGCAGGTTCAGAGCTGAGTGGGCAAACCACTGTGCCACCACTCCCCCCCCATAACGGCTATTTGGAGGTCTTTGTTAGTGAGTGAGTGAGTGGTGGGTGAGGGGCTCTTGTCTTGCCCATGCTGTCTGAAACCGCCTCTCTTCTTTGCAGGGGATTGACCACTTTGGGCCGCCCTTCAACATTCACTTCCGAGTGCAATATTACGTTGAGAACGGGAAGCTGATCAGGTAACTTTGGCTTTGTGAGTCTCCATCTGTGAGGTTGTCCAGTCTATCGTCGCTAACCATAAAGGCCTCTCCAAGTCGTCGGCATCTCTCGTGGTCCTGCGATGCAACAATTCATCCCAGCTGCTGCTGCTGTTGCTGGACATCAATTTATCTCATTGCTGCATCTATTCCGTGGTCATCTTCTAGGACATGTTCCCCACTTTTTGCTTGCCAATCTGTATGCGTATTTTTAACACATACAATTGGCCATCTTTACAAAGGATTATTGTTGTCTAGAAGGGCTAAGAATCTGAAAATTGTCATTAAATGTCGTCCATGCAGTGCTTGCATTGAAACAATTTAGAGGATGTAATCGCATGGGGGTCGTTGGATTCATAGTGCAGTGCGATTATTGCTGCACCAAATTTTGAGTAAACTGATTTAAATTGCATGACACATGGACTGCATTATTTACTTGTGCTTGTGTATCATTACTCTTTGGTTCTTTCGGTAAAGTCACGTAGGTATAAAATAAATATCTACGTGACATTACCGAAAGAACCAAAGAGTATGGATTCCTGCAGTCACGAAAGCTTCAAATCAAGATTGTGTATCATTGCCACTGCTGTCCCTTGATTTAATACAACATAATCTCTAGGCGAGTTTGTGGAGAATATGAACGTATAAATATAAAAATTAAATATATAATGCCGCCTCCTCATGTTTGCACGTAGTCTTATGGGAGTGCATCTTAATTATCAGCGGCGATGTAGGTGGAGGTGTGTAATTGTGTGACATTACTATGGCGGAGGTGTTTGCACTTTCCGTTGTTGAGTGGACTTGCTAATGACTGGTACCATTGGTGTTAAGGTCGGCCTCTGTGAAGGAAGGAGGGATGCTACTAGGCAGTTGGAGGCAGTCGCTCTCCAGCATAAATAGAGGGCAGAGAAGCAACTGCTCACAACAACGAGTCGAGCGCCGGGCGGCTAAAGCGCAGAAAATTGGCGCAGTTGAGGGCACAGTTGGGGCACCTGCCAGTTATTTAATTCAGTCAACTAATGGCACTTGGGTCTGTCCCGTGACCTGCCAGCTGGCATTCGACATTTCACGTGGCTTTGCTATGTGCCAGGCACATAGCCTGGCATTAGCGCCGTGGAGACGTCATCGCCACTTGTTGACGAATGGCGGTTGTTGTTGTTATTGCTGTTGAACAGCTCTCTGCCATGTCTTCAGGTTGTGCTGTGTCTTGTTTGGAATTACGTTTGACGTTTCGCTCCAGGCGGTGGAAGCTTCTTCAGGAACTCTTTTTAGAGTAAGAAAGCTGCCAGCGTGCAGAGCTGCACGCGGACACATTGTGTACTCACGACCTGTGTGTGTGTGTCTGCGTGTTGCTTGGGTGGTTGTGCTCGGTGGTTCATGCGCAGTGACAGGGTGGCACGCTTCTACTACTACAACCACCTGAAGAGCCAGGTGCTGAGCTCGCAGTGCGCCCTACGGGAGGAGGCGTACTTCCTACTCGCGGCGCACGCCCTGCAGGCCGACCTGGGGGACTTCCGGCCTTCCAGGCACCAGGGCCGCTACTTCCATCCAGAGGCCTACTTCCCAGCATGGGTAGGTGCTTGGTGCTCCTCTGCTGGCTCGCGTCCACACACAGTCAGTTCCGCCCATTGTGAACAATACACGGTCGGTTTTTTCTGTGTGAAAATTTTCGGGCAAGGTCTACTGACAGTTGTGGTGGAGTCCTTTCATCAAGTGTTTATAGGAATTCAGATGCAACCCAAACAGCCAAGCGCTGGTCATGATGTTGCTGGATGGATCAGGCTGCGTTTTCAGGGCGGTCTGATTTACATCTAAAGCTTTGTTATTTCTGAAGTTGCTTCATTAGACCGCTTTATCCACATTAGGGATACAAAGGGGAATAAAACTGCAATTTTCAAATCGCAGAGCTAAATTATTTGGAAGACCACATTTTACTATGATGGGTCATTGGTGACTGGGCTGAGCCCATAAACTCAGCTACACTTTGAGACACGGTTTCATTGTAGGTGGCTGTAATTTGTATTTGTTGTAATGTTCTGACCCACCCCGACTGGACTTCTGTGAAAAAGAGCTTTAGAGCTCATCAAATTCCTCCAGGGTAAATAAATATTCTGATTCTGGATTTTAACCTTGGATCTCGGTGGTGCTATCTCAGCGCTTTGTTTTAAACTAACGAGCGACCTGGACTTTACTAGGAGCTGCGTTTTTGAGGCTCAACTTAAACCCAAATTTGAACCCAGGTTGTCAGCATTGCCAGTTCAGCACTGTGACACCCCCAGCCACGCAGCCACTTTGGCTGCACCACAGTAAGTGGTGCTATGACGGGATCTTGCGTGCTCATCTCGAGGTGCGGCGTAAGTGCCGTGCTGTCCCCCTGGCTGACCCTCACGGCCACGCGAGTGCCGTGTTGTCCCCTGACCCTATTGGCCCTGCGAGTGCCGTGCTGTCCCCTTGACTGACCCTCTCGGCTCCGCACCCTCCTTTTCGTAGGTCATCAAGAAGCGCGGCGGCGACTACATCGTGAGGCACGTGCCAGCCATGCACCAGGACCAGGCCGGAATGTCTGCCAACGAGAGCCAGCTCTGCTACATCCGCGAGGCGGCGAGGCTCGAGGATGTGCCCGTGCACTTCTATGCCCTCTTCAAGGTTGGTCATTGCTTGTGCCTGTGTATCTGCCTGCTTGTTTGTTTGTGTGCGTGTTAATTGTTAAGAGTGCTAGTGCAGCGGTTGACGCGCTGCGCTACGAACCCAGCGACCCCAGTTCTATTCCCGCTCATAGGCCAACACCTGGGACGATTTCTGAACCGGTCCTGGGCCTTCCCTAGGCCAATTTAGCCTCAAATTAATGCCTGGTGCGGTGTGTAAACATCGCTACTGGGGAGAAAAAGAAGGCCAGGCGTGGTTCTGGCCATCCCACCCCCTCATATGTTGTGCCGGCCTTCATAAGGTGCTAGCTAAACCACACTTGCCCCGAAAGTCTATTCAGGCTATACAGGGGAAATTTGTTTGTGTTTGTCTGGTGCTTCGTCTGTTTATTTGTCTGCCTGCCTCTATTTGCATATTTGCACTTTTTGTCTGTCTTTGCTGCGTGTGGGATTTCTGCCTAGCTGCTTGTTTGTGTATGGGTCTCCCTGTGTCTGAATGTTGGTCAATATTTTTGCCTCTGCATTTGGCCGGCTGCCTGTTGTGTGTCATCCACTTCTGTTTGTCTGTTGTGTTGTTTTTTTGTGTCCTGCCTGTCTTCTTGTCTGCCTACCCTTTAGTTGCTGTGCCTGTTTCTTCATAGCTGCTCGCTAACAGCACTTGCTCCTACAGTCTGTTAAGGCTATACGGGGGTCTTTTGTGTCTATCTGTTCGCCATCAGTAGTTGATATGTCAAGTCCCACGTATACATTTATATGCTTGCGCTTCCCGAATGTCCACAATCTTAGTTGACCTCACGTTTGAATGCGTTTTTTCGGCAATTATTTTCAAACTTGCACGACAGAAGACTAAAGCGTTGTGAATAAATATTCACTATTCTTGGTTCTTTCGGTAAAGTCATGTAGAAGTGAAAAAAATATCTATATCTTGTTTTATATGTTTATTATTTTATTATTTCACTTCTACGTGACTTTACCGAAAGAACCAAGAATATGAATCCCTGCAGTCACGAAAGCTTTAAATCAAAATTTTAATATTCACTGTTCAGATTTTCAGTGATGTTGGTGCTCCATTTTGTTTCAAGATGGATTCCATTCATGTGTTGTCGATTTTAATACAGTGACGTGATATTAATTAATACCATATGTGGTAATGTTTTGTGTAGTCTCATTCTGGAGCGATCGTTCAGCTGCTGTGGTGTGAAAACATCACCACTGGGAGACAAAGGTGGCTGGGCATGGCATTGGCCACCTACCCCTCGTGTGCACCATGCCAGCCTTCATAGGTGCCCGCTAACAGCACTTGCCCGAACAATCTGCTGAAGGCTACACTTTGTCTTTGTCTCATTCCACCAGGAGAAGAAAGACGATGAACCCACTTTGCTGTTAGGATTGACTCTTAAAGGTCTCCAGATTTACCAGGTCAGTGCCTAACACAGCAGGTTCAACCCCTACCCAAACACTCAATTCAATGGAACCCCGAAAATAATATCAACAAATCTTCAACACTGCGGTGCGGACTTGGCTGCAGTGAAAACATTGAATAAACCTGGGACTGAGCCAGAGCGGTTTTTTGTAATATTTTTTTTTTAAATCCATGGTGGTAGTTTATATAGTGCGAGGGTGTGTGGGCCCAGGGTGGTTGGATGGTCGAGAGTCTATGTAAAGTGAACCTCTATAATGTGCAATGAAAATATACGAAGTGGGGTCAGTGCAGGGGGCTAATGTATTTATCTTAGACATTCGCCTGCTCACCGGACACTGGCCTTGATTTTAGCAACAGCGGCGTGGAAAATGTGGAATTTATATTTTTCGTGGCTGTTTCTGGTTTTGATTTGGAGCGGTAAGGTCGGTTTATATAAACCCCGGATAACATTTCAAAAGAAATGTTAGCCATAAAAAATATATATACAGCACATACAGTGCGTTCACATGTTGGTCACATCCTGTTGTTTACGACCACTTTGGCAAAACGGTTGTGAGTTTTAAACCGTCTCTGGTGTTCTCACCAGTCTAGAGTTTCGTTGGGGCATGTCAGCATTCTTATGTTTACAGTTTGACTCTTTCATGTATGGACCCCCACGGACAGCTGACTGCGTTCTCAGAGGCCTTTGTTTAGTCTTTCTGGAGAGTTCTTTTAGACCAAAGGTTGCTTTGTTGCGCCCACATTAACGAGTCTATAAATATGAAATCGTCGGTGAATATATTTTTGGGACGCGAGTCGCGTGCGTGCAGCCACGACGGCATGAGCCGGTGGAATTTTCTCTCGGGCCAGGCATTCCTCGCCTGCCTTGTGGAGCAACATGATATTCATCAATAATGCTTGGCATCGGTGTAAACAGCTCTATTTTCATCTTAAGGGATGAAATACCTTGGGTCTCTCCAAGTGACAAAGCAACGTGTGCCACGTTATAAAGGATGCTGTCTCAACCAAGTGCAGTCCGTTCAGATTGATGCCAGATTAACCAATGCCGACTTGACGAATGGATTGTATTTCGTCCGTTTCTCCCAAACCTTTTGGGAAATGCTCATTGTGACCTCGTGCTGCTGCGCATTGCTCCAACTTCTATCACAGCAGCGTTTTTACGGGAGTCTTCAGTTATAACAATAATAGAAGGTCAAAAGGTAAAGATGCAGCCCTGCAATTGCTTTCTCAAGACACTGCTGACAGGGAGGGCCTCCAATAGATGGAGCTTTAGAGAACACCTATAGAGAGTATTTGGCCTACTACTCCACACTGGCTAGATATCTGCTGGTCCAACCAACTGTGGAGGACCCATTTTTACTGCTGGATGGACAAAGGCATCGGGACGCGCCGGATGATGGAATCGAACTGGCAACCTCTGGATTGCTAGTCCAGTGCTCACCATTGCAACCATGGCAGCATAATAAGAATAATGATTAAAATGTCGGTTATTTACCCAGGAGAATCTCACTGAATCTCAATGAAAGTGTATTTTTTCATTTTTCTGAGGAGCCCTGCGCATTGTGGATATTTGTCCAATGCTGTTCATGAATGTTTGCCTGTTTGGCACGTGGGAGGACAGTTGAGCACCCAGAGAAAAATCGCACACAAGGGGATATCGCTCAAAAGATCTGCACAGATTGAAGCTATAATCCATTTCTGAAATGCCACCTCGCTATGAGACGTGGCCATATGTTCCTGGACTCTGCAGAGTCAATCACGAAGATCTCTATGGAGCGGCACCTGTCACCCGAAAAACAAATGCCAGGCGAACTGATTCGAGGATTTGTCAGTTATGTCTACACATTATTTTCCCCATTTATCACACTTTGTTTACCATAGGATTAGGCTTACTAATTGTAATTCAGTCGGTTAAGGACGATTGGGCAATGAACCTGATCACCTACGTTCAGTTTTAGTTTAATTTATTAGGATTTACACTGTGAGCCATTCGGCTCTTGATTTGGGTTCAACCGCAACAAACAATAAAATTACAAGATACACCTAAAATTCATTGTACACAAATCTAAACATCACATACGTAAACAATAAAATCCTACGGAAAAAGCACAACCCGTCCATGCTGCGTACAAAAAATGCCACGGTCAACTAGACCAGTGCTTTCCCTCTGGCCCAGTCTTCACTGGCCATCGTGGTGACAACCCCCCGTGACCGACACAGCATGGGTAACCCTCCATCCACTATTTGGTTAATTAAGAGTTATAGTTTATTTTTACGATTGCTTTATAATTTGATTTTAAGTATCAGCTTCATGCTGTATATTTGTGATGAATAGAGCTCATAGCTCATCAGATATCTGTTTAACACGTAGGAGGCTTTCGTGACCAATATCATTCATAATAGAGTTTTTGTTTTTTTGGGTTAGATCGCGTAAATATATAAATGTGTCGATAAAACCCGCCACCACCCGACACAGCCAACTAGTAAGGGTTGTCACGTAAACAGAACGTGCCAATTCGTCACTAGTACAGCACACCGGTGTGTTGGAGAGCCAAGCCAGAACATTTACAATCTGAGTACGACGTTCTCCAAGATAACTAAAGATTCTGAATTAACCTAATTCAGTGAGATTTAATTGAGAGATTTAATTAGTTTCCTGCAGGCCAAACTCCCCACTCTTGGCAAGTTACATCTTACCTTTCATCATATCTGCACGTTATTGGTCCCCCATGTGCAATTATGATGTCCTGGCAGCCTGAAATACATCAGCTCTGGTCATGAGTTATTTTGCCAAATGCCCATCGCTTGTGCGGCGGTGTCACCCCTGGCGCACCCAGCGAAACAATTTGGAGGGAGGAAATTGTTTCAACGGCAGTGCAGAGTCATTAATTTCAGGAAACGATATTGATTGCCTGTCAATTAAGTTTTCATTTCTATTTAATTAAATGTTTCTAATAAGGCGTATACATCAAGAGTGATGCATTACTTATTTGCAATTTATAACATTACAGATTTCTAAAATGGTCAATGGCCTTACGATGGCTGTCAAACAAAATTGAGTTGTGGAGTCAAATGACCCCACTCCCTCTTACCCCCCCCCCCCCCCCGGGTATGCATCTGCTGTCGCCTTCATGCGAGTCTCATAGTGCTCGTTTGTAAATGCACCTAGCTTGGCACAGGTCAATCTATATGCATGGTGTTGGCCATACCACCCCTTCGTGCACCATCCTGGCCATTGTGGGTGCTCACTGACAACTTCCCCCAGCAGTCTGTTAAAGGCTACACGGGGCACATTAGTACTTGTTTTGTCCATGTGTGCATGTTTGGGGAGCGGTGGTGCATCACTCGGTCATCTCAGTCAGTTAACCCAGCGAGCCTTTGGTACAGCACGTGGTCTCAACGTGCACCTCGCCTGGCAGACGTGCTGTGGGATGATGTCACCATCATTTAGTGGTGAATGGTGGCTGCTGTTGGCTGTTGCTGTTAGTCACGTGTCACCAGGTGCTGCTGTTGCTCGAAATGATGGTGTAAAATATACAGTCCCTTTTCATCATACCTTCTGGCTAGAGATTGCACAATAATAAGTGGAACAAAAGGGTACAGCAATGAATGAATGAACTAATTAATACGCTTGTACACAAAAACCATGTCTTGACATTTTTTGTTATTAAAAACAACATATGAAACCTGTGACTTGCTTATGACAGGCAGGATTGCTAAGCGATGCGCATACAATAAACAGCACCGTGAATTAAGGAACAGAATGGGCAGCTGTGCACCATCGTGAATAAAACAAATTCTCCACCATGACCACCCTGTTGCTGCCTCGCATCGAAACGATAGACGATGATGACGATGTTTCAGGCAATGGACTTTCTTTAAAACAGCAAAGCGAGGGCGTAGATTGACCTACTTAGAATCGGGAATTGCACTTTATACTGTGGAACGCTGGGAAAAACTGGGACACTTATAATAGAATTGATGAATTCACAATTTTGAAATGGCATGAACATTGGTCTATATGAACATATGAAAATCTGAAAGAATATATATTTCATGCGACTGAAGAATTGCAATATGGAAAATCAGTTTTTAATTATTTAATTTTCCCATTTATACTTTCCTCAGGTTTGCTTGATAAGCAATGTCTACTAAATGGTAAACTGTTCATATGTGAATTCAAAGCTGCTCATTGGTCAACTTTCTCAACAGTCCCCAGTTTTCTGAGGGCCTCAGTGTAAAATGCAAACTCCAACTAAAAGGTCAGTGCAACTCAATTCCCTATCTTAGCTCTGAAGTAAGGCCATTGTCAGAAATGTCAGCCTAATGCAGTATATATTAGGGGCGCCACGGGTGGCAACATGTTAACTACCTTGCATTGTATACAGGAGGCCATGAGTTTAATCCCAACTCTGAAGCCTCTATATTTGGAGTTTGCATACTCCCCCCATGGTCGAGTGAATTTTTCTCCAGGTCCACGTGATAAGCCACTCCATTGGCCTATCATTTGTGGCCAGGTCGCGTCTGAAAAAGAGCTACATAGCTCAGTGGGCCTTACCTGGTAAAGTAATAATCGTTGAGTTGCTTTTATATTTTAGGCACGTGACTCGTAGCCGCAGCCATAGTCAGAGGTACTGTATACTGGATGGGGTGTGTCAGGGGCCGCTGCCACGGGCAGACCCGGCTGAAATTAATCCCTGAATATAAGGGAGCGTTAATGATGCATCGGATTAAAAAAAAAATTGTTCTATAGGCAGTAGATACAATCTGGAGCTCATTTGTTTTTAATTCAATTTAATAAAAAAATGCATTATGGGTGGTTAAATTTGCATTGCACATTTCCCCCCTGAACGATCGCAGATAAGGCAGTGCCTGTGTGCAGCCTTTTTACTTTGCCTATGAGATACTTTTTTTTACTTTTACATGTCAAAATGCCAAAATGCTTTGTGTGTGCGGGATTGCAATTCGCGTGTGTGTGTGTGTCTGCACAGGGACTGAGTGCCGAGAGCCAGCAGCTTTTGTACGACTTCCCGTGGTCAAATGTTGGAAAACTCATATTCATGGTAAGGAGTGACTGGTCGATGCCAGCGTGATTCATTAATTCGTTTATAGCAGCAGTGGTGGTGCTGGTCTCTTGGAAGCCCAAAGGAGATTTTATTTTTCAAGCACGAGTGAGATGACAGACAGTTGGTAGACAATAAAAATACATTGTTTTGACAAGAGATGTAGACAACAGTGATGTAGTGAAACGAGAGAAGATATGTAGACGAGATATGTGTAGATGAAAGGTGTAAAATATCTAAATGTAGTCTTAAATTTGGACATAGATGAGAGAAGAGTGAAACAGACTGCATAGATAGGAGAGATTGTTACGAGATGGATTGATAGAAGATGGTAAGAGAACGTGGACATACATGGCCTTGGTGGAGGTCGTCTAATATCTATTTGGCCTTTGAGCTGCTTGGGAGCCCTCAGCGTTAACTAAAACTAAAACAGTTTTTATTTTACCAGGTAAGGCTCACTGAGCTATATAGCTCTTTTTCAGAAGCGACCTGGCCACAAATGATAGCTCAACGAAGTGGCTTATCACGTGAAATTTATAGCAGCCGAACGAATACTCTTAAATGCACGTTTCTAAATGTGGAGGGGAAAACCGGAGGACCCGGAGAAAATTGAACGCCACCACGGGGAGAACATGCAAATTCCAAATACACAACAGGTGTCAGGGTCGGGATCGAACCCACGACCTCGTGTGTATACCAGGCAAAGTAGTTTCCATCTTGCTCTGTGCTTCCACTGGCTCATGGCTTCTGCCACAAAGTGCCATATTTTCTCCTTTAAAACCATTAGTGACCTCGAGAGTGATTGCTTGTGCCGTATATATTAATTGAGGGTTTTTCCCCCACCATCCTCCCCCCCCCCCCCCCCCCATTCAACCCAGTGGTTTCACCTTCCCGTCGCTTAATGCCTGCCCGAGTTGGGCCTGTCTCAAATTCAAGGCTCCCTTTTCTGAAATTAGTCTCAGGTCTCCAAATACCCACGCTAATTTTCATTGTGCCTTGTGTTCGTTCAATTGCAGCCACCGCTGCAATTGAACGACTGGAGCAATGCCCCCCCCCCTCCTCCCCCCTGAATCCAAGGCATCAATCACCATCGCGCGAGGAAATACTGCGCACTTCCCGAAAGCAATAACCTGCACCGCTGTGCGCACACAACAACTGCGCAAAATAGTCTCCTTTTCAAGAGAGACCTGTGCTTAAATAAAATATTGTGGAGCCAAGTGGATGAATTGGGTAACCGCGTTAGGTAACTAAATACCCACAAATTGTATAATTCGACCTGTGTTAATTTCTGCAGCATATACAGTATATATATAAAATATGCACACATGTTGGCTGAAATGTATTTTAAATTAATAAATCATAAATCCAGTTTAATAATTAAAACATAACAAGCCGGACAAAACAATACCCTCAGGTTAACACTAATCTGGCAAATCGCCCGATGATGCTGGATGTAATTACCAGCGTAAATGTAAATGTTGTGGATTCACTCTTCAAACACACCAGTGGGTTGAAGTAGTAACTAATTGGCGTTTTGTTTACTGATTGGCCCTGTGGTGGAGGGTTTCGACACATTTATACTTACGCGATCTAACCCAAAAACCTTTATTATGAAAACAATACCCTCTCCATTCTGAGCACCTTTCCTTAAAGGATATCGACTTACATTTTCACCTTAAATAAGTTGGGCTGTTCATCTTACCATTTATTATTTTCATGACACTCAGAAATTACTTTGTACGCTGCATTTGCTTGTGCATGCATAACATTTTTATCAGAGCAGAAGCCCTTGTCATTTTCATTTCCCATCGAGACAATGAGGTTACAAACAGGCTTTGGCTTGAGTGGGCGCAGATCAAGCGGGTTAAGTAATGCTATCTCTGGATGGCACTGCAAGGTACAACGGTTGTCCTAACCAGTTTTACTGCCATGGCTTACGGTCCGAGATCTAAAGCCTCACTTGACTTCCTTGCATAAGCAATTCTCCACTGCTAAGGGCTACATCCAAATCAATTAATTGTTTTATGCTTGGTATTGAGGAACCCGCGGGTGGAGTATGTCACCAACCCCGAGTTCAATTCCTGACCACGGCTCTAACATCAGTGGCAAGTTACATCCGAATCGGTCCTGTTCTCCTCGCTCCCTTCTTACACCAACCCACGTTGATCAGCGTGGTGAAGTATGGTTAGTAAAACTCCCATAACCGACATGGGGATCAGAAGGCCTTCATCCATTTGGTCGCTTGAGAGTGGCCAGAAATTATTTAAATTTCATCGAGAAATCATTTCTGAAAAACGCAAAAGTGATCTCTCTCCTACTTGGGTAAGTTTTTTTTATGTGACTGCGGAAACAAGCATGTGGTTTTATAATCACATGACCATCCCCTTACATGACGTGGCCCTCCGCTTGGTGATAGCGGTTTATTTTTACTGGCAGTGCCATTTCAGGATGTACAATGGGGATGGCGACAGCTTGGAGGGGGGGGGGAAAGCCTTCAACAGCAGTGGATGGATCATGGCTGACATTGACGATGATGATAATGACGATCGTGCTCGTGCTGGTGCGCAGGGGAAGAAGTTTGAGATGGAGCCGGACGGACTGCCCTCAGCCCGGAAGCTCGTGTTCTACACGGGCTCGCCGCTGCGCTCGCGTCACCTCCTGCTGCTTCTCAGCACCAGCCACCGCCTCTTCATGACCGTGCAGCCGCTGCTCAGACATCTCCGGCGCCTCGAGGACTCCGAGGGTGAGTCCAGAGTTTGCGTGCCCAAAACGAACGCTTCCGGTCGTCATGTATAAGTTTGGGAGGCCGGTCTGCCTATAGACTTGCTTAGCACCCCCAGTTAGCACGTTTGGCTACGTACGATGCGAAAGTTGATGAACATACATTAATACGCACTTCACAACTCTAGTAAATGGTTCGCATCGTTGTGGAGAGTATAAATAACAAAGTAATAAGCAGACATTTCGTCTCCTTCATATTTCTGTCTCTCTACATAAATCAAAGTCTTACTCAATCCGTCAGACGCACAGCCTTCTGGGAGTGCATCATTTCACCAGCATCGTATTGAGACGTACAAACTCTGGACCAGTTTTGACAACGGTGTCTCATCAGCAGAGTCAGGCTGGCTTGAAATCGATGCTCGTGAACTGCCGATCTCACAGGCAATGACCATCTGTTTATGATATGGAGCCTGAGAGTAGACCATTGGTTGGCAACAAAGATGGAACCTGTCACCCATTGTTAACTCTCCAAATATTTTTTGGACCCCACCTTGGCACCAGTAACATATTTTTCTAAATTAAAATGAATATTTCGCACCACACGTAGCCAACCGTGCTAATCGGAGGTGTGTGAGTATATTGGTTGAATATGTTTCAGCCGATATTCACCACGAACTAGAATAAACAAAATTGAAGGGCTAAAATGTGCTTGGTTCCCCTCCCTTGTTTGTCCACTACATTTTAAGCTATTCATACGCCATCTGAAAGTAATAATCTTTAGTTTATATAAAATGCATGAATTTTGGGTGCCAGTGGTGACTGATCATAGGTGCCTGGATCTCTCTTATGGAGGACCTTCCGCCAGCAGTGACATGAACGAATAACTGCAGGGCTGCACTTTTTACCTTTTTTCACCCTCCTTCACCTACACGGGCTTCCGCACCCTAACAATATATTTATATCTATACACACATATGTACACATGCACACACCGATATATACACACCAGCCGGGCACCGCTGGTGGGCGCATCAACGACGTTTCGTTTGTCCCCCATTCAATCTCCCCGCCGCCCGCTCACCGCTCAGCGCAAAAGCGATACCGCGAGTCCTACATCAGCGACGCCCTGGAGATGGAGCTGGAGCGGCTGGGATCGAGGGCCAGGAGCAGCGGCGAGAGCAGCGGCGAGAGCAGCGGCGGCGGCACCATCAGCGGCGACGGCAGCGTCGTCGCGGGCGGCATCGCGGCCGGACGGGCCTGGCGCTGGCTCCTTCAGCAGCGTTGGCAGCACCAACACGTCGGGCATCGAGTCGGACGCCAAAACGCAGCCGGGGAAGGAGCCCTGTTCGCGCTTCCTGGTGAGCGACGTTTCGATCTCTTGTTGAAAGCGAACCTTCCTTTGCCGTTTCTTAACTCTTTGCGTGAAGTCGTCGTCATTACCGCGAGGCGACACGAGGCTTTCTAGAGCGCCTCCTTGTTTAGCATGGAAGGCTACGTGCGTTGTCGTCGTCATCGTCGGGCACGAGCCGTCTCCTGTTGGATGAAGGCCTTCTCAAGCGGCGACATCCGTCATGGTGCCGTGACTCAACAATCCACTCGGCACCTGCAAACGAGCTGATCTTGTCGCTCAACTCTTGGTGGTGAACGCCCCCTTGGGTGCGTTCCCTCCTTTGGCTGCCAGTCAATTGTTCTGCCCGCTCATCGGCCATCATCCTTTCTGAAGACATATCCTGCCCAGGCCCACCTAAGACTGGAGTTTGAATGATGTCACTAACCTATGTACGTTTTCCAATCCTTCTATTCATCTTTCTGTCCCTCAATGTAATCATACGTCTCTCCACGCCCATTTGCGCACTTTTTTTGTTCCTTATGCTTTGTTGAAATATCTGTACTGCATTAATTTTACCAGTGAAACTCCAATTTGGGCCCTCAACTTCATTCTTTCTTGAGAATTAAAAGATTTATTTTCACACAACTTGTTCTGAAGTCACTTTAAATCGCCACTGTATCCATACTGTAGGTACACCGTTTGTATGCCTTGAAAACAAAGTTCATCATTTGGCAATTGAACCAAAATTAATGCTGTGTGAGCTGGAATATGTTTAAGTAAGTGAAACCCAACTTCACTATGTTTTATCGTGGAATTATTGACTCCAAAGACAAAAAACTCGCTACACTTGAAACTGCAGTTTCATCACAGGTGGCTGAAACCCGGGTTTGAACCCAGGGTCTTAGCAGTGGCTCTGTCACGTGGTATTAGTCTACTGAGCCACTGGCTACTTCACCTATGCTGTCAATATCAAGTAACTTTGACGTCCTAGAATTCCGGGGTATTGCTGTATTGCGGTTTGAAGCAAACCAATTGTAATCATTGCTGAACAGTGAAGAGGCAGTAGAATTCTACTTAAGTACTGGGGTACACCTTAATCTCGAGTCACGTGGGACATGCCTGCAATCCAAATTGCATTGACGTTGTAAATAACGCACCTGGGACTGCTTTTGGTCTTGTTTTACAAGCACGATTTGAAAAAAAAAACATAGGTGCCATCGTCGTGAACACAATTTTGTCACAGAGATAGTGGAGAGAGCAGGCAGAGAAATGGGCAGACTTGAGGATTAACGGCTTGACGAGCAGCGCCTCGCTGCTATCTGCGAGTTGCAATGCAGGAGACATTGAGCAACTCCCAGGGTGTACAAAAGGTACATGGCTGAGACAAGACATCGTCCATCCATTGTGGCGACAACTGCCAGGCACGGCCACAGTCGTCGCGAGATGCTACCAAACGCACAACTGGGAGATTAGTTTTAAGTGCATTTGAAGCTGCATAAAAGCACACCCCCCTTAGGAGCAAGATCGTGTGTGCTTATAACCAAAGTGCGCTGACGTCATAAGTTGCCTTATGCCTTCTCCCCCACCACCAGTATATAGAAGGTTGTGTTGCTTATATCAGAACTGTGCTTATATTAGGGGTGCCTATTACCTGCAGCGATATTTCAATCGACGTGGCTGCTGCACGTCCGTTGTCTTTGGCCTGCCTCGGGACCCACTGCCCGCGATCGAAGCTCATTCGCGGCTGCTAACTGTTGCCTTTTCCACTTTGTTTGTCCTGGCGATCTTGACTCCCCCCCCCGGTCCATCCCGTCCATCCGCCCCGCCTCAGCGGAGTCCCGGCTCGGAGAGGATGTCGTGCGTGTCCGCCGGGCGCAAGGGGCCCCTGCAGGCGTGCAGCTCGGTGGACAGCCACAGCAGCTCGCACACGTCCGGCGTCGGGAGTGCCGGGCAGGAGCACCCCGAGGGCGACTCTCCTCTCCACGGTGAGGGCCTCCGTTTCGTCCCCGCCACCCACCCACCCACCCGCCCACCCGCCTGCCCAACGTGTTCTTCTTAAACTGTGGTGGAGCCACTCGACTCGCGAACGGAAAGTCCGAAAGGTTCAAACTCTGCACCGACGGTCGATTTTAGTCTCACAAGGGGTTGTGTGTTTTGAATCCCAGTTCGGTGCGATTGGCGCAGCTCTGTGGCTTATGAAATGGCAGCCACTTTGTGGGAAGTGAACGGTTTGGTTGGTGTTATGTGGAGGGACTGGCGCTGGCGCTGAATGTGTAATTGTCTATCACTGGCTCGGGGTACCGCCGGTTGGGCTGACCACTGTCCAATGCTCATTGAAGTTTGGAGATCCTTTGGCTTGGCAGTTATCGTGGGGAAAGCATTCACTCAAATTTGAGGTAGTTTTCAAATTGGGAATGTGTTTCAAGAGGAGACAAGGTGCTAAATCATTAGAATGGTGTTGCGATGCTGAGTATTAGTGACTGTTTTGGACTTTTGCGTACATAGTGAGGGCTCGGTGAGGAAAAAGAGGAACAAACCTCGCAATGACATCACCTGTGTGCACAACAAATATGTCTTTTCGGCCTAAGCGATGACATCACACGCCATGGGCGCATCTCGCAGTGACTTCATTATTTGTGACGTCATTTCGCGACGTTACTCAATGCACCACGCGACATCGTCTTTGAGTGCGTCTCGGTCTGCCCCTGCTTCGCCGACTCTTGAGTGGGCATTCCACGAGGAGGTTTTGTGACCCACCTGACCTGTCGTGACCCCCTGACCTGCCCCTTTGTCCTCCCTTTCGTCCAGAAGTGGAGATGCTGGTGGACGACCCCAGCGACTTGGTGTTCCTTCAGCGAGCGGACAGCACGGATGACTCCATCTCCTCCACCTACATCTACGTGACCCAGGAGGACCTGGAGACTCCCTGTGTTAACACGCACGCCGGTAAAGACGAATGTACATGCACGCCCACAGTTTATTCCTACTGCGCTATTGGCCAAAGAATCAATTTGTAAATCGCTCACAGCTGTGCATCAGCCACCGTTGGAGAAAGAGCCAGTGGAAGCAGATGGTATAGAACTGCTTCTGAGATCTATTCAAGCGGCCTCTGTTCGGCACGCACTTAGGGGGTGCTGCACTTTCACATTTACTGCACAGACAAAGACATGTTTGCTAAATGACTCTCTTAATTATTTTTACTTCTCACAACTGAATATTAGCCTTGTTGAGAAAATGTTTTTTCTTTTATAATGATTTTTTGTACACAATTGTAACCGGGCTGAGACCATCCACTCACTTCACTCGAGAACCTTGGTTTAATCACAGCGCCCCTGAAAAGAACTGAATTTGAACCCAGTTCTCAGCAGTGGCCGGCTCAGAGCACTTGCTATTACTCTTCAGCATTGCCGCTTTATCAGCTCCACCAGTGCAAAGCATGAATTCTAGTGAAATGTCAGGTAGGTATAGGGTTTTTATTTTTTACATGGTTGGTGACCGTAAAATACATCATAATTTATTATTACTAATATATCATGTTTTATTGTAGGGCTGGTGGTAAAGATGTTGAGTTGTGGCTTATCAGAGTCTCCGGATTTACTGCAAGGCAGCCCAGGCATAACGTCCTCGCACAAAGGGCAGGTACGTTCTCTCCTCCACTGCACCGAGACCTCACGGAAATGAGGAACGTGAACACCGAGTGTGGCCTCATTTTTCAGTGGCATGGAGCGTGCACGCATGTATATTTTCACGGCAATTCCATTTCCTGCCATACATCTTCGCTTGTCATTCGATTATTTTCTGCATGACATTTCTGCATGCCTCATTTCTTGTTGGTTTGAAAAGAGCTGCACTTAACGGGTTTTTTTTTTTGAGAAGCAATCTTGCACATTTCTTGCTGAGCCGCAAGCATTCCAGCGAGCCTTACGCACACCCCAACTTCGTCACGACAGCCTTTTCAAGCCCGGGACCACACTGCTACCACTCCGGGATTTAAATGGGAAAAAACACGGGGTGGCCACACCAATCAGTTGTTGCCCGGTGAAGACATTGGGCAGTTTGCCAGCATATCCAGAAGCATATTCACCAAACTTAAGTTTTTAAACCGGAGGAGCACAAGACTTGCATTTTAGGTGAGATTTACACGGTTTGACGGACACGGATTGTATTTGGGCGAAACGTCACCTGTTTGTGCGCTTGATCGAGTCCTTACAATTGCTGTGCGCCCATTGACTGTGCACCCAATCTTCTCTCGACTGTCCGTGACGGGTGGGCGTGTGGGGGTGGTGGGCGGGGTGATCTCGGGCCAGGCTGCGCAGAAGGCCCAGAGTCCAAAGACGGGACGGTGCCCTCGCCCGGCGTTCGGAGCGAAGACGTCAAAACTGCCGGAGACTTCCTTCCCAGCGGGGCGACCCTGGCCCGCAGTCTCCGCGTCGTCTGCCGCCATGGCCTTGCTGGACGACGAGTCTCTGCCCGAGTTTGTGGTTTGACCCGTGGAGCTACTCCCCCTCCCCTCGGCCCCCTTGGTTTCGAACCGTGGCTTCCACGTCTATACATAAATATATTACGTCGTCCTCGCGCCAAGCAATGCCTTGACTATTTTCGAAGCTCGTCAAAAAACGAAGGTGGGCGACCGGCAAGCTCTCGCAAAGGGACAACCGCAGCGTCGCTGCGATTGCCGGTGAATCGCCATAAAATCTTCGCCACAAAAGATTGCCAACACCACCGCCGCATGGCCTGCTTCTATATGATGGGTGCCTTAGGAGTTGTTCTTTTTGCATATATATATATGTGAATTAGCAGATGGCGCTTATTTTTACGTAACTTGTATTATAATGTGCCCGCAATGGTTGTAGTTGGAAGGGGTTCATGAGAAAGTGGTATACATAGATGAGAGGAAGACCAAATGTGGGCAGCGTTGGCTTCAGTGCAGGCCATTTGAAAGTCAAGCCTAGCATTCATCGTCAAAGTCGTTAGTGGTCAGCATGGCCCTTGTTTTGACGCTCTTACCTCTCTTTGTTCTGCAATGTAATCCGACAAATACGGTCGCTTGTCTGGTATTCCCCCAATAGGGCGTCCCTCTTGCAGAGTTCACCGGGGTTAAGAGAGCCGCCTAATCCAGGAACCACAGGGCGGGACACCAATCCATTATGGTGCGGCGAAGGCATTGGGCAGGTGTGAAGTGTATCCAGTAGCAATGGACAGGGAATTATTTTCTAAAGCAAACAAACGCAAAAGCGTACACGTGGTGAAGAGGCATGGAGGTGTACATGGAAACGATTTGGATGCTTGTGCGCTTGACCGACCGAGTCTCTGAAATTATCTTGCGCCCGTTGACTAACCCGTGCACGTCCGGTGCTGCGTCCGTGCTCAACCCGAGCGTTGGCGAAACGTCAAATGTTGCGCGCCATGTGCATAATTTACCTCCTCCCACGCATATTTCCATGGCAGCGTCATAACGGGGCACATGCAATCAATTATGCTTCCATTCTAAAACAATGCCAAGTGTGTATTCTGTTGAGAAAATCATGACAGATTGTAGGGAAGAGGAAATAATTGCTCTTCGAGGAAGCTCTCTAAACTAATAATGAAAATGTGTTTTATTTCATCCATAGTTTGCAAAAATCTACAGAGAAAACAGCCCTTTAAAATGTGCCACTCCACTGTGTGGAGGCTTGCTCAATTTGTAAAATTAATGGCAGCGTAGACGTAACATGTGTAGACGTAACATGTGTAGACGTAACATGTGTAGACGTAACATGTGTAGACGTAACGTGTGTAGACGTACCATGTGTAGATGTAACATGTGTAGACTTAACCTGTGTAGACGTAACATATGCACCAACGCATCCCCGACAGTGTCCCATTCGTTTTTATTTTTTTTTACTTGAAAATGCCACCGATAGCCATGAGTGAGCCCTCTTCGTATTCTATATTATTATTACAAATTGCGCCACGGCTTCAGTAATTACATCAGCGGGCGTGAAACCGAATCGGTTTTTGAAAAACTGCTCCAATTATTAACCAGAGGGCGGCAGCAGCGGCGGCGGCGGCAGCAGCAGCAGCACGAAGACACCACCAGAGCATCGAATCTTTTAAGTGGGGCTCATGGGGGGTCAACAGGGGTCATGCAAGGGGCGGCAGTGGCAGTGAACGATTGTTCTTTGGGATATTGCTATCGACCCCTTTTATTAATGTTTCTGTGATGTCTCATCATTGCAAAAGTGTGTGAGTGTGTTTCGTTTTTTTCCTCCGCGTGCTATTCGGTTTGACGATGCCGTTGTGCGATGATGGTAAGCACGCTGGATTTGCAATCCGAAAGTCGCCAGTTCAATTTGCGTTCTTGAATCCCTTCACCCCTGTGCAGCCAGCGGTGTAAATCAGCACACCAGTTTAATAGATGGGCAGGTTGTGTGGGTACTCCTACCGCTTCCAAAGCATCTGGCTAGCATGGAAGAGTAGGCCAAATACCGTTAGGAATGGCTCTTTCTGTAGCTCAGTCTAGTGGGGGAGACCCTTCTGCCAGCAGTGGCATGTATTGCAAGGCTGCACCTTTTTGCTATTTGGTTTGGTTTCCCAACTTTAGCAGTATTGCAGCAGAGACTTGAGTGCAGTCTTATGTTGTAAATTTAATCGGCGGTTTTTCGTAAGTTGACCGGTTTTCTTTTACCCCGATTAAGTAGTGATCTCCCCAAAGCTTGGCGTAATGCTGTTTGTGAAGAATATTGTCGGCAAATACATTACGCCAAGGAACTTTACGAAAGGGGTAAAAAGCAACACATTGAATATCCCGCAGTACTAGATTATGGAGTGCAATTGCATGTAGGTGGGAGGGAAGGGTAGGCAGTCGGTGCACTGCGCTATGAACCAGGTGACCCGAGTTCGATTCCCACAGTCGACACCAGCGGCGTTGGTCACCGCACTGGTCGTGGGCTACCCGTTCACCGACCCGCACTGACCAACGTGGCCAAGTATGGTCAAGCAACTCATGGCAGAGAGGCATGGGGGGGACCTTCATCCAGCAGAAGGTTGACAGAAAAGTTGTAAAAAATATATATACACGTAACGTACGTGTCATGTATATATAAATTGTAAAGATGTGTTATTCATACTTGCTCATGGGTGCAAGCTTTAAAAAGGCTGCTTTTTCTTTTTTTAAAGGGCTCTCAATGTGCATATGAAGGAAGACGAGAGACAGATTGCCGCCCGTGACGCGGTGATGAGCGCGTGCGCTCCGCTTCAAAGATTTCTCGTGGAGGAGTGGTAGAATTCCAAATGCGGTGGGAATGGAAGGCGATGAACTCTGGGAGATCTCGCGTGGAATTTAAATCTTCACAGCAGCCCCATTTATGAGCGACTTGAGGCTGATGGATCAGTCGCACAGCCAGCCCCGGCTGCTTGTATGAAGCCTGGAAACGAGGGAGGTGAATTTCTTTCAGCAAAAGGCTTAAATCAGTATTATAGTAGCACACAGCGCACCGGAGCGCACCGTGACGCAGAATTCTTAGACAAGTCCCATGGACGGTTTTGCCTTGTGCGTGCAGTGCTTGTACAGTACCAATTTGTGCACACTGTCAGCCGTGCATCGCATGGCCTCTAATGTGGTACAAGGAGAGCGAAACGGTAATTGAACAGCGGTGATTTAGTGAGCGATGTTCGGAGTGTGGGAGAGCACTTCGGACACATGGTAGAAAGACCATCTCTTTTAGCTCAACTCTCACATTGAACAGATCCCTGCTGCAGATAGCTGGGGGGGGAGCAACTGGCAGCTGTCGTGAGTGTTCACACGCCCTAAAATATTTTAGATGCGGCTATAGAGACCCCACAAAGTTTTCGACGAAAACCCGATCATTTTGGGGGTCTGCGTATTTCTCCCGTCCACAAGGTGATAAATGCTGATAATGCTGATGACGGGAACTAGTAGTTGTGCAGTAGGAACTCATCTGTGCCGCAGAGGTGGGGATGAACTTGGTGCATCCTATCTGTGATCTCAGCGATAACCACCGGGGAAAAAATGTGCCAGTTGGAGGACACCCCCCTACTTGGAAAGTGTGGCTTCGTCCCTGATAGACGGTGCACTTCGAACAGGCCTGACCACGGTTTACACTTCTTGCAAGGTTGGTGTCGCTTGACTTGTGTGACGCATAGCTCAGCGGTCCATAATTTGTATGCACAATGTGACTTACATGATGAACTTGGCATTTTTACTTGTTGTTCTTGTCACTTTAATAAGTAACAAGCGGGAGTCGCAAATGGTGCTCGTCAAACTTGGTGCTCATTGTACAGGGCGAAGTGACGGTGGTGCAGCGATTGTTTCTGAGCAATAGGGTGTCCTCGAAATAGCGGGCTCATTCAGGGGGTGGGCTACCCTGGTGAATCTGTTGACCTTAACAAAAGCCAATTATTTCCACGATGCCCATTTAGGGGCTGTAATTGTATTATTGCTGTTGCTCTTTATTTTGTAGCAAGTATTTAAGAGCAAAAAAAAGGAACGGTAACAAAAAAATAACACACCACTGAAAATACTGAAAGTCACAAGTCATCTCTTGAACGCCCCATACGATCTTCTTGGTTCTTTCGGTAAAGTCACGTAGAAGGGAAATAATAAAATAATAAAAATAAAACATAATAAAATAATTCTCACGACGTTTCGGCCACAACGCAAGCAGCCGTCCTCAGGTGAAGAACAGGTCTGTCGGAAATACAGCGTCTGAATGGGTATACCATACGATGCCACGCGGTCGTTGCTGTACGGAGCTAACCCGGGACTGGCCGCTGTGTGAAGTTCACACTGGGCGTGGAGATGCAGCTGACAACGAGCCAGCATTGCGTTACACGCTGATCGCTTTCACCTCCAGGAGAACGAGTTTCAGTTGATTCCCAATAGGCCCGTTAGATTGTGGTGACGCGGTATATGTCCACTCGCATTATTTCGACGACAAAGCGAGTTAACAACGGAGCACGGGCGGTGTGCAATGAACGTTTGTGACCAGATTTGACAATTGGTTTGTACACGATCACTGCAGAGTTTGTTGAATGGTCATGCCCTGAGTTTGTTGCAAGGATCGATGGCATTCTTTACTATGGAGAGAGGCAATTGGAATACTTACATCATGGTCAAAGTATCAGATGTCATTGTCTCCTTGCTTACCAGCACAACAGTTTAAAAATGATGTTAAATGTAGTAATACCATAGAAAATTAGGTATGTAACAACGCATCGATTAACATACATTCTTACACTTAAGTTACGTGAAACATGCAAATCATGTGCTGATAATGCTACAATTAGTCTCAGTATGCCACAAACAATGCAACACAATGCAAGCGAGCCAATATTGTCAACGGCATGCGTCAAACCAATACAAGAAATGATCGATTTTTGAATCGAGTTGTGACACTAAACCATGACAATTTATGGAATTTCTGAGAAGTTAACGATTGCATGTCTAACAGTAATCACAACTCTCTATTGTATAGACCCTGGGCCGCTGGGGGGGGGGGGGCTAGTATTGTTCACGGGAGGTCACTGTAACACTGCTTTAAAACAGTGTCACTTCATCATTGCCCCGTGAATCATTGGGCAACAGCAGTGGCTAATGAACGAGAAGGGGAAGCAGGCAATTTAGTAAGCTCACAAAAAATATCCAGTTAATGATGATTAACACGAGAGACGTGTTTTTTGACGGCTAAATCACGAGAGGAAATCCCCGGCATGCTCTGCACACCAAGATGACGGCACCATTCTCACATAGATTCTGCCCACTGTTATTTGTCCACTTATTGCGGTGCCAATGCCCGAGGTGGCAAGGTTTTGTGTCCGGCATGTGGGAGACGGTGCTATCTGATGTAACAGCCACACTGGGTTTGGCCATGTCAGCAAAAACAAAAGTATAGTGTCGTGATCACCCTTTGGCTGATTTATTCATTCATCCCCTGAATTGTGGTGGGACAGCTGTTGTATGCTAAGCTGGACAATGGAGGGAGCGTTGTGTGCCGTGTTCACGACGGTGGGAATTCACCGCTTTCGTGCCGCGTCTCCCAACGACGAAATGTTTCCCGAGCGCCGTGGGGTTGTCTGCAAGTGGGTCCGATGTTTTCAGTATTACAATAGCACCTTTTTTTAATATACACGTTAAGTATTTTTTTTATACATTTTTTTGTCATATCTGAAATGTATATTTTTCTACGCGTTTATATGCGAAACTTCGTTTGAGTATTCAATGCAGTGCATCTCCACTTAAGTGCTTTGATTTGTAAGTGTATTTACAGTGCAGTATATTAATTTCCTAGCCTGCAGAGTACTGTATATATCTGCAATTACAGATTTTTGAATAAAATTTAAACCTATGATATAAAACCACTCGTGAAATGCTTTGATGATAAACCTTCTTCATTGGTCACAGGCCGAGTTTAAAATGCCGAACGTGTTTTGACCTCTGAGTGTTGCACATTGCTATAATAAAATGCTGTTTTTCACCCGGCATTAAGGCTCTCCAAGAGAGGGTGCAGAAAATGGAAGTAAAACATTCACCGACTACACTTGTTTTCTTTTTCGCAGCAGAGGGCAGTGCAGTAAAATCCATTGTTGTACAGTACTACACTTCTATTGTTCAACATCAATGCTCTCTCAACTTCACTGACCAGCGTGGTGATTTATGGTCAAATAACCCACAAGACCTGCACTGTGTGAGTCGGCCCTCATCCAGTAGTGGAAGATCCTGGAGGCGGTTCGCAGAGATGGCGTCTGTGTCATTTTTATGGCACCCAATTGGCCGAGGGGAACTTGTTGGCGTTGACGTAAGGGCTGTTAACGTTCACATGAATGCGAGTACCTCCTTCTAATGCAGTCATTCATTCAGCAGTGCATAGAGAATTCCTGTTGCTTGTTTTTTTCTTGTCGCCAGAGATAAGGATGGGCGGGCAGGCTTTGTGTTGCACAAATGTACACCAATGTGCAGGCAAGGGAGCTGGTTTGGGGGTGGGGGGGATATAGTCCTTGTATTGTATGGAATCTGTGTTCCTAGAAGACAACAAAGGTTTGCGGTGTCTGTCAGCTGGCGGGCCATGTGACTTTTAGTGAAATTCAGATTTCTCGTGTGAAAAACAGATTTCAGAGTCTGCGAGAATATTCGAAAACATGCATACCCCCCCCCCCCCATCTTTCCAATGCCCCTTCTTTGACATTAACCTCCTTTTTTATCAGCACCTGACACATTGTTTCAATACGAGTCAGTTTATGTTCAATGGGTCTTTTATTTCAAAGTGAAACCGTATGATTTTTTTTATAGCATGGACTCGTGTTGAATGAACATGTGGTGAATTCTGTAAGCTTCCAATGCAGATCATGGGAGTGTGCATGATATACTAGTAATGATGACGACTAATTCATCCAGTAATCGTTATATGAATTCATTAAAAGTTTGTAAAACATTGTGAAACTTATTGGTTCAACAGTATATAGATAATTTACTAAACACAATCGACATCGCTTTGTCAATCCACTGTGGAACGAAAATCTCCCAATATCCTGCCGGTCATCGAGCTTGTTTAACCATACTACACCACACTGATCAGTGCAGGCTTGTGAGAGTGGGGCCCAGGATTCTTTCAGATACCACTCGCCACGAATGTTAACCTTGTCCGGGAATCCGACTCGGGTTTTTCAGGTTCATAGCGAAGTTAATTAACCACGACGCCACTCATCCACTGCACAATTCCAATATTTTAGTGTTATCGATCATGGCCAATGCGCTACACTCGTGTTATTGTCGTAAGTTTGTGTAACATGTTTTTTCATAGTCCAGTGCAGTAGTTCTTAACCCGGGCTGCACGCACACCATGGGAGTGCGAGATGCCCTTATGGGGGTGGGTTACATGCCAGATGTTTTAGAAGGTAAATAATCTATAACACAAACTAAGCAGTACATCTACTTTGTTTCACTTTTTTTTTACGATTCAGAACCAAAAGGGGGGGGGGGGGTGCAAGGCTGCAGTAAAGGTTAATAACCACTCGTCCAGTTTTATTGATGCATTTGCAATCCTGTGTATCTGCTTAATGATCGTAGTTTTCATTAAGCCACTGGGTAATTGTGTAACAATGCAACGTTTGTTATTGTTGCGGAAATTATTTCATCACCTGCTTGCTGGACCTGGATCTTAGTCGCATGGTGGTAAATATAAATCTATCTTGCTCTGTGCACTCATTGCCCTCTGGTGGACAAAATTGCCCTCTATATTTCCCTCTGCTGCTCCTGCCCCAACTAGACGCTTGGTGGCAGTCTGAGCCTACCTCTGGGTCACGGTGAGACCGGGTCAGTCAAGGGGAACATTCTCACGGTTCAACCATTTGTGCGTCTCCTCTTATTCACTAATTCCCTCAATTCGCTCAGGGGGTTGTGTCGAACAGTGAAAGGGGCCACACGTTTGCGGTGGCCGTGACACGACCACGAGATGGCAGTACATTGATGATTTACTGAATCTTATCTGTACGGAACTTTGTTACATTCTGCTTTCTGTAGGTACTATAGTGTCCTCCAAGCATGCAACATGCTCATTCATGATGGAATTTGCCAAATATCTCAGTGCAGGACTCCTGAAAACGATTAATGGGATTCACCTGTGGGTTGGCCATAACCCGCCACCCCCGACACCACAACTATATCCAGAGTGTTCTACTTGCGTGACATTTTAGAGATAAAAGACATTTCCATTTGGAGCTCTGGATGCGAGTAGAGTGCCCTGATTGGCGGCATCACAGACCTACTTCTGAAGTCTGTATCCACCCCAGGGACACGGTCAACATGCGTTTCTCACACGCCAATCAACCATTTGATGTTGAATTCTCGGAGCAGGCATCGAATTTAAGTGTGCAGCTATTGGTGCACAAAACACATCGAGTGTAATGTTTGTTTTGCGCAGCTATTAGTGACTGGGCTGACACTATAAACTCGCCACACTTAAGAAACCAGGTTACTGTAATCGCGAATGGCTGCCCGGATTTTAATTCCAGGACCCAGGCGGTGCCGGCTGAGTGCTCTCACCCCTGGCCCACCCAGTCACCGTGTCGTCACTCTTCACTTTAGGTCGACGAGGGCAACAATTGCTGGATGACGACACTAACTGGGAGTTGAACACATGCCGCTGGCTACAGGCTTGATAATCACACTCTCCCCTGTTGGTCGCGGTGTAAAAAATTTTGACATCCAAAATCTCTAGGATGTTTTTTTAAATATTTGGGGTTGGACCACGTGGTGTTCGGCTTGTGTCCGACAAATCGCTCGACGCGCTCGAGGACATCGTCAGGAAATGAATTGGCCCAATTCCTGAGTTCATTTAAAAAGCACCCGGCACGTGCCAGGAAGCATCGCACAGCCCAAAAATACATCGGGAAAAGCCATCCAGCACAACCGTTGAAATCCTACACAGTTGACGTCCAGTATTTTTGTGGCATACAAACTGCTACGGAGGCCTCTCGTCCAATATATATACGTGGAACTTCTTTCGCACCATACGTAGCCAACCATGCTAATCGGAGGTGCGGGGTAAGGACAATAAATTAAACACAAAAATCGGTTCTAAATAAATGACTTTTCATTCTAGATGATTTAAAAGTGCATAGCTCCAGTGGCTTCCAAATATCAGAAGGAAGAGCGTTCCAGGTGGCCGCAAATAAAGAGAAACCTCCCAGTTCAATTCACAGGTTAACTGGTCAAGCTCCGTTGCTGGTGGCATTAATTCGTGATCGCAATGACATAGGATGTAGATTCTCAATCTCATCACCTTTGTCAAGTAAGTCGGTAAGCATCATTATCGCTCTTGCCACCAATGCTCCAAGGCTTTGCTTTCACAGCCGTCACTCGCACAATCTAGCTTTCCACACATGTCAGTGTTCCCCATTCACCAACTGTATCGGGAAATGGAGTCGAATGTCTTTGGACGTTATTCTATTGTGTACTGCCTGCTTATAGGGCTGGGAGTTTCTTCTTCCAATGACTACATTACCTAGAATGCGTCTGTGATCTCATTAGATCCTGGAAGCCAAGCCGGCTCGAACCTTGATATTGCTTAAAAGGGGGCACTTGCCCTGGCACAACTGGTTGTCATAGGTACTTGGTGGCCAGCAACGCACAGTGCGGAAAGCATCATTTGTTGTACCGTAATGGATATGATCTACACCATCACTCCACACTGACCAGCATGGCACAAGGTATGGTAAAATAACATCCACGATCTGCACAGCGTGGGGAGATCTTAATCCATGCAGCAATGAGGCCGGTTTGTGTACGTGTTTCTATCTATCAACGTGTGAGCCTCATTGTAAACACAAAAAGTACAATGCACAGGAACTTGGCACATGGTAGCGATTATGATTTTTTTTTATTTTAGCGAAAGCCATCGTAACAGCAGCTTAATTCTTAACCGCTTATTCTACCCCCCCCCCCCCCCCCAAGGTTCTGACTTCCCTCGTTCCCTTCCATTGACACCACCATCATCCACTTCCAAACGATGCATGGGCCCACGGGAAGGGTCAGGGCTCGCCACGGATGAATGCATGCACGCATGCACGCATGCAATATATCTTCCGTCTATGAAAAGTAAAAACTACCTCTCCCGCGCGTAGCTTCGCAAGGGGGCAAATCCGAAATGCAGCGTGATTGTGCTGTCAATGCCAGGATGCACAGCCACCACACACACGTGAAGTTAAAACTGAACTGCATGATGCCTTGTATAAAGGTGTCAGTTTTGTACCAGTTGAAAGGGTAAAAATTAAACCGTAAAAACAAAGTCTTTCACTATAAATCTTTTATATGCGTGGCGGCTAGAGTCCTCTCGTCCTCTGGCTTGAGATGGCTGCCACCTATGGGTCAGATGATTGCCTGCCACCATTAAGCAATTGGTAATTAAATATCTTTTTTTTTCCTAAAAAGTGTAAAATTTTGGAAAAAAAAATTCACGAAAATTAATTGTCACGCACAACGAGTCTGTGTGGAAAATGTCAGCTCGATTGGATCACGGGAAGTGGGTTAAAAAACGACCGAAAGATTTTCACGGTCGTAAGCGCGCAAGCGCACAAGCAGCAAGCAAGTGAAGTTAATACAAAGGATTTAAAAACCTATTACTATGAACTGCATCGGTTTTTTTCATGCAGGATTTGATGAAGCAATCCAATTTAGAGCATATGCTCGAATGTGTGAAACATGGCTGCGAAGCGGTCAGGAGTTGGAAATACAGCGATGCTTTTGCGTAGAGGATTGAGTGTTGTCCCGTCGTATGGATGAGAATCATCCAGGTGCTATGGTTCTCTCACGATTGGCCACAATACGCGTTTAATTGAATTGGTCAAACGTCCAAACGTAGGTCCCTCCTTGCAAAACATTAGTGAGACTTTTCTGGATGAATCAATTAGTACATTATTGTTGACACTGCCCAGCGGTAGCGTGTTTGCCGTTTCTTTTTTTTTGCAGAGGTTCGCGGCTTGAATGTGGACGTTAGAGAGCCCCTGGGATAATTGAACATGAGTGGGCCACTGGGTCTAAATTTTGTCCAAAATTGAAAAATTCTCCTGCTACGAATCATTTAGGATTACACGTAGCAACATCGCCCCCTGCTGTGAACATACCGCAGACTACACTATGGGGACCTCATTTGCCAGTAAAAATATGATAATTGGTTCTTTACCCTTCTATCTGGCAACAAAACTGACACCTTTTTACAAGGAGTCATGTTTGCATAGACCGCAATACCTGCAGTCATAAATACAAACAAAAGACATAACTCTGATAATGTGCACTGTCTCGGGTGTGGACCAATCAACTTCAAGGACAGTGCACATTATCAGAGTTATGTCTTTTGTTTGTATTTATGACTGCAGGTATTGCGGTCTATGCAAACATGACTCCTTGTAAAAAGGTGTCAGTTTTGTTGCCAGATAGAAGGGTAAAGAACCAATTATCATACCACAGACTGCCTGTGAAACATGGTTCCTTTTGTGATGACAATGGTGTAAGAATGGTGCGAATACCAAATGTCATTTACTTGATTTAGTATATTATTTGTGAACTACCATACTGCCTTTATTAACATTACAATTCATGAACGAGAAGTAAACTTAAATGTGGCATTATTTTCCTATGACCCGGTCATATAAATTTATATGAAATTGTTTAATTTGACGTTTAATTTAATTTGTTTAATAAGTATAGTGGTCCTGAATTTTTGTAGGTCATTGTTTTGTAAAGCAATAGTATTAGTTAAAATTGGATATGAAGTCGCTGAAAACGATTATGACCAGTCAGTAAAGTGGATTTGCAAGTGCAGTGAGTTGATGGTCTGATTCTAGTCACCAATGCTCAAAAACCCTCGTAAAATTATATTCGTATTTTTAAAAATAATTTGGCTTGTTCTAGGTGTGATAAATATTTTGCCTTTATTGACATATCTTCTTGGTTCTTTCGGTAAAGTCACGTAGAAGGAAAATTATCAAATAAAAATAAAACATAATAAAATTATTCTCACGACGCTGTCTTCCCGACAGACCTGTTCTTCACCTGATGACGGCTGCTTGCGTTGTGGCCGAAACGTCGTGAGAATGATTTTATTATGTTTTATTTTAATTTTTTTATTATTTCCCTTCTACGTGACTTTACCGAAAGAACCAAAAAAGATGAATCCCTGCAGTCACGAAAGCTTTAAATCGAAATTTATTGACATACTATAAAAAATAATGTTCCATTATTGTCATTAGCCATGGTCAATCCACTGCTGGATGAAGGCCTCTCCAAGCCACCGCCATCTCTCATGATCCTATAATGCAATCATGCACCAGGCACCTGCGCACGAGCTGAATTCATCACTCCGTCTCTCAGATGGACATCCTCTTGCTTTGCTGTACCTCCGTCATTATTCTTGACCATCGTTATTTCTCATGACGTTTCCTGCCCAAGCACAATTATTGTTGTTAAGAGTTTAAATTATTCCGTTACCCGGTGTAGGCTCTCTAATCCGCGCGTTCCTCTTTTCCTCAATGTATTTCCAAGCATGCGTCTGTAAATGCTTTTCTGTGGACTGTTCAGCTTTTGTTTAAAAAATTCCGCTATTGACTTCGTTTCTGAACCATACGCCACATCCGGCAATGTCCACTCATTTTTGTATTGTTTTGGCTCTACAATCTTTGCGAGATATCAAACGGCGTGACCTTCACAAGTAAATTATGTGATGTCACCTTCCGCAGACGTTCCGTTCTCCGGCAAAGGGTCACTGGGTGCTCATTGCGGAGTTGCGAATGGAAAGTTCCTTGTCTCTTGACGCGGTGCTGAGAGCACAATTGAAATATAATTGGGTGGGGGAATAAAATAATAAAGAGAAGACGAAACCCGCAGATTTGTGCGAGATCACGCAAGTAACGAGCGGTCAGTGGCTGGAGGAAATGGGAGGTCGCGGGGTTGGGGAGGGTTGGGATCACCCCCACTTGCTCCCGAAACCTTTCACGGAATTGTTATTCAATTAGTAACAATTGCACTAAAAAAATAAACCATTTTGAAGGGCAACCAGCATTGCCATTAGGCTCTGTAAACCGCGCTCTATACTGGTGGCAATTTGAACATGTCATACGCTTTGCTTGAGAGTAGCACGTGTGTTTCCACTGCCTCGGACCAAATAGCCACAAATGCGCCCAATCGCATTAGTTTGTACGAGTTACGAAGGGTCACGGCCGGTTAGTAATTTGGACGGGTGACCTCAACGGCTTGCAAGATGGCAAACGTATTGCGGTGTTGAGTGTCTGCCTCTCATATGCATGATGGGCTTTCTCCAGGCATCTCCAGTTTCCTCTCATGTAAAGCCACTCACTCTTGAGTGGATTGGCCAGATATTCCAGTGTATAGGACACTCGTGAAAAAGAGGTCTTAAGACTCAGGACTACATGATCATCGCCGTCGTCATGATCCACCCTCTGGTCCAGCGTATTGCCAGGTCAGCTGACGTACCAAACTTCTCCACGTTATTTGTCCTCCCATATGTCCTCTTCCTCCGCCACCACTCTCCAGTCCTCACCTCTGTGTTTCACGTTGTGAAGTGAACTCGGCTCGCCGGCTTCATGTTGCAGGGGGCTTACCAAGTGATTCCCGCACCTCCGATTAGCGCGGTTGGCTGCTTATGGTGCAGATAGAAGTTCACCGTACACGCGTACGCACATTGCCTATTAACAAGGTGAGTGGCCACGTGCGATAATGGCTGCTACCGTTATGAGTCGAGGACACTGACAGTCGCTCGACGCCTAAAATTAGCCGGCGGTGAATTATTCCAACAAGCTACGGGTGACGACTTCTGTATCTGATCGGCACCTACGGGGAGGCGGGGGGGGGGTTTAGCAAGGGTCCCTTGGAGGTCGTGGATCAACACCCAAACCTCGTCAGCTCAAGGGCTGACCCCAGCGGATACTGGTTCAGGGACAATGGTACGAGTGGTCATGTCTCCAGCAAGTCAGTACGTGGACGAATTGGTTCGGAAACAAAACATCCTAAAATTTACAATGTCTGCTCCTACAGCAAGTGATGGACCAGGCCAGGCCCAGTATTTTTTTGAATGTAAATCTTCGTGTGTTTTTGTTCCTCCCAAAAATGTCTATCCTCTCAGCAGAATGTTGAGTCGAAGAATCCATTCGGATATCTTGCAGAGCAGTGCGACTCTTCACGTTAGATAAAAAAACAACTCAAGAAAGGGGATATCATAGAGCTACCGCTGAGATCGACCCAAGTCGCCTCCAGGTCCACCCAGGAGCGAGCAGCGCTTCCCTGCCTACTCTGTACATGACAGTAATGTTCATCACGTGACAGTGAAACTAACATATTTAATCATCAGAGCGAAAAAAAATGTCTTATGAAGTGCGGAACCACATTTTTACGCAATGCTATTGTTTTTGTGCAGTCAATGGAGGATGGGACGGAGACCATGAACACACCGCGCTTGGTTCAATCAGAGGCGGTAGAGTGGATTCAAACCCAGGATCTCGGCGGTGACCTCTAAGCCACCCAGCCACCTCGCGCCGGCATCATTTTCAAATCCAGGCCATACAATTTTAATAACTGGCAGGGACTCCGGCTTTCCCGGGTAAACAAATGGCATTATTATTATCATCATCACTACTTTGAGTGATTCAAGCAGAGGGCTTTTTTTAAAATGTCATCGCAAACGGTTTCATTTTGCATGGAGATAGCTCGGTCAGTACTCCACCTGTGTACAGTACAGGGCTGTCCAGATGTTTTGTGACCCCCCAATTATTTAACCCCCTTACATTGTTTTACTTTGCATATTCATTTAAGCTTTGAATAAACCTGATTTTTAACAAAAAATCAATACGGTTTAGAGGATTAAATGAGGGTCACAAGACATCCGGACCGCCCTTGAGTAAGTACATCTCGTATAAATGAGTGGAGTGGTGGGCACAGTCGGTAACCTACCGCGACATGAACCCGGCGACCCGAGTTCAATTCCCGGCCCAGGGCATATCGAAACTGCTCCTGTGCCTTCCCCATTCAACAACCTAGGGTGGTGAAGTATGGTCAAACAACCCACACAATCAACGCGGCGTTGGGAGGCCCTCATATGCCAAGGGTTTGGTAGAAGGCTGTAAACTGTTATTGTTGACGCGGTGAGAGAGAGACAAGTTTGATTCTGCATGTCCTTGCACAGACGCATACAAAAACAGTACACTCTTGAATGTGGTCACATTGCATGTATTATAATTATTATTCCTACAGCACTGTGTTGTTATTATGCACATTTACTCCACAACGCGTGGCATAAGCTGCAGTGGTTTTAATTTTCAGAATGTCACATTTACCAAGTGAACAGGAGCTGCACTGCTTGGAAATACAGTATTGGTTTTGATTTGCAGGTAAAACCGTTGCATGTAGGGCGTGTGACAACATGTATATTTACTCGTTACGACTGCATAAATGACAAAATATAATTCGCATCTGCCGAGATTTTACGCTTGTAAAAGAACTAAATAATCTGAAATACGCAAGAGTTTTGTCGAGTGTCATTTTCCCTATTTTCAGCGTTCTGACATCAACAGCACAAAGTGAGCGGTTGTTTAAGTTACTGGCGCTCCCATCTCGTTTGCGAGTCTGCTGGAGACCCAAACACAAATCTGGCTACAAAATGTGTTCCGCTAAACGAGATAACACGATTTTACTTCTGCTGCATTCATAATTGATGTGTTGTGCATTCACAATGAGTGTAACGTAAAATATGACAGTCACGGGGATTAAACATAATTTCCACGTAAGCAAATTGTCTGCGGTATACGCGAAAATACAAACACAATAGCACCTTGACCTAGAAAAACAAAGAAAATTAAATGCGTTCATCTTTTGACAGCTGAGATTTCAATTGCTTCCACAAAAAAAGAAGATACTTTGATATAATTATAGAAAATTACACAGAATACAAAATGAGGTATCATATTGTTAATAAAAGTACGGCCTCTTTTTTTTTTTGAGAGCTCGATTCATACTGTGCCAAACCATTTAAAATAGCTCTGTTATAAAATTCGTCTCCAACAGTTGCAATTAGTGCTGTAATGCCTCACATTAAATTGCATGACGTGTTTTAATACGATATTTGACAAAGATTCTTTGTCGTACGAAATAAAAAGGTGGCCTTATTCTGAAAGTAATTACACTAGCAGTGCTCAACAGAAACGGCAACAGAATAACGGGGAACTGGGTGGGCTGCGTTAGAATTAACTTTAAACTATTGAAACACAAGTTTGATTGAAAAAAAAAGCACCAAAAAATATATATATATTTCTATAGGTGACGACGCTCGAGTGTTACCATGGAAACGGGTATATGAGAGTACGTGTGTGTGCGTGTGTGTGCTTTGTACATACGCGTGCGATCCCACAACCGTGCATATATACATTCCCGTTAAAATGTATTTATTTCCATTACCCCACTAAATACATTTCACCAACGTGTGGAGCCTAGGATGTTCATATCTTCCTCGCGAGGTGGTTCGTGTTTGTGTGCGGCGGTGCGTGGCTACATGACACGGCAGGCTGAATAGACGCTATACGTATTTACCAGTGGGAATAGACAAAATGTTTGTCGTGTTTGTACGTGTATATAGATATTTTTTAGAAACGTTGTCAACTTTTCTAAAGCAGTTGCCCAACAGTGCTGATGGATTTGAGCCATGCTCTGGTGTAACACCCAACCCAGGCAGCTTGCGTCAATTCCCACAATTAGCCTCGGAACAATGCTGTTCCTTTGTTGCGACAGCACAAACGTGAGCCAACAAAAGGACACGGAGACGCTCTTTCATTCGGAACACAATGCCCTGAAGATAACACTAGTGCCCTTGTGTAATGTGCCCATTTTCACAATATTCCACTCTTGCCACTTAAACGTACGTCCCTGCACAGTGCTTCTCATTGATTTAATAATGCTTCGTAAGTACAGCTTTTCTCTTATCACGCCGAGGGTATTTCATTGTGTGCTTGTTTACGCAATTAACATACGAATTTAAGTTGGATTCTAATGACATTTGTTGTGTATCCCCCTAAAAAATACCATCCGCATATAACTCTCAATAGAATTCTCTCATCTCACTTCTGGGGGTCAATGCCCCCTTTAAGAGAAATAAGATATATAAAAAGTCTGGATTTGCCATATACAGCTGACAAGCCGTTATCAAAAGTCGCAATTATACCCACGACAAGATGAGAAAACCACGCCTTCGGAAAAGAACCGCGTCCCTAACGGACCGGGCAGCGCGCTGTGTGCGCGCTCGTCCGGGCCAAGCCAACAAGAGCCCTACTCGAGCACTGAAGCTGCATTTAATTAAACGTCGCCGTGCATTTTTTTTGTGTCCAAACAAATTGGCCACCTATATCCCTTCCGGAGTGTAAGTGTACCCGTTGCGACTTTTTTTTAAGTTTCATTGCATTCGGCACCACGTTTTTAGTCTTTCATTCTAGCGGCTGCCCAATATTCACCGGCGTGGCTGCTAACTTTCTCTGGGTTCATTTTGTTTTCACGACCAGATTTAAGGCCCTGGCGAAGTCAGCCAGGAACGACTGCATGGGTAGGGTGGTGGGGGGGGGTGTGTAGGAGGGGGGCCCTCCCGCCCCCGCCGTTTAACGTGTTCGACGCTTGCGGGGTTTCTCCGTTTTGTCTTTCACGGCGGCTGCGGCGGGAATTGGAAGCTTTCTTTTTTTCCATCCAACGTCCGTGGGTCTGGCGAGGCCGCGTCCAACCTCTGGGTTACTGGCGCACCTCGGAGCAGCGCTCGGTGGCGGATGGAGTGTCGGGACAGAGGCAGGAGCGCCCCCCAGACTTGGGCACGCACAGGTGCGAGCAGCCGCCGTTGTTCACGCCGCAGTGGTTCTGACCTGCACGGGGAGACGTGGGGACATTTGGATGGTGCGCTTTATTAAATGCTCTTGTTAACGATGACATTGTGTGCATATATGCGTGTCTGTGTGTTTGTATATATATATCGTGGTATATATAGTGGGGAGCGGTAGCTTAGCGGTTAGCGCTCACGGTTAACACCAGTGACAATTATCTGAACCGGTCCTGGGCCTCCCCTCGGTCGACTCAGCCAAAAATGAGTACCTGGTGCGGTGTGTAAATTGCCACTAAAGAGAAAAATGCAGCCTGGCGTGGTGCTGGCCACCCACCCCCTCGTGTGCCTTGCTAACAGCACTTGCCCCAACAGTCGGTTAAAGGCTACATGGGGGAAATTTGTCTTTGTATATAGGTAAAGGTGCAGTCCTGCAATTGGTTGCTCACACCACTGCTGGCAGAAGGGCCTCTACTAGAGGGAGCTCCGGAGAGCCCCTCGGAAGGGAATTTTGGCCTACTTCTCCACGCTGGCGAGATGGCTTAGAAGAGGTGGTCCTACCCACAATTCACCCCACCACATGCAACCTACCGATCGACTAATTGTGATGCAAGTGTCCACTTCTACAGCCGGTTGGACAGCGGTGCGTGGGGGGTTAAGTAAAGTTGCGCCGTTATTTCGAGATAAAATCGGTAACCTCTGTGTTGCAATTCCAGTGTTCTAACTTTACACCACAGCAGCAATACTCCGTATGGACATTGAGCAAAGCTTGAAGTGAGTCTCAATATTTTGCAGGATGATCTTTTTTGGCGTAAGCATTGGCATATTTACCCAATGCTAATTTAGTGGTGTATTTATTCATGTTAATTTCGTGCGCGAGGAAGCAACCGTGACCAGAGAAATCCCACGCACGGGTAATTTAGAAAGTATTGTCCCTTGTTAATCACACTACTCTCAGGTGGCCTCCCCATGCCAGTTTCTTGACCATACTTTGCCTTGCTGGTCAGTGAGGGTCGGTGAACCGTTCGTTGGTGGCGGGGGGAGGAGGAGGCAAGCGGGCTCAGAACCGATTGAATTATCGACCTCTGCCGATGTTAGCCATGACCAGGAATTCAACTCAAGGTTATAGCATCGTGACCTCACGAGTGTGCCATCAATACCCCGTAAAACCATGGGCGGAGTTTGGGGGGGTGGGCATGGGGGGCAGGGGGCAACGCCCCAGCCAAACTGGTCACCTTCATTCATTTATTTCTCTAGTTTACAATTAAGTTTGAAAATAAATTAATTGTATGCACCCACGATTCCGAATGTGAGGGACAAAGCGAACACCTGCCACCCCCCCCCCCCCCCCCAATATAGAAGTCGAACTTTGCCTGTAACTTAAAACTATTCAGAAAGGTTAAAAAATAAATATCCTTTCTTCACTGTCCCCTATGGACTCTCGGTGTCTCCTAAAACACATTCCTGCGGAGGGAGAAGGTAGGAACGTTGGGTTGCTCGGTCAATGGCCAGGGTCAACGGCGGCGTGGTGTATTCCGCAAATATGGCCGACTGTGAGGGCGGGCACAAGCCGGCGTGAGTAGATTAAACGTTGAGTTTTATAAGGACACCACGGGGTGACCAGCCCCTCCCCTCCCCACCCAGCCCCACCCCTCCCACACCCCACCCAGCCCCACCCTCCCCACCCAGCACCTCCCCACCCTCCCCACCCAGCCCCTCCCCACCCTCCCCACCTAGCCCCTCCCCACCCTCCCCTCCCCACCCAGCCCCACCCTCCCCACCTAGCCCCTCCCCACCCTCCCCTCCCCACCCAGCCCCTCCCTCCCCACCCAGCCCCTCCTCACCCTCCCCTCTCCATCCAGCCTCACCCCTCCCATTTTTGTATGCATGTCGGACGGACACAATGATCCCCTGTGAGCTGGTGTAACCAGCAGGTTCCTACCAGTATAACAGTACTGTAATTAAATTTCGATTTAAAGCTTTCGTAACTGCAGGGATTCATCTTCTTGGTTCTTTCGATAAAGTCACGTAGAATTAGAAATAATAAAATAATACAAATAAAACATAATAAAATTATTCTCACGACGTTTCGGCCACAACGCAAGCAGCCGTCCTCAGGTGAAGACCAGGTCTGTCGGGGAGACAGCGTCTTCACCTGAGGACGGCTGTTTGCGTTGTGGCCGAAACGTCGTGAGAATTATTTTATTATGTTTAATTTTTATTATTTTATTATTTCCATTCTACGTGACTTTACCGAAAGAACCAAGAAGATGAGTACTGTAATTCCATCTCGACTCGACCCCCGATCCTCGTAGTCCCTGGACTGCAGGCGTCCCCCACACTATCCCTGGGCAAATGCTCACTGTTGAATCATTCTTTCAAGTGGCCGAGATTAGCTGCAGCTTACACCTGAAGCCGAAACAAAGCCTCGGCGTCCCCCACATGCCCCTTTGAGTCTGGCAATCACCCCCCACCCTGCCCTGCCCCGCCTTAATCCCATGAGCACACAGGCAGACAACAATCTGCTCCGACCGACCGGCCTTGATGGGTTGGGTCTACGCTGGGGCTTTCTGTCTGCATCTGAATTCATCAGCATCAGGGCGAGCAGCGGGGAACCCATTGGAGCTGTCCTGCCAACGCCTGTCCCCTGGACAACTGCCGACTCTATCTGCATAATGAATAGCTCTGGTGTGAACTCGGGCAATTGTATCGGCCGGTTCTAACACTTTGCGTATATGACGAGCAACTCCTCTCAGACAGAGAAGTGCATGCAGGATGGAGACAAGCACGAGCGATGATTTGAGGAAAATGTCATTCCTATATGGTAAAAGACAAGAGGATTGGTCCCCCCCACCCATCATCCCTCGCATGTCATGTGACATCACCACGCTGCATGCAAAATTCACAACAGCTTTGCTTTATAAGACATATACTTAAAAAAAAAATCTAAATTGTGGTCGTATTGTGTTACGCAGCAGCAGGTCAATGAGACCACTGTATGCCAGTTGTATCCTTATGAGGATACTTCTGTCCGGCACAGCCATCAATTCCGTACCACTACTGCCTTGTGCTCCGGCGGCATGTTGTGTACCAGCCCCTCTCCCCTGATCACCGCGCGGAGAATTTGGTTTCCGCTTAACGAGAGCAATAAACCAACTCTAACCACTTTGTGGAAAGCGACGGAGAGACTCAGGCCGTGCGTGCGAGCTGGAATCAAAGAGCAATCATACTGCACACACAAAAGGTGCGATCGTGACCACGAGATCACTCCTCCCCATCACGCCTTGCATGTCGCCTGACATAACCGCTGCCAAAGCAGTCGCAGATTTGTTTTTCATTCTAAACATAATTTATATCGGTAACGCTGCTGCTACTGCTGCTTTCTCCTGCCACTGTTGCTACTATACCGCTGCTACTGCTGCTACGATACTGCTGCTACCACTGCTGCTGCTTGCCGCTGCTTCTGCTGCTGCTACCGTGATACTTCTGCTACCACTGTTGCTACTACTGCTGCTTGCCGCTGCTGCTGCTACCGAGATACTGCTGCTACCACTGCTGCTACTACTGCTGCTGCTTGCCGCTGCTGCTGCTGCTACCGTGATACTGCTGCTACCACAGCTGCTACTACTGCTGCTGCTAGCCGCTGCTGCTGCTGCTACCGAGATACTGCTGCTACCACTGCTGCTACTGCTGCTGCTTGCCGCTGATGCTGCTGCTGGTGCTACCGAGATACTGCTGCTACCACTGCTGCTACTGCTGCTGCTGCTTGCTACTACTGCTGCTGCTACCGAGATACTGCTGCCACAGCTGCTGACCGGGTGGGCAGTGCGGCTGTGCGATGGTGATGCCGTAGGGGTGCGTGCGGAGCCCCGGCAGGAACTCGTCCACCTCGTCTGCCCCATCGTTCCTGAGGGCCCGCACGCCGTCCCTGGTGTGTGGAGCACACGCGGCACGCGAGCACAGGGTGAGAGAGGTCGTGGGCGCTGCGGTGGCTAGGAGATGTTAACTACCTCGCCTGGTATACAGGAGGACGTGGGTTCGATCCAGACCCTGACGCCTGCTGCTGTATATTTGGAGTTTGCGTGTTTTGCTCTCTCCACGTGGCTAGCGTGGATTTTTCACTCGACATTTAGAAGTGTCCGTTTAGAGTATTTGGCAACTTTTTTGGGGCTATTATTTGTGGCCAGGTCACTTGTGGGCTTTATCTGGTAAAACATTTTTTTTCATTTTAGTTTAGTTTTAGTGGCATTGCGGAGGTGATGGGTACATCGCAAGCAGATGGAGGCCATCATTTTCTTTGTAAATTGTTATTGCAGTAGCTGAGCACAAGCCCAAAGGAGCACAAGAGCAAGCGGCCAAGAACAAAGGGCGCGATTGAAGCTGTAATCGATGAGAACCGATAAGTTCCTTGAGTTGAGCAAGGTTATTATAAGAGTTTGACGATGAGAGGGAATTCCAAAGCCGAGGGGTGGGAGGAAGAAGCCGATAGATACATGTTTTGATCTGCTGTGTGGTTATTAGACACAGGACTGTACGAATGTTCGCAATGAATGAAAAAATCTATATAATTGTGAAGGGTAAATTTAACATTCTTGAAAAAGTCCAAAGTTCCCTTGTTCTTAAAATAAGTTTCAGATTGTCTCATTTGTGGCCTTAAGCCTGTAGGCGAAATTCCACATTCATATGTCAGGGGCCAGCATCTCCAAAGCCAACCGCTGTTGATATTCCACAACGTGGTCACTCTGTGTATTGACCCCCGAGGGGTGTTGCACAATTAGCCCTTTAGGTATGTAACTGTGCATCATCGATTCATCAATTAAAATTAATCGATTCATCAATTAAAATGAATCCCTACGTTCACAATACACGAAGCATCAAGTCGCGCATGTGAGAACCGATCATATTTCCAGTCGTGAGGTGAGGGGCCTCGTGTTAAGGCACCGCGTTCAGATCGTGACAAAGCAAGGGCGACTTCTCGACAATCACCACTACTGGCAATTAAATTGCCACGAGCAACGTTGGCGACTTGCAATGGTGGTGGCAGTAGAGTGAGGACTTTCATTGAGTCAACTAAAACAGAGTTTGTGTGTTCTTATGAACAACGATCGGTCTACAAAACACACCACCACGGGTGACCTCTGTCTGCGATCTAATTGGAAGTTTGCTATCCAAGTTTCTTTCCTCCGGGTGGCAGGGGGGGGGGGAAGTGATCATATTTGTCCGGGTGTGGGCCAGTCAAACTTCAACACGTACAATAAACCAAAAACTGCTGCTACAAATATTGCCGATGACGGTTGCCGGCAACCATCGCCCTCGCGTGCCGTCGCGGTTTTACGGTTCGAGTTGAAGGGGGCGAGGGGGGATGATGGTGAGTGGTCGTACCTCTTCCAGTCGGTGTAGTAGAAGTAGTTTGCCAGCCTGGTGAGGCTGAACGGGTAGAGCATCCCAGACGTGAGCACGCGCCTTGCTGTGCCATCCGACTGCACGCACTCCAGACGCTTGGTGCCTGGGGTCCGTCAGGGCGCAGGGCAAAAAACACCGGCAAATGCTGCTGCCTCTGCTGCTGCCTCTGCTGCTGTTTGTGAATTCACACAGTGGTGTCTTGCCAGACAGCATTGAGCGGGGGTGGGAGTTAGGGGTAAATGTAACATTGCGATATATCGAAGAACGCAGAGCTTGGACAATTCTTGGCACTGAATCAACACCGGGCTGCCCTTCCTACTTTTCTGTGATTATCTCGCACCTCCGCGCATGCATTGCAAATTGTGAATCGTTGTGAGATGCACTTTACATGATTGATGCTATATTATAATTTAATATTTTATGTTGATTCAGAAAGGCTGTCCCGGTACGGTATTCTTCCTGAGCGTGAAAATTGAGACTTTTTATCAAGTAAAAAAAAAACATCTTCTCACTTTGTTGAATCAAAGGGTGGAGTTATCCGAGTATGGTGGAGTCTATGAGCAGTAGGTGGGAGGCCAACATGAGAGCGGGGAGGGTTGCGAGGCCCTGTGAGCGGCGCTAGTGGTGGAGTGGGCATGGGCAAGGCTGACGGAGGAAGGGCCAGCCGGCTCCCCACGTGTTCCAGTTGGGCCCCCTTCCAGAAATCTGGTACCCTTTGAATGAAAACAAATCATAAACTGTATTTCGCAAATGGCTCTCTATTAGTCTATTGCCGTCAGTGGGTTCCAAAGCAGTCCGTTTAGCGACAGCACTGTGTATGAGAAGAAAAAATAATGTGCGTACGCAAATTTGTATGTAACACATGCATAGGAGTATATTTATTTATATATAAAAAATAATATTGCTAACGGAACTTAAGTTCACAATTAAGAATTTACATAATAATTATTTCAAATGTAAAACTATAATTTGCCTCATCTGCCATTTTAATTAAAAATTTTGATATGGGAAACTTATATGAAAGGATTATTGAATTTTGATGTAAGTGTTTAACATTGTTTTACGACTGATTTCAATTAACTGTTTTACATAACCCTTATTAAACTCTTGATTTATTAGTTAATGCACCAAACCGTCTATAATTACCTTTACATGTCCATGCATTTCGCAGACTTGTATTGATTTATCCTTTCAGCCTTTTTAATACAGCATGAATTCTATGCCTCAAAGCTCCGATTCACTCAGACCAAATGGATTCTGAGTATCTGCATATGATGTCAATCTCCATTACAAAATGGGTGATATTTTCTCCCTTTAGCTTTATGCCTACACCAAAGTGCTTTCGGAGAGTTGAGAAAATTTTACTTAAAATCACGTTCGGTATAACACAGCTCCTACAGAACCATACGTCTTTCTCGAGTGTTCCCGTGCGCAATATGAACTTGGCCTCTGATCCCCCACGACCGCCCCCACCTCCCCCTTCCGGGAAAATCAATGCTGGGTGAGCCACTGTAGCCACGGACCATTACTGAAAATGTCATCAAAAATTGCCAAACGGGTTAAGGGATAGTGAGGGCATCAATAGCAGGCAAGGCGGAGCGCATATGCGCGTGCACTTAATTATTCTCGCGTAGCTCACCGTGGAAAGAAGCTAATTTGGAGCAAAATGTTGCAAAAAGATTTCACCTTAGGTTAAAGGCATTCAACCCTCGTTTTTATTTTGCAAGAGTAGTGGGATTTATTCATTAACAGTAAGTGACATGTTATTTTATGTGCGTGGGAGTGCATGCTTATTAATGGCAAGTCTCGGAGCTGCAATCGCTGTGTTTACCTAAGGAGATCCATGGTTGTTATGTTCGAATACTATCGATCAGCCATTCAATCCTTTTCTTTAAACCAAGTGAGAGCTTGCAGAGACGATGTGGTTTTTCTTTTCTTTTTTACGACGCACAACACAAGCTCAGCCCCGGCACGATAGCACTCCACTGGGATGCTATTATCAAACGCAAGCAGTCTGGTAATTTGCGAGGACGAAGAAATAATGATCGCATGACATTGGTTCACCAAGGTAGGCCACTGTGTGTCAGTGTTACAGCAGAATTTGTAAAATCACCCGCGCTTAATAAATAACAGATTTTATCCTTCCATGGGATGAATGCTGCTAACGTAAGCGAAATGTGACTCTTCAGGGTCAACGTCTGGCAGTGTGAGCCCGAGCACATGGCACGCAATATCGCGGCACCGCGGTGGCGAGATGTTAACTCCCTCGCCTGGTATGCCAGGAAGTCGTGGGTTCGATCCCGACCCTGACGCCTCCTGTATACTTGGAGTTTGCGTGTCTTTCTCCTCTTGGTCCCGTGGAGTTTTATCCGGGTTCCTCCGGTTTTTCCCTCCACATTTATAAACATCCGTTGAGAGTATTTGGCTGCTATCAATTTCCACGTGATAAGCCCTTTCGTTGAGCTATCACCTGTGGCCGGGTCGCTTCTGAAAACGAGCTGTATAGCTCGGTATACCTTTCCTGCTAAAATAAAAAATAGTTTAGTTTCAATAGTTTAGGTTAATACATGCACAGCCCTTTGATCAATCCACGACAAAATGAAGGCCCTCCAATGCCGTTCGGGCTATTTGACCATACGTTGCCATGCCAGGTCAGTGTTGGGTTATGAAAGCGACAAAATATAAATGTGGGATCATAGAAGCGCAGGACAACGGCTACACCATCGTCTGCTGCCCGTGACGTAGCACAGGTCTTGCAACTGCCAATAAATAACCTGGTGTGCAAGGTGGTCACCCATGCAAGCACTGTCCAGGTTCAATGCCACTTATCTTCTGGAATTGGAACTGATCGTGGGCGCATTCCGGGTGATTTGGTCAGAAGCTGCATGACAACGGCATCAAGTAAATCCATGTGTGCGCTTTCACAAATACCGATGACATTTTAGTACCTTAGCATGTAATGATGCATCGATCGAGCTATTAAAATGTATTTTTAAGCTTGCAATACTGGGAAGCCAATATTTATGATTTACAAAAAATATATGCAAACCCTATGCTAAACTTCCATTGAGGCTAATCGACTGAAGAAAGTCGTAAAAATTATGTAAAAAAACTAGAGTGGGTGAATCTTGAATGGAATGGAATTGTGGCAATGCACAGAATTTCTGGACAAGTTGAATCACAATTGTAGCTACTCTTATGCCCATTATCCGATTTTCAGCGAGCGTTCAGTGATTGTCCGTACAGTATTTGACAATGGCAAAATCACTGGGAATAAATGTACAAATTTAGGACATCGTCACATCTGAATGCAGGAATTGTCTCTTGGTGTTTCATAAATAGACTTGCAGGGAAGTGCAAATCGGTGCCTTGTTACGTGTACATAGGTACGAAGATGCATGCATTTGTAGGTGAAAGGCAATTCATAAGTCCATGATATACGCATTGAATCATGCGTGCGAGAATCAGTATTTTTTGACTGACATATGATGTGCGAGTACGTTGTATAACCTTTGTCCAAAACACCCAGAATGTGTCCGATCTCATCAGATCTCAGAAGAAAAAGCGTAGTTGGGCTTGATCCGTGCTTGGCTGCTATGATGTGGGCAGTGGAGGATTTTGTGACGAAATCCACCGATGTTCTGAAACTATGCACCAACATCGACGAAGTCTGGTTAAATATCACCCATGACCAACGTGGCACTGGGAGGCATTCATCCAGCAGTGGATTGACACAAAGGACTGTACGAATAAATACGTTGCGTGCACTGGGAACATTGGACCCCTCCAGCCACTAGAGGCCACTGGAATTACCACAATATAAAACAAGATTATTGAGGTCAACGGGGACCCTGAATAGAGACAATTCGTTGAAACACAACAGGCGCAAATTGTCATGCTCATATGAATAACAGATTTGTTTAAAAAAAAACATCTTTGTGTTCGTGTATACGAACTTTAGATTCATTGTTCTTGCCAAGAACAGCAGCATTTGTTTATGAAGCCTGACTGCTGATTAGACCCAGAATATCTGTTTGCTTAAACAAATGCTGCTGGATTATATTGGGTTCTGATAGGCAACAGACTGATAGACTTAAAGAACGTTGACACGTGGAGACAGAGAATTATGTGCAGCTTCTACGTATATATTGATAAACAACAACGCATTTTGTAAACTATTGAGGTAGGGTCAGCAGATGGGGTTTGGGGCGCTGGTTTACGTAGCAAGAGTGTGGCTCTGACACACGGAGTACCGCTCAGTATCTGATGAGACACCCAAGGCAGATCGAGGCTGCAGGAATCGTGGCTGGAAATGGTCGATGTTGTTTCTCAAGTGCGTACAGAAAAGTTACAACAGCGCCATTCCAAACGGTTTTGGATGCAGCAGAATTAACATAAAAATTGATTCTCACGGTTATGCTGTACGCATCAAATTTCACATCTGAGAAATCCTTTTTTTACACAATACATGCAAATTATATACAAATCATATGGTAGGGCTAAATTAGTCTAAGCAACTGAACAAGAGAGAACAATTGAGACAGAAAAGACAATGAGGTAATACAAAAGGGACTTAAAATACATTTTTAAATATTATTGCATGCTAATTTATCAATGCTTGTATTTATACTTGTACTGTAGGGGTTGAGTGTATACCATGCCTGCAATGTTAATTGCACCCAATGAGAGCATTTTTACACAGTGCCGTGTAGTCTTAGACAATTTAATTAGTGGCAACATATTGTTTTCGTTATTACATTTGTTCTTTTTTTTCGAATATTTATTTGATTCCAATCATGCTGTTGTCATTGTCCCACGAACTGAAGTATTGCTTCTTCATAACTCTAGCGGAGCTGTGCGTCGTTCTGCGTAAGAGAATGGCCAGCGGAAGTTGATACCATAGAACTACTTCCGAGATACCTTCAAGACTGGCCTCATGTCCACACGACGAGTGCTGCACTTTCCCAATCGCCCTGCCATAGAGGTGTTTGTCTCACGGTAGCCGAATCAAACACAAAAACATATGTCTGAAGTCTCAGAGTTGGATGTGATCAAACTAAAGTGGCATCCCATCGTCAAAGTGATGGCTTTCACGCAGTCACTGGGGAAAGGGCTGTGTTGCTCGGCTCACCACACTGGAGGACCTCGTTTCGACACGAGTGCGGCGCTCTCATATCTGAGCCGCGTCACTGTGAAGGTCGCGGTACGATTATCGACGGGAGTCCTAATGACATTAAGTGCGGTCACCTGCATCCACCCAGCAGAGCGTGCGGGTGGCCGGGTCGAAGGTCAGGCCGTTGGGCAGCCCAATGTCGTGTCCGACCAGCACGCGGCGGCCCGTGCCGTCCATGTGTGCGCTCTCGATTTTGGGGCCCTCGCGGTTCCAATCGGTCCAGTAGAGCATCCTGGCGCCACACGGGCATTTGCACACGGGGCACAACGATGCATGGGCACGTGTTTTTACGCGTGCCGACGAGCAGGAACACTGGCATGGACGCACACACACAAACGCGTATGCAGCCACACACAAACGCGTACACACTGGTATTGCACACCGCACTATGAACTCGGTGACCTCAGTTCAATTCCAGGGCACAGATAACATCAGCGTGGTGAAGTATAGTCAATCAACCCCCATGACCGACACGGAATGGAGGAGGTCTTCATCAAGCGTTGGCTTGATAAAGGGCTGCAGATTAGATGATTACATTACGCTTTTATAGCAACACACAAGCACATGCACTATCGTGCAAGCACAGTTTGCATACACAAACATACGGTACATGCACAAAGACATGAATACACATAAAGACATACATACACTCACACGCACACACATGGATGCAAAATCACATACGGACACACGCATGCATGCCCGAAAGCGTACACCCATACACGCTCGCACAAAACATTAATTCGATATACGCACACAAATGTACACAGCTTTAGAGGGCCATGCCTATACCCACATGAATACAACCATCGTCAAATGTGCAGGCAAAGATTCTGCTAATTTGGTCGCATACACTGCTTGTAGCGACACCATGTTATAGGGCTGGCATAAGCAGGGTAACTGAAAAATATAGCTCGTAGAAAAATCTTGTAAATATTTTATTTATAGATCTATAGAGCACGGCACACATACAAGACCACAAATAACAAGACAAGGGTTACGATTTATCCTCTGTAGACTACCCTTGTGGCAAGTGCCATTATCGGAGCATCTCGTGAGGCTGGCATAGCACATGATGGCACCCAACGAACAAAGACGGTCATTGCATCGCGCGCTTTCAGATCCACTTCTGTGGCCGTCTGGAACGCTCTTCCGTTGAACATTAGGAAGCCACGGGAGCTATGCACTTTTAAAAATCTGGATTGAAAACTAATTTCGATAGATCTGCTTTTTGTGTTTAGTTTGTTGTCTTTCCCCCGCACCTCCGATTAGCACGGTTGGCTACGTACGGTGCGAAAGAAGTTCAACACACACACCCACATGTAGCCATCAGCTGACATGCTCAGCTGCCTCTGTCTTCGCAGTGTACACGTTAACACGTAGTATGTGGGAACCTCGTTTTATTTTGAGTTCACCTCGGGGGAGGGAGGCTTAGAAACCAGTACAGATACAAAATGCCATCCGTGTCGCGCAAGATTATGATCACAGTGTGCGGCTGTGCTCTGAACACCCCGGCACTACCCGGCACACGAGGAGGCGTTTGGTACCGGGCAGTGCTCGATGCCGACAGCTCACGGGCTGCACCGCGCAGTTGGGGCGCAACGCAGTCCAGCGTGACTTAAACTCTTTTTTTATTTTACCAGGTAAAGCCCACTGAGATATTTGGCACTTCTTCAGAAGCGACCTTGGCCACAAATGATAGCTCAGCGAAGTGGCTTAACACGTGGACATTTCTAGCGGACAAATACTCTAAAAACGCACGTTTAAAAATGTGGAGGGAAAAACCGGAGGAGCTGGAGAAAAACCCACTCGACCACGGGGAGGACATGCAGCAGGCGTCAGGGTCGGGATCAAACCCACGACCCCCTGTACACCAGGCGAGGTAGTTAACATCTCGCCACCGTGCCATCGTCATTGGTGCGCGACTCACCCCTGCACGGGGTCGGCGACGATGGCGCGCGGGTTCACGAGGTCGGAGGTGACGAGCGTGCGGCGCGACGAGCCGTCCAGGCGCGCCACCTCCACGCGGTCGGTCCCCGAGTCCACCCAGAAGATGTTGCGGCTTAGGTGGTCGATCGCCAGCCCCTCCGGGCTCATGAGGTCTGAACACGGGCAGCACGGTCGGCGTCGCGTCGCCATTGCAGCACGGAGCGCGCTGCTTTACTTCGTCGTAATTGGCATAATTTGAGGCCATGAATTGATTAAATACATTGTTTTTGTAATCTTCTCCCGTTTGTGCATATATGCTTGTGTCGGTAATTTCGATGTAACAAAAGCACATCGTTTGCATTTAGTAAACCTGAAGGCTTGGGAAAACTCAGAAGCCAAAAAAATCATCCTGAGGGCGTGATGGATGAAATCTGGATTAAGCGATGCGATTAATAAGACCCAGGATATTTGAGAAGGATAACTCCGAGATCAATTCCACCCTAAGAATGGCCATGGACTGGTGCAATACGGCCAGCAATCACAGCGTACGATGACAATGATGTTGATCACTGATGGAACTCTCAATAGCGTGTGATATTTATAATACCTTAGAGTCCTCTGTCAGCTCATTTACAGTTGGAGGCCTCCCAAAGCCGTGTAAGTCATGGGGGTTGTATCAACAGACCGTACTTCACCAGAATGGTCAGTGCTAGCTGGTGATGGTGTGTCCAAGGACCAGTTCAGATGTTACTCGCCACTGATGTTATCCGTGGCCACAAACTAAAATAATATCACCAGGTTCCACAGTGCAGTTCGCTCACCAATGTGCCACCCTGATAATTTCCATATAATTTTCATACATTGAAAAATTATCTGTTTTGACACGTACGACGGACACGTCCGCGTTCAGAATCTCTTTCAATTGATGAATCGATGCATCGTTGCATTCCTGATTGTAGTGTGCTGCGTGTCAGGTGGCACTGCTAGGGTGCGCCAATTGCAATCTGAATGTCATCCAGATCAAATCGTGGTCAAGGGGTGCCGCAGCAAATTATCCCGAAGGGACCGACAAAATGAGTGCAGACCACTTTGTGGTGAAGCCATCAGTGTATGTATGTATGTTCAAATCTTTCGCACAGTACGTAGACAGCCGTGCTAATTGGAGGTGCGGGGGGGAGGACAACAAACTAAACACAAAGCAGTTCTAAAGAAATGAGTTTTCAATGTAGTGGTGGTCCTATATGAGACTGTGGCTTCTGCGCTGGGAGTGTGAAATTTCCACTGCTGGCTCATGGGCAGCAATGCATAAGAGTGATGCGAGTGCGAGCACAATGCACGTTGAAGCGTTCACACACTGTGACTTTGACTTCAATTGTACGAAGTTTTTAAAAAGTATATTACTGAAATCTCTGCAATCATAAATGTCTATCACAGGATAAAATTACATTGGGAAAGAAATCGTTTTTTTCCCCCATATAATTTAGCGTTCATTTCGAAAGCGCTAAAATAACTCGCAGTGAACTGAAAAAGTATTCTTATTTTACATAATAAACATATTGTGGTTCAGTGGTGGTTAGCGCTCCGTGCGAAGCAAGCAGAGACTGAGTTCAAATCCCAGCGAAGGGTGACATCGGTTGCGAGTGATATGTCAAGCAGTTCCGGGCGACTCTTTCACCAAACCATAATGACCAGCGTGGTGAAGTATGGTCAAACGACTTCCCTTGACCGACATGGTGTGGGAAGACCTACACACGGCCGTATATTATTACCGTATTCTTATACTGTATATATAAAAACACGATTTTCCTGTAAATTATCTCACTTGATACAGCTATCGTGCTGTGACTGTTCCAACCTGAAGACGGAAGCTTGTGTTGCTTCCGAAACGTCGTAATTTTTATTTTATTTAAATTTTACTTTCATTAATTTTAATTTTTTACCTACGTGACTTTACCGAAAAAACCTAAGAATATGAATCCTTGCAAGTCACGAAAGCTTCAAATCTAGTATTATTACCGTATTACATCATATACAGATATACAGTAAAATTGAATTCCGGGTTTAAGCGTGCATATGTATACACGCTTTATTACATTATAAAAACATTTTGACCACCTCATAAAACATGCATTGTAAAGATATTGGCTTCACAATGAGTTTTTTTGCTGAATGAGAAATAAGATTAACATTTTGGCTGACGAATTTCGCAAGCTCAGCTTCTCAGATGACTCAGTATCAAGTCATGTAGACATCACATCAGAGTCAAAGTATCACCCCCGCACGAGCATGGTCAGGGCAGCACTCATCCCCATTGGCAGCCCTCAGCGAGTGGTGCAAGTTCCACATTTGTACGATGGGGACCAGCATGGCCATAGTACGAGCACTGTCGTACGACCATGTGCTAGGGTTGGCTCTGCACCAGCACATCTCACTGTGGCCCACCCACGTTCAGTCTCGCTCGCGGCGTATCACCGATGATGATGATGATGGCACCCCCCCTCCCCCCCCCTCCCCCCCCCCAACATGACAGCCCTACTGGTCCCCACATCCGAGAGGAGCTGAAACCAGTCCTGCCAAAAGTGGTCCTACATTTGTCTTAATTCTGGAAGGTTGACGACGTTGATGTTGATGATGAGTCGATGGCTAACTGAGAATGGGAACAAGCAACCTTCTATCCGTGAGTTAATTTCACTCTCGTAGCCCTGCGTGGTCAAAATAGAAATGTAGTTGGACAGCTGTGATAACTATACGTCCTGCAGTCCAGGTACACCGCCGTTTCCCCTATGGCAGAAAACTAACATTTCCAGAAAGTGCCGGCACACGAGTGTCTGGTGTTCTGGGTCACGGCGTGCCGTTGTACCCTGCCCACATTTCCGCCCCTGTTCATTTCCAACGAATGAAAGTTACATGCAATTGTCAGCTTTACCACAACGAATGAATGTGACAGTCTTGATGAAATGTTGAAAACGAACTAGATGGCGTAAACCAGTATAAATAAACAAATCGATCTTTGAATCCAACCGTGACCGTGAATCGCGACAATCCATCGAATCGTGGAAGGAGAGACTCGTGCAACGACGCTCGTCGTTCGCGCGTGTGAGCGGCGCACAAACCGGTGGCGATGATGCTCTGGGGCTCTCCGCCGCGCAGGCCGACGCGGTTGATGGTGCGTCCCACCACGTCGGTCCAGTAGACCATGCCCTCCACGCAGTCGAAGTCGATGCCCACGTTCACCGATCCCTGGGCGCGTGCGGCACACAGATCCACGGCGCGCCATCAAGCTCCTTGCCGATCTCGTCGAGGAGAGCAAACCATCGTCACGCCAACTCCGGCGGTCATCCTCGCGGCAGCGGCTTTTGGCCGGCCATCGAACAAAGATGCGCTTCTGGAACGCTCTTCCTTCCGATATTAGGAAGCCGCTGGAGCTATGCACTTTTAAATCTAGATTGAGAATTCATTATTTTACAACTGCTTCTCTAGTTTGTCGTCCTTCCCCGCAGCTCCGATAAGCACCGTGCCGGTCATGCGGCCGGCCGCGATGTGCAAACAATAAACGCGCGACACTCGCAGAGTTAGCAGCGGGATTCCTTCACCGCTCCATCCATCCCGCATGAGACCACGGTGAGATGGATGCTACGGCGGATTTAACGTCTCGTTGGAAATGCTGGGGCTGGCTGCGTACGAGCTCGGTAGAGATGAGTTCGTCGGTTCAATGATCCCCTAAGCTAACAGAATCCTAGAGAATTAGGAAAATTACGCCTTGTAACGAACTGTCAACACAACTTGCTCGTGAAGGATTCTCACCACTTTTTTTTAATGTGGCCCTTCATGACCACATTCCATTATAAACAGTATCGTCATCTGCGGCCGCTGCTCAGTGCAGACATCTTGCATGACGATGATGACGACGACGACGATGTGACCGCCTCTGCTCCTACACAGCTGCAGTTCGTCTCAACACTAGCGCTGGCACGCAAATGGCAGGACGGCAGCTGCTCCTTCGACTCTTGGAAGGGAGTAGCGGAGCACTATCCACCGCCCCCTCACTAACAATGATGACTCTTCCCAGGCCTCGTTGGCTGCTCGAGATGGGGGGTGGGGGGTGGGCTCCCTCATGGATAATTGACGACCCAACTTCAAAATCGTTTGCACAACCCTACAAGGAAGTCCCTCGTGCGGCCTCATTGTATCTCCACTTTAGATGTCTGTGTGTGTTTGTGAGGGGAGCCGCGTTGCGCTATGTGCCCCGTCGACCAGAGTTCCATTCCCGCTCGCGCCCAATAACAGTGCGGAATGTTTGAGCCGGTCCTAAGCCTCTCCGAGGTCGACTCAGCCTTAAATAAGTAAACATCAGCACGAGGGAGACAAATGCGGCTGGGCATGGTACCCAACCACTTGTGTGCCGTGTCAGCCTTCATAGGCGCTCACCAACAGCACTTGCCCCAACAGTGTGTTCAAGGCCATATGGGAGATGTTTGTCTTTATTTGGCGTGCTCACAATCAACACTTGCCCTGGCAGCCTGTGAAGGCTATATCGGGGGATCTTAGTCTTTTGTGTGCAAATTCTGTCACTCGATTGTCATCAGCTCCCATTCCCTACAGTGTTGCATCCTTGCCGGGGCTCGCTTACTTCCCTTTGAACAACGCGAGTCCTATTCGTTCACCATTTCAGAGGTGCCCCCACCCCCCCCTCCCCGTTCTCCTCTCTCTCAAGGTTATTCAAGCTGTGCATAATTGTCCACGCGGATGCTGAACTTGCACCAGTTTTGTTTGCAAGTGACCACGTGTCTGATCCGTGCGTCAGACGAACTGGCGGCGAGCACCCATTTTTAAAGATCCTCCGGTCACGACAGTTTTGCTCGTCGACGTAAAATAAAATAAAAACTCTTTTTTTCTAAAAATAATCTGCACTGCTCTCCTGTTTATCTATATTTAATCCGCTTTGATATCATCTGTCGTCGGTGCCTAAGGCGACATCGGAGAGGCTTGCTTATATTTTGCCTGCAAAAAGCCTTCTTCATAATTCTGAAACAATTAGTACAGCGAAGTTGGAATCCTGTTGTCGTGTCTGGGGTAGCGCACCGAGTTCCTGCCCCACTGCAACTGATTAGATTGCAACGTTTAGCAGTGCGCGTGATTGATGACCCAGCACTCGATGATTTACGCACCATGAATTATCACGAGCAGACAGCCACCCCCTTGTCACTCTGCTATCGCGACAATTGTTCCTCTTCCCATGGAACTTTACCCGTGGATTCCTCCACCCATGTTGAGAATTTGCTCTGCCAGACTGTCAAGTTTCTTCTCATCAACACTGCATCTCGCCACCATACTGCAGGTCGCGAGAAACCACTCACTCGGCGCGGATCAAAACCCTTCACATTCCGCTTCTTCTCTCACTGCGACACTTTGGACATCACTCCCCCTTCGTCTCGTTTGCCAGCTGTGTATGACCTTGCTCAAATCAACAAACGTATTTTCTAGTGATCTATTACAACCCTTCACATTCAAGTGCAATGCCTTGGGCATAAAGACCACCACGGCCGACGACCGATGATGCGCTGGAGACACTTCCTGGGGAACGATTGATTTTGCGCATGGCCGGATACGCGACACGTGGGAGACACTCGGCCTCGTGAAATTCGCAAAAAGCACCGGCAATTCCTGAAGAACTGCATTGTGGTCCTCTCGTCTGAGGTCAGCCTCAAAGAACATGGTGACAGAATGCAACCGACTGCTCAGACTTCTCACGATTCCAGAACTTGCCGATGTTTTTTTTACATAATGCACGAGGCCGAGTGCTCTTCGTAAAGCATCACTGTGTAGCGTGCACAACGTACGCGCCGTCCGTTCCTCTACGATGGGCGCTCTCATCGTTTGTAGACGCTATAACTTGTAGGGACCGAAATCGTATCGGTCTTGAGAAGCTGGCCAAAGGACGGGCAGTGGATGGACGAGTGTCATTGCGGTGCCAGTAGCCACGCGCCACCGTGCTGCTTGTTGCTGGCCCCTTGGCGCTTTGACACCGGTGCTGAGCAACTGTGACAACGACGACCACGAAAACCAATTGCATCCTTCTCCTTGTGCCGTAACCCACTTCCAATTGCTGCTGCTGCGATCTCATCCCCATTGCCACGACCTCTTATCCCGTGTTCCCTGCTGCGTACTCCCCCACGCGTCACGGACGACGGGGCGGACGAGCGTCGAGGAGTTCCCAAGCGGCGTGGAGCGTCCGGCTACTCACGTGGACGGACACCAGGATCCTGGCGTCGCCCGCGTTCATGCTGGTGCCGTGCAGCGGCACCGTGCCGATCTGCTGCCCCTGGGCGTAGAGCAGCTGCGTGCCGGGAGGGCCCGGGTGGACCACGGGGCGAGTTGTCGGGTCGAGCACCGGCGGAGCGCTCGTCGGGAGGCCTGCGTCGGTGTGTGCGTGTGTGTGTACGTGCGTGTGTGCGTGTGTGTGTATTTGAATGTGAGCGGGCGTGACAATGTGGGTTTGAGTGTGTGTGTGTGTTTTTTTATGGAGAGCGGTAGAGTAGTGGTTAGCACGCTGCGTTACAAACCCGGCGACCCGAGTTCGAATCCCGCTCATGGCCACCAATGCCAGTGACGATTATCTGAACCGGTTTTGGGCCTCCCCTTGGTCGACAAATGAGTACGTGGTGCAATGTGTAAACATCGCCACTGGGGAGACAAAGGCGGTTGGGCGTGGTGCTGGCCACCCACCCCCTCGTGTGCCGTGCCGGCCTTCATAGGTGCTGCTCGCTAACAGCAATTGCCCAAAGAGTCTGTGAAGGCTACACGGGGGATCTTTGTGTAGTCTTTGTGCAGATACACGTGTGTAGATCGATGTGTACGAGGGACATTTTCACTTCATAAACGTGGCGCACGCGCAGATTAAACCATCTCGCAACGTTTATAGTACCGACATCACAATTAAAAGTGGCCCTTGCCCAATTTCTTTTGAGAGCGAAGGCCTAATGAGAAAAGAATTTGCTGTCCACCATCGGACGAAACATTTCTCACGCGAAATGCGCAGTCTGACGGGAAGTCCAAGCCAGCTGCACAAGCAGTCACCTCCGTGACGTGTAAATCAGACACCAGCCAAATTAAACAACACAGCTGTCCTCGCCGATAGCACGCAGAAAAGTGTTTCTGGGCAGTGCTTGATTTAATGCACATTTCATCTCCTCGTTCCCACCCTGCCTCTCCTCACCACCACCCCCCCTACTCTCAATTTTCCCTGACCACGTTGCATTTATCATGTCTCCCGGGCCGCAAAGCACGCAGCGCGGCGTACTTGTGTGTGTGAAACTACCAGATGGTACCGATTGTTTCGTCGAGAGTAGGGAATTATGCTGCGAGCAGCCACAAAAAAAAAACATCGTACTAATATAGCCCTGCGCTTCGGAAAATATGAAAGCTTAAATTACAGCTGCGTGATATATGTATTTTTACCTATCTAATTATTTGAATTATTCTTGGGCAATTTAGTGTTAGTATTTATCTCGCTCAAATAATTATTCTTCTGCGTGAATAATACAACCTTAACACGTTGTTGTGTTTTTTTTTACAAAACCACCCCCGTTTGGGAATGTTAATACCGGGCAACCTTTTCTTATGCTGAGCGCGCAGCAACTGTGTTCAATGTTAATGACCCAATTTATTTTTGAATGATATCCATCTCGATTGCTGGTGCTGACTAAGAAGCATACACTCCACGTTCCTATGGCATGTGCCAACATATCTAGGGGTATAACCTCTTTTTAACGTTCCACCGAGCAGTGCAGCTCACAAAATGGTATCAATTTTATAATCCCTGGAATGATGATGAGCTCAGTTTTCTGAAACTGCATTGCTGATGTTTTATATATATATGCATTGTAAGAAGAAGAAAAACATCTCCGTAAAGATTTTTGGGGCCAATGTTTTTAGCAGGTGGCTATTAATCATATTAAAGTAACCATGGTAAGCTGCATGATGAGTTCGTCTAGCCAGCACCACAATTTGCCAACACTTTTATCTCGCTATTGCTGATGTCATCCTCTCAACAGACCACATTTTCTCCGACTTCTCTGGTTTCATTCCAAACATAAACATTCTCAACAGGAAACTGACGAAACATTCCAAGAGGAAAATGCAATTGACAAGCAGCACCACCATTGCAAGGTGGCCGTAGAGCAAAGGGATTCTAGAATCTATCTGTGCGGAGATGTGAGTGTTCTGCAGGTGCTCCGGTTTCCCACCGCATGCCACTTATTCATGGAAATGGTCAGACGTGCCAAAGCAGCACCGGCTTTAAAAAATAAAAATCTTGAGATTCAGGCTTTCCTGGGCAAATAAAAGGCATTGTAAATTACAGTGAAGATCTTTGTTAACCGAAAACGTTTCATTCGAGATTTCGGCAGCCACTGATGCCTTCCCGACTAAACAAAGGGGGCATTATCATTCATTATGTTCGGCGATAAAAAAAACCCGCCGTGGTTCACGTTCCATGACGATAGTACGGCACTTCATCTTTCGTGAGGTGGGGTTGGGGGGCAGCGTTGATCAGCAAGGTTTCTATGTCCACGTCGAGGTTGGCGAGCGAGCCAGTGGACGGCTTCAGGAGCAGCCTCGCGGTGAACGTCTGAAACGCTTCCCGTCGCAAATGATCAAAGCTGTCGGCGGCGTTACTGTGCGGTCCGTGGTTTGTGATTGGCGACAGCCGGGACACTGTGGGCTATTAATTCTAGATGTGAAGCTTTCGTGACTGCAATGATTCATATTCTTAGGTTTTTTCGGTAAAGTCACGTAGGTAAAACAATTAAATTTTAATTAATAAAAGTAAAATTAAAAAAAATTAAAAAATCACGACGTTTCGGAGGCAACACAAGCTTCCGTCTTCAGGTGGAACCGTCACAGCACGATAGCTGTATCAGCTTGTGTTGCCTCCGAAACGTCGTTATTTTTTATTTTATTTTTATTTAACTTTTATTATTTTTAATTTAAATTTTTTACCTACGTGACTTTACCGAAAAAAACCTAAGAATACTGTGGGCTAGTCTTAGTTGCCCGTCGGTGCACGAAGTGGCCAGTCTGTTCGTAGCACTAAAGCTCCTGTTGGTGGAGATGTTCCGTTATCGCACCACCAGCCAGTCGCGGCCGTTGGGGAAAATATATTGGTGCGGTGTGAAAACTCACGGAGGTGGGGTTGGGGATGATGGGGGAGGGGAGGGTGGAAGTGGGGAGCACGCAGTTTACAATCTTTATAATGAGCAGGTAAGGTATTGTTAGAGTTTATTTCCCAATAGCTTTTTCACCAAGTAGAGCCCACCCCCACAGGCCCCGAATAACAAACCACCACTGGAAACCACCATTAATCTATTTACGACTAAATTAACGACGTATTATTTTCGCACCTCCGATTGATATGGTTGGCTATATGTATGTCAGCATACATACATAAGTAAGAAGTTATTCATAATTGAGTTTAGGGTCAGATCGTCGTGTAAGTCAAACATGTGACGTAAACCCTCCTCCACCCGACAAAGCCAATCAATAAAGTTGTCACGTGATGTTTCTGGCAACTGCTTGATTTTTTTTGTCAAGGCGCTCTTCCTCCCCTAACCCAGCAGCTTAAATATACGCTGCCAAGCTTGGTGGTGTTCATTCAGACGCTGTCTTTCCGACAGACCTGTTCTTCACCTGAGGACGGCTGCTTGCGTTGTGGCCGAAACGTCGTGAGAATTGTATTATTTTATTATGTTTCATTTTTATTATTTTATTATCTCCCTTCTACGTGACTTTACCGAAAGAACCAAGAAGATGAACTGCTTGTTTGCGCTAGTACCGGCAAAACTGCGGACTACCCAATTGTTAAACGAGTGCAGATCACTATCCAATAACATTACAGACGTGCCAATTAAAAAAAAAAACATTGCATTTCTGACAACCGGCGAACGACGCTGGGTGTAACTTCCAGCGAAACGCCGTACCCACTTGAATGTTGTGACATTACTCTGCGACACACCGTTGCGTCGAAGCAGTAATAAATCGGCACGTTCGTTCAATCGCGCGACAACTTCATCAATCGGCTACGTCGGGTGGAGGAGGGTTTACGACACACATTTGTGCAAAGCCCAGCTCCACTGCGCGCGCCGAACGAAGCGGAAGACGACCAAGCGTCGGGCACTCACACGGGGGCTCGGATCCGGGCGGGCTGCGCGTGCCGGCCACCTCCTGCCCGTCGCGCGTCACGCACCAGCAGTTGCCCGTGCTGCCGTGGCACTGCACGGGACGGAAGGCCCCGTGCTCGTCGCACTGCGGCACGTAGCGGCCCACGATGGGCGGGCGCGGGCCGCGGGGGCTCGCGGCGCCAAGGACGCTGTCCCTCCACTGCTCGCACGGCGTGCGCTGACGGGACGGGGCCTCTGTGTGGGGACGCGTGCGGGCGACACAAAGACAAAGGTTCCCCCGTATAGCCTTTAGGAGACTGTTGGGGAAAGTGCGGTCAGCGAGTAGGCTGGGACGGTACATGTGGCGGTCGGGTGACCGCACCACGCCCGGCCACATTTGTCTGCCGAGTGGCGGTGTTTACACACCACACCAGGCACTCATTTGAGGCTTAGGCAACACACACCCACACACACGCGCGCGTGTGCACACGCTGTTACCCGCATGACTATATACATACGTACGAATGTACGTGCCAAGAGTCATAATGATTTCTTGCTCAAATGAGCATTGAGGCTATGAGACATTGGTGCTCATCTTTTATTTCCAGCCCTGAGCCAGTGATGGAAATTCCTCATTCCTATGGTGGGGGAGGGCGTATCCACAGGACAACCAGTGTTGACCTCGAGACAAATCAGTACTTATTTGATCGACCCCGGAGGGCTGATGGGTTGAGTCAACCCTCAGCCGCTCGCTCAATTACTGAGCCACCTGAACAAGTGCTTAATTTCAGCCAGAATAGTCCGGAAGACTTCCAGAATGAACCTAATTTCATGCACTTGAGCACTCGGTTTAATCATAAGCCGTTGCCCTCATTCAAATCCAGGATCTCAGCAGTGCCAGCTCAATGCTCTGTGCGCTGCACCACTCTTCGATTATATATAGCACAACTGACAGGAAAATTGTATCTCAAAACGGTGCAGAATTAGTAACGTGCGCCGTTATCTCACGGAGCCGCGGGGAAAAAACGACAGACAAGCGGGGAAAGAGGCAGGCCCGAACCGGCGCAAACAATTGCCCAAGCTCTGCAGCCCTATAACGGCGCGTTTGTTCAACTCCACGAACGACAGCTGTTGGTTTTTGCTGAATATGAATGTTGTAGACGCCCCACCTGTGGCCACGGGCGCGCAGTTGAAACCGTCACCGTCATAGCCCTGGCGGCAGCGGCAGGCAAAGGAGCCGGGGGTGTTGTGGCACGCGGCGTCGTTGTGACACACGCGTGTCACGCACTCGTCCACGTCTGAGACGAGCGCAAGGGGGTGGGGGGTGAAGGGAAGCGGGTAAGGGGGGGGGGGTAAGGAACTACGCTCATCAGCCACAACCGGTGCCAGGAGACATCGTCGCACGTGGCGCTAATTCAATCTCAGCCTGCTACGATGGTAAACAAGGAACCTCACGCGAGAATGCCGTAATGCAATTCCATTCTAAAGAGCCTCTTGATGACGAGTGAAATGGGATGCAAGCTGGCACGCGCTGCGTTATGCTCTGTGAATAAGTCAATTAAGACAATCAGACACACGCGTAGACAGAGAGAGAGAGCGCTGTGACATTAGGTGTGTGCAGAGTGAATGCAGTCGCTGCTGCTGATGCTTGGGCGATTGTACGCTGGTTGGGAAAAAGCAATATAAGCAGGGGTTACTGTATTTTCATCTCGGGTATATCCCAAAGAAGGCTGTGTGAGTAAAATATTTTATTACGTACCATCTCAGAAGCGAACATAATTCCTGCATTCGTTATTTATAATCAGTCAACACGCTGCACGTATGAAACTCGTTTTTTATTGGCTTCAGCCTCCTACCTTTGGTGAATAAAATATATGACACGTTTTTTAGGCCAATCGTCCGTGACATAAAAGCTTTGATTTCTGAGCGGCGCCAGGATCCGGCGCTCATCCCAGCCGCATGTTTCTCCGCGGAGGACCCCACGTGAAGCGTAGTCATTCGGTTTATTTCCCAACATAAACTATTCAGCGGACCGCACTGGAAGCTTGTCTCCCCTTAAAGCCTGTTGCAATGCTCACCCTGGATGGAGACCGGGATTTCCATTTCACCCGAGGGTGGGATTTTCCCGGCTGTTTCAAAACTCTTGCGCGTTCAGCATTGCACTTGGGTCGCCACCTCCGAGGTAGTACAACGGAGGTCGAGAGACGACCCCGGCAAAGGTAGAACGTCTCGAATATTCTACTTGCGTACGTATTGCTCGCTCGCTCGCTTGCTGTGCCGCAGATTGTTTGGCGCGACGTCCGAAATCGGCTTCGGAAGCTCCGAGCGCGGAAAGCGAAACGTCGGACGTCGTGCCGAGCGACACACGACGCGACCCAAATGTGAGCAGTGTCTCACAAAACCCGGGAGCGGAGAGAGCTACACGTACGTCGACTTGAGTGGCCGTACTTTATTGCGTAACTGACCCAAAAAAAAAGACCCGGACTTTTGAAGGCCCACTGGGGAATATTCACAGATTTCCCATGGAGAGGGAGGACGTCTTCGGGAAAAAAAAAAAAACCAGGACGGGTTTGGCAAACCCCTGAAAGTGAACCGAAGCGGAGCTGTCTCGAGGCAGTGACCGCGAGACGCCGCCGTGAACCGCGTGGCTCGTACCGTCGCAGCGGTGGCCGTTGCCCCAGTAGCCGGGTAGACAGATGCACGTGAACTCCTCTCCGCCCACGTGTAGGCAACGGGCCCGGTCCGGAGGTGCGCAGTTGTTTCTGCCATCCCGGCACGGATCGCTCGGGGGGGCTTGCTCTGAAGTGGTCGGGGGGGGGGGGGCAGAGAGGGTGTTGGTTGAGTTAGTAGACGAAACGCACGAACGCAATAGGCACCGCTACGCGTACAGCTTCCTGCGCTTGACCTGACTCGCTAAGCCTTGAGTCTTTATCTCTTTGTCGACGTCTGCTCTTTCCAGGATTTACTTGCTTGATGCGGTACACTTCATAAGAAATGTTAAGAACTCTACGGAACGCTTTCATGACCAAGGCAACCATTCTCTTCTCTTCTTCATTAAGAGCCCGGGTTTCACACACATGCATTGCGATTGAACACATCACGTTTCTTCTTTGATGTCAGTTACATTGCTCTACTTTCCCATATTTTATCCAATTTCCCTTCAAGGCGGCTGTCACCGAGTCCCATTTTAATGTCCCTTTTTCACTCCCGGCATCTGCTGTAACGACGCTGCCCGATCATTTAGCCAGTATTTTGTTTTACTTGCAGATTGGATGCATACATATTTCACGAAAAAGACAAGAAGACCGAGGGTATATTGCCGCCCCAAAAAGTTTGGGGAATTTCACTTTAAAAGAGCGTGCACTCATATTTACTACTCTCTACTTGAAGGTCATATATTAGCGTGGGTTATTATACCGCAGATATATATTTTCAGGCGCTATTCTGTCAGTAGCATAGAATAACAGGCTACTTTTATTTAAAAGTCTTTTCAAGCAATCGCAGAGTGAAAAAGCTGTTTCTGACTCCAGTATGTCAGAATGCCTTTGCCGTGCCTCTCTCTCCGTCTCTGAAGGGCAATCGCCTTAAACATTGCCCGAAACAGTGCCTTACAATTACTCATCAGAGTTTGTAAAACATCACCAGTGGGTGAATCGTTACGTCATATTACCACGTAAATATAAGGGTCTTCAACGTGATACTTTCCGTCAAGTTTGTGCAACTTTATATTTGAGCGCCTTGGTCTCAGCCTTATCTTCCATAACAACTCGAAACGTTTGATTAAACATGCCATTTAGGGACAATTATTTATTCACAGTGTCTCTTTCTCTCTCTCTATTGCCATCGCGAGTTTCCCTAAGAATCCATGCTACTCCTTACATAGCCCACTCTCACATCTCCACTCTAAGAGCCCTCTGCTTGGTTAATAATATAATAATGAGAGAGCAGTACTCCTTTTATGCTTGACTCCATCAACCTGTGACTTCAATTACCCATGTGAGTTGTAGGCTGCACGAAAACTCCTATTCTATGCGGCCCTACGTCTTCCTAGTTTTTCCCGTAAAATCTGTTACAAAATGTAGTATTTTTATTCTTAGTATCCACAATGCCTTGGATAACAGGAATCGTGGAGAAATGTCACCATAATATCCACTTTTTTTTTCACCACATAAAATCGCGGAAAATGTTGCAGGATCACTGTGCTTGAAAGGATTTCTACCGCGGTAACAATTCACAGGCGTCTGTCAATCCACCTATGGACAATGCCCTCCCCGCGTCGTTTCATTCACGATGGTCAAGCGGCCATATTTCATCATGCCGTGCAGTGCGGGAATTGCGTAACGCTGCTACTGGGTAGTTGGAAGCAGATACCCCCAACAACAGCGGAGGAGCGATGCTCACAACAACGAGCGGAGCGCCTAAAACGTTGGTGCAGTAGGGAGCACAGGTGGTGCATCTGCCAGTCATCTCGGTTAATCCAAATGACCTGGGTACTCCTGCCAGTGAACCTTGGATATTTCACGTGGCCTCAAGGTGCACCTAGCCTGGCATAGGCACCGTGGTGGCGTCAGGCAGGCTGCTGTTGTTGTTGTGAGTTTAGATATCACTCGTTGCTGATCTTTGCCATGGCTGGGAATCGAATTGTGTGTCCACAGCGCTCGGCACTAAACAGTGCGCCCCAACTCCAACCCCCTCCCCCAACCCCTCGCTCGCTTGTGAATGGGGAAACGTCAAAGCGCAGGTGTGTTGGTGCAAATAAAGAAAAAAAACAGCAAAGGTGCAGGGCAACAGCACAAGCCTGCCATTAAACTCCACCTGAGCGTCAGACGCCAGCCGGTGGGAATCTGGGAACGTTCCAAAGAAGGGCAAGGCAAAGGGCAAAAAAAACTATCGGAATGCTCACGACCTTGTTCAGCGAGCCTTCGTGCGGCGAGGGGGCGCGTGTGTGTGATGTTTAGCAAGCGCACCTGTGCAGGAGGGCCGTGTCCTGTGAAACGAGCCAACATCCGGCTCATTGCACTAGCTCTTGAGCTTGGTATGCAATTAAAAGTTCCTTGTGATCGTTTGGAAATGGAAATTACCTTATTAATACGGTATAAATGTACCCTTGCTGCCTCGGCACATGAAGGCGAGCCAAGAGAAAATTGTTACGAACAAAAAACTTTTTTTAATCTCTTGCCAAAAAGGGGAGAAGACACAACAATTTGGCGATGGACTTTCCGTGGTGATTATTTTCACAGGAAGCTTGCCGACTGAACGCTCCGGTCTGTCTTTTCAGACCTCGGAAGCTGCGCAAAGTCGAACCTGGTCGTCATTTGGATTGGGGAAATAGGGGGTTGTCACTTGTCCTGGTTTCCCAAGGAACGTCCTCTCTTTCAGGTCTCTAGGTCTTCCTGGGACGTTAAAAGTCTCTCTTTTGAATCAGTTGCAAACTGATACACGACGACTCAAAACGACGCTCTTAACGTGTGGTTCTCATCGCTTCCGGCATTGCGAGATTCTTCTTCTTCCCTTGACATGTCCCAATTGCTTTTGTACCTCAGAAGTGGAAAACCTTAAGCCTGCGAAGGCATCAGTAGCCCATTGCTTCTATCTTTGCATAAATGCCTCTGCCTTGATATCAGCCTGACACACAGTGAAGGTGAACCTAAGAGACAGGCGGAGAAGTTACCACATGCATATTGTATAAACACTGTATACAGCTTGCAAGCATGTGCGGTTGCTTACGTAACTGACTAGCAGTATCATTGCCCAGTAAACATGAAATATTGGGCCAACGTTAACATGTGTATTGGCTAAATGGCGTGATGTTCATTGTCTGAATCCGACGTACTGGCAAGGACATGCTGTGTTCATGATTTTGGCAATCGCCCCGACTTCCATCCGCAAGTTACTCCGCTGCAGATTGTGTGTGCATGTCTGTGTGTACCCGTGTTAGGGGGCGTGGGAGCGTGGCGGTGAGGTGTGGGAAGCTGTAAGCCCCAGGCTACTTTGGGCTCGCCTTCCCATCAACCAGAGGCGAGGAGTGGTGGTCGTGGTTACTTATGCCCCCACCGAAGATGAACATCCGTGGAGGGATGCAGGCAAGGCCAATGAGTCAGATGCCTTCTATGACCTCCTGTCACAGGTGCTGGCTAAAGTGGCCACTCGGGACAGAGTCATCTTGTTGGGTGACTTTAATGCCCGAGTTGGTCATGATGCTGGCACCTGATCTGGAGTGATTGGAAGGCATGGACCAGATCAGCTCAATAACAACGATAGGAGGCTGCTAGATTTTTGAGCAGCCCATGGGCTTGTAATTACCAACACGCTCTTCCGGCATCGGCGCATCCACACAACATCATGGATGCATGCCGGGTCCAAGCAAGAACATCTGCTGGACTACATAGTGACGGATCAGCGGATGCGAGCCCATGTCCTTGACACCAGGACCTACCGTGGAGCTGATCTGCCCTCTGACCATCGACTAGTCATCTGTAAGATGCGCCTGCCATTCTTCCACTCCGGTGGTGGGTGTACACCCAGGACCCCATTCCAATCAAAAGTGGCCTGGTCTCAGTTAGCTGATGAAAGTTGCAAGCGAGAATTTCATCATCGCTTGCAGCTGGGGTTGGCATCGTCCCCCACTCCACCTGATGTCGAGGGTAAATGGGCGAGGTTTAAGACTATGACTCATGCAGCTGCAATGGCTGCTTTGGGTACGCGGTCCAGACCTCCCCAGAAACCCTGGCTGACGGAGGAGGTGTTCAGGTTAATTGAGAAAAAGCGACAGGCCCACTCTCATCGGCTACAGCATCCCACGTCGGAGAATGAGGAGGTTTACCGCAGCCTTCGCTCGGAGGTTCGTAGAGCCGTAAGGCGCTGCAAGGATGGGTGGGGGTTGCGGGTTTCTGAGGAGATGGAGTCTGCCTCAGTGGCCCGCGATCACAAATCACTATTTAACGCCATCAAAAAAGTAACCTGCAGCGCCACACCTATTACCATCATTAGGGGAAAAACGGTGATCCAATCTCCGACCCCCAGGAACAGGTTTGCAGATTTGCTGAACATTTCTGTGAGGTCCTGGGGGAGGGAAAATCTCTCAGCCAGGAAAACATCATGGCACAAAGTGGGGATAACCCTGCTGAGGCTGCCGTGCCTCAAATATTGGAAGAGGTCACCCCCTGTGAGTGGCTGGCTGAGGTGCCATCTGTTGAGGAAGTACTGAAGGCGATCCGGAGTCTGAGACCGGAAAGGCACCGGGCAGAGATGGTCTCCGAAGCGAAATGCTGAGGGAGGGTGGCATTTGTGCACAGACTGCCCTATATGACATCATAACAACAGTCTGGACCGCTGGACGGGTACCGCAGGATTGGAAGGATGCCCTGGTGGTCCCCCTCTTTAAGAAGGGGGACCGCACAGACTGTAACAACTACAGGGGCATCTCACTCCTCAGTGTGCCGGGAAAGGTCCTGGCAAGGATTATCCAACATCGCCTTGCTAGGCACGCTGAGGAGAGGCTTGCGGAGCCCCAATGCGGTTTCAGGAAAGGGCGGTCCTGCACAGATGCCATATTTCCTGTCCGTCTGCTACAGCAGAGGTGTAGGGAATTCCAACAAGACCTACATCTCTGCTTTATTGACCTGGTCAAGGCCTATGATACCATCAATAGGCCTGGGCTCTGGGTTGTTCTTCGTGCTTTCGGAGTCCCTGACCCTCTGCTCACGATCATTAAGGACCTTCATGATGGTGAGCGGGCCCGGGTAAAACTACGTGGCCGGGAGTCGGAGCCTTTCCTTGTACACCTTGGGGTGCGACAGGGATGTTCTCTGGCTCCCACATTATTTAACATCTATTTCGACTGCGTAGTTCGTGAAGCCTTCAATAGCTGTACCGGGGGAATTTCCATTTGATACAGATATAATGGGAGGCTGATCGACGCCCGGGTGTGATCAAGGGATGGCTCCCTATTGGTCAACCACGTTATGTATGCCGATGATTTGGTAATAGCTGCTCATTCAGAAGAGGAGTTGGAGACGCTGCTGCTGAGACTGGAGCGTGCCACTAAGAGATGGGGCCTTACCATCAGCCCCACCAAAACTAAGCACCTGCCTGGGTATTTTGTACCATTGGACACTCCACCCACACAACTCCCAATCGGTGATAGGGAAGTTGTGGAGAGAGTGGAGAGTTTCCTATACCTGGGCAGTGTGCTTATGACCGGCTCCAGTTTAACAGCAGAGGTCTCACTCCGAATAAGTCGAGCGGCAATATCTTTTCATCGGTTGCGTAACGCTGTGTGGAAGTTACCTGGTCTGTCGCTCTGCACGAAGCTTCAGGTCTTCTCGGCCACGGTCATTCCCTCCCTTCTCTACGCTTGCGAAACGTGGACCCCCCTAATGGAGCATCTTCGCCGGTTGGAAACATTTAGGCTGGCCTGCCTACGATCCATCCTGGGTTTAACCAGGCTGGATTGTGTGAGGGGCTCACAAATCCTTGAAAGATCTGGGCAAAGTCCCATCGGTGAGCTCCTCCGGCAGGCAAGGCTGCGTTGGCTGGGTCATGTAACCCGCATGCCCAGCCACCGCATGCCTAAACAGCTTTTGTTCGGCCGGATCGAGGGGGCTAAACGGGCGCGGTACGGGCTAGAGAAGAGATGGAGTGATGTGGTACAGGAGGACGTGGAGCTGAGTGGACTTGCCGATGACTGGTACCAGCGGTGTCAAGATCGGCCTCAGTGGAGGAGGCTCGTGAAGGACGCTACTGGGCAGTTGGAGGCAGTCGCCCTACAACAACGGAGGGTGGAGGAGCGACGCTCACACCAACGAGCGGAGCGCCGGGTGGCTAAAGCACAGAAAGTTGGTACAGTAGGGGGCAAAGGTGGTGCATCAGCCAGTCATCTCGGTCATCTTGGTCAGTCGACCAGTGGCACCTGCTGGGTCTGCCCCGTGACCTCCTGCCAGCGGGCATTCGACACTTCACGTGGCCTCAAGGTGCACTTGGCCTGGCACAAGCGTCGTGGTGACGTCACCGCCACTTAGTGGCGAATGGCGATTGCTGTTGTTGTTATACCCGTGTTGTGCTTTGGCATTCCTTCATCTCTATACGGAGCACCGCAGCGGGTTCGATCCCAACCCTGACGCCTGAGAATGTGGAGTTTGCATGGCTCTCTCCTTGTGGCCGTGTGTATTTTTCTCTGGGTCCTCCGGTTTTTCCCTCTAACATTTCTAAACGGTCGTTTAGACTATTTGCCTGCTACACATTTCCACATGATAAGCCACTTTGTTGAGCTACCATTTGTGGTCAGGTGTTTTCTAAAAAAGATCAATATTGCTCAGTGGGCTTTACCTGGTGTAATAAAAATAATTTTAAGCAATAGTTGCATTTATCGCTGCATCGTTTGAGTCTGGCATTCTTGTTCATAGCATGTGATAATTGGATATGTTGATTGCATTTGTGTTCATTTGCATTTTGTTCCTCGTTACGTGCACCGGCCGACTGGGACATGTAATCGCCAAGAAAATCCCTTCCAATAAAGTAGAAAAATAAACAGCGAACGACGCAGTGGTGGCATCATGCTCTCAAGTCACGTGACCAATCAGAGCCCGGCTTTGTTGACAACGATCCGCAGCGCTGCGTCAAAACGCACGGTACAGTAATGCGCGACTCGTCACCGTGAGTTTGACGGCGCGGAAATTAATCCGCTTTTCCGATTGGCATCCAAGACAATCATTATAGCGCCGGGAAAGTAATCTTTCGTGATCATCGGAGAAAATGCGCTTTTAGTGAGATCCACGCCACCACTCTATCACTCTACATTTCTTACATGGATCTCAAAGGATTTCCGTATTGGAAATGCAATCACTAATGTGGCCCATTAACAATGCCATAGAGGTTTATACCATATTCCTAGATGGGAGGTGACTGGCGCCTTGGGAAAATTATACGCACGCCAAACCAATGAGCCAACGCTGCTGGAACCCTCAGTTAGAATCCATGTGTGAGTGAACCATAATTAAAACCAGCTTCTCAAGATGTTACATTCCCCCACTGCCTACGACTGACTGCAACTCTCTATAAACTGAGATAAGCGATGAGTAAAACACACCTCAGAGGATGGCGTCAATGCATGCTATGTGGGCCAATGAGGGTTGTTTGACCATATTTCACCATGCTGATCAGTGCGAATTCGTCAAGTTAAAAGCCCAGCTCCGATTCAAATGTCACTTGCCACTGATGGCAGCCATGGCTGGGAATCGCACTGAGGACACCAGGTTCATAGTGCAGTCCGTTAACTACCACCACAATTTATGTGGAACCATATTTTATCGGCATGAAATAATTGACCCCGCATCCTCTCCGCCAATCGATTGTCATCATTCAGGGTCACGAGATCCATTCAAGAAGTCGTTTCTTTTTAGTCTCCTTTTAGCCTTGTCATTCGCATTATCTCCCGTTTGTTTCCTCCCTGCTTTGCGGTTTTGTTTGCCAGGGAACCGATGCTCTTGTTGATGAAACCCGACTCAAAGAGCTTCTTAGCTCACAGGGTACTTGAAAATAAACTGGACTGGATTAATTGAACTGAATTTGCCCAACATTAACATCCGCACATCGTTTGCCTAAATCACAAATAATCGATCCTGCCACACTTGACCAATGCGCAAGACTCGATAAGAGTTAATGAATCGATGCATCATTGCGTGCCCCCCCCCCCCCCGCTCGTACGTGCGTGTCATTACTTGGCGGCGACTAGGAACAGATACAAAATTAGCACATTAATTAAACATAGTCACAAGTTTTATTTATACCGTCACTGGGTGGACATGATGGGGACTCAACGAGGAGCACTGCGCCCCTGGGAATGAATGCATAATCCGCAATGAACCTCCCCACCGAATATCCAACTTCGCCTTGAAGACAATTTGAGCTTCTCCCCCCCCCCCCCTCTCTCTCTCTCTGCCCCCCTCTGGAAACCTCACCTTTAACTGACTCTGCAAAAATCCTGTAGAACATCAGTTGGCCAAAACGTCAAGATATTCCTGGATGTAGATACATGTGTATATACACACGGTTCAGTGGTTTGAGCACTGGACTTGCAATTCAGAGGTCGCTGGAATTTGATCCCCCAGTGCAGGAGTTAAATACATGAGCACGTTTATTGAATCCCTCCAACCTCTGTCCACCCAGAAGTGTAAACGGCGACAACCACAGTGAGTTGTATGTGTGTCGAACTTCTTTTGTACCGTACGTAGACAAAATATTGAAGATAGTTGATCAGCTGCATGTGTTGGACTCAAGTGTCCAGTGTTGAAGAGTCGTCCAAATACCCTCTCAAGGGGTTTCTCTAGAGCTCACCCGAGTGGAGGCTCTTCTGCCAAAAGTGACGTGAGCAAGTATGCATGTACGCATGTATGTACGCATGTATGTATGTTGAACGTCTTGCACACTGCATGTAGCAAACCGTGCTAATTGCAGGTGCAGGGGAAGGAATGTAATCGCAGGGCTGCATCTTTAGCAACGTTTTCTACCCGTGCTTGCAGTGCGTTTCGTGTCTGTGTCTCGGTTTGTGCGTACCTATGCATGTGTAACCATCAGGACTTGGCTGGTAGCCGGCCGAACAGTGGCATCTGTACGACCCCGGCAGGTTTTCACATTGGCCGTAAGGACCGCAACGGTTCACCTGGCATTCGTCGGTATCTGTGCGGTAAAGAAGAAGAGCGAGGGGTTATGGACGTGAAACGGCGTGACGACAATTGGTTGCACAATGTGAAATCCACAATACACGTGTCGTCCGTTAAAAGAAAAAAACATCGCTGCCATGTGATTATCGTTCATCTTAAATAGCCATAATATAAGTTTTCTTTTTTTGGGTTAGATCGCGTAAATATAAATGTGTCGATAAACCCGCCACCACCCGACACAGCTGATTAGTAAGGTTTGTTACGTACAAGTACAGCACACCGGTGTGTTGCAGAGGGCATCCACAACATTTACAATCTGAGTGGAATGTGTCGCTAGTAATCACAACTCGCATCATCAGGCGGACAGCCAGATTTGTGGAGACACACTCCTGCTTCGTTCCTTAAATAAAGAAAATAGTAACAATATAGCAATTTATGTGATGTAATAATGTTCACAATTAATTTAATTGTTGAACTATCCACAGTGTAGCTGACAGCATGTGCGTTTAAATAGTTACGGATTGAGCCCAGGCCTCACAATTCGCTTGTTGGTGTCACCCGAGGTGGCTTCACTTTAATGGTTATGGAAACGTGTTTACGTGGTGAACAAGTGTATTTGATTTTTACTACACGGATGGTCCCATAAGCCAGTTGCCCTGCTATTTTACGAGGGGGGGGGTCTGTGATGCGTGAGTGCAGCAACAACAATAAACAAAAGACAAAAACACCAACATCGCAGCGAGCGAGTACAGGCACGACTAACAAACGAGGTGCTTGACGGTCACAAGCGAAACGCATGCGAATAGAAATTAACAGTGCAAATATAGTAGCAGAGGAAGAGGCATCAGAACAAGTGACGTACATGTGGTACAAGTAACCCTATATTCTAGTCTAATTGTGTCATAGCCACAGGCAAGTCGAAAAGGACAATGCAAACATGAGGGGGCAAGGGGTGCCAGCAAAAAAGTGATGCACATGTTCCAGTAAGCCCTGCGTGTTGGGTTAATCGGGAGATGAAGAGTGGGAGTGAATGGAAGGAACAGAGCTGTGAGGGTATTCCAGAAACGCGGGGCAGCGACGTGAGAAGACGTGTTACCAAGCAAAGAGTGAACGATGTGATAACCATTTAAAACGAGAGAAATTATTTGTAATTATCAAATAAGTCAGTACGAATAAAGCCAGTACGACCACAGTTAGGCTACGTTTGACTAATGGTAACAATTTGTAGACATGTGGCAGGCTAAGTTGAGTTGACCGCAGTCAGAGAACTAAAACAATAAATAAATGAAATTTTCAGCAATTTTTTTAAATTATAGATTTGAAGTTTTTTGTGACTGCAAGGATTGTTTTTTTCGGTAAAGTCACAAAATAAATTAAAATGAATACAACTAAATTAAATCACGACGTTTCGGGTGCAACACAAGCGCCCGTCTTCAGACACTACAGCAAAGCACAACGACCGATGCAACAGTGACAACGTCCAAATGGTCAGAACGTTTACGGGGAAAAACGGACATCGGGGCGATCGTCGCGCGGAGAAATGTAACGTCGTATCGCGTGAGAAATAATACGACGGCAGGCCCTCTTGAGCGAGCGCAAGCGATGGCAACTGCCAAAGTCTCCCCCATTCCCCCGCCTCTGCAACCCGAGCCTGGTTTGTCTTGTCTCAAAGCAAGTCAGCTCCCGCGAGCGCGGTGGTGACGGGTGCAGCGATTAAACTTCCTCTCCCTCTGGCTGGTGCTACCGCTGCTCGCTTGCAGTGCGTGCGCTTGTACCCAAGGCTTGGTCTCCCACGGTGCTATTTTGAACAAGTGGCAAATCAATTATTAATGTACAGCACACGGCAAAGGGACGCGCAATTCGACTCAACGAGCAGAACTTGACAAAGCGGCGTGTCGCTCTTTGTACACACGCGCGCAAAGTGCATTCATCTATTTATCGTGAATATGTATTTGACGTGCATAACTCTTTTTTTTCGTGATTACACTGCGGAGATCAGCATCAGAATCTGAATTTATACCGGGGGAATCCGATGAGCTATGAAGCTCTTCTTCACAGATGTCCAGTTGGGGCGGGTCAGAAAGTTAAAACAACAAACAATACAAACACACGATGGGAGTGCAAAGTATAGGAGAGGTAAGCCAATCAGAAGCGACCTGGCCACAAATGGCAGCTCAATGAAGTGGCTTATCACGTGGAAATTTATCGCAGCCAAATAATCTAAATAATCCGTCACTGATCAATGTGGGTTAGTAATAGGGAGTCGAGAAAGGCCAGGTATCGAACTGAGGTATTCAGGTTGATAGTTCAGTGCACGAACCACAGTGCCACCCTTCCCTTTAAGTGCCCAGACATTTTTACATGAACGCAGACAGAGACTGCAATAATGCTGTAACACTGAATATTAAATCAGGTGGACGTTTATAACTAGACCCAGCACCTTGTGACATAAAAATACAGTCGTCTTTTTTGTTGGGATGGCGGTGAGTTGACCATCAACCTTTCTATGTTCCTGTTTACGCGTGAGATGGTGGACGGCTTTCCGTGAATATCTGGCATGGAGACGGCGAATGATCGGCAGGATGGACGTCTGTGAAAAACAGCTTCATAGCTCATCGGATTCCTCCAGTCTACATCAAGATTCTGATTCGGATCGAAGCCAACAGTGGTTTTACTCTGTGTTCAATGGCTTGAGATCCAGACTAACACGGAGGCTAGCAGACGTACATGAATACCGATAGGTTCACAACGATGACCAGAGACTCGGACACCTGATAAATAACCGAAAATCTCCCGGCGATCGATTGAGCCCAACGACGGTTTCACAGTGCCCTCGACGGATTGCAGTCGGAGACCGTGGCGGCACTGCAGGCTACGCTTCGTTGTCCATCGGACGCGAGGGGGGAAGGCCACGTCGGCTTGTGCGCCGGGGGGGACAAGGCGACAACTTTCGCGTGGCGTGGCCCCCGGTCGCGCGCAACCGTTCCCGTTGCTTCTTGCCGCCCGCTGTGAAATCTCGTGGCACGATTACAGGCGAAGCCAAAGAATGCGTTCCTCGCCGCCGCCGCCGCCGTTTCACCGGGCTCTGCAGCGCAAATATAAACCCAAACGCGGCAGGCTGGCGTCGTGAATAACGATGCCCGCTTCACGCGAGAGAGCACTAGGTAACAGCGGTTCGCGTATCACATTCGTCAGTAGCAACACTTGATCCTCTCTTACACTTTAGAACTCACACGGGTCCACCCACGCTCACAAGTGACTGAGTGTGCGCGCCGTCAAGAGCCGAAGCAGTCATCGTTTTTACATTTCACCCTGCGAACACTGTTTGGCTTGAAAGTTTAATAATTTCAAATTCAGCAATTATTGTATTGGCTGTGTCGCCGGAGACCGACTCGCAATGATGGGTGACACAGAATCAATGACAAGTCATTCATCAAGGTTGATAATCTCGCCGAGCCCACAGCGCCAAGATGCATGAATAAGGACCTCATTGTGCTGATCGAGAACCACATTCGCAATCAATCAGCCCTTAATTGTAATAATTACTGGCACAGATGCTTCCTCTATTATTCATGACCAGGTAAGTAGAAGCTCAATGGGATAAAAATGTATCTCCTTTCGAAAGTGACATGGGATAAATGTAGAGCATTAGGCTTTGCAACGATGCAGAGATTCATCAATTAAAATCAATTTGTATCTTACACATACAGTATATATATGGATCCAGCTGTGCATGTGTGAGAATAGACGTATGTAAAAGCTATGCAAGATGATAGGCAAATTTTGCATTGAAGGTAACGGGGGGGAGGGGCGGGGATGAACAAAACGGTACAAATGAGACCGTGAACACGAAACAAAAAAGTAGATCGATTATCTAAATGGAACCCGCGACCCCCAAAGTGAGACAAATTCATCGAATCCGCAGGTGGTGGCTCGTGAATTATTACAAAAGCCAGCGCGATAAAAAGCGTGCGCGTGAAAGCAACATCTGCAAAATAAAATTAAAATCAAAGGCGGAACGCCGCCCCGTGCTACTCATTCAATTACCGGTAGCGCGGGCATCACGCGGCGGAGAGGGGCGATCACGTGCCGTGGAGGTGGAGGGCAGTAAGGACATCTGGGCTCACCTGCGCAACCGTGCCCCTCGGGAGTCGGCTGGTAGCCATGGGGACACTCGGGAGGCCCGCACCGGTAGGAGCCGGCGAAGTTCTCGCAGCGGCTCGACGTCCCGCACGGGTTCGCCCGGCACTCGTCCACATCTGGGAGAGGCGCCGCACAGATCGACCGTTCGAACGCCTTTTTAGATCCTTTATATTAAGTTCACTTGCTTGCTTGCGTGCTTGCTTGCTTACGACCGTGCAAATCTTTCAGTCGTTTTTTAACCCACTTCCCGTGATCCAATCGAGCTGACATTTTGCACACAGACTCGTTGTGCGTGACAATTAATTTTCGTGAAAATTTTTTCCAAAATTTTACACTGTTTAGGAATTTTTTTAAAATATTTAATTACCAATTGCTTAATGCTGGCAGACAATCATCTGACCCATAGGTGGCAGCCATCTCAAGCCAGAGGACGAGAGGACTCTAGCCGCCACGCATATAAAGGATTTAGAGTGAAAAACTTTGTTTTTACGGGTTAATTTTTAAATCCTTTATATTAAGTTCACTTGCTTGCTTGCTTGCGTGCTTACGACCGTGCAAATCTTTCGGTCGTTTTTTAACCCACTTCCCGTGATCCAATCGAGCTGACATTTTGCACACAGACTCGTTGTGCGTGACAATTTATTTTCGTGAAATTTTTTTCCAAAATTTTACACTTTATAGGAAAAAATAAATAATATTTAATTACCAATTGCTTAATGGTGGCAGGCAATCATCTGACCCATAGGTGGAAGCCATCTCAAGCCAGAGGACGAGAGGACTCTAGCCGCCACGCATATAAAGGATTTATAGTGAAAAACTTTGTTTTTACGGGTTAATTTTTTTAGCGGTCGCATTCGTCAAGTTTGCTCTGCCCGACCCCACCCCCACCAACCCCCATCGCCCGTCGTTGACGAGGCAAGGCTTTTGGTTTCCCCTGCAGGGTAAGAGGGATACATGTGGAGCCCATGCAATGATGTTCTTAGGTTTTTTCGGTAAAGTCACGTAGGTAAAAAATTAAAATTAATAAAAGTGAAATAAAAATAAAATAAAAATCACGAAAAGTAAAATAAAAATAAAATAAAAATCACGACGTTTCGGAGGCAACACAAGCTTCCGTCTTCAGGTGGAACCGTCACAGCACGATAGCTGTATCAAGTCAGCAACCCATGCAATGAGTTGCTGGCACCACCGCCGGTAGAAGAGGCCGTCAATCGAGGGTCCATCTAGAGGGACATTGGCCTCTTCTACCAAGCTGGCCAGATGTCTTGGAACATGTGGGAGTATCCCACGCTTTTCCCCAGCATGCACGATCTGACGACAGACTCGCTGTGGTTGTACCCGTGTGTACTGCTGGGGGGGTGGGGGGGACATGCTTAACTATTCAGTAGTCACAAGACAAAGGCAAACATCCCCCGTACAGCCTTAGCACACGGCAACATGTACAGTGCTCATTTGAGGTTGAGTCGACCTAGGGGAGGACGAGGACCAGTTCAGATAATCGTCAATGGTGTTGGCCTTGAGCGGGAATCGAACTCGGGTCACTGGGTTCGTGGCGCAGCACGCTACACTACCGCTTCCCATTTAAATTCAGTTGCATCGTATGTACACACCCACCCACATCTTCTTAAGTGCAACTCACGAAGATGTAGTCTGTGTGGGTTATTTTAACAAGAACATTTTAACAGGAGCCAGTGTACCTTGCTTTGCAGCTAAGTAGGTTTGACTCTCCATGGAACATAGAGGGGTGGCCATCAAGGAACAGGCATATGATTGCCGGAGAGTGCCGATAGTGAAGTAGAAACACTCTATCCTCTGATCTGCAGACCGGGCTTTAAGACATCCCCAAGCCCTTTGTGGCAATATTCATCAAACAGCTTGTATCCATCGTGTCGAGCGGTTATGGCATATGGACCCGGCGACCGGAGTTTTATTCCTGGCCACAGCTACCATCAGTGCCTTGAAAACATCTGCACCGGTCCAGAGCAAGGCCCCCTTTCACGAACCCTCGCTGACCAGCGTGGTGAAGTATGGTAAAAACAAACCCCAAGACACAGCATGGGGAGGGTCTTTGTGCAGCAGTGGCTTTCCATACGGCTGTAAACAACGATTTCTATTCAGTGCTGCTGTGTGCGTTTATGAGCGACTTCAAAAGCATTGCTAATACACGGGCTATTGGGACGAAGATTAGAGTTTTAATTAAAACTCGCTCTTCTCTGGACCAGATTGAATGTGATAACATCGTAATAATAATAATAATTAGATAGCATAAGAGAGCTGAACTTCAAAAGACAATCCGTTTGTGATCCCATATCAGTGTTCTAGCGACGTGATTTAATGAATGCTTTTCATTTGGTGCCATTCGACCATTAGTCATTGGTGGAGGCGTCTGCCGTGTTTATCGAAGGGTATCCTGAGACCGCTGTCTCTTAGGTGGAGAGGAGGCGTGTTGACCCAGACGGGGATAAGCACCAAAGCCTGAATCATGTGCCACAAGCGAGCCGGGCAAGACATCTCATGCGGTTACAATCACCTCGTGCTGTGTGCCAAGCGGAACTGCAGACCTCCCTAATCGCAAGCGTCACTTTACTGCAAAACGGCCACAATTTACATATACGTTTTTTTTTATTTTATGATCAAATGCCTGCTGAAGGCTGATTGATGGACGGGCAGGCAAATAGGCAGGCGAATGGACGATTGATGGACAAGGAGAACAGATGGATCGGTGTACATGCAGACAGATGAGTGGGCGCCAGTTGGTGGGAGAGGAGAAAAAAAGGCATGGACTGGTTAGAGCGATTCCTTTGCTTTGCTGAGAAGCCGTACTGACAGCGGAGTGTGCAAGGGGATGGTCACACTCTCATCACAGCAGTGATGGCGTCCCCATTAAAATCTGAAAAAAACAAAAATCGTGATTTTTCGATGATACCAATTTTACGCTTGAACTCTGCCAAAAACGGAGCACCATGAATCAAATCACCGCGTCGCTAATGCGTTTTTTGTTTACACCTTTCTTTTTTAATCGTACCGCTTTCTCTTGTTGTTGCCTTTCCACCAAAACACCGACTGCATCCCGAGAACTGAGAAGCGTCGAATGTATTTTTAGATTAATGTTCTCGCTTTAAATGTCACTGAGGAGGACTCGTTGCACTTGAACTATTGACTCGCACTTGGCGCATCGCGGAGCTGCTCGACCGTTGCTTTCGCTCGCCCGCGATCCATCTCGTCGCGTTGCCTGCGGTTCGCCGTTGAAATGCCGTCTCCGAGTTTAACCGCTTTGGCCTTGGAGGAGGCAACGGGTTAATGGCTTAGCTGTGCACGCCGGTCGTAAATTACGGCAAAAGAAATTGTCAGCGGTAAAGGTTAAAAGGTAAAGGTGCAGCCCTGCAATTTATGGCTCACACCACTGCTGGTGGCGGGGGCCTCCTGCACAGAGGCAGCTCCAGGGAAGTTATTTGGCCGACTCTTCTATGCTGGCCAGACGGCTTGGAAGCGATGGGAGTACCCACACTTTACCCCACCGTAACCGACCTGCCTACCCATCGACTATGAGTGTCCCCATTTACACTGCGGGGTGGAGAGAAGTTGGGAGGGGGGGGGTCGGTGGGGGGTTGGGGGGGGGATCGTGCCTGGAGAACGAAGTGACGATCCCAGGATCGCTAACTCCACGGCAACATCCGTTAAAAAAAAGAAAAGAAAAATCAATTCCGTACAAAAAATAAAATTGGAACAAAAAAGTGAGGCGAGCGAGCGAACGAGCGAGATGGGAGCAGGCCACTCACCGTAACAGTACCGGCCGTCGCCATCGAAGCCTGGCAGGCACTCGCATCGGTACTCGGCGGGGCCGGTGCCGGGGAGGCAGCGAGCGTTCTCTCCGCAGCTGTGCGTCCGCTCCGCGCAGGGATCCCTCGGCGGAGCAGGGGGCCGCTCTGTCAGGTCACGTGACAATGGTAAGGGTTCGCATTGACGGGTCACTTGAATTGCCTGAGCAACTCAAAACGCCTCGCGTCTCAACCACTCCGATGCAGCCTTAGCCGGAGGGGGGGGGGGGGACCCAAAGTGGCAGATTTCGCTGCGCAGCGCCAGGCGTGATGCAGCGCCGGACGGCACGTCGGCATTAGTCTGCAGTGATGGGGGCGATGTTGCTGTGTGGTTTTGTTTCCCAATGACGTAATTTACGGGTAATTTGCTCTTTTTATCGTATGACGTCACGTGAACTTTAATGTCCGCCGTGAAGCAGACAGCAGGTGCTTGTGGTTTCATAAACCTGCGGTATTAACAGGGCGGCCGCTGGGCTCCGAACCACAAACCTCTGCAACGAGCAGCAAATGCGCGATAAGCTCGGCCTTGTCACCACACCACGTGATTGTATTCACAACAATTACAATCACAGCAGTCACAAAGTTTAGGCTCTGATTACATTGGAAAGCTTCGCTGAGGCACAGGACCTGTTTACCAGCAGAGTCAGCTTGGTCGATTCGCTCAATGTATTTTTGTTATTGTTGTCATGAAACTGTTTTTGATTTATTGAAAAAAAATGTCTTCCAGTTGTAACTCGAAAATCTTTTAGTGCAGGTAGGGGCAATACGCCACAATATATGGAAGGAAAAAATCCACTTTTCAACTGCAAGATTTTTGTTGTTTTATTTTTGTATCTTCAAGAAGACACGACCTGATCTGAAGAGTGAGCAGAAACATTTAAGGGAGAAAATTAACAGCTTGGCAAAACCACTCCGCTCACTGCCTTCTACACGCTGCAAAGCGATTGCTGTTGATCAAATGTCAGAGAGTGCAACACGGGGCATGTTTTCTTTTGTCAAGGCAAAGAGAGAAAGAGTGGGGATTGCAATCAATTCATCGCCCTTACACAGCGACAAATCGGACGGCAACTTCGAACACGGCCATGTCGTAGCGAGAGACGGTGCCAAAGGTGCCACCAGAACAAAGGTGAGTTAATTTCCACATGGGAAGAAACTACGATGCCACAAAAAAAACCAAAGCATACAGAGGGGCAATAACATTCACAGAGGTCCACAGGGTTAGGTCAACAGCCCGCTCTGCTGTACGCACGTTGAACTTCTTTTGCACCGTACGGGGCCAACGGTGCTAATCGTCAAGCTGCCTCGCTCACCGTAACAGTACCGGCCGTCGCCTTCGAAGCCTGGCAGGCACTCGCATCGGTACTCGTTGGGGCTGGCACCGGGGAGGCAGCGAGCGTTCTCCCCGCAGCCGTGCGTCCGCTCCGCGCAGGGATCCCTCGGCGGGGCAGGGGGCCGCTCTGTCAATAACAACAACAACAACAGTTGTAGCAATTTCATAGATAGAAGATGCGATGGAACCTCTCGAAACCAGAGTAATGCAGCTATGCACTTTAAATCGAGATTGAAAACTAATTTCTTTCGGACGGATTTTTGTGTTTCCTTCAAGTTTCAAGTTTCATTTATTAGGTATAGCCCTGTGAGCCATTCGGCTCTTGAATCGAGTGCAACCGCAACAAACAAAAAAAACATAAACAAGAAAACATCTTAAAGTGACTATGTGCAAACAGAAAATCCAAAAAAAGACAGCAAAATATTGCAGAAAAAGCACACCTCCGTTGGCTACGTACTGTGCAAAAGAAGTTCAACGTACATACATGCGAATGACCAAGGCCACCTTCCAAGGTCACGGGTTCACCGGATTCCACACGTCAGTTGCGCGTATTAAGCGGCGGTCGGGATTTGCGTCTTGCACTTCCCAGTGTCGATACGTGCGTCGGGAAATCGCACGTGAGAGTAATGCTCAAACGTCCGAAAAAAAAGTTGGCCTAACGACCCACCTGCTGCACTGCTCTCAAGTATGCCAATAATCTCTGCTTGATCCGCCGAGCCAGCCTCGAATGTTCTGCTCGACAAGCTTGTGGTGTGGCGCTACCCTCGGCTTGCTGACGGAGACTCGGCAGAAATGCCCAAAGGCAATCGGAATTGAAATTCATTAATATTCTCGTCCTCGTAATATTTGTGTTTTTGACATCTTCCCAGCTATTCATTATAAAGTGCATCGTAGACACTTGGATCCACACCAACTCAAAATAGCTGATGTGGGGGCTCGTGGGGGAAAGCACGAGCAATGTATTTTAGAGATAATATTGTTGCAATTGTAAAAAAAAATCCAGAGCTGCGTCGCATGAATTGATTTGCTAAATTATACGAGTCAACCTTTGTTTAAAATGAAAATGCGTTAAAAGTATTTCAGTTAATCTTTTTTTTTTGCTCGTTTTCTCCCAAATCTTGTGAAGCTTTGGTTACTTTTGTTGGTGCACCACTGAAAAATGTTTACATGGATTATAAAACAACAATGTGAACGCTGTTACTGCAATAAGCGTTTTCACAATCCCAACGGCGGTAATAATAAACAGCCCATCCTAATCAACTGCTGGATGAAAGCCTCACCGTACCAGGTCCGTCTTGGGGAGGTTATTTGACCATATTTCATCACGATGGTCAAAGTGGGTTTGTGAGGGGGGAAAAGCCCAGGGTTGCTTCAGATAGCACTCGACTCTAACATTAGCCATGGCTGGGAATTGAACTCGGGTGGTCAGCTTCGTTGCGCAGCATCAGCTGCTGTGCCGCAGCTCCACGTGATCTCTTGGACCCTTGAAATTAATTTACAAATACCCGTGAAACACTTCCCGTCGCAATAGGGGCGGGGGGGGGGCTGTATCCGTTCCCTTATTAGGAAAATCTGTTTATGTTGAATTAGCCTCATGGGAATTCTGGTATGAAAGCTTGAACGGGTCTGTCCAGTGTCTCAATGAGTTATATAAATTCCACGGAGAGAGAGAGTGACTTTAATGCACATCACCTACCCACAGCGCTGCCTCTTTGCTGCTCAACGTACTATTTTATTTTTTAGTATATTGCCTTTTTGACTCCATTACTCTGAGAACTGCATCAACCCAACCCTGTAATAAGTACAGATAAACAGTCAAATGTGGCATTTTTAAATCCCACAAGTATGCTGACACTATCAACGGGTGCATTATTTTGCAAGGAGGAAGGCCTGCATTCAATATCCCACTCTCAGCTCTCATTTAAAAAAAAAGAATGTTAAAACCATTTCACTTGCAGGCACTACTGGTGATATGCCCATCATAATTATGCTACACAGCATACAAAAATACCCATGCTGGCTTCTGAAAAGCGCCACACGGTAACCTCCAGCGGAGAGCGAATTGCCCGGCCAGATTTTTACGAGCACCAATAGTGGCACCCACTTAGTGAACTTTGAGGCACACTCTCCAGCAGACGTCACGCAAAGGTCGTTTAAACCAACTGATATATTCCACTTTTGTGATTTAGACTACTGCTGTCATCACCGATGAGTCTATTTTAGCAGAGGCATAGAGAAAAGAATGCACTACAGGCACAGTTGGGCTCTCACTGAGCAAGCAATAGCTCACTTTAAGATCATCACGCCTTGAATAAGCACTGTGAGAGACCTTTAAGAAACGAGTCTTTGACTGTTCCCTGTCAGCTGAGCCACAGCTCCCCATTGCCAACATAAAACGACCGAACGCCTGCAGGCAGCGGGGACGTCTTGTGTGTGTTTCCGGCGCGCGTGCCTTGTGAGTGGCGGGAGAGCGAGCCAAGGGAATTTAATTGTGGGCACGTGGGGGTGGGGTACGTAACTTCACTCAAGGGCCACCTTTAAGAACGCTTCAGTAGGGGGGTAATCGGTGCCACAGCGCAGTCCAAACAAACCCGGAGATGGGTGTTCCCCATGGCGTGGCTCAGAGATCTGAGCACAGAGGACGCTTGCAAAGTTAGAAAGCTGCTGACGCCCTCCTAACAGCCAGCCGTCGCCTCCGTTGCAAAGCCACAAAGTTAGCTCGCCTAACAAACAAACCGCTTCCTGTTCTGGGGAGAAACTTGGGAGGAGTCCTCCCAAAAATGCATCTGTTGTCTGTTTACTCATCAGCTGAGAAGCATAAATATTCCTCGAGGTGCAGTCTCCAAGATTAAAGCCACTTTTGTGGCGTGCATGCTTGTCAGCCGCTCACTTAATTGTGCTCTGTTGAATATTACACGCCGGCCGCCCGATGTTTGCAAAAACAAAATCAAAGAAGAGAAACCAAACACAAGTTGAAAAAAAAAACAGCTTGGTCTGAAGTGTGAGCGAATGGAGTTTTCTTTAAGTGAAAAAATAAATTACACTGTGCCAAACAAAACCCTGGCTAATGTGGATGCAGCTTCCAAAACTGTAGATTAAAAAATAAATAAACTAAATGCTCTATTTATGAAGTGTTTTAATGAACACGCTCTAACTGAACGCTCTTCTGCCTTTTTCATTCATCACAGACTCGCTGATAAATTACGTGTGTACGCGACGAGCATTTGTTCTTTAACAGCATTATTTTTTGCTACGCTGCCTTGAGTAAAAAAAAATCAAGCATGTGCTTTCATGCCTTCGCGTGTTTAACTCGTGCACATCCAGCGGTGGGCAAGGTTCCCGCTGTGACGGTGATTCAACAAAAAAAAACCCGGCTTTGCACCCGTCTGTCCCTAGGAGGCGGCGGGGTCATTACAAGGTCGGTGCTAACCGCGTATTTTTACGAGCGCTCGACCACGTGCAGACGGGCGGGTAGGTGTTGGCAGATTCGTGCTAATGCAGACATCAGAGAGCGGGCGATCGCAGCACAACCACGTTCGACCACGTGGCCAGCTGGGACCGCTGAGCGCAGCATCAAAGCGGTCATCCTTGTAATTATTATTATTATTTTTGCATTACAGCCGCAAAATGTCTGAAATAATGGCCGTGCAATTTCGCTTGGTCAATTAATTTCTTCCGCCGCCGTTGCCTGGGTTGTGCAGAGTTGTCGCAGTCATGAGCGGCTGCCTTGCGGTGGGAGCGGAAGCAATGGGACATAAAAATAGGACACGTATAATAAAGATGAGGTTATTAAGCAGTAGATGTCTACTTATAATTTTCTACATCATTCACGACAGATGAATAGGGAATATAATGATGATGGGGATGATAAAAAATATATACTACGACAAACAGTAGCACTTAATGGTCATATCAATTTATCCTCATTGATGAAAATGTTCGTTTAATCTCCATTTTAAATGTATAGTTTTGTTTTCCAGAGGTTCATACTGTCCAGTTTCTCACTGTATGGGGTTTGCGTATAAATGAAATATTGTTCATGCACGGTAAGAATGAATGAGGTTGTACTATTCTACATAACACACGTTAACCTTTTAATAAGATATTATTATTTATAAACTGCCGCTTGCTTTAAGCGGCTCCAAAATATACTACCTCTATGATCTCGCATGAATAATATTTCGTGCCTCAGATATATGTTCCAGTAAAATACAAATTCTTATTAAATCCAAGGTAATCAGCGGCTTAGAAGAGTTACATGACAAAAATATAATTAACTGATAAATAGACTAGAAGACGAATAGGTAGGTTGGAAATCATCAGTCGACGTACACAGGGCAAGTACAACATTGGTCCGTGATAATTTGATTTTCTTTGTAGTTCGGCATGCCGGGAAAACGAGTCCATTGTACCATTAATTGCAAGCGACTTGAAAAGTCGACAATTCTTACATAATTGCAATTTCTCAAAACGTAAACCCCTATCATTGCCCTATCGTCAGCCGGGTTATACGCAGGAGCACAGAACCACAGCGATAACAAAAAAAATGCCTGCTTTGTGGGAGAAAAAAAAAGCAGATAAATTAGCGAGGTTGCACTATGGCCAATGAAAAATGTTGACCGTGAAGCGCTGTTGGCAGTTATTTTTCCTATGCAATTTATTTGATTCACCACAGAAGTACGTCATGCTAATGAGTATATATATACAGTATATACAAAAAAATACAAAAATCCCCCGTATAGCCTTAAAAGAAAGTGTTGGGCCAAGTGCTGTTAGCAAGCACCTATGAACCCCAGCACTGCACACGAGTGAGTGGGTGTCCAGCACCACTCCCAGCCGCCTTTGTCTCCCAAGTGGCGATGTTTACACACCGTAGCAGGTACTCATTTGAGGCTCAGTCGACTTAGGGGAGGCCCAAGAGCGGTTCAAATAATCGTTACTGGTGTTGGCCGTGAGCGGGAATTGAACTTGGGTCGCCGGGTTCGTAGCACAGCACGCTAACCGCGACACGAACGCTCCCCCTATATACATATAGATGTACGTACTTGCGTGCATGATTCTCCTAACCAGTGGTGGTGCTGGTCGATTGGGGACCCTGAGAATGCATTATTTTTGGAGGCCTCCTCCCCCTTTCGATTTATCAACTCACAGTGACAGAAGAGAGACGGACAAAAGAGAGATGGTGTTACACGAGAGGAGAGACACCAACAGGATAGGAATGAAAGAGATTAATTAGCTTTGTTAACTTTAATTAGCTTCTGTATACGTATCAGGTGTGATTTCAAGCTGCTATTTCGTCCCCGAACACAAGCTTATGAACAACCCACGTCAGTTAAAATAAACTGGTGCTTGTATGATTTTTCTGAGTTTATCAATTGAGTTCGGGTAGGTCTTTCCCAGAAATTAATATTCTCATGTAGGGAATCCAGGCCAACCTTCCCCCCCCCCAAAAAAAAGGACATTTGAATTGGTAGCCAACTCGAATTGTCTGCAAGCGTGAAAACATCTCCGCGATGGTCTGCAGGGGGAGGGGTTGGAGGTGGAAGGGGAGTACGAGGTGGGGGTCAACTCGTGTACACACCTCCTCTTCTGTGGTTATAAAACGAGGGTATTTGACATGTATTTGGTAAATGAAAGGATTGTCCACGGTCAATTGTGTTTGAGTGTGCAGGCAGTGCAACTGCACCGGGATTCCATGGGCCGAACGGGCCCAGGCTCTGGGCTACAACGAGGGAGGGAAGTGCGATTGAGCGCTGGCATTGGGACAACGTTGCGGGATGTTAACTCCCTCGCCCGGTGTACAGGAGGTCGTGAGTTCGATCTCGACTCTGACGCCTGTGTATATTGGGAGTTTGCATGTTCTTATTTGCATGTTCTCTCTCTCCCCCCGTGGTCACGAGGATTTTTCGCTGGGTTCTCCGGTTTTTACCTCCACGTTCAGAATCAACCAGCATTTCGAGTAAAATGGCTGCTATACATTTCCACGTGATAAGCCACTTCGCTGAGCTATCACTTGTGGCCAGGTTCTAGATTTGAAACTTTCGTGACTGCAAGGATTCATATTCTTAGGTTTTTCGGTAAAGTCACGTAGGTAAAAAATCTAAATTAATAAAAGTTAAATAAAATAAAAATCACGACGTTTCGGAGGCAACACAAGCTTCCGTCTTCAGGTAGAACCGTCACATTTTTTTACCTACGTGACTTTACCGAAAAACCTAAGAATATGTGGCCAGGTTACTCCTGAAAAAGAGCTACATAGCTCAGTGCGCCTTACCTGGTAGAATAAAAAAACCTAGCTCGTTAGTTAAGCCCCATTTCATTCACTGCGCCAGTGCCACACCGAGCCGCTGCCACTGCTCTCCTCCGTGGTGCCACTCGCCTGGTTGGGCGCTCCTCCTGCCCGTGATGGAGTAGCGCAGCACGCTCTCGCTGGGGTTGTACAGCGCAAACACGCGCTCCATGACGAAGGCCGGGGGGGCCGCGTCGCCGGAGCGAGCGCACGCCGGCGCCACGGCGTCGTACGTCAGGTTCTGGGTCAGGTCCAGCACCAGCGAGGTCTGCTCGCCGTTGGCGGTCACCGTCAGCTGCTGCTGCGACCGCACGGACATCGAGCCTGCAAAGACAAAGATTCCCAGCGTAGCCTTTAATATACTGTGAGGGCACACGAGGGGGGTGGGTGGCCAACACCACCCCCAGCCCTGGGAGGGAGGACCAGGGCTCGTTCAAATAATCGTCACTGGTGTGGGCCATGAGCGGGAACCAAACTCGGGTTGCCGGGTTCATAGCGCGGCGCGCTACCGCTCCCCACACGCGCGCACGCACACACGCATGAGTCTCTTCTGTCATGTTCGCTCGCTCGTGATCAGTGTACCGCTCTACTGCGTGGGTTTCACCGGTTGCGCTGTACAGCCCGTCTCTGTGTTTGTTCCCTGTTTGTGCGGCGTGCTGCTCGGCACGATTTTGCGACAGTTTGCTACTCTTGCTGGGAGCTGCTTCAGTTCCTTCCACATTTCCATTTCAACCAACGATTGCATGCACACATCCATAAATTACACAAGCACCGTCAACTTCTGTTGCTTATTACCGTGGGTGTAATGGCCGTAATTATACGTGCCTTCTGCTTCACAATGGACTTTCAAGATCTCGTGACGTCATTTGCAAGAGTAGGACATTGCGTGTGCCGGTGTCAGCGTCCAAATTATCCCAAAATTACACCGCAATTTTACTCAATTGGGATTATACACGGGAATAATCACCCCCTACTCGCAGTCTAAAGCCACCCAGGTCAATCTTGCAAATGAGACTCATCCTGATCTCTGGAGTTGCCACCTGGTTGAAGAAAATAAATGTGAAACTTGATATTTGAAGCATCTAGTGGGCTACACATTTCCCAACGTAAAGATATTCATTTAGAATTTAGATGGTGAAAGGCCATATCCGTAGTGTTGGACACGGCCAGGGATTGAACCTGAGTGGCTGGTTTCGTATCAGAGTACACATACCAACACAGCAAAGGCAGAGATCTCCCATGTGGTCCTTGTAGACTGTTGAGTCCCGTTTTGTTCGCAATCGCCTATTAAGGGAGTGGTGCAGGCCAGCACCACACTTCCTAGCACTGACGTCTACACAACGCAGCGGCTACTCTCTTTAAGGCTAGCCAATCTGGGAGAAGTCCATCAATGGCTCAGACACCACTTGCCACTGACGTCAGCTGTGGCCGGGGATTTAACGCGCCGGTTGCTGCCTCAGAGCGCAGTGCGCTAAACACTTCCCAACTGCACCCCGCACGCGCATATGATGTTAACTTAAGTACCGTTAACGAAGAGCAGTTAGTTTGAAACTATAGAGGAGAGAAAACCATTAAGTGAGACCTTACTCTCATGGGCTGCTCACTCATCTTCCCTTCCCTGGTGCGGTGATGCCTATGATGATTGAAATTTATTTGGTTTATTTAATTCAATTATGCTGCCTTGCCTACATTGACCTTCATTAATGTGTCTGTTTTTCATTCTTTGGCGACCCACGTAAGCAGACCTTGGATATAAACACAAATGGTATTGTAATTGAATGTTATCAGAATATACAAAGACAGAAACTCCTCCCCCCCCCCATAGCTTTACCAAAATGAAGGGGCAAGTGCTGTTAGCGAGCACCTATGAAGGCCGGCATGGCACACGAGGAGGTGGGTGGACAATAACACACCCGGCCGCCTCTGTCGTCCCAGTGGCGATATTTACACACCGCACCAGGTACTCATTTGAGGCTGAGTCAACCTAGGGGAGGCCCAGTACCGGTTCAGATAAACACCGGTGTTGGCCGTGAGCGGGAATCGAACTCGGGTCGCCGGGTTCGTAGCGCAGCACGCGAACCGCTACGGAACTGCTCCCAGCATACACACAAACACTATCAGACGCGCGCACACACACACACAGTTACATTATTATCAGAAGCACACACGCAGAGACACGCACACTCACTATCAGACGCACTATCTAAATTCAAAAAGTGCAGCACTTCAACATGATATCTTCGTTTGGTGCAATTTATGCGGAAGATTTGCACAATTTTGTTTAGAAACCCCTCGCCACTTCCGATTGTTATCACTGAGCGGCGAAAAGAAGGCCTCCCTACCATTACCATCTTTACTGTTTGTATTTGCAAGACGTTGTTTGTTTTTATTCCCCACATTCTAACAAATCGTTAGGTGTGTTGCCGATTGTAACAACTTTAATAATAATAGGTGTAGACATGTTTACCTGGGCAGTCGGCACTTATCGCACACTCGCTTGATAGCGGCGGAGTTTAATTTAAAATTGCTTTTAATTTTGTTCGTGTTCTTATATGTTTATGTATTTCTTTCCAGAGCTGGGTATCTTGTCATGAAACCGAACACAAAACGCACGCTGCTCTATCACTACCTGTGGTTAGTTTCTCCCTGCGTGCACTGAATCGCGTTGTTTGTGGTGTAGTTTGTTTGGATGTGTGTGTGTATACACTGTATATCATAAACGTTAGACACTCCATGCCCCGAGTATACTAGAAGACATACATCACACACGTGTTTGTCTCTGGTCAGGCTTACTGCTATGGAGCCTCCGAGTCTTCGCAGCGTATAAATTACGTGAATGCAACAGGGACACTACTGCCACAGTTTGATGGCGAGACAAAATCTACCTGGGGTTTTCCAATTCCATGTGATGAGTGTAAGCGGTTTCATTGATCAATATGAATTCGGGGGCTATATTTAATGCACCAGTGCTGGGCTGCAGCCAGACGAGCTCCCTGGGGAAGCCGCATGGATTTCGTGAGTTGAAAAACCCGAGACAGAGTACATTGCCACAACAGACTGGAGCCACAAGCAAGCACCATAACTGAAATAGTTTCCAACTCGCTGTCAGACTAGAGTAGGCAACGTCCACAGCCGTAGCGATAGGTATACTGGATGTGGTGTGCCGGGGTGCAGACATAATTTCAGGGTCAATGACCACGGACAGACCCGGTTGAAATTAAATTCGGTATAGTTCAATAAACAACAACAAAACACAACCGTGCTAATTCAGTTGGTAAAGCTCAGGGTTGTGATTCCAAGTCCAATTTTCCACGTATGAAGATTTTTTTTTACGTAACTGAGCAAATTTATTCCGCTAATATTCAGCTCTAAAGGCTGTTCTAAGATAAATACACTCGAAGACGTAAATTCGTCTATAGCATGCGTGCGTTAGGGCTGACATGGTGACGGTTTGAAATGAAGGCTTCATTGTTGCTTTATTTTTAATTAAGCCAGTGACGTAAATTGTTGAGGGGGCATAATATGAAAATCCAATGTTCGGCTGACAAGCGCTAATTATCACGTCAAGGTGGCGTCAACGTCCCATGGTGACGAGCGCAGACTTGTGACCGTGCCCCGCTTGCCACGGATACGCTCAGACAACACCGCACGGCAGCACTGCATCTGGAGCCATCGCCTTGACCCAGGGCGAGTTGGAATACAACACAGGGTCCAGTAACCAATGCCTTGGCCCCATGTACAGAATCAAACTCTTTGGGGGTACATCTTCTTGGTTCTTTCGGTGAAGAAGAATTTCTTCACCTGAGGACGGCTGCTCGCGTTGTGGCCGAAACGTCGTGAGAGTTATTTTATTACATTTTATTTTTATTATTCTATTATTTCCCTTCTCTGTGACCTTTACCGAAAGAACCAAGAAGATGAATCCCTGCAGTCACGAAAGCTTTAAATCGAAATTCTTTGGGGGGTATTGCCACAGCTGTTATGAATACTCCAATATTGTACTCCTATTATTATTATTTTCTTCATCAAAAATAAACACTCCAACTACACATTTGAGAGACCGATGTAACATCTGTTGCTGATATTCATGCTGCTCCAGTTCATGTTGCAATTTAAAAAAAAGAAGGGGACAGAGATTGCCTCGGATTGTGTATCGTCTGACTCTGCCACTTGTACAGACCATCCTTACGGAGCTTGCAGTTTTATATATAACTCAGCTCTGTTGTTGTTAACGTCACACCTTTCAGATGCCACTCCCTCGTGCGTAACGCAACTATGAATGTACGTAACGACACATTTATATTTACGACATCTAACCCAAAAACCTCTTGTGGATAATATTGGTCGCGAAAGCCGACGTGTTCAGCTAACTCTGCAATAGTTTGTTTAACAAGCCTGCCTCTGCTGATGAGACGCAGAAGGTCAAAAACGACCCAGAGTTTGTTTGTGTAACCAAACACCGCTTTGAAAATTATTCGTGTGGAAAGCCAATAAGCTGACGGACTAGAACAACATTTTGTTTGGAGACAGAATGGAGTTCTGCTTCTTCTTGTTTCGTATATCTTATGCAGATTAACTAATACAGGATTGAGTCGTACTGTGATTTAACCATCGCATTGCTTTGTCTGCGAGTTGATGAATGACAAATACCCCCACATTTATATTTTAGGAAGTGCGCAGGGTCCATAGTTTAGAGTTCTTAGTGGCATTCGCACACGGGAGAGTAATTGATTTTCCACTTGCTGCTTATGCATATATACCAACTGACCGACCGATCGTATCTTTTCTCAGATACAATCGAACGCTATCTGTTGTGGGCGGGTGGTGGCGGTAAGAACCCAGGATGCAGGCAGGGTGGGCGGGCTGGCGGGCTTACCGGCGTGGGTCTGGTGGTACGTCTCGGTGTAGGAGTCGGAGTCGACGCGAGCGAGCGGCTCCACGTGGGGGAGGCTTCCCGACAGCTCCACGCTGGCGGCCAGGTACCCGCGCGGGTCCAGCCCCGAGAAGCGCTGCGTCACGTGCAGACGCTCGCCGCCCGGCGAGAAGGTGACGGTGGCGCGCTGCACGAGGCGCCCGCCTGCACGCACGGGCCGCGAGCACAACGTGATTGACAAGCACAACGTAAATTTCGATTTAAAGCTTTCGTGACCGCAGGGATTTCGGTAAAGTCACGTAGAATGGAAATAATAAAATAATAAAAATAAAACGTAATAAAATAATTCTCACGACGTTTCAGCCACAACGCAAGCAGCCGTCCTCAGGTGTATTATTTTATTATTTCCATTCTACGTGACTTTACCGAAAGAACCAAGAAGAAGCACAACATAATTGACAAGTACAATGCGTGTACAATGACAATTCACAAATTCAATTACAAGCACAATGCAGGCTACAATTACAACACAAGCACAATGTGGTTTATGATCACAGTAGAGTTACAATGGGGTTTACAGTTGCTGCACAATTACAATGCGGGTTACGACTACAACACCAGTGCAATGCAATGTATGATTGCAACACAATTCCACATGCAGTTGACGATTACAATGCAATTAAATGCAATGCGGAGTTGCGTCGTCCAAATCCAGGCGCAATCTCAATATGCCGAGCTCACGTCTCATCCCAACGCTGCTGCAAGAGTCACGCAGCTACGTGACCTCTGCCGCCCCGACTCTGTACCCTCATCTCCTCCCCCCTCCCTTCCCTCCCAAGCCAGCAGGATGTGATCAACATTAATGTTTACATACGAACAAGGTCTAACGTGTGCTTGGGCAAGCTTACACTAATTTTCGACCGTGTTTTTTTTTTCTTTAAACAAACAACACGGCCCTTGAAGTTGACCTTGCCACAGAACACTTTCGTTATTCCACGCTGAGGTCATGATATCGTTTCCCAGGACGACACTTGCGCACGCTTCTGAAAGGGAGTTGGGTTAGCCCCACTAAGGCTGCCATGAATCCAGGACCAGCCCATGGAAAACCCCGGCACGAGATTACCTGATCGTACGCCACTTGTCAAGATACGCGTTTCAATACTCCTCTCCTAGGTGGTCATGTACATAAGATATAACAATACGTTCACGTTAATGTACATGCCGCCTGTTAACGGACAAAATACGTATTCTAAACCATCTTCATCTTTAAAACAAACGCTTTGTTCCGCCTTGTGATGATTTGGCCGCGCAAACTGCACTCTGTACTTGGTAAAGTGACATGCTGTCACTGAGCAGAAAAGAACAATTTTGAAATTTTGGTAAATTATGGTAATTCTCATTAATTTGGACACAGCCCACTGGCACACAATGACCTAACTCTTGCAAATAATGGGATGGATCTATTACACCGCGCAAATATCGGCGAGTCACAGGCATCTTTGATAATGTGCCCTCGGCGGATTATCACGGGGCTCAGGCTGGATCGGGATTGGTAAACCCTGAATCCACGTGAAATGGCAGAGACGCAGAGGCCACCCAGCCACCGTATTAATTACGCCGTGGAACATTTTGCATTGGATGGGTGAGTGGACCATAGCCCTCCCGATTCTGAAAAATGTATCACGTCTCCTGCAGTGTGCGGAGACAGGCAGACTAAGCATTAAGGTAATGCCAAACGTTCCACTCCAGACAGAGGGTCTCATTCTTTTGAGACGCATTTAACATTTATTCTTGTTACATAATCGACGAACTAGAATGCTTACAATAAGGTCCTACAATGACAAATGCCAGCCTGGGCTTGGCTGATTGGCTGAGGAGGTTAAGCAGGAGACAGCGAGACACACGTCTAGACAGGAGACAGCGAGACACACGTCTAGACAGGAGACAGTGAGACACACGTCTAGACAGGGGACAGCTCAACACACGTCTAGACAGGGGACAGCTCAACACGTCTAGACAGGAGACAGCGAGACACACGTCTAGACAGGAGACAGCGAGACACACGTCTAGACAGGAGACAGTGAGACACACGTCTAGACAGGGGACAGTGAAACACATGTCTAGACAGGGGACAGTGAGACACACGTCTAGACAGGAGACAGTGAGACACACGTCTAGACAGGGGACAGTGAGACACATGTCTAGACAGGGGACAGTGAGACACACGTCTAGACAGGAGACAGTGAGACACACGTCTAGACAGGAGACAGCGAGACACACGTCTAGACAGGGGACAGTGAGACACATGTCTAGACAGGGGACAGTGAGACACACGTCTAGACAGGAGACAGTGAGACACACGTCTAGACAGGAGACAGTGAGACACACGTCTAGACAGGAGACAGCGAGACACACGTCTAGACAGGGGACAGTGAGACACACGTCTAGACAGGGGACAGTGAGACACATGTCTAGACAGGGGACAGTGAGACACACGTCTAGACAGTGAGACACACGTCTAGACAGGGGACAGTGAGACACACGTCTAGACAGGGGACAGTGAGACACATGTCTAGACAGGAGACAGTGAGACACACGTCTAGACAGGAGACAGCGAGACACACGTCTAGACAGGAGACAGCGAGACACACGTCTAGACAGTGAGACACACGTCTAGACAGGGGACAGTGAGACACACGTCTAGACAGGGGACAGTGAGACACACGTCTAGACAGGGGACAGTGAGACACGTCTAGACAGGGGACAGCGAGACACACGTCTAGACAGGAGACAGTGAGACACACGTCTAGACAGGAGACAGTGAGACACACGTCTAGACAGCGGACAGTGAGACACACGTCTAGACAGGAGACAGTGAGACACACGTCTAGACAGGAGACAGTGAGACACATGTCTAGACAGGGGACAGTGAGACACATGTCTAGACAGGGGACAGTGAGACACATGTCTAGACAGGGGACAGCGAGACACACGTCTAGACAGGGGACAGTGAGACACATGTCTAGACAGGGGACAGCGAGACACACGTCTAGACAGGAGACAGCGAGACACACGTCTAGACAGGGGACAGTGAGACACACGTCTAGACAGGGGACAGCGAGACACACGTCTAGACAGGAGACAGCGAGACACACGTCTAGACAGGAGACAGTGAGACACATGTCTAGACAGGAGACAGTGAGACACACGTCTAGACAGGGGACAGCGAGACACACGTCTAGACAGGGGACAGCGAGACACACGTCTAGACAGGAGACAGTGAGACACATGTCTAGACAGGAGACAGTGAGACACACGTCTAGACAGGGGACAGTGAGACACGTCTAGACAGGAGACAGTGAGACACACGTCTAGACAGGAGACAGTGAGACACACGTCTAGACAGGGGACAGCGAGACACGTCTAGACAGGGGACAGCGAGACACGTCTAGACAGGAGACAGCGAGACACACGTCTAGACAGGAGACAGTGAGACACACGTCTAGACAGGGGACAGCGAGACACACGTCTAGACAGGGGACAGCGAGACACACGTCTAGACATGAGACAGTGAGACACATGTCTAGACAGGAGACAGTGAGACACACGTCTAGACAGGGGACAGTGAGACACGTCTAGACAGGAGACAGTGAGACACACGTCTAGACAGGAGACAGTGAGACACACGTCTAGACAGGGGACAGCGAGACACGTCTAGACAGGGGACAGCGAGACACGTCTAGACAGGAGACAGCGAGACACGTCTAGACATGGGACAGTGAGACACGTCTAGACAGGAGATAGTGAGACACGTCTAGACATGGGACAGCGAGACACGTCTAGACAGGAGACAGTGAGACACGTCTAGACAGGAGACAGCGAGACACACGTCTAGACAGGAGACGAGCAGGCGACATGATTCACACCCAGTCCTCTCTAAGCCCCAGTGACTCGAATAATCAAGAATTGTGGTCAAGATTCGATTCACGATTCGATTTTGGGTGCCGTTTTACCGACTTATTTGTATTGTTAGTTGTTTATTTTTTGCTGCATCTGCTTCATTTGCTCACTCGTTTATCCAGTCTAAAGGTAAAATCATGCTTTGATTAATGAATCAATGATTTTTAATCTACTTTTTTCCAACTCACCCGTATTGCTTCTTCACTTCCCCTATCTCGTTTTTTTTTCTTCCTCCACGAGCGAAAAAAAGCACCGAATGAACGTGTACGCTTGCGCCCTTTGTAAATAATCGAATGTCACACCTCACGATGAGAATGCCACAGGCGTAACGAGCGCAACTACAAATCGACGCGGCGCCAGCGCCTGAGAAGGTGATGGTGCTGCTGGCCCTTTCTATGCCTCCAGTCCTCGTGAGTTGACACGAGATGTGGCGAGGCTGGAGAAACGCCGACTAAACAACGGGAGCAATAGGGATAGGGGCAAGACGCTGGCACGTTTGGCTACGTACGGTGAAAAGGAAGTTCAACACACGTAGAGATGATGTCAAATGAGAGACGTAGAGACCAATATGGAATTAGGTGAGAGAACAGAGATACAGACAAGATAGGGATGAGAGATGTATTCATTTGTATATTTAAATGAGCTCGTTACGTTTATTAAGGATTTCAATTATCGCTGACATTTTATTTCCCCTCTCTCTCTCACACGACCTTCGGGACACCCTGAGCCGTCTTGCCTCCACCCCCCCGTGCCTCGGCTTCCTTTGCTTGAGGCCTGGCACCACCACCAACCACCACCGAGCGCACGATAACCGCACACACGATATCCGCACGATAACCACACGATAACTGCATGATTACCGTACACGATATCTGCATGGTAACCACACGATAACCGCACGATATCCACACGATATCCGCACAATAACCGCACACACGATATCTGCACGATAACCGCATGATAACTGCACGATAACTGCATGATAACCACACGATAACCGCACACACGATAACCACACGATAACGACACGATAACCACACGATAACCGCACACACGATATCTGCACGATAACCACACGATATCCACACAATAACCACACGATATCCACATGATAACCACACGATAACCACACAATAACGCACACACGATCACCGCACAATAACCGCACACACGATAACCGCACGATAACCGCACACACGATATCCGTACCGGCAACGCCGAAGCCGCGCTGTCCGCCCGGCCCGGGCGAGTAGAGCCAGGCGAGGGGCGAGGCGAGCGAGGGCAGCAGCTGCAGAGCCCAGCCCAGAGCCGGCGGCACGCGGCTCACGGCCGCGTAGACGCGCCCGTCCGCCGACACCACGTAGGCGTGCAGGTCGGCCTCGGCCAGCTCGGACTCCACGCCGCGGAGACTCACGCGGCCACGGACTTTGCCGTTGACCCGCTGGGGGTGGCCTGCGGGAGCAAGCAGGGGGAAATTTGATACGGATGCTTTCAAGTGTGTGGGGGGGGGGGGGTGGGTTGGGGTGGTTGTGGCAGCCACGGGGATGGACCCCTTTCGACCCTCGAGGTGTCGCTTTGCGACGTTCGAAGTGCACCGTTGTTCTACTTGTGCTTTGTTCCGCGCAGCTCCGATGAGCACCGCTGGCTACGTACGGCGTGAAAGAAGTTCAACGTGCGTACACGCAGCGTGCATCCGGAGTGGCGCATCGCGCAACGATGCCTCCTCCTACGTATTTGTTCATCGGGCATTGAGTCCCACGGTGAATACAGTCGAGTTTTTAATTTTCCATTTGTGGATCATCATCGAGTATCCGCATCTGATGCAACGGTGTGTGCGGATGTGGTACAGGGTTGCCCGTAAGCTTCACGGAAATGCTGTTCTGTTGCACTGCAACTCGTTGCGAGATCAGAATCTAAATCTGAATATTGATACTGGGAGGAATCCAAAGAAACTGTATAGCTCTTTTTCTACAGTTTCAGTTTTCAGTTTCATGTATTAGGTATAGCCCTGTGAGCCATGAGGCTCTTGCAACCGTAACAAACAAATAATGAACAAAGAACATCTTAAATTGACGTTTCGCAACAGAAACATCCAGGAAAAAACAGTAAAAATGTCCATTACGGCGCGGTAAGAACGTTGACACCAACAAACAACAGAAAAACACGACAGGGGTACAAAGTACAAGAAATGCAAAGAAATCACCCAAAAACATACACATTCAATTGAACCATCCCCATCCTCCCAGGCAAAGCCCACTGAGGTGTATGAGGGACGAAGGGGGGCTGAGCATCTAACCCCCCCTCCATCCCAGCCTGCTAAATTATTATGGGCGAAGTGTCAAAAAATATTGGCACAATTTGTTTTGTATAATTAAGAGATGGACATTGAAGCCTTTCCTCATATACACAGGGGGGGGGGGGTGAGAGCCGGAGCAGAATGCACGATAGACAAAGCAGATCGTATCGTTACTCATTACGCTTAGCCGTTAACATTCGTTTAAAGTTTGTTTAACATTGACTGTCGCGTCTGTTCCCCCCCCCCCACCACTCTCGAGTCTTTGTATGCAAGGTCACGCGACAGGGTCGCATCGCTCTGATAAACCCTGAAGGTAATTCGGTAATTAAAGTCACGGCATCACCGCCAAAATTACAATTATTTTGTTTAAACCAGAACAGAAATAGCAAAGCTAAATAACACCGGAGTGTTTGCCACATTGGTGGCTACCCAGATGTGAACTCAGGCGTTCAACAACGGCGGCTCAGCGCTCCGATGCCCCCCGAGGCTTCCAGCCACCTCAATGTTGGTCAGCCAAACTTTGATGCCACTGAAGCACGCTGGCCTCGCTGGGCACGTCAGCTGAGCCCCGTCCACGGTTAGACTGGCAAAGCGTCGCTCGCAGAGTGCTCAAGTTGCTGCAGGCACACGGCCGATTATGAATGAATGTGTTTAGGATGAGTTTGAGACAAGCAATAGGTCTGTGCAGTTTACCCTTAAGTCAAGCTATCAGCCATGTGATGAAGGTAAATGCACATGTCGTATCCACAGGAGGCAAGCGAACCGAACGAATTCATACACAAAGCCAATAGTCCACACGTGGGATGCCAATTTATTGATCGAAATAGAGATTTGGTTGTAAGCGTGGTAGAGATATTGTGGTCAGTGAATGTAAAACAATAACATGACAAATAATGTACAGCCCTGCGTCAGTCGACTGCTGGACGAGGGCTTTTGGGTCATGGATGTTGTTTTTTTTTATTTCAGCAAGATGGTGAGTGTACTTCAGCAAGATGGTGAGTGTACTTCAGCAAGATGGTGAGTGTACTTCAGCAAGATGGTGAGTGTACTTCAGCAAGATGGTGAGTGTACTTCAGCAAGATGGTGAGTGTACTTCAGCAAGATGGTGAGTGCAGCAAGATGGTGAGTGTACTTCAGCAAGATGGTGAGTGTACTTCAGCAAGATGGTGAGTGTACTTCAGCAAGATGGTGAGTGTACTTCAGCAAGATGGTGAGTGTACTTCAGCAAGATGGTGAGTGTACTTCAGCAAGATGGTGAGTGTACTTCAGCAAGATGGTGAGTGTACTTCAGCAAGATGGTGAGTGCAGGTTGGTGAAGAGGGGGGTGGGTGTCCAGGACTGATTCCGATGTCAATGTTGTTAGCCGTGAATCAACTAATTGTTAACTATTTTATTTTATTTTACCAGGTAAGGCCCACTGAACTACATAGTTCTTTTTCAGAAGCGTCCTGGTTATCACAAATGATAGCTCAACAAAGCGTCTTTCACGTGGGAATGTGTAGCAGCCAAATATTCTAAACGCGTGTTTGTAAATGTGGAAGGGAAAAACCGGAGGACCTGGAGAAAAATCCACGTGACCATGGGAGGACCATCCAAACTCCAAATACACAACAGGCGTCAGGGTCGGGATGGAAGCCACGACCTCCTGTATACCAGGCGAGGGAGTTCACATCTCGCCGTGCAGCATGTTGACCGCCGAGTCGCAGCTCCGCCCCCCCCCCCCCCCCCCATTGAACAGATATGAATATTTTAGAATGCAGTCTCTTGATTACGAATAGTTTGCAATGCAATGTCTTACATCACATGATGCACAAAGCAAAGGGCATTGACAGAACACACATTTATTTTCATCGTGTTTTGCGTTTTTCACAACAACGAATTTTCAGATCAATTGCCACTACATTTCTATATATCAACATGCTTTAGGGTCATGAATGATTCAAAATGTGAATTATTTACCCAAATAAATAAATAACATGTTGAATAATTGAACAAATTTGATCGATACAGAAATTCGATCTCATCGAATAGAATCCCTTGTTATTTAAAGATGAAAGAAAACGTGGGTGGGACACAAGGTGAAGGCGCAGCCCTGCAAGTGCTCGCTCGCTTCACTACTGGCAGAAGGCCCTTCCACTAGGAGCTCTGGAGAGCGCTGTAGATCGAATTTGGCCTACTCTTCCACATCGGCCAGACATCTCGGAAGAGGTGGAAGTAACTCACACTTTACCCCACGAGCTGACGAACGACTAAATATTGTCCCCTCACCCCCCCCCCCCCCCCCCCACTTGTGAATCTGGGTTAGGCGGAGGTGGGGGTCGAATTTGAGAAAGGCGCACTACTATTGCGACCGCCGCGTCGGGAGATCGAACCCAACTGGTGACCTCTTGACTGCAGGTCCGAGTGTGCTGACCGTCACACCATGGCAGAGCATTGCCGTTGGATGGGACATTATAACCGGTAGATACAAGCTGACGATCACATTGGCTTCGTGTGGCATGGCTCACCCGTCCTGGAAGCAGTCTTTGCCGTTGCCCAGATGTCCCGACCGGCAGTGGCAGCAGAATCCAGTCGCGTGCTCCGTGCATTCGGCCAGGGGGGAGCATTCCGCACGGCCCGTGTCGCAGCCCTGACGAGGGGGGACTGCACACACACACGCAGAGATATCGTCATCACCACCACTACTACCACCGCTAACTACTACCCACCACCCCATGAACAGCAACACTTTCACGAATACCACTATCATCACAACACCATCACCACCACCGCCATCATCATCACCACAGTCCCACCATCATTTTCACACCACTCCACCACCACTACTAACCACCACCACCACCGCCACAACTCTCATCACCGCCATAACACTATTAGTATTAAAATAATTCTCACATGTATTTCCATAAGCACGTGGAATATAATTTCGTTTTTGCGGAGCGTGTCATGTGGAATAACGACGGCGAGTGATGTGAGACGTTGCAGAATGTAAATATTGCTGTAGAAAGTGCCAACTCAGGTGGTGAGTTGAGGTGTTGACATTCCATACATTTCTTTCAAATTTACCGCTCACTGAACTAAACAACTTTACGTAATGGCACTGGTGAATAACTGCTACATGCCCACGATAAAAGTGATGTTACTCTAATTCCATTTGAATTCCATTACTATTGATGAATTGAAAAACGTTTGTTTGTTTTGCCTGCCATTCTGGTGATAGCTCGAGAAGCTATCGGATGAGAAAATAACCTGAAATCACGAAAATAAATCGACTTTCCACATCGTTCGAGGGCGAGCGACTTGACCTGCAAAAGCGGGCAGCAACGTTTAAGCAAGCAACGGCACGGCGAGCACCGCCTCTCTGCCATCTGCAAGTCTCAAAGCAACAATTATGGAGCAAATACCAGAGAGTGCACAGACGTGCATGTATGGACGAGGCGAAGGGGAGAGAGAGAGAGAGAGAGTGGGGATCGCAAGCCATTCGTCTTCCATCCATTGTGGTGAAAGGATGCCAGCACCGGGCATTGCCGCCAAAGCTGCCTGCGCGGTGTGTATTTACTAACATTCTCTCATGAGCATGAATAAAGGTAGCGTATACGTTTATACCCATTTGCATATCATTTTCATTCGTTGAGTGTGTGCAAGGTCCTGCTCACCGTAGTGGTTGTGGCGCGGCACCTGCGCGACATCGCCTCTGCCTGACTCTGGGTAACTCTGGGGATCATGGTAAGGTTGTGGTTGTGACTCTGGGTAAGGTTGTGGTTGTGACTCAGGGTAAGGTTGTGGTTGGGACTCAGGGTAAGGTTGTGGTTGGTACTCAGGGTAAGGTTGTGGTTGGGGGTCATGGTAAGGCTGTGGTTGGGACTCAGGGTAAGGCTGTGGTTGGGGGTCAGGGTAAGGCTGTGGTTGGGGGTCAGGGTAAGGCTGTGGTTGGGGGTCATGGTAAGGATGTGGTTGGGGGTCATGGTAAGGTTGTGGTTGGTACTCAGGGTAAGGCTGTGGTTGGGGGTCAGGGTAAGGCTGTGGTTGGGACTCAGGGTAAGGCTGTGGTTGCTGGTCAGGGTAAGGATGTGGTTGGGGGTCATGGTAAGAATGTGGTTGGGGGTCATGGTAAGGTTGTGGTTGGGGGTCATGGTAAGGTTGTGGTTGGGGGTCATGGTAAGGTTGTGGTTGGGACTCAGGGTAAGGCTGTGGTTGGGACTCAGGGTAAGGTTGTGGTTGGTACTCAGGGTAAGGCTGTGGTTGCTGGTCAGGGTAAGGATGTGGTTGGGGGTCATGGTAAGGCTGCTGGACGTGATATTGCCGCTCATCGACGTTCTGCTGCGGATCTCCCTCTCGACGGCCGTGCTCCCCGGGCTGCTCGTGCCACTGCCGCTCGGGATGCCGCTCCGGCTGCCCGTACGGCTCTCGGTGACCGTCGTGAGTCTGCCGCCCGTCGGGAAGCTGCTGCGTCCGCTCGTCGGCGCCGTGAGGGTCGGGGTAGTGCTGGGTGATGCGGTGGTCGGGTGCCGGGTACGGGTATGTTTCCGGGTAAGGTGGAGGTTGGGCGCGGGGTGCGGGCTGGGTGGGCGCCGCGGGCCTCGGGTGCTCATCCAGGTCATCGAGGTCGGTTTCGTCGGTGTACACCGGGTAGAAGTCGTCATTCCCGTTGGCAGGCTCTTTGCAGGTCCCACTTGGGCAAAGGAGCAAGATTGTATTGGTGTTGCAGTTGCCACACTTCTTCTGTCCTCTTCGCCGGTTCAATGTCCCCTAATCCAGAGGCGCTGCCTATGTGGAAAACCCAAACGCCCTGAGTTCCAGAGTTCCCCGTCCTGAAAAATAGCAATGTAAATACACGCACGCGTTGAAATTGCAATCTAAAATATACAGCCCTTTAACACTCCACTGTTAGATGAAAGCCTCACCAAGCCGTGTGTACAGAACTAAGATAGAAGATTTGGGATAACAAACTTTTTTTAAAATAAAAATTACGTTCCATTGTAATGATGAATGAAATATTGTGGATAATGAATATATATATAAATAACACTACATATTGTATAGCCCTTTGTTAATCCACGGGTGGATAAAAGGCCGCCCTGTGCTGCTGCGCTAAGACAGTAGTTTGGCCATTCTTCACCGCGCTGGTTCAGTGTGGGTTGGTGAATGGGTTGACCCAAAACCGGCTCGCATGCACTCGGCACTGAAGATAGTCGTTGTCGGGAATCGAACTCGTGAACCACCGCGACACCGCTTACCTTCCAAACGTTGAAATATGCCTACATTATTCGATATTGCTGAGACATTTACATGCATACATACAGCACACACACATACATTCACAACCAAATTCTCCCTGCTCCACATAAAGGGAAGTTCTATCGATTGTGTTGCCCGGAATATGCCTCTTGTGTATAATTAAAACACAATAAGACTGCAGCAATAGGTTCATGGATTTTTTTTTTCTTTTGCAATCAATTTATTAAAATAAAATGTACCTTATACAAGAAAAACAGTTCCCATCACCGCTTGCATAGGCGTACCGTGCAAGGGCACGACGTGCATTACAGTTGCAGAAAAACGAAACTTCAAGGGGTAAAACCGTCAATGTGTCCACCGCCCCCACTCTGCCAAAGTTTTTAAACGAACTGGGTCCCAGAGCGATTGAATCAATGTGTAAAAGCAAACCACAGGATGCTTTTCTTTCCCACCTCTTCTATAAAACAATAACAGCAGCAGCAGCGACAACAACGGGACCCCCAAACTTTGGTGAGGTACCTTTGAAGAGCATGGGCCCTGAAAACAAAATCACGGCGAGAGATCCGTGGGCCAATAAACCAGCAGGTTTCCTCCTGCCGGGGAGGGGGGCCCTTTCTACCTCTCCGTGGCCTAACAAAAGCTACCCCCCCCCCCGTGTGCTTATTAGTTGCAAACCCCAGCAGCGAGGGCCGTGACGAGGCGGGGGCACGGTGGATCTTTAATAATTATCGCTCGTCATGCTCGGCACACGTGGACATCTAAATGCACGTTCTGTCGCACAATCTGCCGTAGAATTATGGTCGGTGGTCGTGTCGCAAAGTGGTTTTGGTTGGAGGGCCGCGCTGTGCGTTTGATTCCAGTGCCGAGCGAGTGAGAGTTACCCTCCCACCTAACGGGCACTTGAAACAAGAGTGGTGAAGTATGGTCCAGTGACCCCCCCCCCCCCCCCCACACACACACACAATCCCCTCCTCTCGCTACCACGACCGACGCGGCAAGGGGGAGGCCGTCATCCAGCAATGGTTTTGACAAAGTGCTCTGAATTACTATCATTATTTTCAAAACAATAAATGGGGTGAAACGGAGGAGGAACCACCTCGGTGACCTACGGCAGGGGAATTTAAAACGAGCGAAGGCGGCTTCCCAAACACACACGCGTCGCGTTGCAGCAACTTGCGTCACGTGCATAATTATTAATACGCTTTGCCCCGCGAATCATTAAAATATACAGTGGCTCTATCAATGTAGCTTAAACGCACCCGGTGCACTTTCGTGCGAACAAACCAAAAAAAAATTAAATCCCCCCAGGTGCGACTTAAAAGGTTAAAATAAAAAAAACAACAATATCCAGGTTCAGCACTTCCATTGCTTGCTTTGCGCTACCACTGGTGTAAGGACTTCCACTCGAGGGCCTGTCTCGGGAACCGTTCTCGAGCGTATCTTGGCCTACTCCTCCACGCCGCTGGCCAGACGTCTTGGAGGAGGCGAGCGTACTGCGCCCGCATATTATTTTGAACCCTGCCACGTGCGAACGGCCGATCAGCTCGCCGTGGTGAATCCACGTGTGCGGACTGCTGGATTGAACGGTTGCTTGGGGGGGGGGGGGGGGGTTAAGAAACTGGGGCCATCGAAGAGGAAACTTCTGGATTTGCAAGCCCAGTGTGCGAGCCATTACGCGTGCAAAGATGCGATGCTAATTCAGCCACTCCTCACCTGCTTGCTAAAGGTTGGGGAGAGGCGAAATGACGCACCGACGATTAAATGCATTTTTAAACAGACCTGACAATTATTAGAGATATTGGGCAAACACGTTCTGCCTATGCAAGGCCGATTCTCAGCACTTTTTAAAAGTAACGACATTAAGGAGCACAAGAACGTGCACAATCTGTGCTCGTCAGCCGAGCGCTCGTCACTCGGATAGGGGCAGAGGGATCATCATCATTATTATTATGATTTCTTCTCCACGGAGTTGCCATCCTCAGCGGCAACATTTGGATTCTCTCGCATTTGTGCTCATCACCTTCAGCTGCTTCGGGGTGGCGGTGGTTGGGGTGGTGGTTGGTTGTGGGGGGTGAGGGGTGGGGGTACGGGACGGTGGGGGAGGGGGCCGGCATGACGGGGGGCCCCCCCATGGTATCCGACCGGAGGATGATCGCTCACAAACGGGCCTCATGTTACGCTCCTCAATGGCTCACTGTCTCTGCTGGACAACGACAAGCGGCGTGGCGCGGGCGTAACTCGCGGCTCCCATCTAATTGAAAACACTCCCCGACCCCGCCCCCCCCTCCCCCGCCTCCACCAGCAATGAATGGGCCACATTCTGCCAGGAGCCCCCAGAGATGAACAAGAGAACAAGCATTTTCTTCTCAACGTTTTTGGAATTTTGGACGTGACCCGCTCTTCTCTCTCTCTCGCATGGGGTGATTGTAGCCCCGACGTCGTGCTTAGGCAGAAAGCCGCGTTGCCACGAGGGGACTCATTGCGTAGATTTTCGATTCTCTCTCTCTCGTTGTATTGCAATGTTGTTCTTTCAGAGCAACAACTACAACAACTAGAACTTCACATCCAGGTAGTGAAGCCAGATCACTGCGTCGGCAGCAGCGGAGTGCGTCGCTGTGACGTTTCCTTCGTAATTGCGGCTCGGGTTTATTGCAATTACCGCGGGGAGACGGCACCTTTTCGTCCTATTCTTAGGTGTTTTCGGTAAAGTCACGTAGGTAAAACATCAAAATTAATAAAAATAATCAAATAAAATAAGGATCACGACGTTTCGGAGGCAACACAAGTCTCCGTCATGTTGCCTCCGAAACGTCGTGATCTTTATTTTATTATTTTTTATTAATTTTGATGTTTTACCTACGTGACTTTACCGAAAACACCTAAGAATATGATTCCCTTGCAGTCACGAAAGCTTCAAGTTTAGGACCTTTTCGTCCGTTTAACACGCGGTGGGCTTTCACTACCAATATCATCCATAGTGCAGGTTGTTTTGGGTTAGGTCGCGTACATTTGGGACAAAAATAAACCTCCAAAAAAGTCGATCTTTGTTCATTTACGCGATCTAACCCAACAAAAACTGTCTCATGGAAGTTTTCATCCGTCGAATCAGACCAGTGCAAGTCCCCCTCGCCTGCGAGCAAACACGTGTTTTGCTTCAAGCGAGGATTAGCAAAGTGAGGCACCATTCAAATCCTTTCTCTTTGTCTCTCGCGCTCCAACAAACCTCGCGCAGATGACGAGCGAGACTCAGGGCTCTCTCTCTCCCCCGGGAGTCGGTGCGTGCCCTGGCAGGCACTCTTACCGGCAGTCCCACACAGACCACCCTCTCCACGCTCACCAGCACGGAGCAGTCGGTGAAGAACCTCTACCAGTGAGTGGCGCGCGAGCACGTCGCTCTTTCTCTCAAAAAGATGCTGGAGGGTGACACTGACGGCTGCTCTGTGGAGCTTCCAGTGTTCAGAGGCCTGCTTAAGGCGCGGCTCCGGCTGGAGCACGCGTACCACACACATGTCGGTGATGTGCACGTCTTCTTCGAACGCTGGGGAGCCAGAAAGGCCACTCTCTGTATCAGCGTGGACGGCACCCTCGTGTTCACCTTCTGAAGCGCTCGCTCGTCACCGTGGCGTGCGCGATGACCACCACCACCACCACGTGACTTTTCTTTCGTGTTGTGTGCGATGCTTTCAGCGCCACAGCGCGTGAATTTGTAGCGTTTATTTTCATTTGTTTGCTGGTGGCTTTGTGCATTTCATATCGAAATCGCTTCCAGTGCTTTTGCTGCTGGCGGCAATAAAAATTGTTTAAAGTCAAAGTCTCTCTCCCGCTCTCTCTCTCTCCGTGTTTAGTTTTTAAGTCCCGAGTTCCGTTTGTTGAACGGGGCGAGAAGTCCCACCTGACCCCCCACCAATGATGCCAGTCCCGATTGGTTTGGGGGGTCGTGATTCAATACAAAGATCGACTACTTTTTTTATTTTGGGGGGGGGGGTCTTTTCTTTGTTTACAGTCCAAATTTGTATCGATCCTCCAATTTTTTTTGTATCATTTCAGCTTTGTGCGCTACAGTAGCCTCCGTGTGACACGGGCACCAACGTTAGCGTCTCATACCCTCCAGAGGGGCTCTCTCCAGAGCTCACTCGAGGGGAGGCCCCGCCACCAGCGGTGGTCTGAATAAGAAATTGCAGCGCTGCGCCTTCACCGTTCAACCTTTAGCAATTAAAATGTCTCTCGCGGTAATTTACGACCGAAGTGCCAAGCTGCGCCGTTAAATGATAAAAGTTAAAGGGTCGCGCTATTCACTTTTATCATTTGCGTTTATTTTTCATGATTACACCACGCCTACCATGCAGCACGTCGTGAATTGATTCTAATCGACGATTGGATGCACGCCTCCTGCACAGGCAGCTTTGTCAACAGCTCGGCAGGGCGCTGCCGTCATCGGGAGGATAATGCCAGCGCCGACTCAACAACCGTATTCACGGCAAAGGCGGCTTTCTCTTGGATTTACTCGGGCAGTTTCATGCGGAAACGTGCTTATACCTCCTTAGCCCGCTTTAGCACTCAGAACACAGGCGGTGTTTTTTGTGAACAGCGCGTCTAAGAAGGCAGAATGAGAAGGGATGTCTCGTAATGTAAGGGCGTCGCAGCGGCGGCGCAGTAGTAAGCGCACTTCTCCACGAATCCTGTGGCTTGAATTCGATTCTAGGCCACGGCTAGCATGGGTGGTGACTGATTTTTGTCCCCGTCCTGGGCTCGCTCAATCTCGTTCATCAACCGTCGCTGGCCAACGCTGCGGAGTGGAGCTAAAACAACCACCACGGAACGGCGTGTAGGGAGGCCTTCATTCGGCAGTGGAGTGACAGAGAGCCACAAGAGCATCATTATTCGCGAGCTCACACAACGCGTGCGTCAGTCAGCTTCACTGCCCCCCCGTAGTAAATCGACTGCCGGATGAAAGCCTCTCCAAACCGTCGCCAACCGTCGCAGCATGGGGAGGCAACTCCTGAAATCGTGGAATGACAAGAGGAAGCACATTATTTGGGTTTTTTTATACACCAGGGTGATAGTGGCCATGGATACAGAAGTTTGAAGAAGAAGAAAAATAACTAATTCTATTTGTGTGATGATAGATATAGAGCTACTTGCGCCCGATGAAGATGAATGCACAATTACATATAGCGACAATTACGCGTACAGACAATTACATCTCGAGACAATGAGTTGATGATAAGGAGGTGCATTCTGTACGGGGCTGTTCAATTTGATGCAGCAGCAGATTTATCTGCAATGCTATTTACACATTCCTCACAGCAGATGTTGCCAAAATAGCTAAGTAATGAACAGATTCACATGAGAGTGTAATTACACTGAACTGGAAAGATGGTGGTGGTGGTGGTGGTAGTGAAGATCGCATGAAACAAATAATAATGTTTGAAAAGCAAATTAGGCAGAAAGAAAAAAAGTGTGATATTTAAACACCTACAACGATAGCGATTGTTTGCGTTAAACTTGCTAATTGTGTACAAAACAAGTGTTGTGCCTGCATGCATGATCAAAGATTAACACAGTTATATTTATAACGCAACCATTTCACACGACTGCACGATGATAACGATGATGGTTAACTTGCCGCTGATGATAACAACGACGACTGGATTTAAGATGATGATGTTGAGAATGACGAACCTTTAATTATGATGCTGCTGATGATGACGACGATTGACTTGTTGATGATGACGATTGCTGACAACGATGACGATGGCGATGATAACGGTGCAGAGACTGGGACGAGTGATTTTTGACAATTCTGATAAAGACTGACTCACCGATGACGGTGCTGATGTTGACAATCACGACGGTAACTGACAATTGATTGTGACGTGTTGTCATCTTTTTTTCTCTCTGCTATTTTGTCAATTTGGTGACAGAAGTTCACGCTTGCAAACGCGTTAATGGGACTTCTTGCCCCGTTCAAAAAACGGAACTCGGGACTTTAAAACTAAACAGGGAGAGCGAGAGAGAGAGAGAGCGAGAGACGTGATCGCGTGCCACTCACTGGTAGAGGTTCTTCACTGACTGCTCCGTGCTGGTGAGCGAGTAGGCGCGACCTTCCGCTGCTCCGTCGCTCGCTCCGCCGCTGAAGCCGACGCGAGCCGGCAACTCCAGGTTGGCGTAGAAGGAGGCGCGTGGCCGCGTCCCGAAGAAGCGCAGGCCGTCCTCCGGGTAGAGGAATAGAGCGTACGTGTCCGCATGGTCCCACGCAACGACTGCCTGGAACGTGTTGGCCTGCAAGGGTAAACAACAGCAGCATTAAATTTCGATTTAAAGCTTTCGTGACTGCAGGGATTCATCTTCTTGGTTCTTTCGGTAAAGTCACGTAGAATGGAAATAATAAAACAATAAAATAAAATTTCGATTTAAAGCTTTCGTGACTGCAGGGATTCATCTTCTTGGTTCTTTCGGTAAAGTCACGTAGAAGGGAAGTAATAAAATAATAAAAATATGGACGGCTGCTTGCGTTGTGGCCGAAACGTCGTGAGAATTGTTTTATTATGTTTTATTTTTATTATTTTATTACTTCCCTTCTACGTGACTTTACCGAAAGAACCAAGAAGAAAATAAAATAAAATAAAACATAATAAAATAATTATCACGACGTTTCGGCCACAACGCAAGTAGTCGTCCTCAGGTGAAGACCAGGTCTGTCGGGGAGACAGCGTCTGAATGAAACAGCACCATGCTTGGAGCGTATATTTATATATAAGACCCCCCTGCCCACCCCATATAGCCATAACGGACTGTTGGGGCAAGTGATATTAGCAAGCAGCACGGCACACGAGGGGGTGGGTGGCCAGCACCACGCCTGGCCGCCTTTGTCTCCTCAGTGGCGATGTTTACACGCCGCACACACCAGGTACTAATTTGAGGCTGAGTCGATCGAGGAGAGGCCCAGGACCGGTTCAGAAAATCCTCACTGGTGTTGTCATCAAAAACAATTATTATCACTATTAACATCATCATCCCAATTGCCATCATCACTGTCATCGCCCATAATCGATCATAATATCCATCACTTTATTTACTCAGGCTTTTCGCTAATTGTCACAAAATGCGGTTGCCATTATGAAAGGGAGGAATCCACGTGAAGTCATTTCAGAAGTGGAGCAGGGGGCTGTGCCGGACAGGCGGCAGGGGACAGGGAAACAGCAGGGAACGAGTCGAGTTCTTTGGTGCAAACTCGGTGGAATTTGGAACTCGGGCGATGAGACCCAATTTAATAAAGCAGTGCGGCTGACGAGCACCCTCAGCGTGCAGAACGAATGGATTTCACCGCCGCGTTTTAGAAACCGACAGAAATTGAACTTAATATATTAAACCTAGAATAAAAGCCGTAAAAAAGTCCGTGCAGATGCCGTTCACTACGCCGGGAGACACGAGGGGCTAATGCCCACCAGCTGGGAAAATGGACTGAATATTGAGAAATTCACTGCACCCATTAATTTTCTTTGCCTACCAATTAAATGAAAATTACAATTCTCCACCATATACTTTTTTGCATGAAGTTCGCAGCTGTAGTTTTACGTAACACGTACATGTAAAGTATTGCAATATCCAGTGCCTAAATCCTGATCATTTATGGGGGGGGGGGGGGGGGGGGGGTGAATGTTATACAGAGAAACACTTAAACCCTTTAAGATTAAGGTTATCCATTTTCATAGTTTTCCCAATCGCAGTTTATTCAAATTGTACCATCGGCGTCAAGTCAAATTTCCATTCGTAACTCTGAGAGCGAGCAGTGCACCACCTGGTGCGAGAGAACACCCCCGAGTGATCATGTTGCAGAGCTCCTCCTGAAATCCCTTTGTCGGGGTCTCTTGATCCACCTTTGATACGCCCTGGAAAGGGTGCTGGATACAAATCTAAATAGTTTTTTTTCATTCTTAAAGCTGTAATTTTTGCTCAAATTAGTGAAAACCCACATTTAGTGTGTGTTTTTTTTGGGCACAGTCATTTGAGACTGGGTAGAGACCATGAATTAGCTACACTTGAGTTCCCAGTTTAATAATGTCTCTGCACGTACAAAATGTAAGTATTTCTGTCCACTTATTTATAGCGTAACTTATATTCTCCACAACTGCGCTTCCGATTACGATTGTTTTTGTTGTTTGTTTGTGTTACAATCCAATAACGGGCGACTGAATCCCAGAATTCGATGCCCGGGATCTCAGCTGCGCTGGCTCAACGCTCTAACCCCGAGGCCACGAGGCCACCCTTCTGACGGAACATTTTAAACAGATGCCCCGTAGTACTGGGACGGCAGTGTGTGTGTGGTTGTGTGGCAGTGTGTGTGTGTGTGTGGTTGTGTGGCAGTGTGGGGAGCGGTAGTGTAGCGGTTAGCGCGCTGCGCTATGAACCTGGCGACCCGGGTTCGATTCCCGCTCACGGCTAACACCAGTGACGATTATCTGAACCGGTCCTGGGCCTCCCCTAGGTCGACTCAGCCTTAAAATGAGTACCTGGTGCGGTGTGTAAACATGGCCACTAGGGAGACAAAGGCGGTCGGGCGTGGTGCTGGCCACCCACCCCCTCGTGTACCGTTCCGGCCTTCATAGGTGCTCGCTAACAGCACTTGCCCCTACAGTCTGTTCAGGCTATACGGGGGATCTTTGTCTTTGTCTTTGTGTGGTTGTGTGGCAGTGTGGTTGTGTGGCAGTGTGGTTGTGTGGCAGTGTGTGTGTGTGTGGGGGGGTTTTGCACACACACGCATTACTCCAATCGCCATTCGGTCCCAGAAGATGAATAGCTGGATGCAACATATATAGTGTGAAGCATGACAGCCAATCCAGGTTCGGCGCTTAACAGGGCACTGGAGGAATTTTTTTTTTCCACTGAAACCATAACGCTCTTGCACACGTGTGAATTACGAGTCTGTGTGTGCGAGTGTTAAACTCACCCATCCGTCTGCACCGGCGCAGTAAATTGTGTTCACATGTACTGTGAACACAATTTGGATCACTCTTGATACAAAATAACCTAAATCTAATAATGTGAGCCCATTGCCGTGTTGGTGTGTCTTTAAGCATCGTTGAGAGGGGCGTGATATGCGTTACTTCAAGCAGGATAAATATGCACGATCGCACAAAATCACTTTCCTCGAAAGCTACACTTGATAAACATCAAAGTCATGCGGAACAACATACGCAGTCGGTATTCGTTCCAGAATAGCAATTCTGTGCAACCGATTTAAATATATAAAGTGAAAAGCAACATGCCGGTGCATGTGCAGCAGAAGGTTTTCACAAAATTCAATCGGCACGTACAGGGCCGGATTAAGATTGTGTAGGCCCCTGGGCTAGAGGTAGTGTGAGGCCCCCGGTAATATTTTCAAAAGGAAAAACAAAGTTAAAGAAAAATGTAACGTACTTTTTTTACAAGGCTAACAGCAAATACAATTCAGCATTCACAAATGAAATAACTTTTTCTAGATTTGAAGCTTTCGTGACTGCAAGGATTCATACTCTTAGGTTTTTTCGGTAAAGTCACGTAGGTAAGAAAATTAAAATAAAATTAATAAAAGTAATAAAATATTTATTATTTATTCTTTTCTATTATTACTTTTATAAATTGTTATTTTATTTATTTAAAATAAAAATTAATAAAAGTAATAATAAAAGTAATAATAGAAGCATTTTATTATATTATTTTATTTCTATTATCACTTTAATTAATTTTAATTTTATTTTTTTTACCTACGTGACATTACCGAAGAAACCTAATAGTATGAAATAACTTTTCACTTAATCTCTGAAAGGCCTCCAGCTGTCGGAGGCCCCTGGGCTGCAGCCCCGAAAGCCCCGTGCCTTAATCCGGCAGTGGGCACGTACTACCTGCCCGCGACGTGCGGCTCGTAAAAAAAGACGTGGACTCTGACAATGAACGTTAAACAAAAGCCGAAAAGTGCTCGGGAGAAGCACGGGGATATGCGTGCTGGGAATTGCACGGAGCGAGAGAGAAAGGCAAACGCATGGATCGACGAACGAATGCGAATGGGAGAGACATCGTATTGACTGTTGAGGACACATCACCGGAACGGACGGAGAAAGATTGGTGACGGAATGGCGGTGAAGGGGAGAGAACGGACCGCCGAGAGAGGATGATCACCGCTGAGGTGGAGCGATGAGATGAGCCATTGTGCAGGAGTGGCATCGTGGGTTCAAGAGCGATGGTGAGGGTGGAGGGAGGACTTAATCATGGTCACGGTTGTTGTTGACGATGAGCAACAAAGCAATATGTGGTTTCATAACGTCTCGCACACACACACGCACATGTACACGCCAACATACATGTAAACAACGCAATATTACCATGTGCCATACATATTGACAATCGTGGCTGACCGATGTCAGTTCTAATGCTCCACAAGAGCTATACAATCTGAAATTTGGCACGACTACAGCCGATCTCATGCTTAAAATTAAACAGGCAAAATTCACATCCTTGAGGTTTTTTTTTTGGTTTGTTTCACTCGTGGGGGTGGGCTCAGCCTAAAATTCCACGTCGCTTTACGCCTCGCGATAAAAAGCTGATCCCCCCATCATCGGCGAACCGAGCAATTTTCCCTCCCGTGGCGAATGACGCCGAAGCCGACGGAAAGCTGTGCACGGCCGGGCCGCCTCCACTTAGGCTCTTCTCTGCGCGGCGATCCCGGCGAGAAGGGATGGCCGGTGTTCGTGACTCCCGCTTGAAACTGCCCCGGAGCGACGCACACAGACGCGAGGGTGTGCACGCTCCTTGCCCGGAAGGTGCGAAAGTGTGGACAGAGATGCTGCCGACGTACTCGCCGGCGTCTTTGTCTCGTCCGTCTGGCGATACGTTGGGAGCAACAAGCGGCCACGCTTTGCATGTTGAATTGCAGATTTGTGGTGGGGGGGGGGGGGGATTATAGTGGCGGGCACGCTTGGCGAGGGCAAAATTGCTCGCCGATGATCGCGGTCCTGCGGAATTGCCGCTTTAAAATTCTTCTTGTGGCCCTTTATTCATTTAAGAGGATTTCGTTTACTTTGCCTGACCCCACCCCCCCTATCCCTACTCGCCTCCCCCCCCCCCCCCTCAGCAACTTTTTCTACATATACTTTTATTATCAACCAACTCCGTAGGAAATCCTTTTTATGAAAGGAAACATTCTTGATCTATCCCCGAATATAAACCACTATTGGTTTTGAAACACATTTGTTCACGGTCAGAGGCAATTTAATGCTCGTACGAGCCTGGACAACGAAACGTTGACGTCCTGAGCGCTGAAACTCAGCCATATATGGATATTTCAAAATCGCTCTCGGATCTAACCACGCGCAAGCCCCCCCCCCCCCCCCCGTTACTCGATCCCTTATATATTTATTTGTTTCTATTCCTTAAATTTTTTTTTTTGCTGTCGTTGTTGCAGACGTGTATCGGCCCTGACACATGTAAACAGATACGCGCTCCCCTCTTGGGCACTGGGCTGCTGCTGCTGCTTAGCAAACAGCACGCAATGCGGCGACGAGGCAAGAAATACCTCTTTGCATGGCCATCTCTCGCGCGCGCGCACGCACGAAGCCGCACGCCAAATGCTGCTGATGATAGACCGCGGGGAGCAGAGCTAATGACTCGTGCAGGGGACACGAGCATAAGCGGTTCAACTCCTTGCCGCCACGCTCGACACGCACACAAAAAAAGGAACCCTTCAAATTCAATCTCCTACACCTGCGCGGTCACGTCGGCACGTGTGAAGCAACGCAGGTGGAGCGTACCGAATGTGCCGCGCACTCCTCTCTCTTTTCCACGGGGATACTACGTGCGCATCGCTGCGAGAGTGCGTGCACTGTACGCGCGTGTATATTTTTTGCGAAAGTAATTTAAAATATCGTTTTATTGTGGCCTGCCGTAACATTTTCCTGTGGGGTTTAATTATACAAGAGCAAAGGCTTGTGTCACGCTTGCTGTGAAAGACATTTAGCCCTTAAGTTAGGTAATTCTCTGTTAAAAGGTTCCTAATGGTTGCTGTTAATACACAACAATGTGTCCCCCAACTCCCTCCCTTCTTAATTTTGCCAGATGTTCTTTGAAAAACGTCTGAATTTTGGCAATGAGCATCAAGCCTTGTTGTTTTTTTTACTGAATAGAAAAAACTGTTGCAAGCAACGGTGTAGGGTTTTCGCAGTTATGCTGTACAGCCCACCGAAGTATTTTTTGGGTTGTACCGCCTGTTGTTTGGCACGATGTCGGACGCTTCGATTCACAATGCTGGGAGCTTATTCAGCTTTCTAAAGACCGCTTAACCCTTTCCCATTCCGATGACGTACACGAGTACGTACGTGTACGTCTTCAGTCTTTATTCCGATTGCATTCCGATGACGTGTGTACACATGCGGCATCAGAATTAAAATGAAATCAAATCATTTTATCGACACGTCTTCAGGTCGCTAGACGAAGCGAGGCTCCCACAAGGCCATGCGGGAGGGCGTGTGGCACAGTTTGGCACCAGCTGTCATAGAGCGTGGTCGTGTCGCTACAGTTCTCTGTGGCAAGGACAATGACTTTAAAAACATTGGCGCTACGTCTCTCTGAATAAAATTAACGCTGAACCGCTTGTGTGTTCCGAGGTGGAGCGGTGAACGGGACACCGACCCTGCAACTCGCAGACGTCTCGGAACAAGAAAGGGTTAAGAATCTCCCAGCGCGCGAAGCAAAACGTCAGACGTCGTGCTGAACGACACACGGTACGACCCAGAGAAGGAAGACACGTCGGACATCCATGGCAAGCCAATTATCGTTAGCTTTCAAACGTTCAAGGTGTGCGTGCGTGCGTGGCTGACCTTGTGCGAATCGGGCTCCTGGTAGGATCCCACCTGGTCCCACGTGACCACGACAATCTCACCGGGCGAGAACCCCACGAGCGCCGGGAAGGCGGAGCGGACCATCTCCCCGGCCCTCCAGAGGGCCTGGGTGGACGCGGCCGACACGCTCTCGTGCCGGAAGAGCACCCGGCCGCGCTGGGACTCCGCCGACGTGGCCAGGTCGGCCAGGAAAGGGGCGATGGCTGGAAAGTTGGTGGGGAAGCCCTCGTCCACGTACTGCGCCTGGCTCGGCAGCGGCAGAGGCGAGAGCACTCCGTTCGTACCCACCTGTCGGGTGAGAGCAGAAGCGTTGTTATTTTTATTGTTTTAAATCTCAGTTGTGCAGCACAGGCCCAAAACGGCAAGCATCGAGCAATACAGAGCACTTTTAAAGTTGTAACGAATGAGTAGTTCGTACATTTCTTGAGTCGAGCAAGGATATGGAAGAGCTCGGTGGGAGGAAATCCCCGGGTCGTGCAGTGCTTGGGAAGAAGCAGAAAGAGAAGTGTTGTGGCCTGCTTGGTGGTGATGGTAGTGGTTGAAGACAGCGTGGGAAATATGTGTGTATGTTGAACTTCTTTCGCACCGTACGTAACCAATCGTGCTAATCGGAGATGCAAAAGAAGTTGAACAAACGAAACACAAAACGCAGTTGAAAAAATATGCAATCTAGATTTAAAAGTTCATAGCTTCGGTGGCTTCCTAACATCGGAAGGAAGAGCGTTCCAGACGGCCGCAGAAAGGCGCCTGAAAGCGCGCGATGCGGTGACCGTCTTTGTTCGATGGTTAGCAAAAGGCCGCTGCTGTGATGATGACTGGAATGAAGGTTTTTGGGTTAGACAAACCTTACTAATTGGCTGCGTCGGGTAATGGCGGGTGTGACGACATTATTAATCTGTCGTTAGGGGCCATCCATTGAGTAGGTACGCAAAAATCTGTCAAAACTTGACCCCTCCCTGTACGCACGCGGACTTTTTACACCCCTACCCCCCCCCCCACCTGCGTACATACAGCTTGACGCACCAACCCCCTCCCCCCCCCGAATTCTATCGAACGGCCGATATTTAATCCACGCAGAAACGATCAAGGATGAATTATGTGAACGTGTTTAAGCAAACAGATAGTCCACCGCCGGACTCTCTGACTCAGTTGAAGGCCGACGTAGACAAATTATTATCGAGGCTTGACACCCCCTCCCCCCGTTTCCTATGCGTACAATGTCAGCAGACCCCCCATAGGCAAGCGGTACACATTTGGGTTAACCCCCCCCCACCCTCCCCCCTCCATGCGTACGTACTTAATGGATGGCCCCTTCATAATAATTACGCAATCTAACCCACAAACCTCTATTATGGATAATATTGGTCGTGAGAGTGTTACACAGGATTTACTGGAGTTTGCGTGATCGTTTACGCTCCTTGACGAGGTCACCAGCGGAGGCGTTGGGATGGACGAGGTGAGCGAGTCTGTCTGGCCGAGACCGAGTTGCTGAACGCGCAGCAGCAGCAGCAGCGAGAAGCTCGATGGGCCAAGGCCACGTGGAGCAGTGACCACCGCAGCAGCAAAAGACGGGCTCCGAGGCCGGAAGAGTGGCGGGGTAGCCCACGTAACGTACGACCCGCTTGAGTCCCTCGCCACCCCCCCCCCCCCCCGCGGAGTCGCGAGCGACGCGAGACCTTTGGTGGGCGGTGGATTGCCAATCAGCAAGGGTGTGTGCGCGAGCGCGCAACTTTTAATTAGAGGGTAATGATGATGCCAGCCGCATTAGTCATTTGAGCTCAGATCTGAGGTTATTCTCAAGGGCACGGTGTGACGGACACATTATCCGGAATGAATATGCGGGGGAAACTTACGGCCGTGGGTTATTTGTTCGAGTTTGAAAGCGCGCGCAGCGGTTGTGAAGAAAAAATATGAAGAGCGTGGACTTCTGGAACAGGGGAAAATGTGTTGTGGTTGAGCAGGATGGACTTTGAGCCATGAAATTACACGGCGAGTGTTTCTTGAACAAAGGAGAGAAAGGGTGAACAAAAAACCATCCGCCCATATTTTCTGAGGCATTCAAAAAAACATTTGCGAGCCATTGAGTGCAACAGGGTTCAAAGAAAAAGATGGGAAGGCAATGACAGAAAAACGTAAAATGTAAAAATTATGCAAAGAAAAATGCATATACATGCGATACGCACACACACTTAGATGTTGTGCTTTTTTACATATTTCTCCTGGATGCACAACTGAGATGTATCATCCCGGTTACAGTGAGGTCCTTGTGATGGTGTAGGGGTCACATGCCAAAGCATACACATTACCACACCGCGCACATTTGCCCTGACGCCTTATCTCTGCTGCAGCACTCGGGGTTATGGATTTCTTCAAAACCGTGGAATGTTGACACATTATTCCTTTAACTTCACCCCCACACACACCGCCGAGCCTCCACCAAACTCCACATCTCATACCCTTCCTCACACACACGCACACGTGCACTCACGCACGTACACACGCGCGCACGCACACACACGTACACGCGTGTCCGTCGTTGTCCTCAGCACCCATTGTGCCTGACACTGCACGGCAAGACCACCCCCCACCCCCCCGGACGATGCTGCCTGCGGCTGATTGCCGGCGCGTTACTCTGGCACACGACGTTTGCATTTGATAGCGGCCGCGTTCGTGGTAGTTTGCGCTCGCGACAAAACAATCCGCCGTCGGTGTTCAAATGAGGCCCTCTTTTCTTCGTGACGTGCGCTTACGCGGGGTGGGGTTGGGGGGGAAGGGACAAAAAACCGCGGAGCGGGTTGCCGTGCGCGCATCTCGCGAAAGGCGCAGCGAGCGAGAGTTGTGTTGAAGCCCCGGGGTGAGAGAAAAAAACAACCACAGTCCGTCCGCCTGTGTTCCTTCTCGGGGGTTGGCCTGTGAGGGTGTCACTCGTACAGCACGTGGCCTTTGGAAAATGAAAAAAAAATGACTGACAATTCCCCTCCCCACCCCCCCACAATCCTCACCACCACCCCGGAGTAACCCTGCAGTGCAGATGGCCCAGCCCAGCCAGCAATCAGGCACAACAGTGAAGGTTTTGCCTGTCAGAAACATGCACTATTTATGCATACAAACGACCGCTCACTTTCTGTTTGATTGTTACAAAGCGATATAAATACTCGACGCGTGTTGCGTCGCAGTAATTCTGCTTTGCCGCTGCATTGTACAAGGGAGCATATGGCAGGTCAAGTCTGGTATTCAGATTTGTAATTCGCAACGCCTCTGTATTCCTTTAGATCCGCGCTGCGGAGTTTGATTTCCTTCAGGTCTTATTGATGAATTGAGGTCTCGTTTGGACAGTAGAAGAGCGTGTGAGGATAATCTCGGTATCCCTGCGTTATGTTCGTTGGAGGACAGCCAACAATGGCTACATTCGATCATTGTATTGTTCCTGTTTGTGTGATTGCTTCTTTTATAAACCCAGGGACGCCGCCTCATGTCAAAGTCAAGGCCCTTTTCATGAGGGTGCTGCTTTACGTCCTCGGCCAGTTCTTTAGTATATTGGGGATTGTGTCCTCCTCGTGTTATGCATTGAGCTCATACAAATAATGTAGCAATGGCGAAGCTTTAATGGGTTAATATTAAACCAACAGATTGATTTCGTTTCTAGCACAACGATATTTGACACAATATAGAATTACTGTGCCTGTGAACAAATCGCCCTGAATGCAACCGACGTGGTCAGATCTCGGAAGCTAAGCAAGTTTGAGCCTGGACAGTACTAGATGGGTGACCACAGTGTAGAACAGGTCTATGTTGTGGCCACACAGCAGGCAATGGAGCAGCAGCAACATCATCAGTTGCCTCATGCTCCCCTGCTCTCACATCGATGCTCCCCACCTTCACCAGCCAGCATTTACCAGCGTGGTGAAGTATGGTCAAATAACTGCCATGACAATGGGCTCGATATGTACAATAATTACTATGAGATGTTGGCTATCAACAACAAGGCAACTCCTATGACTAATTGGGAATGGGACGCAAGCGTAGGATTGATCACCCTGTCGCTGGCCGCCTTTGGGGAGGGTGTATGGTGTGAAAGGCCGAAACACCCTAGGAACCAAAGGTTCACTACTGACGATGCGCTCCCCAAATTTCACCAGGCTCACTGTTCATGAACTCTTGGAAGTGCTTGCACAAAGGATAGTAACATCTCATCCTGTGTTCTTGGAATCTGAATCTGGGGAAGAGGCAAGGTGGGAGGTGGTGATTCATGCATGTACGATGCAAGGAACCAGGCTGAGTTTGTGTCCCGCTGATGGCTTACATCAGTGGTGAGCGATATCTGAACCCGCACCCACCACACCCCCAACGCCCACCCGCATCGTTCAACCCACACCGAGCGAAGTGATGAAGTGCAGTCAAACAACCCCCTATGACCGATATAGAACAGTGGATTGACAAATCGTTTTGAAGTTAGTACATTGACACCAGATGTAATAACAAAATATATCTTCTGCTCACATTGTTATCGTGTATTCTTATCTATTTTAAAATATGCATATATCCGCGTGAGTAATTGAATTAAACTCACGATTCTAGATTAAGCTCAGGGTTAACAGGAGCGAGAGGTGCCGGGGTGACTCAGAGGTCACAGAGCGTTGAGCCGGTGCTGCTGAGATCCTGGGTTCAGAATATTGTATTGATACTGGGGGGGGGGGAATCCGATGAGCTATGAAGCTCTTTTTCACAGATGTCCAGTAGGGGGCGGGTGAGAACGTTACACCAAACAAAACAATACAAAAACACGATAGCGATTCAAATCCAGGCAGCTGCCTGTGATTCAATCGGGTTCTCAGATGACTATTGACGCTTCTTCATCCAGGGAATTCTCACTGAATCTCATGACTCTTTTTCAGGAGGTTTTCTGTCAATGTTTCGCAGTAATGGCAGCGGGGGGGGGGGGGGTGTGGGCGATGATTTCCCTGAATATTCCTATGGAGTAAAAATTACAATAACAACAAACCCCATCACACGAGGTGTGGTTCTGCACCTAATCTCGCCAATTTCCAGCACTGACAATGTAAACGTTGGGCTCAATTGTCAGTCTCGCACATGTGCAGGATGGGTGCGAAAATGCTGCTGTGTGGGATGTAAATGTCCTAGCTCTGTAATAACCACTTCCGTGGGTCATTTTGTAGCACAAAGAGCTTCATCACTCTGCGACGGATATGGACCGATGCATATTTCGTCCTGTGACACCGATAGCACGATGGGGATAAAAGTGGCAGAGAGAGAGAGAGAGATGCAACAAAAAAAAACATGCCGAAAAACATATACAAGCAAGGTCGAGCAGAAGCAGAAGGAGAAGGGAGGTGTCGGCTTCGAGAGTATTGGCTGTGTGTGAAACGTCCCAGACACCCTCTATTGCCCCGACTGTGCGCTGGACACTCGCATGCGTAACGAGTGCCAGATGCCCGCGCTCCCCCGCATCAGCTCGGAGGCTTGTTCCTCCTAATAAGGAGGCGGATAAGATCAGCAATGCGCACGCAATGCGTTCTCAAGGGAACTTCAAACGGTGAAACCAACGCATTTTGCGATAGGTCGACAGACCGTTTTATTGAGGCTCTTAACAACCGCCCGCATTTACGTTCAATTAAAACAAAGATATGTGTGCGTGTGTGTGTAGTCCCACGCAGTTTTGAGTTGGGGCCAAGATGTTATCCAAGTTTGGAAGTTTGCTGGTTCATCCGCACGCGTTATGACTTGAAGCACGGCACGTGCCGTGCCCGCTGGAATCGGGACCTGGTGCGTGCGCAGCGCATTCAAAGCGAGCGATCCTCAAGCCCGCGGAGGAGCAGCGAGGCTTCTCCACATTCATCATCGCAGCGTTCGCTGCGCGTGAATCTGCAGCCATCCATCCCTCCCTCCTTCCCTCCCTCCCTTCCTACCCCCCGCCAATCGACTGTTGGATGATCGCGTCGACCATGCTTCACACGCTGGTCGGTGCCAGTTGGTATATCCGGGAATTACAACTTAAGCGATCGGGTTTTTCCGTTCGTGCGCGTTACGTAAAGAATAGCGATGAAATCACCAATCAAAAAGGCCAAGCAAGAAAATGACATTGGCTTTAATTTACATAAAGAAACGATGTTCTACAGTTATCGCAGTGCGTATGATGGGTTGGGGGAGGAGCGATAGGGCAGTGAATCGCACGCTGCACCATGAATCCTGATCCTGGGTTCGATTCCCAGACCAGCATGCTAAAACATGGTCAAACAACCCCCCAGGTTCGACGCACGGCATGCTGGGGCAGTCGTTCATCACCAATGTCTGTAAGTTAGCACTGTATCGTTGTTAACGATTCCTTAGGCAGCTGCAGCCTGACATGGAACGATAACCCCTCTTCTTGTGTGTTGCTGTGTGACCTCTTAGAATCCAACAGCCAAAACTTATAATTGCGCGAGCGTGCGCGCGCAATTTTGATTGGGTTTTTTTTCTTCCTCCAATATTTATGCCATGCCTTGCACCGTGAGTGAGCGATAGGCATGGCGAAGGCTACTACTCTGTGGGTTGGTTTACACACACGCACACACTCAGCGCAGCAGCTCGGTGCTATACAGAGTGGTAATTGGTAAACGTGCCCAGTACGAGCAAGCGGAAGGGCACGCATCTCGCCAGTGAGTTCGCCACACAGGTCTTGGCCGCCCAATGAAGAGCGCTGCGCTCCGCTGCATCCGTGCGCACGAGCGCGGCTCGTGGAGCGATGGTGGTGGAGGAGGAGGCGTCTCGCCTGACCTCGCAGTGCTGCTGCTGCTGCTGTTGGTCTGTGTATTGTGCGTTGGCGAACAAGCGTCAACAAGTTGCTCGCTCGTCACTAATAGCGCGGTCGGTATCCGTGGCTTGTGTGAAGTGCCGGCGAAGAGCTTCGACCGTGTTACCGGCTTGCGCCATAATTGCCAACTCGACAGAGAGTCAAGCCCGGCGCTGCGTTCTTATCCATCGTTAAAAAAAAAATAGATATATATCTAAAAAAAATATTCTCAGAAGGTCGATAGCACAATAACGAAACAAAAGTCAACACAACCACCAGCAACCACGACGACACTCATCAAAATGTGAACATCGACCTGTGCCAGATAAGCGCAATCTGTTGCTGCGGCGCAGGGCTGACAGTGTTTCTCGCGAACGCGTTCATTGATTCCCGTGCGCCGCGTGCGCTGTGGCGTCGCGCCGCGCGCTCCCTACACGAAGACTGCGTAATGCGCATCAGCAGCAGCGGGCTCCGGGCTCGCTGCCGCTGTTCGCGCACCCTCCTCGCGTAATACTCACGTAGAGCTCGCTGTAGGGCGTCGAGTAGAGGAACAGGGGTTGAGCGAACCGCAGCGGTCCGAAGCTTGCGTCGTCTCCGCTCGGGAGCACCTGGTCCCCCGACCTCTCTCCGTGCTGCAGCAGCTCATCCCGGCTGAGCCCGCGTGCGCAGCCGAGGAGGGCAGCGGCCAGGCACAGGAGGGCAGCGGGCAGGGCTGCACATCCCGCACGGGATCTTGCCCTGGCTCCAGCCCTGGACATTCCCATTGGAAAATTGGTGGAAACACCAACACCAACCCCCACCCCACGAACCCTCGAAATGTAGCTGACCCGCAAGCACGCGTGGAGGAGGAGGTTCCGCGTGCGTTTAACGGTGCCGACGCCGGCTCTTGGAACTTGTAGCGAGCGCGAGTGAATTTGGTGTTGGAGGGCGGCGCTCTGATGGGATAGGAGGGGCTTTGCTTTGACTGGGAGAGGCTTGTGGTGCCTTGTGATGGGGGTTGGTGGTGGTGGTGGTGGCGGGGAGGATTTTGGAGGTGACAGTTATTTATTTATTTAGCTTTTATTGGTCCTGGGCGGAGTCTCTGGCCGGTACCCCCCCACCCACCGCCCCCCCCCCCCAGGAAAGGCGCCCCCCCCCCCCCCCCGCTGCTGCGCGAGTCGCGTGGCACCGCCGCGGTTTTAATCGCGGCCACGCGGGGACGCTGCAGCTCCACGTGGCTGGGTGACGACGCGCTCGCTCCTCTCGTTGCGTCTCTTTTTTATTTTTTACGATCAGTGGAAACAAGAAGATGCTCGGTGTATTCGGCACTTTGCTTCGTTCATCATTTCGTAATTTTTTTTTACTTAGCTTTATGTAAAACCCCCACCTCTCGCTGACTCTCTCGCGGACTCTCTCGCTGATTCTCTCGCTGACTCTCTCGCTTACTCTCTCGCTCTCTCTCGTTCTCTCTCGTTCTCTGTCGCAAGGCACCGACATCAGTGCCGGATTATCCTCGTAGCTAAAGTAGCTACACACGCTACGTGCCCTGCGCTTTCAAAGGGCCCGCGCTAAAATGCTTTCAAGCTATCAATTCCGGTTCAGTGATTCTGTACTTGCTCTATTGCTATAGTACTATAGCGCCTTCAACTTTTTATGAACGACTGGGTGTTAAAGGTTAGCGGTTTGTGGTATTTTCTGGCTGTATAGCAAATGAAAAAATACAATTACTTTACGATGCAAGTAAAAAAGAAATTGTGTTTTAATATTTGTGTTTTTTTTATTTATGGCCCCTTTATAACATATGCTACAGACCTCGCACTAGCTTCATCCGGCACTGACCTACATGCAATATGTGAGTAACCGTTCCACGATAACACTTCTGTTCGAGGTGATTCCCTTTCATTGACATTTACCCAGGAAAGCCTCGGTGAGTCTCGATGGTAATTTTCAGGAGGGTCCATGCATTTGGGACTGTTTTGGCAATTCCATTCAAGAGTGGATGCGTGTGTGGCTGATGCGGGAGAGAAGAGATGAATATAGGCATTGTCACCACCAGCCAGGATCAATCCGCTGTTGGATGGGTGTTCTACCAAGCAGTCGAGATCCATCACCGTCCTGAATTGTAACCAATCCATCTCTCGCCTGCCGATAGCACTCCCTACCATGCGCACAAGGAGATAACGCTCGTAAATCTGCACGGACACATTCACGAATCCATTGTTGTACAATGACAGCGCGTCGCAGCCACCTCGCAGCTCAAATCTACAGCACCTGCCATTCACAGGCAGTCAGTCTCCCATCCAAGTACTAACCAGGTTCAACTGTGCTCAGCTATTGAGATCTGACAAGTCCTGGCACATTCAGAGCCATTCGCTTGTAGGACATTTGCAATTCCCCGAAACGTTTTCACTGTTAATTAATGTATATAGATACACACACACACATTTTTTTTCCATCGAAATTTAACCAGAACGTGACGTTATTCATACATTGTTTTTTTTGTCTGTACAAAATGAAAATTTGTATTGACGAGAGCAGAACAAGATGTCAGAGGTGTTTTCACTCTGCACAACGTCAAATGTGATATCGAGTTGAGTTCACTCAGGGGTCAGGACTAAGCGGGCACAGCAGAAATCCTGGATTCGGATCAACCTTTCAGCCGGCGACTGTGGTGAGATGTTAACTCCCTCACCTGGTATGCAGGAAGTCGTGGGTTCGAATCCTGACCCTGACGCCTGCTGCTGCTGCTGTCTATTTGGAGTTTGTTGGTCGCGTGGATCTTCCTCCGGAGTATCCCTCCACATTTAGAAACGTGCGTTTAAAGTATTTGGCTGTAATACATTTGCACGTGATAAGCCACTTTGTTGAGCGATCATTTGTGGCCAGGTCGCTTCTGAAAAAGAGCTACATAGTGCAATGGGCCTTAGCTGCTTAAATAAAATAAAAACTGTTTATAGTTCATAGAATACACCCCGTTCTCAAGTGTAGCGAGTTAATGGTTGCACGCTGGTCACCAATGTCTGCAACCCCCCCCCCCCAAAAAACGTTATTTTAATTGCGGCTCACGACTTAGTTCAGATTATTCCTGCTCTGTTCAACAAAACGTACCCGACAAACATTATTTGCAGAGTGTATATAATATATATATTCATAGCGTGAACAGAGGTATCCTGTATAATTGATTTTAGAAGGAGAGTACATTGGTATGCGGCGGACACTTACTGTGCAGGGCAAAACAAAATAAAAGTCTTCTCCAAAAAGTGAGCCCCCAAATACCTTTTGTCTCGTCCCGGCCCTGGCCATTCGTCTCATACAGGGTTGTGTGCACTGCTGGCTGCGAAAGTTACGAAATGTACATCTCCATCTTCCGATGGCGCGATGTCGATAGTACAATTTGAATAAGATTGTGGTGGGGGGGGGGATGAGAGGCGGCGCGCGCGGCAGGAGGGAGGGGGGGTCTGAAATTGCGATGGGCAGCTAAGTGTGATTGAGCAAGACTCTGGGCTGGAGGTGCCAAATTGAGAGCCTTAGGGAAGTTGGAACACCAATCATCAGCCCGTTACATCGGATTAAGTGCGTGCTTAAAGGCGCAATAAAAAAAATAGCTCTCGCAGGTCTTCCGATGTGGTTCTGGGTGTACTGCGTGCTGTTGTTGTTCCTTGGCACGGTGTTTGTCGTTTCTCTCCACGTCCTGGGAGCTTCTGCACTTCCTTGAGTTCAGTTCGCGAAGAAGTTATCATCAGTACGTGGAGAGGAATTGTACAACCACAATCACTTCCACGGTAGTGATTGCGTGTTATCCTGTAGCACCTTCCTCTGACGTGTTTGCAGGTCTGTCCAACGCAAGTTTGAAGCTTAATTAATTTGAAGAAAGAAAAACGTAAAAAAAACATGTGGGTCATGCTCTAGTGATTGCTATTACGAGAGAGATGCCATGCAGCGAGTTCTTTATTGATGTATTTACGTCTCCAATGTTAAGCTGTGGATCAGGTGGCTTTTCTATTTTCAATAAGCCATACCAATCATGCGATGAAATCTAAAGCTGGCAGCTCATACGAAAGTATTCGTTTTTAAAGTACCCTCAACATATAAAGACATTTTGGCGCCATACTAAATGTATTTTCTAAGTATGTACGCAACAAAGTAGTGTACGTGTAAGGGTTACTGACAATCATCATCACTCTCATCACTAATAGCGTGTAGTTTAAATCAGGGATTCATTTCTCAATTAATATTTTCTGAGTCGCTGGTAGACTGGAGTAGGCACTTGACTAATAGTAGCCACAGCCACAGCGAGATGTCTTATACTTGTACATAGCTATGTTGAACTTCTTCTGCACCGTACGTAGCTAACCGAGCTAATCAGACGTACTTGATGTGGTGCCCAGCGTGCAGGAATATGTTTCCCATCAGAATACACCCGGCTGAAATTAATTCGAGTTTTATAATCGCCTAATATCCATAACATACAAACAATTAAGACTATACTGGCCTCATGAAAACATTGAGACAAGAAGCCAAACAAAACAGGCCGTGCCGCAGTAGCGCCTAAATATGGTGTTATTGGGAGAATGTTTATTTTTGTTCACAAAAAAGAATGGAATTTTACGTAAAACGACAGACCCTGCAAGGGAAACGGTGGGTTGGGCGGGGGCAATATTCGTGGCCACACAAGATCGAGCATAATTTGGTCGCCGCTTGGTCTACGGGTACCTATCGTGAATTATTTACATTTATTGTTAAAAATGTTGTCATTCCCCCCCCCCCTCCCACTCCGATGCGAATGGTTTCTATGGGCGTAGTGACACGAGGCGGTGAAACTCTTCCTGTTGGGGAACGACTCACAGAGGCGGATATTACAGATCAACCTCTGAGATCCATTCAAGTGACCTCTGGCCCACACAGCAGAGAGCGGCGCTTTCCCACCCACCCTCGCGTGACTGTCGCATGGCAGTGAATCCGATGTTTTAATTTCAGAACTGGAATGTATCCAAATTAAGCACATACCCCCAAATCTAATGGTGTCTTTGTGTGTGTGTGTGTGCAGTCATTGGTGACCGGGCTGAAACCATCAACTCACCACGCTTGAAATGTGCTTTTAATCACATGCCTGCATTCAACCCCAGCGGTGCCAAGCTCAGCGCACAGACTGTCCACGTCTTAATGTACGGCAAGGCATGGCTTGGGATCAAGCCCCTCGAGACAGCCCCGTTCACCAAGGCTCCATTAACAAATAGCCGCAGCAGCCTTAACTGCGCTGAAGCTCATCGACATGACGGGAGGGAGCATCGCTGGCTTTAATTGAACCACGCAACACGGATGGTTGCGATGCACGTGGAGAATCGTGTCCTGGCCGAGAGCCCAGGACGCATACCCTCAACGCGATGTCCGTAATGGTGTGGGTAGCCTCCTCATTAGGTGTCTTCTCCGCTGGCTTTGGGGACGTTAGCCTTGGCTCGTTGTCTGATTGGCATTGGCACGCACGCTCGATACCTGCCAACAACATTCCGCGGCTGAATTTGCACTCGAACGTATCAAATGGCAACGCCGTGCTTACGATTTATAGCCTATTTATGCAATGAGATAACTTGAAATATTTACGCAATAAAAACTCCATTACGGTTCTCCAGGACACGTATACATTTTAATTACTAGTCCTGCCTTACGCGTGTTCAGACAATGTACACTTATTACTATTTTGAATGTTTTGACTGCGTGTGGTACGGGAGCAGATGTGTGGGACGAGAAGAGTGACCGCACCATTCCAGGACGGAGAGTCACCCTGCCAACAGAATCAAAATATGTATTCATACTGGAGGAATCCGATGAGCAGTAAAGCTTTCCGCCCCCCCCCTCCCTCCCAACAAATGTCCAGCAGAGATTCGGCCAGCTGTGCCACTTTATGCAAGCAACGCCGTACGAGCGTACTGACCCCACCAACGAAATATAAAAAACGCACGCGCGATTGACTTCGTCACGTGGCGTCGTATTCACCGCGAGGTTTAAGGAGTTTCTTTTCTTCCTCCGGATTTATGGACGGGGAGGCTTCAACGGCCAAGAGCCCGTCTCTCGCTCTCTCTTTCTCTCTTTCTCTGGCTACGTTTATTGATTTTATTTGTCTGAGCGCAAGGAGTTGCAGAGAAGAGGAGAGGGTTCAAAGGATTAAGTCTCAACAGCGCGAGACTGCCATGGCGAGTAGTTGATGTACGCGGAAAGATCGCGGCCAACTTTTTGCATCGGCAACTGTGGTCTCACCGTTGGGTGCAATTTGTCTGCACCGACGCTGACAACATCTTTATGGTTCGCAGGAAATAAAAAAAAATTGAAGACAGGACTCGAACCGAAAGTGTGTGTTTGGTCATCTCTCCACGAGCCGCGTTCCATTATTTTGTCCAAACACTGGGTAATTGCACACAACGTGATTTTGTCTCAATCGAGGACGCATTAAACTGTTTGATGTTCGAAATTGGAATTCGGCGGGCCGCTATTTGATCGCCTCCTCTTTTGTTTGGAGTGGCGATGAACAATCAGACAATGCAAGTAATGGCAGGCTTTGTGGGGTTGGAGAGGTGCTAGCTTGGGCACCGTGGAGAGAGGGCAAGTGCCTCTCACTTGTTTACGCTCTAATTAACTTGGGACACACGATGGCCTCCGCGTGGTCAAAGGCACCCGTGCTACAGCTCTGGTAATTTCATGCGGTGTGAACCACGACAAAAAGGGGAGCATGAACAATCACCACGCGAAATACGGTCATCCTCGCAGCAGCGGCATTTTGGCTAACCATCTCAACAAAAGAAGATCACCGCGTCGCGCGCTTTCAGATGCGGCCGTCTGGAACGCTCTTCCTTCCGACATTGGGAAGCCGCTGCAGCTATGCGCTTTTAAATATAGATTGAAAATAATTTTTATAGAACTGCTGTTTTACTTTCCCCGCCCTTTCGATAAGCGTGGTTGGCTACGTACGGTGCAAGAGAACTTCAACATACATACAAAACACGTCCCATTGCTTCACTATGAAGGCAAAGTGAATTGTCGGGAATTTGGATGTCCATCATCAGGAATTGAGCCCAGAGTTTCTTGGCATTCTCCTTCTACCAAATTCCTCCCTCACTGCCTAACCATCCCAGACCCGTACTTCAACAGCTTCATCAATGCCTCCGTTTCATGCTGCTCTGCTTCCTTATCTCTCAATACCACAGCGGTCACTCCCATCCTGAAAATATCCACACTATACCCCAACATCCTGCAAATGCCCATCCTATGCCAAATCTCCCTTTCTTTGGAAAAGTCAAACAACAGCGTATCTTATACCATCTTCCCAAATTCCTCTCCCTCCATGGTCTCCACAACTCAGTTGTCTGGTTTCTGTCAAAGCCATTCGTTTGAAACTGTTCTGCTACACGCGGGTAAACTATCTTCTCCAAACTATGGAACGCAGTGACTCCGAGTACACTTCGACCCCTCTGCTGCTCTTGACATCACAGACCACTCCATCATCCTTGAGTGTCTCCAGAACTACGCTGGCATCTCAGGCGCACTTCTCTCCTGGTTCAGCCATTAGCTCTCGTAACATTTCATTTCTCTCGTACTTTCCGATTCACAGACTGTATTCCTCCAAGGGAGAAACCCCCCCCCCCCCCTCCACACGATGGTGTCCCACAAGACCCTTTTGTCTCGCTCCGGTCCATTTGCCACGCTGTTTTGGCACCATTTGGTGTGCGCGTCACATGCACGTGTGATTGCGAAGCGGCACAACAAACATCTGTCCACGCCGTCGAGGGCTGCGCTACACGGCAGCGAAAACGTAGAATGGAAGGGTTGATTGACCTCGATGTCGCGGCAAGCAAGTGGTTGAGTGATTTGGACAGTGACTCGTGATGGTAAGCGCAGAGGGAAGACAAAACTCCATCCTCAGCCTCTCTGCTCTTCTCATTATACGCCCTACGCCTTGGCAAAGCCATCTCCAGTTGTGACGTCGACCATGATTTCGATGCTGATAACACCCACCGCTGCATTGGCTTCATGAAACCAACCTCGATGTGGCCTCACATTGGATTGGTTCTAACTTCCACCAGATGAATGTTGCCGGTTCTCCGTATCAGCAAAACACGTCCACCCTTGGCAAACCCTGCAGTTTGCGTGTGCACCTCTCAAATGTGTTACGATGACAAAGGGCGTGTGAAACCTTGGGAGTTGTCATTTATCCGGAGCTCTAATTCTCTTCCCACATGTCTCAACTTATGAGGTCGCACTTACTGCACGCAAAGTGCTTGCCACAAATGAACCACAATACCTCGCTCATCTCGTCAAGGAACATAAACCATCACAGAAACTCTGGTCATCCCCACAGAGGCTTTTGGGTTGGCAGTCGAACAAAGAGGGTCACAGCGTCACACGCTTTCAGATGCGCTTCTGTGGCCATCTGGGACGCTCTTCCTTCTAATATTAGGAAGCCACTGGGGCTGCGCGCTTTAAATCATCTGGATTGAAAACTCATTTCGTGAGAACAGTTTTTTTTTGTGTTCAATTTGCTGTCCTTCTCTCGCACCTCCGATTAGCACGGCTGGCTACGTACCGTGCAAACGGAATTCAACATACACATCTCAACTCTGGAGGAGCTCCTACGTCCATCTGCACAACATCTCCCGCATCCAACGTTGTTTCCTCTCCATCTTACCACTAAGATCTTCCCCCATGCCATCGTCACAACCCGACTCGCCGAGCGCAACTCCCCAAACCCCTCATCTCCCCACATGCCGCACCTCCAAACTAACAGATGGTTTCAAGTACCGTCCGCCAAAATTCTCACCAGCATCCATAAACGAGACCGCATCAATTCAATACTCCAATCCCTCCACCGGCTCCCAATCCAATCCTGGATCAATTTCAAAATCGCACTCACAGTCTTCAAGAATCTCCATCAATTCTCCCCCCCCCCCCACCCACCAGCTGCCTACATCTCCCCTGTCATCACCCTCCACTTCCCGCCACGTGTTCTCTGCTGCAGCAAGCTCGGCTTACCTGTCGAAGCCTCCAGTCGACCTTTGCTCAGCGGGAGCCTGCTCACTATCTTCTGCTGAAAGCTTTTCTGAAGCTACCTTCCCGCAGCTACCCGTGCTGTCGACTTTCTGCCACCCTCTTTAAGCCCCGGCCTCGTGATCTTTCCCTGCTCTCCTCTGCCCGTGATCGACTGCCTCTCTCGATAAAAAAAACACAGATGCCACACATCGTTCTGCACAGCATCTTGAGATGCAGTCGCGTTTATTGTACGAATTGACTTCGTTATTGTATTCCGCTGCCGAGCAGCGTTTCTTACACCTGTACACATGCTGCATGTAAACGTACGAGCACGTATTGTGTTGTTGAACGGAGCGAGCCTCGGGGTCTGTATATTGTCTGGCGCTGTAGCCACTCTGCCGGCTACATGTGGAAAACAAGAGGCTCCGAGGGCATTTCACAAAATTCAATTTCAAACGGGAACATCTGTTCGAGAGCCATTTCAATTACCGTTATGAGGTGGCTGGGTGATTCAGAGGCTAGAGCAATGAGCTCGCAGCGTTGTGTACCTGGGTTCACATTTAGGCAGTGGCTTGTGATTAAACTTGATTTTCAAGTGGAGTTCGTATGATGTTCTCAAGGCGCGTATCAATAATTGCTCTGAGAATTAAATATGGGCTTGACCGTCATGCGAAGGGCATTATTGTAATAAGCAGCGCAGGTGGGAAGATACTGCCCTCTACTGTGTGTGGATCAGAATTCGCTTTGAGTGACCTTAGAGGTAGCTCTGTCACATCTGCTTGCGTGGGCCATTCGCCAACACAGGGGGTTTGCCCTGCTCTACAAGAGTTTCACATCTCTATTTTGTCTCACGCCGTGACACCTCTTGCACAATTTGGATGCCACTGAAGTGAACATGTACCAATACGAGCTCGCGATCCACTGCTGGATGAGGCTCGCAGTGTTTATTTGACCAGTGTGTGCGACGCTGTTGAGTTAAGGGCGAGGAACGAGGCACGGGAGCGTAGAAGTACGGTACAACGGTGATTTTTTTTTTCTTCCCGACTGCCCTTTGCTGGCCACCACGAAACAGAGCCCCACAGCCGCCCATAACAACCATCCGTGCACTTGGCGGACACCCAACTAAGGCAGAGCGTTAGGGGCCGTCCATAAATGGACGTCACGCGATTTTGGACGATTTTGACCCCCCCCCCCCCGCTTCGTCACACGGCGTCAGAAAAAGTCAGACCCCCCATCAAATATGACGTCACAACGCTCTGCCCCCCCCCCCCCAAAAAAACATGCTTCAAATCGCTTTAAACTATTGTCATTGTAGTGCGTATTTAATGTGGCGCTGCACTCTGATGTAAGATTTTTTTTGTTATTAAAAAGTCTATTTAATTAAGTAGAACGTGTCTATATGTATTAAAAGTTGCGCATTTTTACGTGATGTCACATTCCCAACCCCCCCCCCCCTCGTCACACATCGTCACAAATGTCTGACCCCACCCCCCCCCCCCCCTAGGTGCACGACGTCATTTATGGACGGCCCCTTATCCGGGCTCAACCCTGCCTTAGCTACCTAGATCTACACGTGTGACTCGGCTCCAACACGCGCTTTTGCTATTTACGCAATCTAAAAATAACGCGCGATCAGTCAACTTTTGAAAAATTAGGTTGTTATCGACCTGCAAGTGTGTGGGGGGGGGGGAGGCGATGACCGTATTGAGCACGCGGATCAATGGTCAAGGTGAAGGAAGGTGGGGGGCAGGCGGGGGTGGGGACAATACCGATTCAGATTCTAAATTTGAAGCTTTCGTGACTGCAAGGATTCATACTCTTAGTTCATACTCTTTGTTCTTTCGGTGAAATTAAAATTAATTTTAATTTCATTTTTTACCTACGTGACTTTACGGAAAGAATTAAGAGTACCGATTCGGATGTCACTCGCCACCGATGTGAGGCGTGGCCAAGAATCCAACTCACGTGGTCAAGTACGTAGAGCACGATGCTGCGTGGAAACGTCATGAGGATGCTGATGACCGTCTATGTGTGTCTACGTGTGTCTACGTGTGTCTGTGTGTGTGTGTGTACGTGTGTGTGTACGTGAACCCGGCGACACGGGTTCGATTCCCGCTCATGGCCAACACCAGTGACGATTATCTAAACCGGTCCCGGACCTCCCCTAGGTCGACTCAGCCTCAAATGAGTACCTGGTGCGGTGTGTAAACATCGCCACTGGGGAGACAAAGGCGGTCCGGCGTGGTGCTGGCCACCCACCTCGTCGTGTATCGTTCCGGCCTTCATAGATGCTCGCTAACAGCACTTGCCCCTACAGTCTGTTAAGGCTATACGGGGGGTCTTTGTCTTTATGTACGCTGAACGTAGCCAACCGCGCTAATTGGAGGCTGCAGTGGAAGGACAACAACGCGAAACACGCAAAAAGCAGTTCTCAAGAATTGAGTTTTGAATTTAGATTTAAAAGTGCCATAGCTCCATTGACTTCCTAATATCGGAAGGAAAAGGGTCGAGCTAATGCACGGGCGTGTCCCAGAGCTTGTACAGCGTGGGGAAGATGGATTTACACTCTCCCTAAACTCTCTCTATATATACATACAACTCGTATTGGTTTTTTTTCTGTGAGCATTATTCAACAATGCGTGTAACTAATGAGTATTTCAAACCACCGAATCGCATGGGGAGCCATGCGGAGCCTGTAGGATCGACGCAAATGACGAATTGGCCGTGGCTCGCCACTCCAAATATGTTGACTCGAATGCAGCCTGCGTCGTCTGTGAAGCCGGGCACAGTCCGTGTATTCAAATGTGGCACAGCAAGAACCAAGGCACCTCCGATGAGCAACGGTTGGCTACGTACGGCGCAGCATATGACCCTCCTGAAAAGGGGCATTGAGACTCATTGGATCCTCTCGAGGGTAAACTGCGTCATATGTAATAACCGACATCGCTACGCAGTACGTGTGTGTAAGCGCGTATCGTGCAATTGCTCAATATGCCAAAAATAACTTCTCAAGGCAAGGGGGATCATTCCTGCAAAGCAGGAATATCGAGGTTCAGTGAAGCCACACATTGCGTGTTCCTCCATCTGAGCCGACCCGTTTGTATATTGTACGTGACGATCCATTTATAGATATCCCTGTTCCATTTATAGATGCCCCTGTGCTCTTAATTTATTCTCAACGGCTGATTGAATATTGTGAAGGCGGTGGCTACTTATCTCACACGGGAGAGTTGTTAAAATATTTAATGAACGTACTGTTGAGATTGGCCAGAGACACGTTGAGGCTTTGAAATACACAGTTGTATCTACAGGTATCTATGTATCTATAAATAAATCATCGTCTGCTCAATGCCAGCCTTCAAATGCAAGTCATTATCAGTTGTGCAATCGATATAGAGGAAACCCACATTGTGTGCGTTTTACATTACGAGGTCGCACTTATTGCACGCAAAGTGCTTGCCACGAATGAACCATGCTGCCTTTCTGATCTCGCCAGGGAGCATAAGGCATCAGAGGAACTCCGGTCATCCTCGCAGCGGATTTTGGCTGACCATCGAACAAAGACGGCCACTGCATCGCGTGTTTTTCTTTCACGCGCTTCTGCGACCGTCTGGAACGCTCTTCCTTCCGATATTAGGAAGACACTGAACGCCATGTACTTTTAAAGCACCCATGAAGAACTAATTCCTTTAGAACTGCTTTTTGTATTGGTTACGTACGGTGCGAAAGAAGTTGAAGATGCATAATACATACGGTATGTGATGCGATGACAGTTTATTTTTAAATCCACATGTAGACAGGCGATGGTGGCTGAGTGGGGTAGATTCTGTTGTTGTTTGGGCTAGAGAGGGCTCAACCAGAACTCGCTGTGCACCCCTGGCGGTTATTCCACTGTTGCGCGATTCGATCAGCTATTGATGTTTTACATTGTGGCGAATTTCACCATCACTATCATCATCACCACTGCACATTTCGTCGTCTACAGTTTCTCTGTAACTTGTAGTGCCAATATGCTCAAGTAGTGGCCACATCGTTCTCTGTGAGGTCTTCCTCTCTTTCCAGTTCCTTCCATATTTGCGAACAACACGCGTTTAATTGCCAGCTGTTGTCCATCCTACATATGCGTGGCGAATGTAGCCGCCTCTAACGGCGGACAGGGGTCCACATGTACCCATTATACAGAGCAAATATCAAGAGAAAAATAAAGTCCATTATTTTCTTTGCCGGCCACGGCTACCATCAGTGGCCCAGTGATACGTGAACAGGTCCGAGGCGTCCCCTCCAACCAACAACCCACAGCGCCCAGCGTGGTGAAGTATGGTCGAAACAACCCCACCAACTACCGACCCGGCGTGTAGGGGAATAAACATCCATCCAGCTGTGGACATGTTGACACAAGTTGTCGATTTCCATCCTAAAACAAGTCTACATAAACAAAAACACAATCCTTGCAACGATCAGCTTACACACCTTCACACCAGCAAACACAACAGCGCATATTCGCTCGCTTCTATATTTATCGTAAACCCGCGTGGCAACGATACGTCACTGTGTAATAATGACTTAAATTATTGCGTTTTCTGCGCCGTGCGCCGTTGCCGATGTTCATTGCGAAATTGCCCCATAGGCACACAGGTGACGATGCTATTTTAATGACAGGCACACGTGCGTGCGTGTGTGGGGGTGAACTCGGCGGAGAAGTGCCAAGTTGTCTTAGAAACACGACTCACACGGACAACATACAGACAGACACAGCGAAAGCACTGACGGAGGTTACTTATGACGCCCGGGGGCAATGAACAACATCTCAAAATCCAGTTGTTCTTCTTTACTTTGGGCGGCGGCTTCTTTCCAACTTCTCTTCCCCCCCCCCCGTCTTCCTCTCTCGCCGTACCCTACTCCCTCCTTTGGTCCTGCCTTGCTCTCGAGTATCCGCGTCACATTGAGCAAAGCGTGGGTGTGTGGGTGTGTTAATGGGAGGAGTAGGTGGCTGGGAGGGGGGGGGGGCCTTAGGGTGTATAGGCAGTGAGCTGCACAACGACGGACACTTTTATTTGACAAGCACGTTACTTTTGTTGGTCGTTCTAACTCGCACTGACGACGCCGGGCAACGTGGGGGGAGGCACATCGAGTCCTGGACGCTGGAACTTCTTCCACGGGTTTCTAAATTGCACGCGCGAGAAACACAAACACAACGCGCGCTCAGAAGACACTTGAAACAAACACACATCGCACGCTCAGAGACACGCGCCTTTTCTCGGCGCGGCGCTTGTGATAGACGGACAGACCGACAAGACAGAGCGAGCCACAAGAAGAATGCCCGCACAGCGCAACAACAATGCACACGCCCGGCACGGCTGAGCGGCGCACGCAGCAGCGGTGCCTCCTCCATGGCCCTGTCCGCGGAGATGAACGGCATCACCGCCACAAGCACCACCACCACCACCACCAGCACCGCACCACCACCACCATCACCACGGCGGCGACATCGAACGCGAGCTCGTGCGACGCGGTCCCAGATGCGGCAGCCGCTCTCCCCGCCGCCCTCATGTTCGCCGTCGGCGTGCTGGGAAACGCGCTGGCGGTCACCATCCTGGCGTGCTCGCGCCGCGACAGCAAGCAGACCGTCTTCTTCGCGCTCGTGTGCGCGCTCACGGTCACGGACCTGCTGAGCACCTGCCTCTCCAGCCCGCTCGTGTTGGCCGCGTACGGCGCGCAGAAGACCATCGAGCAGCTGGGCGGCAACCCGCTCTGCGTCTACTTCACCTTCTGCATGCTCTTCTTCGGCTTCGCCACCATGGGCATCCTGTGCACCATGGCCGTGGAGCGCTGGCTGTCCATCGCGCACCCGTACGTGTACCAGAGGCGCGTGAGTCAGACGTGGGCGCGAGTCGCCCTCGCGATTGTGCTCGTGGTGAGCGCGGCGCTGCTCCGCGCTGCCGCTGGCCGCCGGGGTGGTGCGCGCGCGCATGTACCGGCCGTGCACCTGGTGCTACGTGGACGCGAGGCTCGAGCGCGCCTACGGCTTCGTCTACGCCGCGGCCACGTCGCTGCTCATCGGCGCCGTGGTGGCGTGCAACGTGGGCGCCGGGGTCGCGCTCTTTCGCATGAGGAGGAGGCTAACGCTGCGGGACGCGGTGCCCAACTCCCGGCGCGTCTCGGCGAGAGTTTCGGCGCCGCTTGCCGCTCTTCCACCGCCGCTTGCTCCTCCTCCTCTGCCGTCGTCGTCGTCGTCCCAGCCGGGTCGAGACAGTCCCCTCGCTTCGCTCCGCAGGAAGATCTCCGTGCAGAGGTTGCAGCGCATCCATAGGCCGCGTGGAGTGGAGGTGGACAACCTGGTGCTGCTGGTGTTCATGACCATCATCTTTCTCGTGTGCTCGCTGCCTCTAACCGTACGTATACGAATGGCACTGGAGATGACCGATCTTTGTTGAGCTAAGAACAACAACAAAAACATTATTGGTCCCTAACGCATTCCTGTTTTGCAGGATTGGTCCCTAACGCATTGAGAAGTTTTTGTTTGGCATGTTGGACTAATTGCACGACAAGTGTTTACACATACGTACTGCGTAGCGATATTGGTTATTTGAAATAACAATTCAGTTTACCATTCAGAGTATCCAATGAGTCTCAAGGCCCATTTTCAGGAGGGTCCTATGTTTGTGTGCTGAACTTCTTTCGTACCGCACGTAGCCAACTGCTCATCCGATGTGCGGGGGAAGGACAACAGACTAAACACAAAATCTGTTTAAATAAGTAAGTTTTCAATCGAGATTATAAAGTGCATTGCTCCAGTGGCTTCCTAATATCGGAAGGAATCTTTGGCCAATTTTGGATGTTGGGGACAATTTCACGGAGAGTGTTAAATATACTTTGTAACAACTTTGTTTTCGAGTAAGCAACGCACTTTGTTTCGAGTAAGCAACGCACTTTGTTTACCAGTGAAAGTGTTCATGAGTCCTGCATTGGGGACGTTGGGCGTATTTGAGAAGTTAGGACAATGTCATCGGATCGTGGATAACGCATTCACAACTCCATCACTACATGCACGATACAGGGCTACATGAAAGCTCGTCTCAAGTAGGATGTGCAATAGGCGACGTAGTGGGCAATGGCCCTTTAAATGTGCATGAAGAAGGGGCATTACCCGAAACATCGTTTATCATATTTTTTTCTTTATAGGCCGATGTTATTGACACATTTTGGGAGTTCTTTTTAAATGAATAATTGTGCTTTTAGCCCCACTGCCAACGCAGCGTCACCAAATTATTTCTCCAAAAGTAGGGACCATTAATGTTTCAACTTTCTGACCGCATTTCGCTTGGGGCCTTTTGCGGTGTGAATTTCGCGTTTTTCACAACGGGAACCAATCAATCTTTTACATCTAACGAAGTTCCAGTTGCTCGAAAAGTTCAACTCACCGTGCATTCGTTGAACGTGGTCGGGGGAGGTTTTTTTCTTTCCTTTCTTTCTCTCGAGGACAAAGCGATGCTGCTACCCGGGGCACGCCGAGGTGGAGTGAGGGGCGCAGTTGGCTTGGCTCTCCAACACACCGGTGGTGCTGGAGAGCCACTGCGCCGCTGTGATAGTGACGAATTGGCACGTTCTGTTTACGTGACAACCCTTACTAGATTTGAAGCTTTCGTGACTGCAAGGATTCCTACTCTTAGTTTTTTAGGTAAAGTCACGTAGGTAAAAAAAATAAATTGGCTGTGACGGTCCCACCTGATGACGGAGACTTGTGTTGCCTCCGAAACGTCGTGATTTTTTTTCATTAATTTTAATTTCATTTTTTACCTACGTGACTTTACCGAAAAAACTAAGAGTATGAACCCTTACTAGTTGGCTGTGTCGGATGGTGGCGGGTTTTAACGACATATGTATATATTTACGTCATCTAACCCAAAAAACAAACATCTATTGGGGCGCAGTGGTTAGCTAATTGGCGCTAATACGCGGGTCAATTGGAGCCACTCGTTCAGCAAGCAGCACCGACCAGCGTTGTAAAGTATGGGCAAATAAGCCCGATGACTGACACACGTATCGTTTCCTTGGGACCATACATAATCCCATCACGTAAAGTCATCTCAATATACAGTAACTCAAATAGTGGTATTGTGCACATGCCTATCTTGCAAATATTGGCATCAGTTCAACTACGCAAAGAGTGGGCATTTGCGACAAAGAGCACAGTTCTGCATTTCACGATGCTGGAATGGTCATCACGCTGGATTTGAAATCCACAGGCAATCGGTTCGATTGCCCGGCATGGCAAGATGAAACAATGCACACACCCCTCCCCCCATCCACCCAGTAGTATAAATGTATCGGCAAATCACGTGTGGTGGGGTAAAATGTGGGTACACCTACCTCTTACAAGATATTTAGCCAGCGTGGCAACATTGGCGCAAATATTATGAATAAAATATCATCTCGAAGGTCTCTCTACAACTCCTTAGAGGACATCCTTCCAGTGGCGTGATCACCGTAATTTGAGCGTTGCAACTTTACCTATTATATCCCAGAGGAGTGGTGGTGCAGTGGTTATCGAACTGGCCTAATGGCCTAGCCAAGTAAGTACGATGCCCGACTGAGTGGAGGATGATTTCTGAGCTGGTCCTGAGCTCCGCTCCATTCTCCTTCACCAACTCCGCCCTGACCAGTGCGGTGAAGTATAGTCAAGCAACCTCCCGTGAGACAACAGTAGTGGATCGACAAAAGGCTGAAAATATACTATTACTATTACATTGCACAGTCTGGGTTAGAGTCCAGAAAAATTATGGTCACATCGGAAGAGAAAAAAAACGTGCCTAGCTATTTGAACTTGTTGATTGCAAGGTTTAAAAAAAAAGAAAAACACGCGTTTTACTATTTTTAGATCTACAACATTTTTGCGTAGTTCATAATAATAAGCTACATGTACGATAGTTTTCGATTATATAACAACGCACAGATAGCAATAGATACATGCAATGAAACGATTCACTTAATGAAGTCTTAGTATTATTGTTTAATAATAATAGCGAGCTGGATGACTGAAATGTGAGTACTTAGGTGTCAGGGTATTAAAGCCATCACGTGAATATCAATTGGGTTTAGGCAATTACAATCTAATTCCATAACCTGTTGACCAACCATTATGATATACAACGATGATTGCCACCGATGTAAACGCATTCTAATGTTTTAGTAGGGCTCGAAAGCTCAAAGGTGGCATACAGTGACGCGCATGCTTATTTAATATGAATAATTTACATCCTTTAATACATCCACTACTGGATGAAGACCTCCGCATGGCACAGCGTTTTCTGACCTATACTTCACCACGCTGGTCAGTGGGTGCGGGCGTGGGAGACTGCACATGGTTCGGACATCCTCCTCCTTCGTCTGTGATAATCACGGTGGCCTGGAATCAAACTCGGGTGGCTGGTCTCACAGTGCTGTGCAATGGACCACTACTGATTCCTTCCTGGAAAAAAACACGAGTTTCTGAACATGCATGCCCGAAAAATAATCACGTGGAGGTGTACCGATTTCACTCATAGTCCAGGGGCAGCCCGATGTCATCAACTATCTGAAGTCTTAACACACAATCCAAATATTTGGTTGATCCGAGCAAATCTAACCTAGCAATTCTCATTCCGTGGCGAGTGGTCGTAAAGCAAATTCTGTTTAAAGCGCGTTGACGCAATTGCACACTGTTTACAGTTCCCGCTCTCGTCGTGTGTCTGCACGGCATTTGTCAATTGTCAGCGACATTTATGTATGCCACTGCACGGTACAGACTGCAGGCATGCGGCGTCGAACTTTCCGCCGGCTTTCTGGCAAGTGCATACTTGAGTTTATCAGCACCTGCGGCTGTGCCTCCTTTTAGTTTTGGCCGCAAACACGAGCGTAGCCCTGGCTACCGCTCCTCTGCCCTTATGTCTGGGACACATTTCAGATTTCGAGACGTCAACGACTGCGGTGGCCGAATTCCAGCGAACTCCTACCGAACCGCCCTGTGGCTTTTTGCCGCCTGTTGCTGGAGTCTAACCGCGGGTCTTATGTACCGACCGGCCAAAGAATGAGGTTTTGGAACTGGAGGAATGATGTTTAGAAGATGGAGGAATGGGATAAGGAGTTGGAGGAAAATTATTAAATGAACACTTTGCAGATTCGGAAGAGTTGGGTGTTTCGTGCAGTCAGCTTGTGTTCAAATAGATTCATTTCTTGGAAATGTTAACTGAGAATGTTTTTGATAATTGCTCTGTGCAATTAATTGCGTACTACTGTATGTGATATCTGTTATACATGTTATTTGCTTCTGTTGTGTTTGGTTTTCTATTATCGGAATTTGTTTATGACGCGTTAAACTTATTTTGCCCATTGTGTTATTTTTTTCCTCTTGTATTTAAACTTTTTAAACGGGGCCTCCCTCCATTGTGCAATGCAGACGGCCGTTAGACCCCCCCCCCCCCCCGTACCAGCTGTGCGTGTAAATATCATTACAGATTTTACTTTTTGACCATCACAAACTCTATGTAAGTTTGCCTTAGAAGATATGAAAACTGGGGCTTTTCCAAAAAGATACGGGACGGATAATGCTTTTGGTGTGTCTTTCGTGTCATTTATTTACCCAGCAGAGTATTGCAGACGTCTTCTTGGTTCTTTCGGTAAATTCACGTAGAAGGAAAATAATACAATTTTAACATAATCAAATAATTCTCACGACGTTTCGGCCACAACGCAAGCAGCCGAAACGTCGTGAGAATTATTTTATTATGTTTTATTTTTATTCTTTTATTATTTCCCTTCTACGTGACTTTACCGAAAGAACCAAGAAGATGAATCCCTGCAGTCACGAAAGCTTTAAATCGAAATTTATTGCAGACGTCTCTGGATAAAGCTATCATATTCATTGCACTGGCTATAATCATCACTTGATCTCGGACTTGGACTACATCACGCCCGGAAGGGTGATGCCGGCAATTATACCCCATTAGCGGCCATGCATGATCAACATCAAGATTGTTATTATTATCAGCCATTATAATGACAGCCTTTTGTTCAGATACCGGCACTCGTTGGCTAAAGTATAATAGGAAAAAAGTGTTGCGTAGCTTTTGTTTTCTCCAAAATAAACCAAACTTTTATACGAGTTTGTCGCGACTCACGTCGAGTTCAATTGATTTGTTTGTTCTTTGAATTCAATAGATTTCCACCTTGGCCAACACGAGCTCCATTACCGTTGACCGGTACACTTTGTTAAGAGCTACCGGTAACTTTTGTCTCTAAAGGCAATTGAGTTCGATTCACAACCGTGGCTAACATTAGTGGCGTCGCCATCTGCTCTCCCCTTCACCAACTTGCACTGTGCAGTCGTTGACGTCGTGGTGTCGCGATGTTTTCCCGCGGTGGTGTGGATTTTTCTCGGGGTCCTCAGGTGTTTCCCTCCGCTACTTAGATGACGTGGCTGCTCTAGAGTTCCACACGATGAGCCGACTTCGTTGAGCTATCATTTGTGGCCAGGTCGCTTCTGCAAAAAGAGCTAGATAGATCAGTGGGCATTAGCTGGTAAATTAGAAAAAATATAAAAAATAGTTTAGTATATTTCGATTTAAAGCTTTCGTGACTGCAGGGATTCATCTTCTTGGTTCTTTCGGTAAAGACACGTAGAATGGAAATAATAAAATAATAAAAATAAAACATAAAATAATAATAATGTTTTATTATTTCCATTCTACGTGACTTTACCGAAAAAACCAAGAAGACAGTTTAGTATCGTTTTTGTTTAGTAAGTATGGTTGAACAACCTCCATGACCAAACGAGCGTAGGAAAGTTTTGATTCCGCAGGGATTGACGCTATTATTATGTTTTAACTTAGGACCTTAACACGAGCTTTGAGACTATGAGGCTGTTGTGGTTGGCGTGGCTCTAACGATATTTGTTCTCATGGATTCCCACTCTCAGGTAGGATGAATAATGCTTAACATATGGTCACAGCTTATGAGTCTCCCTCTAACACGTGTTTATAACCGTGTCTTTGTATGTTTGTTTTACTTCTACAACAATTTGGCAGATAAATTCACACCATTTTTATGTCCAGCCACAGGACCTATTTTCGCGTGCGTTGGCATGAGTGTAATGGGATTTAATAGGCCATTTAATTGTGCATATCTCATCATTTGTTTGATGGGTTCTACGGATTTGCTGGCCGTTTGTGTGAAATGTGTTTTCGCTTATTTAAAAAAAAGTACACATATTTAGATTTCACAGTTCCCAAAGCAATGTATTTAATGAAATGCAGATCTCGTTTTATTTTATTCGTGTTTTCGTGATAATCTAGGATTTAACGACCGTAGCATAAACTCATAGAACCTAACCATTACACGTTATATGCAAAACAATTATAGTGAGATGTGAGAGAATCCAAAATGCAGTGGATGAATAAAACACTAATAAATGCACAGTGCCTTTTGTCAATGGATGAAGGCCCTCCTACACTCTGTTTATCATCAGGGTTTTTGGGTCATACTTGCCACGTTGGTCAAATAAGGTTTGTGAAGGGACTGGCCAGAACAAATTCAGATACTTACTCAGGAAGCCAGCAGCTACACCCTCATTCGTATAAATATGAAGCTACTTAGGTGGGACAGCGCCTGCATGGTACCTCTACGCTCCCACGTCTATGCTCCCCGCCTTCAGCAGCCAGCATCAACCAGCGTGTGAAGTTCGGCCAAAGAACCCCCACGACTCACGCGGCCGTGGGGAGGCCATCACACAGCAGTGGAACAACAAAGGGCTACACACACGTGCAGAGTAATGTCAAGCAATGCGGTATTTCTGGCTTACTAAGAAGGCCTTGCGGCAGGGTTGTTCTCAAACGTTACCAGAAGCGACCATGTCACAAGCAGCAGCAGGCATTCGTGAACCCCATCGAGATGCTGTTCTCTCTCTTCCCCCCCTCCTCCCTTGCCTCCTCCGCATGAAGGTCTCTACTCTAATCAATGCCATCTGGCCCACGAACACTGAATTCAAGCGCGACCTTGCCGGTCTACGCTTCGCCTCCTTCAACCCCATCCTCGACCCGTGGATCTTCATCATCGTGCGTCGCTCCGTGCTCGAGCGACTCCTCTCGGTGCCCGCGCGTCTCCGCGCCGCGCTTCTCCCCCACCGTGCCGGCGGCGACTCGCGCGGCTCCGGTTTGCTGCGCCACCTGGGCAAGGGCAAGGGCGGCGGTGGTGGCGGTGGATCTTCCGAGTCCGCCTCGCTCTCCTCCTTCCAGCTCGCGCAGCTCATCCGCTCTGCCGACGCGTCGCCCATGATGGTGGGACGGCTGGCCGAGATGCTCGGCCGTGGCGGCGAGCCCGGTGCTCCGGACTCCGTGCGCAGTTCCCTGGACCTGGAGTTGCCGGACGGGAAGTTCAGCGAACTGTTGTCGTTGTCTCGGAGTCGACGAGAGGCAGAGACGTGACGGGTAACGACGGCAAAAGATTTACAACAACAACAAGTGTAATCACTTGCTCCCGCCACTGTCGGAGGAAGTGTCTCCACTGGAGGGAGCTGAAGAGAGCCCCTGTGGAGGGTATTTGGGCCTTTGCAAGACGTGAGATCACTCGCACTATATTCCACCAAACGCGGCGTTGCTGTTCGACTGTGGTGAACTCGTTTAGACGGACAGAGGTGGAGCCACAGATCGAACTCGACTGGTGACCTCTGAAATACAGGCCCAAGTAATGCCAGTGCTTGAAGTCTCACTGAAGACAGGAGTAGGCCTCTCCCTGGCAGCCTCGGCCACAGTGAGAGATACTCTGGTGACTGGTGTGGCGTCGCTGACCCGGACAGATCCAGCTGAAATTAGGCCCTGGGTAATGCTACCTGATACAGTGCACTGCCCTTATTTATAGATATATTTCACCGTGTGAACCTTTTGCAATCAAGAGAATGTATTCGGCACGAGCAGGACGTGTTTTAATCTGTTTGGAGTGGTGAACACTGAAATATGTAAATATGTAAACTGATTTGAACTAAGAACACATTTACCAAAAAAAATGCACTTTAATGCTTGCATGCACGTACCTACACACGTACCTACACACGTACCTACACACGTACCTACACACGCACCTACACACGCACGTACACACGCACGTACATGTAGGGCTATGAGTGTCCTTCGCAGCGAGCGTGATTATTCCACGGACTTTGCGTCAGGACACTCCCCACACCATTAGCGCCATTACCACTGTCACGGACATTGTCACCACTTGACGGCGTTGTCATCAATCATCGTTCGAGCTGGCTCGTAGAAAATGAACGTGAATATGGAGCCTGCAGTTAGTCTCGCGACTTAGCGAGCGGAGTTTGTTGCGTGCACATCAATGAACGCGCAGTGACAGACGATGCCATCAGTGCCCGCAGATGTTTGGCGCGTGTGCATCGACACGCGTTATTGCGCTCACATTGGCGCCCGTGTTCTGCGCTAAATCGCGCACACGATATGAATTGCTCGACGCCCATATGGATTCGGAGACAATGCCGGCAATATTGATGTGTTCTTGGCTCCAGAGTGACTGCTGTTCGGCTGGCTTGTGTACACATGTGGCGATAAGGGTTTCCATAGCGCATCGCTATCCGTCCACGTCTGGTGCCAAAGCAACTGCAGACACTCCAACGAGAGACAGGCGTTGCGTTTGTGGCATGCGTGTGCCTTTCCAGGAGACCAGACGCTGTCATGTCACCGACGCTGTGGTATACTGCTCCACGTGTGTGGCCAATACTGTAGTTTACACTTTGAAGCCACCACTAATCCCTAAGGTGTTCCCGAGCCTGTTATGATTAACGTGCAGCCACTTTTATTGAGTTACTTTATTTTATTTTCTCCAAAAGGAAGACTAACAAAGTTTTGATTTTGTGTCATTACAAGTTATGCCCCCGCCCCCTCGCCCTTAAGCCTGCACACACAGATCAGTAGTCACGGTGTTCCGAGCTGGGATGCCGCTTGCGTGATCTTGCCGGACCGGATTTGTCGTTAGGCGATGTGGCACTTGGCTGGCCACGGCCGGGCTGTTGGGGTAAAGCGAGTGGCCGATCACTTTTCGAGCGAAATTCAGAACGCCCCTGCCGCAACCCCCATTCCTCTTGCAGCAGCGGAGGTCTGCAGAATGTTTACACGTTTCGTGCGGCGGTCGGGCCAGGGGGCTGTGTTCTCTCGGTGGTCTATTGAAGAAGAGATACCCGGGGATGGTCAAACATTTCACTTGCAGCGGCCAGTTGCCTCAAAAGCAACAGTTATTTGAGGAAAGCGACGGTTTGTCACCCATGGGGCTGCAGGCGGGTGTGAATGGTCTGTCGCGTGTTCAAATGCATCCAATTTATTCTTACTGCCGCATGCAGCAGCGGTATCCATTTCCTGGCAAGTAAATTGTTTTGCTCATTTTCAAAAGACAGACCTACACACTGTGACCCTGATAAACTCGAATGTATGTAATTGCGCATCCGCGGAGGCGGCCTGTACAATTACAAGTTCGAAACTTCCACAGTGAATCGTTCCTCCGAGGGCTACCCACAGTCTGCGTAAATGGCTCAACCTTCTGCGACGTCACCAGAATAAATGCCTTGAGGACATTGGCGACAACGCAAAATGCATGCGAGTGAATTGATTGGCGTGGTTGCACCGCGCCCTCTATTGTGCTTGTCAAGATAACGTGCCAAATGCGATGACTTACAGAAACTGATAAAAGTGTTGTCAGTAGTTCTGGCGTGCAGCCGTGGCCAACACCGCAGATTTCTTCACGGAGTTGATACGCTATTCAAATGCCACCAGATAAGGTGAACATTTCTCTCTACGTGGAGTGACACATTAATATTCTAATTTGCTTCCCCATACATAACCAATGAAGGAAATATGATTTCCCCACATCAATTGATATTCTGTACTAGCTTCATTATCACCATCATCAGGGGTGCCAGGGTGGCAAGATGGGAACTACCTCGCCTGGTACGCAGGAGGATCGTGGGTTCGATCCCGACCCTGACGCCTGCTGCTCTATATTTGGAATTTGGATGTCTCTCTCTCTCTCCCCGTGGTCGCGTGGATTTTTCTCTGGATCCGTCGGTTTTCCCCTCCACATTTAGAAACGTGCGTTTTAGAGATTTTGGCTGCTATAAATTGCCCCGTGATAAGCCACTTCGTTGAGCTATCATTTGTGGCCAGGCCGCTTCTAGAAAAAGAGCTACATAGTTCAGTGGGCCTCACCTGGTAAAATAAAAAAAGAGATTAAGTTTAGTTTATCATCATCAACATCATCAGCCATTGTCTATCCACTGCTGGATGATGACCTCACGCCGTCCCCATCCCTGTCAATCCTACGATGTCAAAATCAATGTCACTCCCGAAAATGTATCTTATTGCATCCACTCCGTGGCGGTCGTCTGCTCGGTGTGTGTGCGCTTTAACTTGAATCGCCACCATCGTCCACGGCACATTGTCCCCTCGGGCGATGCACCCTGCGAAAGCCCGATTACTTTCCTCAACCGTTCACGCGATTCTTCAATTGGGATAATATTCATTGCACGCGTCTACCCCTTGGATAAAACATGCGAATGTTCACCACACGTGATCCTCGGAGCCCAGGGTTGCCCATCCATGAAATAAGATGTTGTGTGAGTTGCAGGGTAATGAGTAAGCAATGGCACCATCTCTTAAAACGAGCGATGTCTACTGCAGTGAGAGCTGTAGTAAGAATTACATCTAGAAAGGTGAAATAGGAAATAATAATTTGTGGCCCTTTGTCAATTCCCTGCCGGATGAGCACTTTGCACACGCCGCGGTGGCCACGGGGGTTATTTGACCATACTTCACTATGCTGGTCAATGCGAGCAGGTGAATGGGGTGGCTCAGGACTGGTTCAGATGTCAATTCGCCACTGATGTTAGCCGTGGTCGGTAATCGAACTTAGTTTGCTGGACTCATAGCACAGTGCGCTAACCAGTGCTAAACTGATTCACCGGTTTTATACTTGCTCAACCGTCCACTCCCGATGGTTGGGCAAGTATAAGATCGGTGAACTTCATCAATATTTAGCACACTGCAGCACTTCTGAAATGTGTCGCTGGAGAATGTAGTATTTCGTGACTGTGACCATGGTGATGATGATGATATGAGCCGTGACAATTGTACAACGTGTTATTATATTAGTCAGACGCTGGGGTCGAATATCCACTGAGCAGTGTGCGTGACAATCTTACTCGAGAATCTACCCGATGTACGCAATATATGAAGGAGTGCCTACTCTTTGTTTCAAAAGTAGTAGCTCACGGGTGCTAAACTTGTGTGTAAACATTGTGAAATTTACTGTGACATTCATGACTCTGGGCCACACCTGACATCGTGACAATTTTCCCCACTGAAGCTGGATAAATTGGTTGTGAGTCTTTCCATTAACAGTTGTACTGTGCTACGAATAATTAAGGAATGCATTTGTTTACTACATTTTAATTACGTTTACGTGGAATTGACACCTAAAATATTTCATGAATTCGTAATTACTTAATACTTACTGAAATATTTGCTATTAAATATTTACAATTTAAAAACAAACAAAACTCCAGATTGTATGGTAGAAGGCTGGGGTTCGCTAGATCTGTTAGGTTGAAGAGGTTTTCTGATGGGCTTGAACATTGTATTATTGGTGAAATAATAAAAAACTTACATTCATGAGAGAGCCGAGAAGAACACGTGGCATCCACGGGAACAGGCTCACCACATTCCCTACAATAGATAAGTACGCAGCGTTTGAATTGCGAGTCAGCATACGAACGCCATCTCCTACAAAGGTTTTTTTTGTTATTCTACAATTATTATTTATTTTGGGTAGCCTTCCGATGTGCCCAAAATTATTGGACCGTCTCAAGTCCGGCTTTGACACATTTCACCGTATCAAAAAGTGACGTATCCCTTGTAATGCTCATTACAAAATGTATAATCCCGTTTTTTTTTTAAAGGGGTGACAGTACAACCAACGCTTGCCTGCAGTTTGGGACTACGCGACATTGCCACATCCCAGACGAGAACGGCTTCGCCATTTCAAACTACCACTGAACAAATACGTGTTTCGAAACGCTTTCCTTGTGTGTGTTTAAAACAAACTTTAACAGGACCTCACCATCTGCTCAAAAAATAAACATCGATAGTGTTAGTCGAGTTTTACAGGCAGCACGTGTTGCGTATGAGTGCGTCAACGTTTGAACCAGTGTTTTTTTTTAGAATGTTAAATATTTATGACTTGAAAAACAATAATTTATTACGCATGTTCACGCTTATACGTTTCCTGATATTGTACTTTCATGCTTGGCACCTGTGGAACTATGTTTTGCAATGAATGCAATAAAAGAGCATGCTTTCATGTTTCACATGCGGGCACGTGAAATGTCGTGTTCAAAGGTATCATTCTTAAATGCAAATACTGTGCACTCGTGAACCTACGACATCACACGCGTGTTACCTGAACTGAAAAGCAGCTGTCCTTGTTCTCATGATCCATGCCTACGATTGCTTTATTTACTTTCCACTGGAGATAATTACTAAATTAGTCTCTGAATGCTGAAACGTGAGTCTACGTAAGGCAGCTTACAACGCACGGGACCCACAAAGATACTGCAAGAAATGATCTAGGCAACGGGATACAGTTTTCGGATGCACTGCATTGTTTAACCAAATTGCGGGATATCACATTACACGGGGTGTGTGCGTGCGTGCTGTATGTGCCCTAAAGAATAACACGTTTCAACTGATAACGCGCGCACAGCGTTCGCTCGATCTCGTGGGGAGAGAACGAATGGGAGTCGCAGACGAACGGGGAAGACATCAGCTCGGTGAGCCACTGGCAACAATCGCCCAAGCTGTGTGTTCGTTGGACAATTATTGCTTGCTTAATTGTCCGATAACGTAAGGAACGCAAGTTCGTCTTGTGGGGGGGGGGGGGGGAGGAAAAATGTGGCAATGACCTACTTCCAAGATCTCCTTAACCACGCTAGAGACGCTGCAACGTACAAATGCATCCGGCAAAGATACATTCATTATCATAGAACGGGAGTAAAACCAATATTTTTCATTCTCTGTACAAGAATACCCCCGCCACCCACCAAAACGGCGAACCATATTTAATATGATGGGTTTTTGTTGTGTGCAGTCAGTAGTAACCAGGCCGCGACCATTAATTTGCCACACAAGAGGGCCCAGTTTTGAGATGACGGGTGGCTACCAAGATTCGACTCCAAGATATCAGCGGTGCCGGTTAAGTGTATCTGACCTCTGAGCCACCTGGCCACGTGTGCATTCATCTTGAGTGCGCCTTCCATCCATCACCCCCAGGTGGTGCGTGTGTGGTCATCGTGATGAATAATGCAGAGAGCACAAAACATTGTCTCCATTGATGCTCGCGCCCGTTCACTGGTCACAACGAAAGGTGGCTTGCGTCATGACGTGTTCATAAGCTTCGCAGTGCAGTGGTGGCACACGCACAAATGTAGAATCCAGCAATGTGGAGGTGGGGTTCGTGATTCACGCCGAGATACCGTTTCTGATATGCAGTACAGCAGGTAGGTTCCGGACCTATTGCCGATGTTGATGTCGAGTTTGATACCCCTCGTTTTCGTGTCTTCTCTAGGCACGCTTTGTGTTTATTTGTTTTCTTCTTAATCCACACGCGAAAGTGCTTCAAGAGGAAGTCGTCAAATATCACAAGCAGGACCCTCTTGCAAAATAGTCTTGAGGCTTCTTGCTAAAATAGCAATCGTTTTACTTTCTGAAGAAATATGCACACACGAACGTGTAAATCATGTTCAAAGACACGAAACCTAAACAGTTTGAAAGGAATCATATCATTAAGTCAGGAAACGACGTAACTTACACGGCCAATTACTTGAAACGAAGGGAATCTGTACATCATCGCCTTCTTCACCCCAGAATGTAAACAGCGGACACGTCACTGAGGGTCCACGCTTCCCACAGCAGTGCACTTATACGGTGTTGACGGTGCTGGCGGGAATCTCTCGTGCGTAGTTTTACCAAGAAGGCGACATTGATGTGCTCAATGTCCCTGTAGCTCTGGTAAAGTGGCCCAGAGGTGGCTTAGCATTAAACACATGACTCAGTTTCCTGGATTCACTCGTAATCATTTCCAAGGTGGCACAGACGTCAGAGCAAGTCGGTGGGCTGCTGGGAAGATTCCCGTGGAACGCATCGAGGCAGATGTTTGGACTTAAAGCGCGTTTTCAACTCTCAACGTGTGGCGATGTCATCATCTCAGCCCAGCCACCGATGAATGCGCACACACGCACGCACACACGAACAAAAAATACATCCCAATAAATGTGTTTCATTTTTACCATCTTGCTGTGAAAATCACTCTCAGTGGCGGAGTGGATGGAAGAACCAAGAATATAAAGGTTCGTTTGTCGGGATCAACTCCGTGGTGTCCACTCCCTTCGGCCGCTCTGACACATGAAGGGTTGCTCTGCTCTGCAAGCGATCCGAATGGACTTCACCACGTGACATGGCGCCGATACTACAATTGCAACAAAATTGGTGAGCAGCATGAAAGGTAAATACAAAATAACGCAGTTTAGTTGGATTGAGAGGTGGCCAGGAGAAGGTAGTACATACAGCAATTTGTTATTGAACCCATCTTCACACAGCGTTGAGTGTAACTCCCTCGTAGGTACGGTGTGTTTTCTTCACGTACACTCGCCAAACAATATGAATTTTAATCGGTGAACATCACAAAGCAGAACTCTCCCACCACCCTGAAAAAGAGCCCTGAGACTCCGTGAGACTTTCCTGGGTAAGTAAAGGACATTATTATTCCGTCTTAAAGAAAACGTGAGTCTGAACGCTTCTTTAGGGGTCTTGAGTCCGGAGGTCTTACATTAGGATTCTTACTTTGTTCCAATTTCATTTAGAGTTGTTCAATTATAATTGGCCTTGATACACAGCACCCGAGGCAACCGTGCATGCTCTTGGCCTTCCCCCGGCTCAGTAGCACCGAATGCAGTAGTGCATGTCATTAGCAAGTTAAGACTGATAACAACAACCGCCATTCGCCACTAAGTGGCGGTGACGTCCCCACGACGGCTGTGCCAGGCTAGGTGCATCTTGAGACCACGTGAAGTGTCGAACGCCCGCTGGCAAGAGGTCACGGGGCAGACCCAGGTGCCACGGGTCGACTGACTCAGACGACTGGCTGATGCACCACCTGTGCCCCCTACTGTGCCAACTTGCTGTGCTTTAGCTACCCGGTGCTCCACTCATTGTTGTGAGCATCGCTCCTCCACCCTCCGTTGTTGTTGGAGGGCGACTGCCTCCAACTGCCCAGTAGCGGCCTTCACGAGCCTCCTCCACAGAGGCCGCTGGTACCAGTCATCGGCAAGTCCACTCAGCTCCACTTCCTCTTGTACCACATCACTCCATCCCTTCTCTAGCCCGTGCCGCGCCCGTTTAGCCCCCTCGATCCGGCCGAACAAAAGCTGTTTAGGCATGCGGTGGCTGAGCATGCGGGCTGATGGTCATGGTGACACCACCACCCCCGCCACCACCCGCTTGTGGGTCATGTTGCCCTTCAGCATGAACACAAACATTGTACACTGCTCTTTGTCGATCCACCACCGGTGGATGACGAGGGCCTCTGTACGCTGCTCAAGTCGTGGAAGTTATTTGACCATACTTCACCACGCCGGTCATCGCCGGTTGGTTTCAGGCCGGGAGGCGTGGAAGACTTGGGAGCACAACAATGGAATGCGTGCACGATCTCCTGCTGGTTCCACCTTGCTGAGTGTACCAATCGCTGATGCAAATCAGATGAACGTAGCCATTGGCTCTCACATAACACACGGGGTACCAAATAATATAAAATAGCCGAGGCAATTACATAGTTTATTTCTGGGACACAATTTTTTCCAGGGGTGTACTCAACTCCGCGACTGGGGTACCAATCAATCCGACATCAGTGCCACTCCGTGAAGTCGAAACGCAGCGAGGACGATTGCGCTGAAACCCCGAACGCTCGCGGTACGCTCCGTAGTGGTGCATCTTAGTACACAGCTCGTCGAGATGAGTCGATTGCCGCATCGCCGACCATCAAAAGACTAAAAGTGACTGCGTCACGGACATGATGCGAGAGCCGGGGTGTCATCGCGACCCGGGGTTACTGCTATAAGGTTCATTTGCTGCCCTGTATAAGCTCGGGCTAATGGTGTGGGTGGTGATTATCCTATTTTTTTCAAAGCGCGTGGGTGGGATAGCCCGTTCGGTATAGGCTTCAACTCTTTTCGGGCAATAATACAGGAGGTGTGAAGATGTGCAAACACCAAATAGACACCTCGTACAAAAGCGTCGAGGCTGGCACGTAAAAAGGGTCTCATAGATAGCGCGTTCGGTAATGTGTGTGTGGGGGGGGGGGGGCATCTCGCTAGCAAAGGATAACGACGACGACAAACACGTGCACTGTGACCCGACGTGAAGCCACGTGGGGACCCGGCATCACAAAGCAACAGCGTGGAGCAAGTGCGCGTCATTGTGTAACAAAGACAAAGACCCTCCGCCCCACCCGGATAGCCTTTACAGAATGTTGGGGCAAGTGCTGTTAGCGAGTCGCACCTACGAAGGCCGGCACGGGACGCGAGGGGGTGGGTGGCCAGACACCACGCCCGACCGCCTTTGTCTCCCCAGTGGCGATGTTTACAATACCGCAGCAGGTACTCGTTTGAGGCTGAGTCGACCTAGGGGGGGGGGAGGCGCCTCAGATAATCGTCACCGGTGTTGGCCGTGAGCGGAAATCGAACTCGGGTCGCCGTGTTCGTAGCGCAGCGTGGCGCTAACCGCTGCGCCACCGCTCCTCGTGTCGTGTGGAGGCGAATGCACACGGACAAGTAAACCGAGATTTCAAAACCGGCCATGGTGCTTTTGGGGCTGCTTTGCGATTTTTCACTCCTTCCCCCCCGCCCCCACCTCCGTACACGGGAATGTGAACTTATTTCCTCAACCCATGAGCGTACAAAGATTATTACTATTATTAACAGTTATTAAACTGATAACCATTTTTTTTTATTTAATCAGGTAAGGCCCACTGAGATACTTAGCTTTTTTTTTCTTCTAAAAGCGACCAAACCCAAAATGATAGCTCAACGGATTGGCCGACAATGTGGAATGTTTTAAAATTCATTGATTGCAGCCAAGGTACTCTAAACGCGTGCCAATAAACGTGCGGTGAAAAACCCGGAGGCCAAACAAAATCCACGCGGCACGAGGAGAGATTGAGAGAAACGCGAACTCCAAACGTACAGCAGGCGTCGGGATCGAACCAACGAACCTCCTGTAATCCAGGCGAGGGAATTAACATCCCATAGCCAGATTTGAAGCTTTCGTGACTGCAAGGATTCATATTCTTAGGTTTTTTCGGTAAAGTCACGTAGGTAAAACATTAAAATTAATAAAATTAATAAAAGTAAAATAAAATAAAAATCACGACGTTTCGGAGGCAACACAAGTCTCCGTCATCAGGTGGGACCGTCACAGCCAGATTTGCTGCATCAAGTGAGGCAATGATTCAAGATGTAATTACATCTTGTGTTGCCTCCGAAACGTCGTGATTTTTATTTTATTTTACTTTTATTAATTTTATTAATTTTATTAATTTTAATGTTTTACCTACGTGACTTTACCGAAAAAACCTAAGAATATGAATCCCATAGCCACCGTGGCGACACGTGTCACATGCTGGGGTGCTCCAGTCCACGTGGCGCTTGCCGGTTTCCGCTGCCTGTCACTTCTCTTCACATTTGTGTACGAAAAGTACGGCATTTGTTCACAACTCATGCAGGGCGATCGAATTTCCATACATAATTGAAGACTTCCGTCTGTCTATCCACACGTGTATACATACAGTGCTGTATATATACACACCTTTTCTTCTTGGTTCTTTAGGTAAAGTCACGTAGAAGGGAAATAATAAAATAATAAGAATAAAACATAATAAAATACAATTCTCACGACGTTTCGGCCACAACGCAAGCAGCCGTCTTCAGGTGAAGAACAGGTCTGTCGGAAAGACAGCGTCTGAATGAACACCACCAGGCTTAGCAGCGTATATTTAAGCTGGGTTAGGGGAGGAAGGGCGCCTTGACTTTACCTAAAGAACCAAGAAGATGAATCCCTGCAGTCACGAAAGCTTTAAATCGAAATGCATATATACACTATTTCATCAGGCAAGACCCACCGACCTATATATTTATTTTATTGATAAGCCACAAATGATAGCTCAACGAAGCCTTCGCGTGGAAATGTATCACAGCCAAACACATTTAATGTATATATTTATTCTGTCAGACTATGGGGGCTTCGAGAAAGTATTTTTTAAAGTGCGTCCACAGGATAGATTTGTCTAAGCAGGCAAACTCTGGATTGGCTTTGATCTTCTGTGTCTCATCAGCAGTGTCAGGTTCCACATGTGAGAAGGCCAAGGCAAACTGGAGCGAGCTGGCTTGCTCATGAGCGGATTTTATTGTCAGGGGCCTGCTGGCGGTCGTCTGATTTTCATCGGCAGTCAATCAAGAGCCAAGGACATCAACATTCCATTTTGAAAGGTCTGATGTTGGCGATAACGGCTTCAACCCGGGCAAAAATATGCCCAAGTAAATGCTTCTGGTTATAACAAAAGTCTGGAAGGCCAAAGAGTTGATGGAATAAAAACGTACTGTCTCTCTCTATGGATGGATCAAGATCTGTATCCATTACACACACACACACACGCTGTACAGTATTTAAAATGTAACCGATAATCATCAAGGACAGCGGATGGTAAATGTGTATCCTGTGCAGTATTTCCTACAAATGACATAACCACTTCGGGGCACTGACACAAAGTGTGTGTCGGGTGGTGGAGGAGGGGGCGGATTTAACTACACAAAGTGTTCCTTTCTATTCTGAAATCACTCTACCTGCCAGGTGCGTCACTCCACATTTCTCCTTTATTGATTGTCATACAACGTCGTTGCTCACGTACGTACCGATTTTGGCTGAACAATTTGGGGAAAATATCTAATTGCGTTTTTTCTGACATTTCAATATTCACTGTGTAATAGATTTAAAACATGTGATGGAGCATTACCACAAGATACCATCAGAATATGAACTGCTCTATATTATCTAATGCAAGAATGAGAACTTAAAATATATGAATTGCTTCCAACATGTATTTATTAAAATGTTTTAATTGAAATAGAACAATCAAACATAGAACAATTGTTAAGTAAAATAAAAAACAGTTCTAATAATAAAATAAACAATTCTAATAAAAAAGAAATAGGGCTTTTCAAATCGCAAAAAATCGAAGTCTTTGCGATTTGCTGATCGCATTTTTTCTAATTGCGATTTCGATTTGAAATCGATTAATCGTTCAGCCCGATGCAATGCTGGCACCAATTCTCAGCGATGCTGTTGCTTGTGGGAGAAAGACCCGGGAGCCTTCAGTACACAATGCTCAATCCTGAGATATGGTGGTGGTCCAGATGTCTTGTGACCCACCCTCACAAGATTTTCTGGACTTCCGGTGGACAGTTTTGACTAATTCCTCGTTATACAGCAAATCGATATACGGACATTTCTGTTCACGGACAACTTTGCGCGAAAGCATTTTTTCCGATGTCCGCATTAGCTATACGTAACAACAACCTGTCTCTATTTTAAATCACAGTTCTCATGATTACTGTTGTTACATTGATTTTATAGCGTTATTTTGGTGATTTCGAAAACATATGGGTAATCTAAATTGTATTATGGTTGGTATTGTTTGACTTGCATCACACTGGGATTTTTGCACACAGCGGTTTTTGTTTTCTGGAAGATTTGCTGGTTTATCCAGGATGTTTCTGTTGTGCGTCGTCGCTTTAAGATGTTCTCTGTTCATATTTTGTTTGTTGAGGTTGCATCCGACTTAAGAGCCGCATGGCTCACAGGGCCATACCAAATAAATAAAACTTGAAAATGAAAACTTAAAACCTTTCTTCCCTGATTTTCTTTAATGGTTATATTTGCACAACTGCTTTTTGTGTTTAGTCTGCTGTCCTTCCCCCACGCACCTCCGATTAGCACGGTTGGCTACGTACGGTGCGAAAGAAGTTCAACGTACATATTGTACGTTCATAAATTCCACAAACCTATGCACTGAATATGATTTCTACCTGCCTTGGATTCCCACGATTTTGCCAGGATCGTGTTGTTTGTGGAGGCTGCTGCTGTGGCTTACCTGCGAAATCTGAAATCCTCCGGGACATAAAAATGTCCTTGTATTTTTTGTCACTTTATGTCATATGGCTCCACTTATGACAACGCAGTTGCATGATAGTCGGGGCTAAATTATGCACTCGATAATTTCGCCTGAAGTCGGGATTAATTACAGGCATCGGGCACTACATTTACTTACGTTATTTTGGAGCATTATATGGATGTAGCGTGTCAAAATAAATCTTGGAGCGGCGTTCCGGACTACTCCGGCTGATATTAAGCACCGCATATAGCTTTCCCATCTTGCCGGCGTTGTGAGATACTTTTCTTATGATGGCACGTCCAGTTTTTTTTGTACCTAAGAGGTGTCTACCCTAGCACTAAAGTTTGTCAGAATACTAATAATATTTAGACTGGAGGACTGAGATTAGATATGACGCTCTTTTTCACAGATGCCCAGGAGTCACCGATGTCCAATATGTAGGTCATCAACGTGGCAAATTGTGCACTTCTAACACTGTGGCAGTGCCCATACATTGGTGAAACAATCCCGGGGCTGGTGGAAACAGGAAGACTCGACTGGATGCACCTGGCATTGTCGCCGTTACATAAGACATTATGCAACGACGTGGATTATTTAGTTGCTGCCTCTGTCGGATGGATGCTACTTCATCAGAGTACAGGCAGCGAGTTCACAACCGTTGCAAGAGTAACATACAGCGCCGGCTGCAAATATAACCACAGCGTTGCGGGCATTAAAATACGTTTTCCTCCTGAAATGGAATATCATCATCCATAATTTATCCTTTGCTGGATGACGGCCTACCCACCCACGACGTCGCGATCATAACGTGGTCTAATTATTCCGCAGTCCAACCCACTCCTGCAAAGGAGCCAATGTAATCGCTCCATCTCTGGGATAGTCATCCACTTGGGTGTTTTAGCTTTATAAAAAAAACACGTATCGATTTACTACTATAAATAAGAACGTCAAATATTTACCTGCAAAAGCCCTCCCGAATCTCATGATTTCAGACGTGTCAACCCATACGGTTCACTCGTATTCTCGTGCAGGGAAATTGAGTTTTCAGGTCAATAGGGCGTCCAGCCGTTTCAATGTTTTTTAGACTCTTTGTGTTTCTCTCTTGTGATGGGACTTTGTAGGATGAACGTTGAGATTTATAAGGGCACGGGGTGACCAACAAGATCTGAATTGGTCTGTAATAGGGTAGGGCACTGATACGGCGTTGACAGTGATGCGATTTTTTTTGTCAGCATGCTACTGTAATGGGGTGTTTGGCCATCTACAATAATGGGTGAGTTTTGCATGAGTCAACAAGTAGAGTAGCCAGAGAAAACCCCTCTCCTCGTATAAGGTAACAGTGCTTAAACCTCAACACATAGATTCAACCCACAACGGGAGGAAGGGTTGCAGTGGAAGGCACAACACCGGTTCAGGTATCACTCACCACTGATGTTAGCCAAGATTTCTACAATAGACTTTCATTAAATCCTTCGCGAGAACTTGGTTTATTGCATCAATTTCCACCGAGGCAAATGCCATGTCATAGTTTACAATGAATTGCCAATGGGTTGTAAATTCATATTATCAGTATATTTCTATTTAAACATTAAATGCTATCATGAATGTGTTGTACAGAAACGTATCCAAAATGTCAACGAGGACTGAACCCATTCCTGTACTTCTCATACCCTTGCCAATCCTCGCCACATCTCAAGCACGCAACCTCATGCCTCTACACACCCCACAGTGGAGAGATCTTATCTCAATCTCTCTTGCCTGGTACGCACGAGGTCATGGTTTGCATAGCAACCCTGACGATGCCTGCATGTTTGGAGTATGCTTGTTCTCTCTCCATTGCCCCGTGGTGGTCGTGTGGATTTATTTTGTTCAGGTTTCTCCGGTTGTACCCTCCACATTTAGAAACACGCGTTGAGATTATTTTGGTTAATCCTATAAACCCCTCACAGAAGATGCTCGAGACACTTTGATGAGCTGTCGCGCGATGCCAGGTCGCCTCTGAACAAAAAAAAAAAACAGCCAATAACTCGGTGGGCTTTACCTGGTAAATTAAATAGAAAATATTGTAAATAGAAGCAAACACCTGATATGCACTGGCAGTTGCCTAGCCAAGCAGCAACCAGGCTGAGGCCTAGCTGCAGAGGCCGGCACCACCCAGGGTGGTTTGATGAACGCATTTATGAGCTTGGTTTTAGGATAAGGTCCCCTTGCAGGCCATCATAAAAATACACACATATATATATATCCGCAGATAAAATATAGACGTACGTGCAAATTGTATGTACAGGGTGATCCTTTTATGGACTCGCCTCTGATCTGTCATCACCTTCATGTCCTTGTCAACAGCTGATACGCATGTTGTGAAAGCGTTGGCTTCATTTCTCTTTTTTGTGTATTGAGGCAATGTGCTGGCCCGATACACGGCGTTGCGACGCGCGTATCGTTGGCTTCATTTCATACAGAGGAGAGAGTTAAGGGATTGACAATCTGTATTGAGATTTGTGGGACAAACGCGCAGAGGCTTTGATATAAAATGTAGCTTTCTTTGTGACGTCTCCCACTTATTAGAGTGGGGTATATATACACACGCGGGTAACCCAGTATATTATATGGTGCATTTACAAAACGTGTTATAAACGTATAGGTAAGAGCAGACGGAAATTACTGCACTGTCCCTTCAACCAATTTATGGCAGCCTCTTTTCTATACGATTTTCCGTGCATATTCATGTGGGGGGCTTGTTTTTTTCGATTCCAAATTCCGGGAAACGTACATGATTCGTCGGTGTGTGGATGTTTTGTGTGTGTGTGTAATCTGTGTGTGTGTGTTTTTTTCGTGGTTATGCATTTCCTGGACTGATGGTCTCTGCTAAGAGAACTCCTCAGAGGACCCCCCCCCCCTCACTGACCCCCCCCCCCCCCTTTGCACAGTGCACGCCCTCGTGGCTTTTTAACACGCATGGATGACTCACTCCACTTCCTCCCGCGTTACGACCCAATTCACGTACAGCGAACTCCCCATTGCCTCACTGCTGCGACTGGATGCCCCCCCCCCCTCCTTAGCCTTGCGCGTCTGCAGTAACTTCACGGCGCGTGCGTGCGCGCGTGCCCGTGTCTGCGTGGGGAGGCGGTGGCGCAGTGGTTAGCGCGCTTCGACGCGAAACACAGCGACCCGAATTTGATTCCCTCTCACGGCTCACGGCCAACACCAAGTGACGATTATTTGAATCTATCCTGGGCTTCCCCTAGGTCGACTCAGCCTCACATGAATACCTGGTGCGGAGGGAGATAAAGGCGGCCGAGCGTAGTGCTGGCCACTCACTCCCTCGTGTGCTGTGCCGGCCTTCATGGGTGCTCGTTAACAGTACTTGCCCCAAACGCCTGTTAAGGCTACACGGGAGATCTTTGCTTTGTCTGTGTGTTACAAAACTATGGACAAAAATGAACAAAAAATTTGCAACACTGTCGGTTAGGATAATAATAGTACTTCCTATTACTGGTAGGAACCTCCTGGTTACACCAGCCCACAGGGGATTATTGTGTCCGTCCGTCGTGCAGGGAGGGGCTGGGTGGGTGGGGAGGGTGAGGAGGGGCTGGGAGGGGCTGGGTGGGGAGGGGCTGGGAGGGGCTTGTGCCCGCCCTCACAGTCGGGCATATTTGCGGAATACACCACGCCGCCGTTGACCCTGGCCATTGACCGAGCAACCCAACGTTCCTACCAGCTCCCTCCGCAGGACAATGTGTTAGTCAATGAACGCAATACTCTTGATGAGGCTGGCCCAGGCACGCTCAGGGCCAATTCCATGTTTGTGTTTTTGGCTTTTAATGTTAAATGACACCAGATTACCCAAGACAATAACACGAGCCGCGGTGGCAAAATGTTAACTCGCTTGCCTAGTATATGCAAGAATTCGTGGGTTTGATCCCGACTCTGACGCCTCCGGTTTTTGCCTCCACATTTAGAAACATGCGGTTAGAGTATAGTTTTGTGTACAAACACTCAGATGTCTATAGCAATAAAACAAATTATATGGTCATACTAAAAAGGCAGTGGTACTCAAGCCCAAATCACAAAAACGGTCAACAAACACTGCCACAAATATAAATTGGAAATAATGGGTAACGTTTTGGGAAATTTCCCCTTCTTCACGGCACATAGAGAGGCCACAGAACTACTGTACAGTACAGAGAATATATTTCTGACATCTCCTGGCCACCCACCACGCAGCCAAACGTCTTACATTCCTGGATATTGCCCAGGGTAGTACAGCCCTGGTTGTGCTTTTGGATGTTTGGTCAATTTCATCCAAGAGAGTTTGCTTTCATGTGGGAAGAAGCCAGAATGCACGGGGAGAACTCAGGCGAAGGAGGAGATCGCACTCAAAGTTCCACACAGATTGAAACCCACTGCTATTACTGTAAACTCCTTCATAATAAAGGTTTTTGGGTTAGATCGCGCAAATATAAATGTGTCATTCACCCACCACCACCCGACACGGCCAATTCGTAAGGTTTGTTACGTGAGCAAAACGTGTCAAACAGCTATTCAGCACATCGGTGTGATGGCGAGAAAACCCACAAGATTTACAGTTAAGGATGACTTTTCGCTGGTGAGTACAACCAGCTACATCAGGCGATTTGTCAGAAATGTGAAGAAGTCTTCCTGCTTCCGGTATTAGAGATAGCAAGAAGATGTCATTGTGCAAAAACTAAGACAACTTGTATGATGAACATTTGTCGCGAAAGACTACGTGGTTAATTAATTGTAAACTCTCTGGCTACCTTGCAGCCTCCGATTAGCACGGTTGATTACGTACGGTGCAAAACAAGTTCAACATACATACATATCCTTGACTGTACTATACTGTCGTTCCCAGACAATAACTCCACACAAGTACGGCTCAGGCTCCAACCTGTTGAGCTTCCAATTCCTGTCAAAAATGGGCACCATTGGCAGAGTTACATCAAGGAATTGGCTGTGTTGATTGGTGGCAGGTTTAACGACACATTTATATATTTAAGCAATCTTTCCCAAAAAAAAACCAACCTGCATTATGGAACATATTGGTCGCAAAAGCCTACGTGTTAAACTTAAATAATGGAAGCATGAATCGTCAAACGTATACTTTTGAGAGGGGGTGACCCACCACGCACAGTCGACTTTTGAGACGGGTTCTATCACCGAGTCGTACATGTGTCAGTACCAGGAGTCGAACTGTGTTCAAAGAGGTCCCGCCGGGGCTTTCAGCCTCGGCGGGAGTGAATCATATCGCTGGTTGGCATGTGGGCAAGCGGCCACTGGTGGCTTGGCCCGTTTCCCGTGTGAATAATCTGTGTGGTGTACGCAGAATGGAGCATGACAGGAAAGGGTTAACCATAGCATGTTTTGGCATTTAGCGCCCGTGCAAACTACCGCAAGTATTGGGGGTCAAAGTGGCTTTACACTACGAAATGTAAGATAAACAAATTTATACATTTTAACACGCACAAGTTGTTTCACAGAGGGTGTCACAAGTCCAGCCTGTGGTGATTCGGTAAATTGTTGTGACTGAGGGACAGGATTAATTCCAATAATACATCTACTTTTTGTTTCTGTTTCTGTGCTTGTTTTGTTTCCCCCGTATACTTGTACACGAATACATTATTGTTTAGTCCACCCCATGAGCCTAGCTGTAACAACATACGCGTGTTTACATCGCTGGCTTGAATCAGACACACAATAATGTTGATTCTTAACGCAGGCAATGTGACGATGCCTCTGTATCGTGAGACGCAGGCAGCGGATTGACAACGACACGAGGTCTGCTTTTTGGTTTGCACACCGCGACTGAGGCCACCCGAGGTCGATTCCTGCACACGGCAACCATCAGTGGCTTATCCTGGTCCCCCTCCCTCCGTCCTGCACCCCCATCGAGACTGACCACAGGATGAGGAAGAATGCTCCACCCTCCTGCCCAGCCCTCCGCCCCCATGACCGACGTGGACAAAGGACTGCACGGTATTATTTATCATACATTTTTAATCCTGGAGTTGTGCCGGAGAGTGCATAATTAAATTGCGTCCAAAAAATAATAATCCACATTGTTGTTAAATTAATAGAAAGTTTACTTTGAAGGCTCTTTTTTTTATAACATATCATTAAATATTTCAATTTTGAGTAAGATTACTAAATCAGGCTCTTAAATTACAAATCGCGTCATATTAGCCAAAATAAAGTGTCCTATGTTGGGGTTTCATCTGCCTGCAGCACACCTTTCGATGCTTCGAAGCTGCTCATCTAATATGCATGGTGTTGTAAATCACTACATGCCATCATTTGTATTTTAACAGGGAATGTGAATTATTTACGACACGCTATATATTGTAGGATACAGGGCGAATTTGTATATTGAATACACGTTAGGGCTACTTTCTCTAGTCAAATTCAATGAATGCTTAATCACTGAAAGATATCACAACCCTTTTGTCAGTCCACCGCTGGATCAAGTCCTCCCAATGCCATGTCGGTGGGCATGCTTGTTTGTTTAACAACGAGCGGAGCGCCGGGTGGCCTCAGCACAGCAAGTTGGTACAGTAGGGGGCAAAGGTGGTGCATTGGCCAGTCATCTCGGTCATCTCGGTCAGTCGACCCGTGGCACCTGCTGGGTCTGCCCCGTGACCTCCTGCCAGCGGGCGTTCGACACTTCACGTGGCAGCCTCAAGGTGCACTTGGCCTGGCACAAGCGTCGTGGTGACGTCACCGCCACTTAGTGGCGAACGGCGGTTGTTGTTGTTGTTGTTGTTGTTTAACCATACTTCACCATCCCTGTTCGGGAAAAGTTGGTGGAGTGAGAAGAGGGGGCTGGGGGGGAGGCACTGGTTCAGATGTTACTCGCCAATGATTTCAGCCACGACGGCCACAATCCAATTTTCGGAGAACGTCTTACGATGTTGCTGTGTATTCTTGGTTCTTTCGGTGAAGTCACGTAGAAGGGAAATAATAAAAGAATAAAAATAAAACATAATAAAATAATTCTCACGACGTGTCGGCTACAACGCGAGCAGCCGTCCTCACCTGAGAATTATTTTATTATGTTTAATTTTTATTATTTTATTATTTCACTTCTACGTGACTTTACCGAAAGAACCAAGAAGATGAATCCCTGCAGTCACGAAAGCTTTAAATCGAAATGTTGCTGTGAATAAATTTGCTTGAATGAATGTCTCCTTGCTCGTCTCTCCACTTTGTATTTTTCTGCTTTCTTCTTGCGTTCTATGTTGTTCCGTATTTTTGTGAATAGCTTTTGTTTCTAAATATATTTTTATCAATGCCTTTGTTTATGAGCTTCGATGACTACGTCAATTTCCACTGAGTTAATTGATTCTTCAGTCTACAATGGAATCGACAATGGGCTGTAAATAATGTTTTAAAATATAAACTGTGATCGTGAATGTGTGATACGGAGATTCTAGATTTGAAGCTTTCGTGACTGCAAGGATTCATACCCTTAGGTTTTTTTCGCTAAAGTCACATAGGTAAAAATAAATAATAATGATAATAAAATAATAGAAATAATAATAGAAATAAAATTATAAATCACGACGTTTCGGAGGCAACACAAGTCTCCGTCACCAGGTGGGACCGTCACAGCTAGATTTACTGTATCAAGTGAGGCAAAATTCCAAGAAACAAGCCCTTAAATACAAGTTGAAGGGGGGAGGAGGGGGGAGGGGGTTATCTGAATGTGGCAGCCAATGAATGGAACGTGTTGGGGGGTGGGCGGGGCTCAAAGAGAACAATAGGTGCACATGTTTTACCTGGAGTGTGATACGGAGACTTTACAAAATTGTCAACTTGTAAAAGTGGAACATATATCAAAATCTCATATACATTGTACACATGCTCATGACCACTGGAGGACTTTTTCTGCTCCCTATCGGCTGCAGAATTGCCTCCACGGAAGGTGAATTAGTTGCTTCATTCATGATAGGGAAGGTATATATTTTTTTAGTGTTTAGCAGGAGACGTACACACATTGCAACGTTTTGTATAGCCCTAACCATTGAGTTATACCAGTCAAATTTTGCCCTGAAATGTTTGTGAGCCTAAGTGTAATATTTACCCTGTTGGATTTTCCTACTTAAGCATGGACGTTTTTTGTTCGCCTTCTAGATATTCCAAAAGACCATTAGAATTGATATTGCTTAGTTAAAATCCTCTTTTATTGTACTTATTTCATGAGACGAATACGCAGGGAGCAAGTGGTTATCTCACCGTGCTATGGACACAGTGATCCGAGATCGCTTCTCGACCACAGTAAACAACATCACCAGTGACCAGTCATTTCTTAACCGATCATGGGCTCCGCTTCACCAACCTGCATTGACCATCATAGTGAAATGTAGTCAAACAAATACGACCTCAACGGCATTGGCGAGGCCTTCATCCAAGAGGGGCTTGAAAAGGGATTGACGCTTCCTATTACCGCATTATAATTGTCATTTGTATTCCTGTATTCGTACACAAAACATACACGAAATAACATAGAACAAAAGCAAAAAAAACACACGTGCCCATTAGTTGCCGTTGTTGTGATGCTCGTGTCGTAGCGATGTGTGTGCCGGGCATGTTGTGCTCACGCAGCGCGTGTCTGCACATTTTTAAACCACATACCGAACGTAACTTACAGTGGGACGCACCGAAAGAACTCCTTAAAATGCACAGACTCCAGCGTGAAATATTAATGCGATTTGCTGGTGCAACGTCACTTAAACTGGACAAACGTACGATCCAGTTTGTAAACAGCGTTTATAATCCACGTGTGATATACACGTAGCCGTGTTGTCCCAGGTAGGACATGGACGGGGCTTCCTCGTGTAATCTGGACGGTCATCTTTAAAATATGAATACTGTACATATCTTCTTGGTTCTTTCGGTAAAGTCACGTAGAAGGGAAATAATAAAATAATACAAATAAAACATGATAAAATAATTCTCACGACGTTTCGGCCACAACGCAAGCAGCCGTCCTCAGGTGAAGAGCATGTCTGTCGTGACTTTACCGAAAGAACCAAGAAGATGAATCCCTGCAGTCACGAAAGCTTTAAATCGAAAAATACTGTACATACTTTGACATGTGTTGTGTATCTCCACGTATTTAGCTTCAGTTCATCTGCCTACTCGCATTCCAGGCCTATATTCGCCAGCTGCATTGGTTTAAGCGCACAAATCTGGACCGGATTCAACCTCATGGGGATCACCAACAGAGTTACGTGTCTGCAACAAATATCGCCGGTTATCCCGAATGTCATTGAAAAGACCCGAGGTAGAGCAATGTGCAGCGGTTATGGCACAACACTGTGAATCCAGCTACCCGACTCTCATTCTGTGCTACGGATAACTCAAGTTGCGAGTAATATCCGAGCCAATCATTGTCCTTCTCTCCCGTCACCTCATTCCCCAACCCACAATGACCAGCGTGGTGAAGTATGGCCAAACGATGCCTCTGACTGACACAGCTTCGGGGACTCTTCATCAAGCAGTGGCTTGACAAAGGGTTGTAAATATATATATTTGGTAAGAGCGTGCCTCTAAGCCATGTTGGATTCCAGTATTAAAAACAACGATTGAGTATAAACTCAGCAAGCCCTGTCATGGAGTGTTCTGGGAAATACATTTATATATTTTATATAAAAAAAATCCTTTATTACGTACAGTACTTCTTTCCTTTAATGAACCAATTATTTTTTACAAAAGCGTAAAAGTATGAAAATTGTGGAGAAGTGCGTTCTTATAATTAAACTCAGAGACAGGAAGATCAACACATGGATTTAGAGAACAAAATTCGGAGACATCATATCGACTTGAATAAAGGAAATGGACTTGAGCAGGACATGTCCCGAGGAGGAACCATGATGGCTGATGGCCTCGACTAATGATGAAGTGGTCAGCCAAAGGATGGAACGTGCCCAAGAGCGTGCCCAAGAGCACGTCCAAAGCGGAGATGGAGCGATGAGGTCAGGTAATGCAGAAGAAGGAGATGGATCGTTTGCATTGCAAGACCGCAAGGAATGGCAATCGGCATGGGAAGGTTTTCCTCCATCTGTGGATAGATCGTGACTCATGATGACGATGATTATCCAGAATATTACAATACAATGAATAATGAGGTTTATATATATATACCACAATGGGAACAATACTTGGCTGCGACGAGGAAGTAAAGATTGTCAGCCAGCTGATTATGCCCCTGAAGATGCCGTCACGCAGAATAAGTTAACATCTCGAATGAGAGAGGCGACATTATGGTAGATAGCTAAAGTAGCGTATTCTGTGTTGCAATTTAAATGTCAGATTTTATAATTTTAATTAGGCTTTTGCCTGTGCAACGACCTTTGGTGAATATCAACCGTAAGTTAACTGTCAAAGTAGTTGAAAATGCAGGTTTCATAGTAATAAATAATCAATGCACCGAACACATTGGCAATGGCTTTTCATTGTAACTCTCGGAAAAAATTTTTACGACCTGGGTTTGGATTTTAGGACCCACCAACAGGCCAACTTCACGCCTCCCCGTGCTTCTCCTTCATGTCGGCATTGGTTTGGTTGGCCAATTCCATTCATGGGTGTTTGGCTTCGTGATGAAGGAAACTATAGCACTCAGAGAAAACACTACACATTTGATTTCGATTTAAAGCTTTCGTGACTGCAGGGATTCATCTTCTTGGTTCTTTCGGTAAAGTCACGTAGAAGGGAAGTAATAAAATAATAAAAATAAAACATAATAAAATAATTCTCACGACGTTTCGGCCACAACGTGACTTTACCGAAAGAACCAAGAAGACTAAACATTTTCACGAATGTAAAATAACCCATTGTTGTATTGTCATTTTCCAGGCAACCTCACAGCTCACACCTGTGTACGTATGTATGTTGAGATTCTTTCGCACCGTACGTATTCAACCGTGCGAATCGGAGGTGCGGGGGAAGGACACCAACTAAACACAAAAAGCAGTTGTGCAAATATAACCATAAAAAAATAATCAGGGAAGAAAGGTTTCAAGTTTTCATTTTCAAGTTTCATTTATTAGGTATAGCCCTGTGAGCCATGCGGCTCTTAAGTCGGGTGCAACCTCAACAAACAAAATATGAACAGAGAACATCTTAAAGCGACGACGCACAACAGAAACATCCTGGAATAAACCAGCAAATCTTCAATAAAAAAACAGCTCTTAAAGAAATTGCCTTTCAAATTCGCGCTTATTTGGTCATTCTTCTATCCAAGTACTGCACTGGCCAGGGCTCAACGCCGGCGAGGTTCAGTGACCTGTATCCAGTAAAGAGTTGCTCATAAGCGATAAATAGCTGAGAGACGTGGCTGCGTGTGTACGGACAGCTGAGCTGACGACGCGGTGGGAACTTGAAAACGACTGTGGGAAAAACAAAACAGAAATGACAGCGACAAGTCGATAAACTACACCTGGCATGGCTACGAAGGACGCGGCTGACGTTGGTTATGGGGACGCGACGGCTGGGCCACAATTCCGCCACCCCTAGCGTGTGCGATGAGTGAGAGAGACTGCTCGAGACAGGAAGTGGAGGAGGGGGGGGGGCTCTTGGCTTGGAAACGGACGATTCTACCGTTGAGATGAATAATGCCTTGTATTAAAATAAATATCGTCGCCATCAGTGACTAGTCTCTGGCACGTGTACAGCCTCTAGTTTTGCTCACCCCCCCCCCCCCTCCTGCACGCTTGCAGGAAGAGAGACGAAGCTTACATGCAAGTATATAATAAGTAGTTGTGTGTAACAGATACAGCTGTGCTGGCAGCTGTGGGCAAAATAAATGACTGACAGCAGCTGTTGCGCAAACATTCGAATATGTTTAAAGGGGAAATTAAATGAGCGTGCTTTTTTTGTGGCAAATGAATATATGTTTGGGACTTTCCCAAAAAAAAAATTTAATGTTTGTGGGTGTCTAGGCCTGTGCGTAGAGTGTTGACACAGCGGTTTATGCACTACACAGTGAACCCGGCCACCTGAGTTCGATTCCCAGCTACGGCCAATCAATGTCAGTTCTGAGTGATATCTGAGTCAGTCCTGGAACCCAGCTCCTCCCTCATGACCAACCCTCATTGACCAGCGTTGGTGGAGATTCGGCCAGACAATCGTCGCGACTGACAAGGCGTGATCGAAGCGTTGACAAAGTGGATGTAAGTTCGCATTGACTCATGAATTCAGTAAAAAAATTAAATCACAAACGTGCAGTTGCACCAACTCATGATATGCTGATTATATTGTAACTTACATTAATGACTTATTTTTTTTTTAAAACCTACATGTATAGAATGCGTTTGTCTTTGCAAGAAGTCTACCCAAGTTAAATGATGGGTAAAGAAAGTACAGTAGAAAGGTAATATATTCACATTCCTGCGTAGGTTTGGAGCAAAGTGTGACGTCCGATATTTATGTATTCAAAGCGGTGTCTGCGAATCTGAAATCTATTTACTCGACGGGATATAACGCAACGCTGCCGGTCACGGATGAACCCTGTTTAAACTTTGACGAGTGCGTAATCTGTCATTCATTCGTGGGGAACCAACCCCGTATTTCCCTTCTCATTCTCTCTCAGCTCTTTCTGTCAAAACATTGCGGAAGAGGAAACATTCCCATGGCGGTAAGCCAATGTTAATGTGCACTTTGTTGAGCGAGAACACAGCCACCTGTGTTGATCGGTGCCACGCTGTGAGGTTCATAGAGGTAAGGTGATGTTTTGTGCGGTTACTGGAGCGGCCAGTGTCTCGTCTCCTGCACACCTTAACAAGCTCGGCTCGAGGACATGAATTATTAAAGTACACCAGCTGCTGCTGGCTGCTAAGGGTGGGCCACTGCCAAGCTGTCAGCCCAGCGATTCACGGAGCCATAATGTATTCACAGAGCCGTGTTCGTGACAGTTTACATATTGGTACAGTGCCCGGATGAGTTTCGGATTTTAACATTTTGAAGAAAAAAAAATCCGAAATTTTGTTTTCCTACTTTCGGATCGCTCACACAATTTAGGCGGTGTCACTTGCTTTCATGGTGGCATCACTTTTGGCAGGACATCCATCGTTCAAGTCATGTCACTTTCTGTGAACTTAAATCTGAACACAATTCTTAACAATTCATCTAATCGCATTAGGTGAACTGCTCCTTGCCGAGTTATTATTTTTACAGCCCTTTATGATACCACGACTGGATGAAGGCCTCTGCACATCATTTCGTCATGGGGGTTGTTTGATCATACTTCACCACACTGGTCAGTGGGAACCACCTAGGCCTTGCCAGCTGATGTAAGCCATGGCAAATGAACAAACTCTGGTGGCCAGGTTTGGAGCTCAGTGCGCGAGCCACTGCACCACCACTCCACCCCATATCGAGTCATGTCAAGCAAATCTATCATCATTACCGCTATAATAAAAATATTATCATTACGTTTTCATCGTTTAGCGATGAACTTGTTTTGAGGATAAACCCGCCTTCTGTGGTGATGGATTTGGGCTGTCTGGCCACTGATTCACACGGACTTGACGGGGAGACATTTCACAATGTCACTGCGGCTAAATTGGAATTTGAGTCATGATCAGTCATCTGATTGACAGAATGTGGAACTGTAGCGTTTAATAACTTACAGCGTATTTTCAAGTGGAGAAATACAATACTGGCCAGTTTGTGGCGTAGGTTTGCCTCGATTCTCGGTAGTCATTAGCATGAAATGATTAATCCAGAAGAGAGAAAAAAAACACTAAAAATGTTGATTCTCATTTACAGATTGTCTTGATAATGATATTTTAATATCGCCACTGAACCACATGCGGCTGCTTTAGATATCCCTTGACCCACAACCCCCGTGGCGTTGCGTGACCTTCATTGAAGGATGCGTACAAAAAAACTCAGGGGAGGCACGATCACAGCCAACGTTATAAAACTTTCAACAAAAGTTCAAAACGCCGAGCGGAATGAGTGATGACGCGATTTCGTCTATCGCGCATTCTGCCCGAGCTCTCGCCCTGCTGTGTGCGCTAGCGACACCTGTGGTGCCCATCATTTAATTTTTGCTAATTTGTGCATTTTGTGCAACTATCGCTGACGGTCTGTAAATCATCGCATGAAGCTTGGTAATGCAAAGAAGAATACTGTGGCAGATCGATCGGTTGGTTAGTTGGTGTGTGTGTGAACAGTCGATACAATCGTGGGGAGTGGTGGTGAAGCAGATAGCGCGCCGCGCTACGGACCCAGCGTCCCAGGTTCGATTCCCGCTCACGGCCAACATCAGTGACGATAATCTGAAACGGTCCTGGTTTAGTTGTATTTGTTTTCGTTTGGGTGATTTGTTTACCTTTCTTGTGCTTTGCACGACTATCGTGTTTATGTAACAGTTTGTTGTTATAAAGTTCTCCAGTATAAATAAATATTCTGATATCTGACCATAACTTCACCACGCTGGTCAGTTGGTGAAGGCCTGAAGCGTCTGTGTGGTGAGCATAGAAGTACAGAACAACAATGGCTTTCGCTGAGGTTATGCTCCCCGCCACATTGCCCTGCAGCTGCCTCTGACAAACTGCCATGCGTGGTCGCCACTCATCCGTGCACTGTCCCAGGCCAAATGTTGTTTTTAAACATCTGCTCAGCTTTCTGAGATGCGACGAAATCGCGTGCATTCCAGGTGATTTTGTCATATTCCACGAACCCACAGGTGTGTAGTGTAATAGCGCCGGCTGGTGGACAGCACCGGCAGCTGTGGTGGACAGACAGCGCTCACGCCGGTGAGCGTGTGCACGGGTGTGTTGGCAGAGCGGAGGAACTGGGGCAAGGGTCACGGAGGCCCCCATTTGGAGGCCCCTGGAACCTGCTAGTGGGTTCGAGAAGGCAGGCGCGGTCAGGGCGGGGCCAGGCCGCGCTGGGAGCATAAAAGGAGCCGAGAGCGGGGGGCTTGAGGCTGCCGGTGCTGGGAGTGGAGGTCGTCTCGTCGTCGCTGCCATCTTCGCTAGATATTGCGTTGCAGGAAGTTGTTGGCTATCTCAGTGTTAGACGGCCAGTGTTGTGTACAGGCGAGGCTGAGCTACTGTGGAGAGTGTGTGGACGAGACTGTAAATGTTGATAATAAAGAAGGTGCCTCCTACAAACCTTGTATCCGAATCACTGACACTACACATGCACCACATTCACCACAGTACACCTCTTACATTAACCCCCCTGTCATCATCTACACATGCCCAACCGTCAACCTTAACCCCCGTTCTGCCACACTGCACACAAGCCGCAACTTTCACTTCCCGTAACACCCCCGCACCTTGACTACTGCTTGAAAATGGGGGTATTCGATGTGTAGGCTATTTAAGGCCTAACATTATTACTGTTCTTCCATCAAGATATTTGTGTCCATTCTTCTTGCCTGAACTCGACAAATAATTCGAGGTTCACCAATCAGCCTGGTCATCATCAGCCATGATCTCTCCACTGCTGGATGAAGATTTGTCGCCATCTCTTGATGGTCGCGCGATGCAACAGTCCACCTGGCTCACGCGCACGAGCAGATCTCAACGCATCATCTCTGCAGTGGACTACCTCTTGGGCTGCCACTCGTTCGCTAGTCTTGCCCACCAGCCACTATCCCCTCCGGGGACATGTTCTGCCCAAGCCCACTGTCTGTTTCTGAACAGTTATGTAGAGATATGGATATTGCCGTGTATAATGGTTAGCACACTGGACCTGTTAGCACACTGGTTGTTCGCAAGTTTCTTGAATCTCTCCGCCTCTGTCCACACAGCAGTGTAAACAATGGGTAGACCACAGTCAATTGTGCAGTAAAGTGGCCAAACACTCAAAAAGGGCAGTTTCCAAACCCTCTATGGGTCCCGCAGGCCACTGTCAACGCTCAACATATTTCCGAGGAACACCATTCGCCAATAACTTCGTTTTAAACATTAAAATTACTCCAACTCCTTCCATCTGCTGCACCAGTTCTGTGGAGCACCTCCAATGGTGTTGCGGACAGCAGTGGTCCACGTTGGGAAATATTGCACCTGATGGTGGCTCTCTTGGGCTCCCTCAAATAGGGGACCTTCCACCAGCAGTGTCATGAAAAAGCAGTTGTGGGACTGCACCTTTGCCTATGTGGACGTGTCACGTTTAAAAGTAAGGGATATGATTTTGGGCGAAGCTAAACGGAAGGAGGAAGTTCCAAGCAGTGGCCGAGAGGGAACACCCTGCCCATTGAGTGACAGCAAGAACGAAGAGAAAGGACGCGGTGGTCTCTATTGTACATCCACCTCACCTGAACAAACGGCGAGGAGAGGCTCGCAGCACCCACGCAATTGCACAATCAGGCGGTCAGGTGTCTGACCTTCAAAGAAAAGCTGTGAAACTCCAACTGTTGAATTTGCTCATGCAATGTTGCAGTGAATGGCGGGCCACAACACAATCGCGCAGACCTCCCAAACGGTTCCCACTTTAGTGAGGGTGACGAGTTTACATTTCCCACTATTAAATTACGGTTGCCTGCAGCTGATTTAGCGTTAACCTAATGCAGCCTTCACCATCGCTGGAACATACAGATGTGTTGTAAATTGCCCCACACAGCCATCTGGAATTGTGTAAACAGCCCCCAACGAGTGGATGTAAAGTGGAGATTAGAGAGGTGCCGGATAAAATCTCGCATGTTTGGAAGATTGGGTTTTGTCCTGCAAAACTTGGCCTGCTGTCATAATTTCCACACACTGGGCAGCTGGGTGGGCGAGTTTAACGCAACACTGGGGCCATGGGAAAACAAGATAAAGGTGCAAGCCTGCAATTATTCACACTTTTGCTGGTAGAAGGCCCTCCGCTAAGATGGAGTTGTAGAGATGCCACATCTAGAGGCTTTTTTGGCCTATTCTTCCAAGCTGGCCCAGGAGTCATGCAAGAGGTGTGAGTACTCCTACTTGAGCCCACCACGTGCGAATTGCAGATCCACGAGCTTGCGGTGGTACCTTGGGTGAACAGAGGTCAGAGGAGGACATTTTAACGAATCCTTTGGCCCATATTTTCAACTGCCGTTGCCGGGAGCCGGGGATTTTTGCAAATCAAGTCCGGTGTGCTCGCCACACGATGGAAGTGTCACCATAGCCCATGGACCATAAGGGGAAACTTGAAGATCAGCATTTGTAGGCAAGGCTTTAAGGGAAATGTGATTAATGCAGAATGGATGATTTAGCGCTCAGCTGTGGGGGGGGGGGGGGGGGCAAATATATCTCAAGTGAAAAACGTATGAGCTTGCAAGTTTTGATTTCAACATCCACATTTCTGAGTTGGGCGGCTCACACAAAAGCTTTCCGATTGAGCCAACGTTTGTTTTAATGATTGTAGTCCTTCAAAACAGGAAAGCGCACCCACTCCCAACGCTCTAACCTTTGACCAGAGGAAGAAACGTGTCCTTCATTTATTGTACCTGAATTGAAATATGTGAAAATTCAACATGTTATCCTGTTTGCAGAAATTCCGAAAAAGGAGTAAATCCTTACGTGCTTAAAAGAGTACTGTACACGCAAATGGGAGATCCATTTAAAATACAAAACATCAGCAAAAAAGAGGGCACAATCAGAGTGTGTGACGCTGAGTATGGGTTTTTTCTTAAAGAAAGCCCTGCATTTTCAACAGTAAACAATGAAAGATTACCCTGTTCCTTTTTTTTTACTTTGATCTGATGGGTCTGGTCTCGTGTAATAAATCACTGTTATCGGTTTTGGCGCCATCCGTGGTCATTTTCTATCCACTGCTGCTTGAAAGCCTTACAATTTCTAATACCATAACCTTCTGTCCTCTGAAATCAATTTCCATGGACATGTGGCCTGATTTATTTTGAGTTTTCAGCAATAATTCCAGGTCTTCATTCCTTAAAGTATTTTCTTACTAGTTGCTTGCTATAGCCACTTGTAGTCATTCATTTTCGTGCTTAAACATAATTTGTCACTCGCCCCATCCGTGGGCATGCTTTATAAAATTGGCTTCGCAACAGCATGAATGTGTTGTGCTTGTACCAAGGAACTTTTTAAATCTTTTATATTAAGTTCGCGTGCTTGCGTGCTTGCTTGCTTGCTTAGGACCGTGCAAATCTTTCGGTCGTTTTTTAACCCACTTCCCGTGATCCAATCGAGCTGACATTTTCCACACAGACTCGTTGTGCCAGACAATTAATGTTCGTGAAAAAAAATTCCCAAAATTTTACACTTTTTAGGCAAAAAAAAATATTTTACATATATTCAAAAGAACTCATTCTTGGCTTTGGCTGAACGTCGCAGTATAAGAGCCCAGAGCGTAACCCCTCCACAGGCCGTGGCGGAGTAGCGCAGTTGGTAGCGCCCTCGCTTCCCATGCCAAAGGTCGTGGGATCGATCCCCGCGTCCTCCACAGGCGAGTATATTTTTAAATCCTTTATATTAAGTTCGCTGCCACGCATATAAAGGATTTATAGTGAAAAACTTTGTTTTTACGGGTTATACTTATTACACTTCCACCTCTACAGTATCCGGCATTTTTTGTGTGATTCCTCACATTTCTACTCAACCTATTTGTCCCCCCTCTGGACGCAACGGCTCTACCAATATCGAGACGCCCTTTTTTCCACGGATTCTTTTTTTTTAAATGGAACTATTGGCATGGGTTGCGGATAATTGGCTCGATAAGCCTGCAGAAATTATACGAAATAATGGCATATCTGTAAACACGTCACACTCGTAGCGTTGCACTCTGTGGCACATTGTTTAGACTTGCCTAATGCGGACAATCACGCCTGTTTATTCAATTAAGTGCACCCAGACGGAATGTGATAACGAGCGTTAGTTACTCATTGTTAATGCCCATTCAGGATGTGATGTTTCAGTTTGATATAACAAAAGAGGGAGTCATGATAGAAAACAAAATTATACATATATATACAAACCATTTTTTGTACGCAATTTTGTATTCAGGACGTTGTACAGATGATCGTTTTGGTCGTGTGCACGTGGTCAGAAGAATTGTTTTTATGACCAATGGGAAAATTCACATTGTCTAATCTCTCACAATTATGAAAATTAAGAAAACATTCTTAAACAAATTTTTGTTACAAGAGAACTTGCTTATCAGTGACATCAAATAAATGTCATTGTGTCATTGTGAAATGTTTAATTTACCATTTATAAGATAACAAGTTGACTTAAAGCTTTCGTGACTGCATGAATTCATATTCTTGGGTCTTTCGGTAAAGTCACGTAGATAGGTGACTTTATCGAAAGACCCAAGAATAAGATAACAAGTGTTATAAAACGTGTTGGTACACAAAATAATACCACTTCTCAGAACCCCAATGTACCAGCAACATTTTGGAAAGGAATAGCAGTGAACATGTGTTGCCAGGATGATTAGGTTTCACGCCAAGACTCCAATTCGACCACGGAAGATAATATATATATACGTTTATAACATTAAGGGATTGCTTTGAGACTACACCGTGCCAGTTATGCTTGTTGGAATGCGCACGGTGATTTTCCCCCCCCCCCCCGAGTATATTATATATACACGTCTAAATATGCCGCAGATAGTAAGACCATCACTTATTCGTATAACAATAAAGCTAACTTTATTTTTTTTAAACACCATAATTACTGTATATAAAGCATAATGCTGCATTTCAATAAATCATCAGCCATGATCAAACCGCTGATGGATGAAGGCCTTTCCAAACCATCGCCATTCCTCACGGCCCTGCGATGTGGCAATTCATCTCGCACGTACACACAAGCTGATTTCATCATTCCATCTCTGCGGTGGATATCCTCTTGAGCACATTCCTTCTCTGTATGATACAATACAGTACCACACAATACCATACTGTGTATGGTATCGCTGCTGCTGCTGCGATTTGCGCTGTGATCTCCGCGGAACGGGGCCAGAGAATACGTAAAACTTTTGGGGCCTGCAGCGCATTTGCCTCTCAGGAGTCCAGCTCCAACAGTGGAGTTCATTGATCGTGCCCATTCCCCCGCGGTGGCTTTTATCAACTTATATTCTGCCTTGTTCTGGCTGCTCTGCTGCCCGCTAGTCGCTATGTGGTGAGTCCACGCGTCAAGATACTAGATTGCCAAAGCAAGTCGTTTACTCTGAACTCCACCATGGTAAAAGGGTCCTCAGGAGGACAGAAGAATAGGTTCAAGGACGTCCTTAAAGCCTCATTTGACACAGACATCAATTCGTGAGAGTCGCGAGCTCAAGATCGCACTAGCTGCAGGAGAAGCATTCGGGTTGGCATTGTGCATTTTGAGTCACACTGGCAAGCATATCAGGAAGCCAAACAGTTAATGCTACCCCCATCCCCTCCCTTTGATGCTGCTAATCCTGCATAATGCACGGGCATAATATGACTTTGAAACCCCCCGCCCACCTCCTACGCATTTCCCATAAATATGCTAAATTCCTCTTGATATGCAAATTCTTTTGTCAAGGACGCTCTTCTTCCCCCCTCCAACCCAGCTTAAATATACGCTCCAAGCTTGGTGGTGTTTCATTCTTCACCTGAGGACGGCTGCTTGCGTTGTGGCCGAAACGTCGTGAGAATTATTTTATTATGTTTTTTTATTATTATTTTATTACTTCCCTTCTACGTGACTTTACTGAAAGAACCAAGAAGATGAATCCCTGCAGTCACGAAAGCTTTAAATCGAAATTTAGTTCAGGAAAACTCTGCATGACTCATTTTTCCCTTTTCCTTGAGCATGTCCTCCCATTTTTTTTATATTTGTATGCGTCTTGATTTTATGGGTAGGACTACCTTTGTTAAATGTATACTGTAAAGTGTTGCGATGCCCTCTTCAGTGGGGGCGAGTTTTTACTCAGTAGCAAATAAGACGCTGAACTCAGCCCAGTAGCAAGTCAACTCGCTCTGTCATTGGATTTACAACGGATGTGCCACGCAAGACCCATAATTGTGACTTGTACCTTAACTCAAATGTCATTTTGCTTGATTCCAGAAGAGATCCTCGTTGGGCTATTATCCATCATGAACACTGTTCGTGGCATATCTGCACTGTATGAAGCCGACTCTTTTTAACGCCACTGGGGAAAAAATAACATTTAAAAAAAGCTTTGATGGACATTAAATTGCTTGTTGATTGTCCCTCAAACAGGAATCGGCCTTGGTACATTTGGTACCAAGAAATGCTCTTCAACTCATACCCGAGGTCAACTGCAGACACATTTGCAAGTGCGAGTTGCAACTACGATTTGACAACTGCGAATTTGCGAGTGTAATTTATGCTGTGTAATTTTTAACTCATGCTTTTATTCTTTCTCTCCGTATTATTCTTTTGCGGTTGCTCGTGTTCATGATTTGTTTGATGTGTCTTACCGAGGTAACTACCTCTCAAAACTTTCACCGTTGACAACCAACTTCGACCCGGACACCTGTGCAAAAAAAGCTTCAAAGGTCAACGGATTCTTCCGGCTTCAATCGATTGTCTGTGTCTCTTCCTTTTGTTTACGCCACGCTTGATGATAGTACGCGGCTTCTCATTCATTGTCTTGGCCACACATGGTAAGAACTGCAGCTGTTCCACTTTGTAAAGCTGAGGATTATTATTTTTTTGCACCGTGTTGGTCATCATGTCTCGAATACCAAAATTTGATTTTTTGCGACGGTGTTCATTTTTGTTGTTGCAAATGTAGATAAATATATATATATATTTTACTGTGGTGGCAAAAAAAGACTCCAGCTCAGCAGTGAAGATAAGGGCTAAAAGGTCGCGGTGAAACCACTGAAGCTAAAACAACGCACACTCACACATGATAATGAAATAATCTATTTATTCTGTACCAGTTGACACCCGTTAGAGTGTTATGAAAATACAACATATGATATAATTAGATACAGATTGTGAACATAATCATGAATCTTCCATTGACAAGACAGTCAGTAGTAATACATGACATTGTACCTTTTTAAGAGGAACACATTTTTTTAGATTGTAACCTTGTGATTCCATCTGTCATTTTAAGAGGGACTGTGGAAGCAATGCATTTGCCCTTGTGCATTTTTGTAGACCCACATAATACATGTGTACACGGATATATATGTCTGTGCAAGCTTGGTACAATGATATTACATCGTGATAGCAAAGCAGTCAATGCAGTATCTTCATATATTTTTTAAACATAGCAGCTGGTGTAATCTCGCACACACGATACAATGTTAATTCCAACGTGGAAGGAGAGCCTCCACAGTTTGAGATATTTGGTCGGAACATGGATCGCACAGAGCCAAACATTCCCCGTGTGGCCTTCATATGCTGTTGGGGCAAGTGCTGTTTGCGAGCGCCTGTGAAGGTTTGTACGTATGTACTGTATGTTGAACTTTTTTCGCACCGTACGTAGCCAACCGTGCAAAATCGGAGGTGCACAAACACGTGGAGTGGTCAGCACCACGTCACGCCACCGCATTGTTACTCACTTAAGGCCAAGTTGATCTAGGGGAGGCCCAGAACCGGTTCTGATACCACTCGCCACAGGTGAGTCACCTGGGTGCGCAGGGCTCGTCACACAGGAGAACAGCCAACTCGTCAGCCGATCGTACACCTCCGCACGCACACGCCAATGTACAATTGTTGGTGTTCGTGATGTAAGGTCACGTGTCGAGCGCATGGCCATTCCCTCCCAAGCTGCACTGTTCAGATAAACGATTGGGCGGTCGTGAATTGTGGTTGCAACCCAGCCAAGATCGGCCACACGCGGGGCTGACACTGTTAACGTTCAGACGGAAGATTTTTCCGGACAAAGTGGTTGCACTTATTTTGTGTCGTGTAAAATGAAATGCCCGGGTTGATGCCTTCATTTGGAATGCCTGTTGTGGTGGTGTGGGAGGGTGTGAGTCCTGTAAGTCGGACATGAGGAGCATGGTGGTCTCTGACGAGTAGAATTCCACACCTCTTGACTCTGTAACACTTTAAAAATGGTAATTGTTCCCAATTTATGTAATGTTTCACAAACTACTATGTTTAATCATGTACTTGGTTCTTTCGGTAAAGTCACGTAGAAGGGAAATAGTAAAATAATAAAAATAAAACATAATAAAATACAATCCTCACGACGTTTCGGCCACAACGCAAGCATCCGTCCTCAGGTGAAGAACAGGGCTGTCGGAAAGACAGCGTTTGAGTGAACACCACCACGCTTGGCAGCGTATATTTAAGCTGGGTTAGAGAAGGAAAGCGCCTTGACAAAATAATTTACATATCAATAGAGGAATTTAGCATATTTATGGAAAATGCAGATATGGGATTAGTCACTACTTGTGGAATGTGTAGGTGATGGGGGGGGGGGGGTCTCAAAGTCATATTATGCTCGTGTATTATGAAGGATTAGCAGTAATAAAGGGAGGAAGTAGGATTAACAATGAATAAAGTGAGGGAAATTTTAATAGTAAGGAGCTGCAGCAGCCAAACCACCACGTAAAAAACTAAAATATAAAATGCATCAATATCATCAATATACTCTCCAATAAACTGAGCTACTAACAGTAAGTCATACATTACACGTCTACGTCGCAAAAAATATAATATGCCTCCAACTAAACTTTTTTCTTACATCACACGGATATACCCCGTACTATACACTGCCATAGACAAACCTAACATTAAATTATACACTGCGTTACTATACACCACCTTAGACTATACATTGTAATATTACACTATGTAAAGCATACACTATGTGTGCTTTTGTAACAATTATATTTTAAAATAATTTGATTTATACTAACAAATCATATATTTTTAAAAATACAATTTTTGGTGTTTAAATAATGCCCATCTGCTGCTATTTAAAACGTATGGTGGAAATGTCTGTGGGTGGGTTCAGTTATTTTAAAACAATGTTTTGGGCATGACCCAACAACAGATTGTAATCTGTAGGTTTACCAGCAGCATGGGTTGTAAGCCCAGCCTTGTTTTTTTATCATTCATCCAGTTTTCCATCTGTGTTTTTCCAACGAAAATGTAAAACGAAATTATAGTAAAATAATTCTGACTGCTGTGCCCTCCCTATAAGTCTTGTTTCTCCCTCCATAGGAGCTATTATAATTCAGAATTTGGGTGTTGCCATAAATACTGGGATGTTTTCACAAGGTGACAGTTGAATGCATCTGTGATGATGAAGCCTCAGATAATTGAAACAAGTCTACTGAGTAAAACAAACCTTTAAATATTTCCCACAATTACGATGCAACAGGGGATTTGGCTTTCTGTATACAGTGTTTAATGAATTATCCTTAAGATGACTGATTAAAGCTATGAATCCGTGGGAATTGAGGGGGCATCAGCATTTTTTTCCCGAAGATAAGTCCACTCAGATCCGCTTAGGGATGTCCCTATGCAAAGGCGTGCATTCTAAAAACTAAACTTTTTTTAATTTTATCAGGTAAGGCCCACTGAGCCATATAGCTCTTTTTCATAAAAGACCTGACCACAAATGACATCTCAACGAAGTGGCTTATCACGTAGACATGTATAGCAGCCAAATAATGGAAATGAATGTTTCTAAATGTGGAGGGAAAAACCGGAGGACCCGGTGAACCACGGGGAGAGAGACATGTCAACTCCACATATACAGGTGTCAGGGTTGGGATCGAACCCACGACCTCCGGTATACGTGGCGAGACAGTTAATATCTGAAAACCATTGCATTGGCACTTCATGTATATAGCTAGCACCCTGGCAGTGATTGGATATATAACATACAACTGTATTAACCATGCAAGCATCACACATCTTACAACACAACTGTGTCAGCCAAAAAAGGAGTTGCCACATGTCAAAATGCCACTCTTAGCCAAGCAATGAATTATACCATGTTAAGCTTCAATCATCTTTTCCCTATTGTTTGATTTATTGCCATTTAATTTTCCACAAACTCTGAACCGAACAATTAGAAACACACTGCATAACTGAATTATAAACTGTGTGTATGTTTTAAAACAAGGCAGCCTATCGAGGCAGATTGGGACATCGATCCGACTGTTGGATTCTTCGATCAGTTGCTTTAGTTTGGTTGATTTGAAATATGGTCTGGTGTTACAAGCAATTGCAGTGACCCATTCAAGAGTTTAACTTTTTGGCCACAGCTAACAAGAAGAGCAATATCTGACCTGGCATGGCGCCAACTCTCACTATTACCAACCCGCCACAACAACGGTAGGTTTTCATCCGTCAGTGGATTGGAAAATGACTGCAATCATTACTATACTACACACATTACACGTACGGTATATACACAATCTACATTCATAATATACACACATAGAGCACAAAGACAATGTCCCCGTGCAGCTCTAAATGCTGTTGTGACACGTTCTCTTGAGTTCCATCCATAGACACGCACACATATAGTGTGCACATACACGATAGAGGTCTGTCGATGGGGCCATACTTATTGTGGTTACTGGACTTGGCGTCGGCATGACCGGACATTGTCCTTTAATTATTAATTTACTTATAAACTGCCAACACCTACATTTTAAAGTGTAGACCCCGATGTGCTTAGCTAGATTGGACAGCACACGAACGACGCATTCACGCAAGCACCCGATGCTCCGTTTTGAAGTTTTAATATGAAACATCTTTGAATTGTATTATGATTTGAATTAGATCATTGTATTTCTTCATTAAAAGCTTACATCATTTTACATCTGGAAGACTTCATTGAAAACGACATTTCGTGTGAATTTTCTATCATCGTTAAGTAGATGGCCTTGCTGGGGGTTCGGTTCGGTTCGATGCGGACTTTCACCTGTTTGGGATTGCGGGATGGAGATAAGGCGACATAGAGCTGCTGGCTGTGCGAGAAGACCGCCGCCTGCAGATCGATTCCAACACGATCGACCGTCTGTCCCTGTGCCTCCGTCGTTCATGCAGGGGGCGCGTAGGTTTGCAGCGCCCCCTGCATGAAAACGACGGAAAGTGCAGCGTTCATCACAGATAAAGTTGTGCGCTTATATAAGCGTATACTGTACATACTATATGTATATCTCTCGCCGGTCCCAAAAATGAGTGGTTTTTCCCTACAGGAAAAACTAAAAACAGGAATAAAATGTATAAAAGAACAAGAAAATCACTTAAAAATCGATTTAGTTGAAGTATGTAGCTGCAGTTACATACACGTATGTTTCCAATGCTAAAGGGGCATTGCCCATAAAAGCCATATGGCATACAGAAAATGTTACAACCAAAAAGGGGATGATATAAAACCGCGAATTTTTTAATGCTTTTAGGGGTGCAAACACGCGAACAGTGTCATGTGTAACATGTGCTGCAACACAGAACACAAACCACATGGATGATCGCAACTTTAAATGTTTGCAATGCTATGTTAGACAAAACCAGAACAAAATTCCAGCGATTTGAAACATTTACAATCCAAATCCCAAAAACACATTGTTCTATAAACGTACACTTTATAAAATTGTTCCGTTTTGTTGCCGAGTAACGCACGATTTCGAATTTGTAAAATACCAAAAGTAATTGTAAAACAGCAAAGCCCAGACGTGCGATAACGATAAGCTATTTACATTTGTAGCATTGATTCAAAGACCTATTGTCGGGACAACCGTTCCAAGTACGTCATCACCCGCACAGGCTAGAGATGAAAATCTGTTCTCCTCTGCGATGAATGGCAGTAGTATTTTATTGATGCGATGACAAGCAAGTGGGAAATAGGGTGAAGATGACATTGCTTGCCATTCAAAAATATAAAGGATCATCGCCAAATGGTGGTCAGAGTACACAAAGCATGCTCTTTTGGAGAGAAAAAAAACCCATATTTGGGATGTATTCTTCCCTGGCAGTGGACAAATATGAAACCTGACTTACAAAACCCTGACTTTGTAAGATGAAAAAATACATACTTTTCTTTAGTTCCACATTCTTTACACTTAATTTGACGATTAACTTCTATAACCTAAACCTGTTTTAAAATGAAATTAAATAGTATAAAAATGAAATTAAACAGTATTTAAATTTTGTTCAACAGTTGCTCATAAATCATAATATACATGAAGTTGTTGTTATGATGGCATAGAGCTATTCGTTTATGGTTATCCAAATTCATTTCGCGAATGGGAATTGGGAAACTTCTATTAAATATGCTCTAGTTCGCCTGAAGTTATGAGAAACATTTGGAACATGGCACAACTAATTGATGAACATTAAAACTTTTCTACGGTTCCATGATAACTTTCATATGTATCCAATGTCCAACATGTTTCAGTATGTCCACAACAAAGCTTTAATGCACTTATTTTGGGATAATTGTTGTTTTTAGGGGAAAGCCACACTGAGTCATGTGACTCTTTTTTCAGGATGGTCCAGCAATGGGTTTGTAGTTTTTAATTTAGTTTGAAGCCAATTTATGAGTGTTTATATATATGTAGGAGGAAACCAGAGCACATGGAAAAAAAACATCACACACACGAGGGGGGGGGGGGGGGCGGCAACACTATCTAAAGATCTGGTGAAAGGCACTCCCACAATCCAGAGACAGTAACGAATGACCAGTGTGTGTGTGGGAGCTGGGTCAAAGGATGTATCGGATAATACTTTTGGACAAATGGTGGGATATTGATTTTGACAAGTGAAGCTTAACAGAGCCAGATGGGCTAAAAGGTGAGCTTTTTTCACATGGAACAAAACAGCTGCACTTTGATTGCCATGGAGTACCCTCCCCCGCAAAGAGCACAGGCAAGGCAACACCCAAAGTTATCCAAACAAGTCAGATACACAGCATGCACCACGATAAGAAAGGACATTCCAACACACGGGCAGCTGTATAATATCATATTTTTGGAATAAGAGTGGGGTGGAGAAAAAAAAAAGTGCCGCTCTCACTCATAGCTCGTCATGTCTGTCATGAGGCTGGCTTTGTGGTGGTGGCCGGGTTTGGTGCATTTTCTCATTAGGGGCAAAATGACCGCCGCCAGCGCTTTGGGGCGCACGTGCTGGTAGGAATCCTTCCTCCCTCCCATTGTAAGCAGACGAAACCCTGTGATTCGAATCCCTTTCACTCCACTCCTCCTGCTGCCCGCTATGCTCAGCGTCATCGTTGTCATCGTAATCTTCTTCACCGTCCCCTGCATCTCTGTCGTCGGTGTCGGCTCCATTCGGTTTACGGTTCTCGGCGAACCCCGGTGATTCGGCATCCATGATGGCCAGAAAGTCCAGATTTTGGCGTGACGGAGGCCATGTCTTGTCTGGCAGAACAGCTGGGGAAAACAAATAGGGTGGGTTGGTGGCATTAAATACGTCAGTCTGCAACCAGCCACAATGATATATATTAATTTATTCCATTGCTGCATTTGAGCAATGTGCTTTTAAAATAACTTTGCCGGATGTTGTGGTCTTGTTAGATACAGCTTGAAAAGCTTTAGTTTGTTTTATTGCCTTTCCAATTCTCAACATCTGCGTATTGTTATGAAACTCAATGTTCTGTGTTTTGATATTAAATGAAAGCATTCATTATATTCTCCTCTTGCCTACAGCAATATGTTCAGGAGTTAAATGCCAATATCGAGGTCCGATAGCCATAAGAGGACTTCAGAATAATCCGTGTCATTTTTCTGTTCCTCCTCCTCCGTTAAAAGGAGCACAGGCCACAGTGGTTTACTAAACGGTCCCATAGTAAACCACTGCAGTCTGCGGATTTGGATACAAATTTAATGGAAATGAGCAACGTTTTTGTTTTAATGGCACTGCCCAAAATGTCGTTTACTGTTGATATGTGAAGCCATGCAAAATGAAAGGAAACCCACTCCATCAATTGACACGGAACTTCGAAAACACAAGCCGAGAAAAGTGCTCTATGTAAACAAAAAGCACTGTTAGAGACCTGAACAAGTCTATAATTACACATTAAAAAATCAAATACACTTTGGCTCAGACATCCATTCAGAGTTAGATCGTGCTGTAATCTACCAAGGGTTTATGAAATTGATGCTGCAGAGAGGCTATTCGCATAAACAGCGACTGGAGCGTGGCTGTTAATTACTGCATTCACAGTGCTTTCACCAGCCACACTTATGATGAAGACTTGAGAAGACCAGGTCAGTGAATCGAACCACAGAATACAACCTGTTTTCCATGGCATGAATCCTGAGTTCATTCACATATTTACGTGCTGTAACTACTTACTCCCGTAGTCACAGAGAAGCAACACAATGTAAGAGCATGGCACCGAACGTCTAAAAGTATTTGGCATAAAAATGGTCATGCTTTGTTCGTCCAATAATAATGAGTTTCATTTATAACACACACAAAATATGTGCAGCCGTCTCGAATGCAAATCAGAGGTGCTACAGTTAAAGTGACAAGAAAAGGAAGTGGTTTTTCCCCCACAAAGAATCTATTGGAGAAATAGAAGGCTCTTTAAAATAAATTGTGTCATGAAATGTGGCATCAGTTGAGGAATAAAAGAGGCTTTTATTGTTTACTTTAAAATTCTATCAAATGCTGTGCAAACAGCCTTCATGACGGTGGTGCCAAAGGCAACACACTGAGTATGGGTGGAAACAACTCCTTGCCAGAATGTTGTAATTTTTTATTTCTTCTCAAACTACGAGAACATTCTTCCGCTACTTTTCCTTACCAATTGAAAACATCAAGATTATGGTTCAATACGACTTCCGCTAATGTCAAAAAAGTCACTCATTACATTATTAACAATAATATATCCTGCAATGTGGCTCAACAGTATGGCGAGCAGGTCATAATCAGAAGGTTGTAAGTTCAAATCCTGGTTGGGGTCGACTCAATGATCCCACAGGGGTGGATGAAATGAGCATCGTGTGGAGAAGGTAACAGTGGTTGTCTTATGGATGGACTCGCCATAAAAATGTAGAAGTTTTACAACTGGCTCAGGGTTATAAACAGATGTGGGCTGCCGCAAATCTCATTTGAGCAGGACATCATTTTGATTTTGAAACAATAATCGAAGGATTACAGTACAAAGTACGATTTTGTTGTTTTGAGTTAGAAACTGGATGAATCTTAATAGAAAGTGTTTTGTTGAAATTTTATAGCAATGCAATATTTCAAGTTTTCGTAAGTTTCACTTCACCAATTTCTGCCTTTTGGACAAGTACTTGTAGTAACAGTGGTCCTTAACACCTCAGGCCATATTGGCAAAGTGCCAGTACAAGAGATTCGCAAACGCTAGTTTAATGAGGGGAGGGCAGGGAGGTAAAACATTCCCCGATCAGGACAACTTTATACTTTTGCATGCTCCCATGCTGTGGAAAAAATATATGCAAAGGAAAGAGATTCTATAAACGGGTAACATTCTGCATAAATGAAATTTTAAACGTGTGCTGTTTGAAAAGGAGTTACACATCGGTGGCGATGCGGGGAGGGACAGTGTTGTCCAGAAATCAAAGCACCCTCAAAAAAAGTGGCTCATTCCATCACTAAGTGAAAACATGTGGGTGTACAACTCGGACGGCTTGCTGCGATACACGGAGGCTAATTTTACTGACTGTGAATCAGTGCAATTAGTACTATTTTCCCTTCGCTTTTTTTACCGTCAAATATATTCATCATTGCCCTTGAGAATAATTTCCCCGGCCACTAATTTTGCATTCAGAGAGTTTCCTGAAATGCCTAGACTACTGGCGGAAATGCAGCAAAATACAAAGGAGTATGATTTTCCCATTTCTTGAGTCATATACTCGGATGTATTGCACATGCGCTGTGTGAGCTTAGACTGAAGTTATTTTAAGAAGTCAAAAAGGATGACTGACAGTTTTACCACGTGCTAAGTGGAACTTTCCCCTCGCTTAAATTAACCTATTTACTCATTGCAGCTACAGCCATACAATAAACTGCTAAAAAAAAATTCTAATTCCCTAAATGAAGCTCATCACTTTGTGACATGTCTGAGCGGGAGCACGTTTTCCACTTGTTGCAGAGGTTTGTGATGTTAGCACAGTGGCCACCCTGGTTAATACTGTGGGTATAATAACTACAAATATAGGCCAACTGCTTCACAGTGGACATTTAAGATCCCGTGACGTTATTCTGCAAAGAGTATGCGATGTGTACCAGCATCACGGTCCAAATTAGCCACGTGAAAAATTACTCAATGACTTAATTAGGTAAAACCACACTAAACTGTTTTTATTTTACCAGATAAGGTCCACTGAGCTATACAGCATTTTTTTCAGAAACGATCTAAATGATAGCTCAGCGAAGCGGCCTATCCAGTGGAAATTATAACAGCCAAATACGCTAAAAGAATGCATCTAAATGTGGATGGAAAAACCGGAGGACCCAGAGAAAAATCCATGCGACCACAGGGAGAACTCCAAACTTACAGGCGTCAGGGTCGGGATCGAACCCATGCATGAACTTCTGTATACTAGGCGAGCGGGTTAACATCTTTCCACCGCAGCGCCCAACATCACCCTCTACTGGCAGACTATACCCATCTGCGAAACACTGCGTCTTTGTGATAGCCTTGCGCTATAAGAATGGCACAAAAAACGATGTGAAGGTTTCTAACACATGCCGCGTTAATATCCTGATAGCCAAATAGTCACAGTGGTATCATTAGGTTATCAGATAATATCATGGTGCTCCTTCAGATCCATACCAAGAACGACCCTAATACTCAGACGACAGCTGACCTTTCAGACACTCCACTCGAGACAACACTTGGTGTTCATGATACATCGCTGATATTTTTTTGTCCAAACCTGTCGGCTGTAGGTTTCCAAGCCGGATACTTGTGAGCCACATAGAGATGGCAGAGCCGGTGAGTGGCTTGTCAGATTTGGGAAACGCGTAGACCTGTCCTGCGCCCTTGTGTGGGTTCACCAACACCAACTCCGGAGGGTTGGCTGTCCTCGGCAAGTATGTCTCCAGGATTTCCAAGCCCACTGGGTTGTCCACACTGCATACAAGAGATATAAGAAGCACATACCATGTTGTTTGTTTTACATGTGGAGACAAAGGCGGAGTTTGGCAGGGGTTCTCGCTTTGTCCATCACATTAGGCATCGAGGGTGGATATAATTCATGTTTAATCTTAATTGTAAACTACTGAAAATAAATTAAAGGTGCCTAGTTTGGGGGGGGCGCTGCCTATCCCGCCCCCCCCCCCCAAACTCCATCTATGTGTGGAGACCAGAAAATGCACAAGAATCATGTGCAACCCTTTGTCAATACACGACTGGATGACAGCCTCCCCACGCCATGTCGTCCATGAGGGTTGTTTAGACCGTACTTCACTATGCTGTGCAGTGTGCGTTGATGAAGGGAATGATTCAGATGTTAAACGTCCACTCATGTTCGAGCCATCGCCAGGAATTAAACTCAGGTTCCCCCGGCTCATAGTTCAGAATGCTCATCATTGTGCCACCGCTCCACCCAGACAAGTACGAAAATACGAACGTTTCCTATATCGTGCCGAGTACAATACAGACCAGCAGCGCACCACATGAAATACATGTCTGGTTTAAAACATGACATTTTGGAAGTTTTCTAAAGATTTACATTTTTCCCAGCATGCAGTTCACAGGGAAGTGAGCTCCTAGCCGTAGACCCAGCATACGCAAAGGTGCGCTCCCAAAAGTTGACTATTTATAGGAGGCTAATTAAATGAGACACTGGTGGATATCCTGAATAGAATCACTCTATTCAAACCTGCAACAAGATGATTCCACAATTTATTTTCCAAGTAGCTGTGCACAATGTTAAGGAATGCTCACGAGTGTGCCAGATGCATGCAGCGTAGCCTAGTTTTCCTAAAGGCGATGACACGCTTCCGGTAACGTGTCCGGTAACGTGTTCATTATATTGCTGAAATGTCTCAATTGTCCTGGGAAATGCAACTAAAATTAGAAGAAGAAAATCCAAGTCAAACTCGTGGTTTTGTCGAAAACGATTCACTCTACACTTCTCTTGATGCATCTACCCTCACACTGCTGGACTTTGGATCTCCCCCTTCCATCAACTCGATTACCAAATGAATCCAAGCTTGTTCAATTCAAGAAACATATGAACTGTTATCTATATACACCTATAATAGTGAAAGCGTTTTTTTTGCTGAACACAAGGTGTATCAGGATTTTGGGTCTATGCTCAGTAACTGTGACGAAAAAATCAACGTAAAACATCTTCTCGGCTCAAGATTGATCAGGTTGACTACAGCGTGGAATGGATACGCGATGGGGCAGATGCGTGCAGGCATTACGTGTCCATCCAGCAAGCCGTGCTGTAAGCCAGAGCCCCGCTCCGAGCTGCGGCTTCCAGTGTACGCATGGCTGACACGGAGGCTCCATCGCGGCCTCCAACAAACAGGATTAAGAGAGGCCGGCCGACACGTAGCAGCTCCGGTAGCAGCGACACGCTCAGCTCTGCCTGCAGGACAAGCGTTAAATGTCGCGAGTTAAAATGTAACGCGTTTGTACGTGCCAAAGAGGAAAATGCTCCCGAGAGAACAACAGACGTGAAAATTGAGGGACGATGTCGTCCTTCAATTTTAAAGCCGTGGTATGATGCGGGACAGCGACAGAAAGGGAAGATCATTCAGACACTGTCTCCCCGACAGACCTGGTCTTCACCTGAGGACGGCTGCTTGCGTTGTGGCCGAAACGTCGTGAGAATTATTTTATGTTTTATTTTTATTATTTTATTACTTCCCTTCTACGTGACTTTACCGAAAGAACCAAGAAGAAGAAAGGGAAGATCTTCATCCAGCAGTGGATTAATCATGGTAAAGGGTGATGATGAGTAAACGTTTATGGTACTAAAGTGGGGTAACATGAGCTCGAGTTTGTTTTGTTTTATATGAAATATGGCTAAAGATGTTGTATGGAAGATACAAATATAGGCGACTTGATTTGGTTTCAAGTGAATTTTGTATTATGGGCGTTTTCCTTGTGACATGCCCTCATTCTATTTATGAATACATTAGCGTGGCGGTTTAAAAAGAGTCAGAGATGATATCTGTAAGACAATTAAGTTTAATCCAGAGACTTCACTTTGTTCTCCTAATCAGCGGAACCACCACGAGGCGATGCCGAGTTGTTAGTGGTGCGGCACTGAACTAAACTCTCGTTGGGTATGTTTTTTTCTGAAACGGGCATTTAGCTGTTTGCACATTGCAACGAAGCGTACAGGACACAGCTGACACTTTCAATTGCAAATTTGCATGTTGATATGTAAATGCCTGACAAACACAAATTACTTCGGTGGCCAAACAAGGTGCTATGAAATTGATAAGAATGTGCTTTATGAAAGTATTCTACAAAATTCCATTGGAACCTGCATGCAAACAGGCAAGATAACGCTGAACGTTGACATGAAAAAACATTACTGGTGAAAAAATTATACTCGTGTGAATGATAAAATGAACATCTAAATTGGACAGTTTTGTCAATGCAAGTTTACAGGAAACAGTGCATTCCATATAATTAAAACGAACAACAGCGTTATTTAGAGATTTCATAACACAAACGTTTGCGCAAACTTGAAACATGAGTTCATAAACGAAAATGCATTTAAATTTGAAAACTCATTACATGCACTGTTCAGTCTCCAAACGGTAAAACAAACTAATGTACATATATAAAGATGTAAAAGATTAAATAGGTAAATTTCAATACTGTCAACGTGAATGCTGTTGACAATAATTTATTTAATCGGTTATTGTCAACTGCATATAGTGGTATGGAACAATGGTAAGGCTGACTGTGGGATGATGTGGCCAGCCTCATGCATGCTACCACCATTTTCATGACGTTGATGTTGACACACCGCACCAATTTACTTTAAGCTGGGTAAACCTTGGGTAGGTTCAGGGCATTTCCATATATCCATTGCCAAAGGTGTGGACAGCAGGAAATTAGACCTGTACCACTGGGACCATAGAACAAGGCACGCACACCACGATACTACCACCCCCAACGCATGGAAACATGTTATGTAACACTGCTGCGTAGTACATTTCCAGTACAAAATACACATCCGCATTGATATTAAAGATAAAGGAGGAATTTTTAAACGAAACCAAATGTTTGGAATGCCAAGATACTGGTGTGTAAATAATACTTTCAAATAGAAGGGATTGCGAGATAGGGTGGGAAATAATATGGGAGGCTCATTGTTGAGATGCATGTTTGAATCTGCGTAATTTACAAGAGCGGCATACAAATGCAGGCTGGCTGGAGTCGCGGATAGTTTTCACAGTGACATCTGCGCTGATCGGCCGTGGGAACGCAAATGTCTTTAAAAAAGGTTCCCCTCGTTTGAAGACAATTATGGAAGGAATGGCACTGCCAAGTTGAGTGGACCTAACAAGTAAAAACATTGACAAAAAAGGAAAGCCATCACCATTATACAACACAGACACAACACTCGTTTTTTAGAATGCTGATGTTTAAAGTTGGAGCAGAAGAAAAACGATTTAAAAAATGTCAATATGAACTGGGAAATATCCACGCAAACACAACAAAACGTTACTGCATTGTATACACTACTTTTACCACTTTCATTATGTGGCTTTTTAGATCACTAATGGTGTTTATAAGGCCATCACTGCCAGCCACGCGAGTTTAAACTGATTTCACCTCCAGAATGGAACTGAGCCATGGTGGCAGGTGTGACTTACACATCCAAGGCCACACGATCGGTGATGCACAATCCCATCAGAACTTCTCCTCTCAGGGCCTTACTGGCTTCAACAAAGGCTGTGGTCTCTGCAACATTAAATAAAAAAAGCACTTTTTCAATACATCATCATTCACCGTGTATTGATTCGCAGCAGTTTGGATCAGTGTGATTTCCTCTCATATCAAAGCAGGGGCATTTAACCCTATAAAGCTTTTTATTTACAGTCCTTTGTCAATCCACAACTAGAGGAGGCCTCCCCACGGTGGGCCAGTCATGGGGGTTGTTTGACCATATTTTACCAGGAAGGTCAGTGCAGGTTTAGTAAATTGTGGGAGAAGCAAGAACTGTTCAGATATCATACATTACGCCATGTCCGGCAAATCAAATTCAAGCCGGTGGTGACATGGCACATGGCTATGTGGTTTTCGGTTCTGGTGCTGGTTAATATGCCGTGTGTATTAACGAAAAATACCCGCCATCTGCTTAGCAGTGGACATTAAAGAACCCGGGACGTTAATGAAGTAAAGTAGTCCACGTGTGCCAGCTTCATGGTCCAAATGAGCAAAATTTGAAGATCACTTGCAAAAGACATAATTGGGGAAAGTCACGTAGCAACATTATCTCCTGCTGTGAAACTACTGCAGACTGTAATCATCTGTGAAATAGAGTACCTCCGTAATAGCCTTGTGCGATAACGACGCGAATACCAAATGTATTGATGATCTGATTTTATTCGGGTCGCTGGGTCCATAAACAGTGTGTGAACCACTGCACCACAGCTAACCCCCATATAAAGTATTTAGTCGAGTGAAAGTGACTTAGGCTTAAACAGGCTTTGGGCAGTAGTTATTTACTTTGGTAATCCTGTTAGCAGTGAAACATTCCACATTTCAATGGCAGGAGCCAGCCTCTCCAATGGACAACCACTGCAGCGTGATGTTTTTCAGTGATGCTCATTTTATGGATCACAAAGGGATAATAGGCTGAGCAGCTCCCCAACCGTGATTGTAATTCACAAGCGTTTGATTGTGAGTTGGGAACTCTTTTATCTTCTGGAATTGTTTGAAATGTTGGCGAGACACCAGCATACAATGGCATATTTTTGCAGTGACATTAGACCACTTACCTTATAGAGTTAGCACACATTGTGTTCACATTTCATAATGTTCTCTTAGAACATTACTGGGGACATTGACTGTATGAACACTTAATCAAGAGACAGGAAAAATAACCTCAAGGCCACCCACAAGCAAGAAAACACTTACATTTTTTCTATTTATTGTTATTTAAATCCAGAAGATGAAACCCAAACCTGCAGCTACAGGACCAGATGGTTGTATTTTAGAAGCTTCAATAGGTGAACACTCCAAATTGAGTCACTGAACAAACATTTGAAGGAACTCCAAAAACAAACAGTTACTCTGCATATAAAATGCTTTTAAGTTGTTACGTTGGCCTGAGTTTGTAATAAATCTAGTGCTCTAGGCACGGCTCACCAGCAGGCATGTTGACTGTGAGCAGTGCAAGGGCAGAAGTATTGCAAAGGTCGGCAGCACAGCTGGGCAAATCCCCTCGCAAGAAACCCATCGCTTCTTCCACCGAGTGCAATGGTAGTGGGCTGTCTACTCTAATCCTGTCACAATGAACAAACACATTTACGGGCATTTTAGGTACATTGCAAATATCAAACGGTGTAAGAGTGCACACACTCGCATGTACAAAATGACAGGGAAGGGCGATAAGACACCGATGTGATGTTAGTACAAATGTTATTTAATACTCACTCAGAGCAACGGTTAAATCTTGTTAAGCAAGCAGCTTTAGTTAATTTCATGTGTTTGTTTGGCTTCTAAATGGAAGGTGTAATGTAAGAGGCCTTGGATATGGATGACAAATATGTTTAATGAAGCCTATAGACGAGTGCATAAATAATCAGGGCATAATTAATCTATCCAGTTATTGTATTTGTCTGGGTGATTCTATTTGTTTTAGAACTCATTTCTCACTGAATTGTAATTATGCACTTTATAATGCTCACACCGAGGATATATTTAATGTGTAATCATCAAAGGGTTGCTGTATCTGAGTAACATCTTATTCGTTTACACTTTCTTCATCACTGGAGCAAGTGCAAGCAATTGTCAAAGATTCATCAAAGACATGTTTTTGTCATGACTACAAATGTTAATTGTTTTCCCGCTGATTAAAAAGTAACCCCCTGTATCAATGTAGTTACCGATAAAATATTTGCTGTGGATGGTAATGAGCCTTAACATTGAGCTTGACAGTGATAAAACACTTTCAGGACAAAGTGTAATTTTCCTGTATTTGTAACCTCCAAAAACTCACCCACAGCTGCCAGTGACATAAATATACTGGCACAGGCTCATGGCTGGCATACTTACAACCCGAGGGCCGGCAGATTTAATCGGTGCTGCAAAACCATTGAAAAGCATATAGGGATTGCAAAGAGATAACAAAAAAATTCCCCACATATTATTGTTGAGACTTTCTCACATACATCAGACAGTATATGTGTGTGTTGTGCACATTATCAACTTTAAATGTGCTAAGGGAAAGTGTGCAGACACTGACACCTACATCATATGTACAGGGGTTTGTGGGAGAATTGGGGCTTGGGGCCAGTTGCTGCAGATTCTATGAATAATGCTGTTTTTGTGTTGGCAAACTACGCGAGTTTATTAAGGCATTTGTGCTGTGTATATACAATGCAGAAAAACCCGCACTACATGGAATTTATGATGGCTCTGACAGCACTTACCCAAGTTATACTAATAGCAGTAGAGGCCCACTCAATCTATCACGACGATCATTTGCTAATGCCACCATGACGTCCCAAAACAAATATTTTTCTGTCATGGTTCGAATTACTGTTTGAATACTTGCAAAAGTAAATATTCTCATAATAATATTTGCAAAACATATTTACAAATGTACTTTTAAATAAACTCGCATTAGGGACATATGGACTGCCTGATTTTAACACATTGGTCATTTTAATATGTACAATATGATACACTATTTTTAAGCATCTGTACTTTTTCACATCTCATTTCCTAACATGCTCGGTTATTCAGTTTAACACGTAGTACCAGGCTTTCGCGACCAATATCATTCATAATAAAGGTTTTTGGCTTAGATCGCGTAAATATAAATGTGTCGTAACCCTCCACCACCCGACACAGCCAATTAGTAAGGGATTTGCCACGTAAACAAAACGCCAATTAGTTTACTACTTCAGCCCACCGGTGTGTTGGAGAGCAAATCCATAACATTTACAATTTGAGTAGTACGATGTTTCGCTGCTAATTACACGATTCTGGCAAATCGCCCGATGAAGCTGGCTGTGGCAAATCCCTTACTAATTGGCTGTGTTGGGTGGTGGAGGGTTACGACACAATTCTAGATTTGAAGCTTTCGTGACTGCAAGGATTCATATTCTTAGGTTTTTTCGGTAAAGTCACGTAGGTAAAAAATTAAAATTAATAAAAGTAAAATAAAATAAAAATCACGACGTTTCGATTGCAACACAAGCAATCATCATCAGGTATAAATGAAATAGCAACAAAACATTCTAACCAGAAAAACTATACGACACATTTATACTTAAGGGTTACGACACATTTATTACTTAAACGATCTAACCCAAACACCCTCTATTATGAATGCTCAGTTATACAAACTGAACAGCTTTGCATTGGGTCACATAGCTTATTATGATTTATTAGGCTAATAAAATGATAAATATACAACACATTCATCAACAGCACTGCCCTAAAAGTTACAAAAATACATATACTGTCTGAGGCAAGAGATATATCTGCTATGAAGAAGGGACATTGCCAGAAATATCAACTCTTTATATGGGTATATATGTATATAGTATTATTTTAGGGTAGTGTTATTGATGAATGTGTTGCGTTTTTGTTATTTGTGCTTGTGCACCACTGCTAATGCAGTATCGCCATATAATTTATTTAACTTAGAGATTATAGTTGCTCAAGCTAGAAACATTTTGGAATATGCCAGCCATTATTATGATAGCTTAATCAAGATTTGTAATATGCCTGAAGTGCTGTCAACAGCCTAAATGAAAATGGCACCGAATTTAAGGTACTGTTGGTTCAGTAAGGTAAAACAAATACAAAAGGTGGCTGAAAATGACATCGAATTGTCAAGAGTAATTAGTTGATGGTTTCAGCCTAGTCACTAATGGCTGCACAAATACAACATTTAAAATGTGGTTTTGTAATTAATTTGGCGAAATTCAACATCTGAGAATTACAAATATTGCTTTGATCGTCACGTACAAGCATTCCTCGTGTGGACGAGGTAATTTTCAAGGGATCTCAAATCGAGTTCCATAATATCTGCTTCTGTCGGCAGTTCTTTTAATATGTGGAGTTGCATTCCTCTGTTGTGTTTTAAATGGTTAATCTTAGGAGAAAATGCTGAGTAGTCAGAATAAAAGTCTTACTCTGCAGTAATTAACATAAATTAAGCTCACAATACACCCATCGATTGTCGTGTGCAAGATTCAAAAGTTTTTTTTTAATTGCTTCTCTTTTATGCCAGTAAAATATAGCGCTCTGCTTGCTATTGTACAGAACCTTTTCTGGCACCTCCTGCTCTCATTTTTGCACAGGTTTTTTTTTATATTCGCAAGTGTTTCAGTTAGGGCCATTAAATACCTCGATTGTTAGTTGTGCAATATTCCTGAAGGACCCTGTACTCGTTCTCTGCAATATTGGTGTTTTTGTCTTTGTTATTGTTGCTGCTCGTAAAATAGCCAGACAACTGGCTAAACAGGATCATCCGTGTAACAAATAAAATAAATTTTAAATTAAACAACCATCTCCCTGCTTTCTCTTTCCCACCAAATCTCTTCAAGTTATCCGCCAATCCCCTGCGTTTTCCTGCCTGGCTGTGTGTCAAGCGTTGTTTCAATAATAATTTACTTATGGTGTCCTTAAGTGACATTTACACATACATTCCGGAGTTTGTCCGATGTTGTATTTCAAATGGACTAAATTTCAGAAACAATATTTCACTTAGCAACTATAGGAATATTGCATATGCTCAAATCGAAAACTAACATTGCTTTTGGAAACCGATGCAAACATTGTATGAATTTGACTTACAACTGTCTAGTATACATTAAATATTGACAAGCCAAACAAAATTATCCATTTCCTGATAATGTGCTTTGAAACATTCTAAAATTGGTTATTCATATCGTACGTATTTTTTACAAGTAGGACGTAACTTTTAAAGTGAGAAGTGAGTAATATTATACGCACGAATGCCAAAATAACAGTAATTGCACCCTGTGGGTGTTCGGTCACTTGAGATAATATTTAGAATTACATGGTTGCTGTGGCTAAAACCACAATTTCCTGTTATGTTGAACACACAAGAATTGAAAAAAAGCAAGTAAATGCTACTGTTAAAGAGGGAGTGAAAGTGAGCGAAATTTAATCAAAATACGTGTGCTCATTATTCAGGCAAAGAGTGTATAAACACTGACAAGATCATGCTAATTTCATGGGTAAAGTTTATTTAATAGACCTCCATCAATCCACTGCTGAAGACATTGCAAAGCCACATACGTAATGGGGATTGTTTGGCCATACTTGGCCATGCCGAGATGGTGAATGGAGATAGCTAGGACTGGTTGAGATATTATTCCACTGCCATGTTAGCCATGGCATGGGATCAAACTCAGGTTGCTGGGTTCATAGCAGTGCACTCGCCAGCTCACCATCATGGTATACTTACTTCAATGCATCTTTATATGAATAATAGGTTATGTATGTTACAATTATTTCGCACTGCACGTAGCCAACTGTGCTCATTGAAGGTGCGGGAGAAGGACAAACTAAACAGGTATTTGGAGATCAGCATTACTGAGACAAGAATACAAAATAAATCAACACTCGATGTTTTGAATGCCCCAAGGGAAGTTGACACGCATGGGGTACAATTTCCTATAAGTGAAAAGCATTTTATTACCAAACATTCAATAACAAACGTCGTATATTGTAAAAAAAATTGGTGCGTTTTGAAAACACAATGGGTGAAAAAGCCTTCTGCCAATATGAGATTCAGGCCCATGGATTCTTTCAGGAGAGTCACGGTGAGGGATAACGAGAGAGCAAATTACTCACATCGCCACCCAGCTGAGAAGCGCATCCCTCGACAAGGTTCCGGGGTAGGCGGTTGGCCCCTGAACCAGTGATGAAAAGAGCAACACCACGGGGAGGCGGCTCGCGTTGGCATGCTGGCAAACATCCGTCCACTCGGCACAGTCCACGCGCCACGGGGAGACTCGTCTGCCAACACCGCTGAAGGCTGCTGTGTGCACAAAATGTCAGACTTCTTAGGGCTGGGACTGGTGCAGCAAATGCCATTAAGGTTGCTCTCACATCCGCAAATAAGGCGTTTATTGGATGGAAATTGTGTTTAAATATTTGTCTTGGATAGGGCACGCGGGCAGACTTTCAAGTTTTAAGTGCACGGAGAGTGAAATTTTTTTAAAGTCATACTTATTGGTAGGTGGACCACATTTCATGACAGTAATTATCTGGTGTGTTGTAAAATGCATGATGAATTTAAATACTAAACCATTTAGTGTCTGCTTTCTCAATCCATCAAACATTTTACCAAGAACTAAATTGACATTCACTAGCTTAGATAACCATATTTTGAGGATGTAAATTATGATCTATATCGCAAAATAAAAAGTGAATTCTAAACGAGCCAAAGGCTGATTACCAGTTAAACTCCTTAAAAGTCACATACCTGATATCTTGTTGGCAACTTCTGCAAAGGTCCATAAAAAAGCTTTAGAGACAGCATCCCCTTGTGGATGAAAACACAAGCTACATTTATTCAACAGCAAAAGCTGCAACGTGAAAAATGTCAACGGCATGACACCTTATGTTCTTGTAATACATGCGTTAAAAACCAATACTTTTTTTATCAGCAATGTATTTTACAAATAACAATACATAAACTGTGCACATAAAGTAACAGTTGTAATCATTTTGCACAAGTTCTTACGCAGCGTTGCGACTCGTTACCCTGCATTGAATACGTATTTTTCATTTTTATAAACGTACAGCCAAGATAGAAGATGACTAGATCCATGTCTGGCTGCGATAAGACCCTTTGGTAGCCGACGTCTGTGAGTGCAGGGACGGATTCTTCCAGGTTGAGCTTCTTATTTTTGATTTTTTCTACAGCCATTACAACTTCATCATCCTGCATGGCTGCGAGGTAAGACCATATAGACAAAAACCGGCACAACATTTGAATACTTACACACATGGACAGAGCAATTTCTGTGACAATTTATGAACTAATTTGTGGGGAGAACCTATGTTACACAATTCAAGTTTACACATAGGTTTTTCACAGCCGATACTTTTACGCATAAGCACAATTTTCCCATTCATAATGAATTCAATTAACAAAAAAACTCACGATAAAACTCTCCCCCGAAGAAGATAAAAAAAAATACATGAATGATTGAGATATCCAGTTCAGATAATTGTAATCATATTTAATGGACTGCTCATAACTATTGCAAACTCCAGCCACAATAATTGTGATCAGTCCAGTTAAATATGAAACAATAAACTACATTGCACCAAGTACATCTAAAGCATACAAGACGTATAATTGCATTCATCCACTTTGCAGCTATTAATTTACAGTGATGTCAATGCATTTGATTGCAGTGTCAATCGCTGAGATATTAACATTAACGAAACTGAAGAGTTGTTACCCCAGAGTGGCATAAAGTCTGAGGAAGAGGGGTCATAATCATCTTCTTCTTGGGGCTGACCATAACCACTGTGATCTGGCTCCTGCTCGGAGCCATGCGTCTCCTCCCGCTCCACTCGGGTGATCACCGCCTCAAATGACTGCATCAACAGATGCTCCACCTTTGCGCTCTGTAACCAAAAATGCATTCTTGAAAAAAAAAACAAGCTTGGCCATTCACTTTTTAGTTACATGTTGAAAATCATGTGCTTTATGTAGATGTCCTGATGTAGGTTTTCACGGCTTGATGTATGAGAAATACTCATAAAAGATGTTATTTTGGGATAGCCGTGGAAACCTGCTGCTTTCTCCTTCGTGACGTTTCTCCTCCCACGTTGGAGGCATCCTCAGGCAGAAAGGAGCAGCGCTAACCACGGCTATGCCGACAGAACAGCTTTTAAGAGCATGTTTTTATGCAGATTTCAGCAAAACTTACTGGATTTGCACCTCTGTAGGCGACATTGAAATCAGTTGGAAATGCAACTCCGTGTTCCTCACTGTGGCACATGATACAACACAACACAACACGAAACATTACAAATAGCACGGTTCGTTGCAGTTTGCCTAATGCAATCAGCAGGATGACTAGGCAGCCTACGGGATGTCCTGTGGCCTTGTTGTAAAGAGAACATTACCAGCGGACAAGGACGACACCGGCTGAGCCCAGCAGGCGATGGGACAAGGTGCGCGCGGTGGTTTTGTCATATTGGTACGTCTCTCTCCGTGAAAACAAAAACACCTCTGGGATGTGCAGCTCCGAAAAAATTGTCTGCGCATGTGCAGGATCCTCTGTTGTTTCCACCTGAAAACGAAACTAGAGTTAGCAAAAAATAAATATATATACAAATACCTAAAAGTGCATGGGACAGTGGCTTGGTGGTTAGCATAATGCAGTGTGGTAAACACCACACTACTGCTGCATATTTTTTACAGTTGTAAGTAGTATACAATTACCATTCGGTTAACATGAAGGTACTTTTGTGCAACCAATCAGCAATGGACTACAACTACTTACCATCTGTGTTAATAAATGATTGTTCTTTCCAAATGTTACTCACATAAGGTGGCCCTGAAGCGAGCTTAAAGAAGCGATGCAAGTAAGGCAAGGTCAAGGGCTGCCGGAAGGCGGTCTCGGGGCATGGCTGGTCGTCGCTGAGTGACAAAGCCCCACAGCTGATGAGCCATAGGTGTGGGGAGAAGGAGCTCTCCAGCACTCTGTATGACAGCAAAGGAACAAAACAATTCGTAATGCACACCAGCATCTGTGGAATGTAGGATTAAAACCAAGGAAACTGTCACCAATTAATAAACAAACGCATCCATTACGTGAGATAACAGGTAGATGGAAAATATTGTTCATGTTGTCACAGAGAAGAAAACATAGAACTTGGCATTTTGGCTGATGAGGTTTTCGCGATTGTGCTGTGTAACTCTCCGATGTGTTGTTGGGTTTCGATTTAAAGCTTTCGTGACTGCAGGGATTCATATTCTTGGTTCTTTCGGTAAAGTCATGTAGAAGGGAAATAATAAAATAATAAAAATAAAACAATAAAATTATCACGACGTTTCGATTGCAACACAAGCAATCATCATCAGGTGTGAAAACCACACCAAGAACATTTTTGAAAAAGTTTTTTGCAATCAAAACGTCGTGAGAATTTTATTGTTTTATTTTTATTATTTCCCTTCTACGTGACTTTACCGAAAAAAACAAGAATGTGTTTTTGGGTTGTACAGCGTGTTTTTTCGTGTTATATATTACGTCCGGTGTTTTCTCAACATGCTGGAAGCTCCGTTGGGAACTAATAAAACTGAAGAAGCTCCCAGCATGTTGAGAAAAACATTATACATAATAGCGAACAACACGTGGTACAACCGGAAAACACATCGGAAAGCTATTTTTGCCAAGTAATCTTCAGGAAATAAAAGCCAGGAGGCTGAAATGCTGAGCTCTTCCTTTTCACTAAGTGATGGTAAAAGCTGTTTTATACAAATAACATTGAAATTGTATGCATCGGTTAATGAAAACAGCAACTTAATAAACTTTCCCTTAATTACTGTAATCAAGATTTAGGTACAAACTCTCAGTTTATTTTCCCAAAACTTTAATAGTGCTCACCCAAGGTCCTTTAGAATGTTTTGGTCCGTTGAGAAGGCAAAGATGAATTTGTTTCCATAAACAAATGCCATTTCTATGAATATTCTGTGTTCTGAAAGTAAAACCACATCACTCGGATAGGTTAGTAGTAATCTTGTAAAATGCTAAACAAAAGTGCAAGGGGATCCATATATAAACAACTCATTGATTTCCAATTACCTCAGTATACGCATAACTGAATGCTGCAAATAAATTACTCCAGATATGTTGGATGAAGTGTATTCGGAGAATTCTAAAAGATTAAATACGTTGACATTGGTGGGAGACATGTAGACGATTTGAATTTAAATACATTTTTCTCTTTCTTTTGAAAATTGTAGTTGTGTCTTTAAATAGATCACTCTATTTCTACCTGTTTATGCATACTATAATGGAGTTTTAAACAGAAGTTATATTCAACCGTAGGCAGGAAATGAAAAGCTATAGTTACAAGTCACGTGCAGTTAGTTTAGGGGATTTATCTATCCACACTGACCACGCAAAAAGCAAAGTGATTTGCACTTTTTTCTCAAGGCATTCATACCTGGAAGACCAGTAGCACGGAGATAAGCAAACACAACATCCCTACGGCCCTTTTCTGTGTCCTTGAGGATCTGCAGCCCTTGCTTATCTTGGACAAATCTCACCTCCTCCATCAAGAGCAAGCTGTGGAAGTTTAACCAAAATAACAATGACACTTGACAAGATGGTATACTCTTCCTTTCTTAAATAACTCAGGAAGAGATTTTTTTTACCTAGAATAATGATTGAATCACACACTATAACACATATATACTGTATGGCATTGTTACTTAAAGATGCATAACGAAAGTATAAGTGCATAACAAAATATAATGTTCAGCCATTTCTATATATATCCTGTAACTTACTATAAATGTTTTATTACCCCACATTAAATACCCTTTAAAAACACATCCCAGTATCTGGAGGGTTTTTTGCTACATGCAACATTTACCCTCCACATGAGCGTACACGTTGTTTTAAGATAAAAAAAAAATGCTGCTCGGCCAATTCCCGCATTTTGGAGTGGGTCACAATGATACTTACTGCAGAGTGTTGGCCATGATCGAGTCGACATCGAATAGAGTGTCGAGGTATAGGGGTTGAGGTAGTTTGTTCAGCCTGCAATAGAGATTACACACCGTATGGTTTATGTAAGAGGATAACGTTCCAAAGCTATAGAAATACTTTCCTGTCCACCATAGCTGTGGCCCATGAAATGAAATGATGTCAAGACTGGACACTTACTGAAAGAGATAGGCTTTGTTGATAATATTGTCTTTCTCACAAAAGTGATCCACATGGTTTTCTTGGCAGTCAACCTGAAAAATATTATACAGTGTAATACAAAAAGAGAAACACAGTGATAAACACATCACTTTTTTAATATAATGCTTTAATATGGTACCCCTGTTATCTCTGTGTTTAATGTAAATACCTGCCACACTGAAATTGCATACTGTTTAAGCAGTTCAGAAGCGTTATCCAGATTCTTCAAAAAATGTTTCACTTGGATGGTACCTGTGGTAGAGCATAAAAAACAACAAGCTTAAATGTCCTCATCGATTAATCAATTTTCGTTCATTTTCACACTCATGATCCATGCACGAAGTAGTGCATGTGAGAATACATTATTTCGTTTATGAAAATGACACGAAGATGACATTTTAAGTTGATTTTACTTGCAACACGTATGATCGCGTTTAGCTGGTTTCCCCCGGCTATCTCACAAGGGAAATCTCTGGTGCTTGAGCACAACAACAACAAACAAAAACATAAACATTGCAGAGAACGAGTTTGGGGTCATTAAGGAATATTGCACAACCAACAAGGTGTTTGACAGTCGTAAACTAAATACACTGCGAATTTAAAAGAACATGCAAATCTGAGAGTGGCGCCAGAGTTAGGTACAAGCTCTATATTTTAGTCCTAACAGTGACATAAACACGCAAATAAAAAAACCAGTTGCAAACGTGCGGCGAGAGGTGCCAGAATGTTAGGTATAGGTGCAATTATGCTCTGGGTTTTGGTGTAATAGGGAAATAGACATGGAGAGAAGGGAGGGAACTAAGCTGCAGATAAGCGGCAAGAGCATTCCAGAAATGTTTTATTTAGGCTAATGGAGCAGAATACAATTGTACAAAGGCGACAAGACGACCAAAACATTAATATAAGAATGCAGTAAAAAAATACAATTTAACCGCTAACATTCAACAAATTACTTGGGATGGGGCAGGGGAGTTGAATACTTAATGCCTAAACCAACTCATACAGCTGCAATTAAATAACACATTTCTTAAAATAATTACTCTAAATATTTCAACACTGCATGGTGGAAGAGCCTCCACTAGATGGGAGATTGACAGCCCCTGGTGGAGTATTGGCCCACACCTTCACACTGGCCACACATCTTGGAAGAGAATACATTACATAGCGAAAGCACTATATCAAATAAACACACATTGAAATAACGTTCACAATGTACTACTTCCACAAGTGTCAAGTGATATGCTCATACTCAACCTATGCACGGATTGTCAATAAATGTCCGTTGCCGATGGTCCACATCTCAATGAATGCACGTGCATGGTTAAGCACATGAAAGTAGTTAAAGGGGGGAAGGGGTAGGGGGAAGTTAAATCTACAAAGCTAACCGGTCTTACTTTTCTGTTTAAAATAAATTAGGGAAGAATATGGAGAGTTGACCACAGTGTTCATGTCGGTGGATTTGAGAGATGGGACTGTGCAGAGCGACAGTCCAGGCTGCTGCAGCAGTAGCAGCAGCATTGGCAGCAGCAGCATGACTGTGTAGCGCCACCTGTAAACCACATTTGTGAACTTGAGACTTTTGGCACATGCAGACTTGCATGTGCTTCAAAATAATGGTAATGAAATAACCGAGATGTCAATCGAGTACATTAAATAAAACAACAATTTAATTCACTTTATTTTTATTATTTTATTGTTATTATTTTTTCTATCTACGTGACTTTACCGAAAGAACCATAGAATATAAAAACATTGTTCTTAATGCCAAATCGACGTGCATTTTGTAGTAAAAAAAAGTTATCACTGCCAGGTGCATATATGTAACTTTTAAGCATATCGAATGCGCTGCAGACTTATACAATCGTGCAATACTCAACAATAAGTGAACATGACCATATTTAAATACTGGTGTTATTTTAAAACGTTTTATAACTGCGCAAAAAACATCATCCTTAACCCCAGCTATAACCCGAATGATTAACCACGTCTCAAAACCTTAGCCCCAATCCTAAACAGGAACCTTGTATTATTAAACACGAACCTTTTATGATTAAACAAGATTCTAGGCACAACGCCGGACCTTAACGAAGAACCACAACGCTATCTTCGGTGTCCAACCCAGACGCGCCTTGCTGGTTCATGCACAGTACACGGCCTTTTGCGAGTACAAGTTGGACAATAATCACGTTTATAGGCAACACCAGAGCCTCTGGAGCCGATCGCAAGACATCCGCACGCAAGCAGCGAGCTGCACGCGATGATGATTACAATCGTGGCCACTCCGATACGCGTGCGTAGTTGTAGGCCGAAGCCTACGCGCTGTCCTAGCCTCTCCGAACGGGGAAGACGAGAGTGCCTCGGCCGCCGGGACGTTCACTGCCGGTGGCCGACACACGCACAAAGCACGTCTTTTAAAACTTACAACGCCGATTTGATATTTAGTGTAGGCAAGTCCGTGTCATCGCAATACCTTCTGTTGTTGTTTTTTAAGCTGTTGGCTGCAGTTTGGGAATATTTATAACGTGTTTATCCTGCATAGCGTTGTAAACACGTAACATGGGTTGGCTTTGAAGGGGCCGCGCTCACTTGACGGCTAAAATAACCCTTCCCTGTCACATGTGCACACATGGCCGCGGTCCCTTGCTAATTAGGCTACTCAGCCTCTTGAAGGGTGGCATTAAATCTAATTAAATGTTATTGTGATGTAGTAGAATTACTAACAAGTGTGGCAGTACTCACATAAGAGGCAGCATGTAGGCTTTCTTGTGAGGTTGTAGGAAATAGTAGTTCCTCGTTGGTTTTGTCAGAAATGTCTACAAGAAAAACATGTTAAACCAGATCATTTGACAAGCAGCGTTTTGTGTTGTTTACTTCGAACTTAAGGATTCCAAGGCACTCCTGTAAACTAAAATATGTGGAACACTTATCCTGAGCGCAATAACCCGAAACTACCTAATGAGTAAGATTCAGAGAAATACAATAACACAACATACGCCCTCTAAACTTGTGGCCAATCTGAATGTAGTTACACAAACTCCATCTATCACACTCACCATCTGACAGATTTTAAGAGGCTTGCTTTTAAAACTCCGGGCAAACTGCATCTTATCCAAAGAATCCGGTTATAATCAGCTGGGAGGAATGAGGAAGTTCAGAATAAAGTTCTTTTTTGTACTGTCAACACGAAACCTGTGCTTATACTGATATACAGTACATTATTTTACACGTCAAATGTTAACATTTCACTTTTGTCCTAAATGTATTTCATTTGTGCTGTCAACATCACACCACGAGAAGAATACCGAAGAAGAACCTCTCCTGCGGAAGTGTGCAACACAGAACTACTTCTGACATCATCACTTTGACATTTCATACGTGCAGTGCTCGCAGACATGTTCGTGGCATGTCAGTGCAACCTTTCCATGGATATTTCATTTCCAGAGGTGGAATTTAGCTACGTTTTAGCTCCATAATGTCATCGTTGACCAGCCTGAGACCAGAAGCCGGGTTTAGGCTCTGCCCCGAGCCTTGAACCGCCACCCGACCAGCTGCAAACGTTGGTTCAACCTAAAATGTAAACCCACGGATATCTTGCATAAACATTTCCCTTACATTCTTATGTCTTGGGGTGTTTGACACACATTTGAAGCTCCGTTCATAAAACAAAGCTTTAAAACATTACACGGTAACATATTATAAACGGACATGATTTTGCTGATGTAAATCATCATGCAGAAACGGTTCAGTCCCCCTGCTTAAACAAACAGCTCAAAAACAATGGTCCATACGGAAGGCTCATAACGCTGATGGACTCAACAATACATCCACGTAGAGATAAACTGACTTTTACTTATTTAAAATCACGTTGTTGGATTAACATATCACAACTACTTGAATCAGTACAAAAAGCGCTGCTTGTTAATGTGGCCTGAAAATGTGTATGGTGCCCCACCTGCTTCTAAGTAGACCTATGAAGAATGATCATCACCCAAAACGCTGCTTGTTATACAGTACTGTGTACACATTTTCCTTTCGGGCAGTGCTCTTGAATAATGTGTTGAACATTTTTTTAAAAATGTAAATGGAATTTAAGAAACGCAAAATCATGCCAAAATCATCTCTAATGTGCATTACCGTGTCATCGACGCGCTGTGGACATGAGGTTGAACGTTAAGGTCTCACTTGGAGCGGTGGTTGAACTCGAGGTGTTTGTCCTGTTGGGAGTTGTTCCACTCGACAGGACCCACATTCTGAAAAGTGCGGTCACCGTAGGTGTTTAGCCCAGCTCGTCTAACAAGATCGTCACTGCCACGATCACCACGACGATCACCACCACGAGAAGCAGCAGTAGCATATTTTAAATGCTGTCATTTCGGGTCATAGATTACTAGCGTGAAAAAATCCGACAACTGTCATCCGAACAATTAACATTGTTATACATACTTGTGTTTCGGCATTATAAGGGCTGGAGCACTGGTTAGCGGACTGCGCTATGAACCTGCGATTTGAGTTCAGTTCCTGGCAACGGCTAGCATCAGCGGCGAATTTATATCACCAACACCAATATTGGCCATCATGGTGAAGTACTGCACAGTGAAACATCCTTGAGGCCGACAGCATTGGGGGGGCTCTAATCCAACAAGGGACTGGCAAAGGGCTGCACATTCTTATTCGTATTTATTAGATGCGAGCAATGAACAAAGTCGAAATTGTAAAATAACGATACATAAAAAACACATGCTGAAGTGGTGTGTTGGACCGAAAGCTGCAAAAAAATATGCTGTTACGCAAAGTGCCACTGTGCGTTCATGAAAAAGCATGCACATTATACAAGCATTATTAACAAAAGCCTGCTATTACACACCCGGCGGACCATGTAAATTGTCAGCTGAGTGGCCACGAAAGGACACGAAGAGCGCCCTTGTTATGAGAATATATGCAATGCTCCCTGAACATGAGACACGAGTCAGTAGAATAATGGCTTAATCCAGCCTTGTCTCTCTTGAAAAGAACACTAAGTAATCCTTACAGTCCATCCACTGTTGGGTGAAGGCCTCCTCCCTAAGTCGTATCAGTGCTATGGCCATACTTTACCACGCTGGACACCAATGGGTTTATGAATAGAGAGGTCCGGTTTATCTTCTTGGTTCTTTCGGTAAAGTCACGTAGAAGGGAAATAAGAAAATAATGAAATGATAATAAAATAATAATAAATTACTTTATTATGCTTTATTTTTATTATTCTAGTATTTCCCTTCTACGTGACTTTACCGAAAGAACCAAGAAGATGAATCCCTGCAGTCACGAAAGCTTTAAATCGAAAAAGGTCCGGTTAGCTATCACTCGCTACTGGTGTCAATCAGGCCCAAAAATCCACGCGACCACAGGGAGAACATGCAAGCTACAAAAATACAACAGGTGTCAGCATCGGGTTCGAACTCACGACCAGAACAAACCAAAATTGTGTCTCTGATTACATTCTTAATTATAAATGGTTAAAGGAATATTTTGTTAAATAGCAGCACTTTCATAATCAACGTTTTTGGGTTTAGATCGCGTTATTTATAAATGTGTCGTAACCCTCCACCACCCGACACGGCCAATCAGTAAAAAAGTGTCACGTTGACAAAAGACAAATAGTTCACTGCTTTAGCCCACCGGTGTGTTGAAGCCACAACATTTACAATTTGAGTAGTACGACGTTTCGCTGGTAATTGCATCCAGCATCATCGGGCAATTCGCCAGAATGGTGAGGCTCTGCTGTGTCTCCCGTTCTTATATAGAGCAGCACTTTGTTTTTGTTATATCATGTAGCATACGTCTTTGATTTCATAACTTTAGTGTTATGATCCCATAAAACAACAATGCAAGCTGCTCGTATATTTAGGCAAGATTAACAACATTCAAGTCGCATATTTTACAAAGCAGTTAATTTTGAATTGACACGTTTAGCAGGGCGTTACTATTCTGTCTAAGTTGTGAGACCTTAAATCTTCATCAACATATTATCAACATCATCAATCGCTTATTCGATTAGATCGTATTGGCATTCAAATCAGACTTTTCAGTTTCATTTCATTTCAGTTTCATGGATGAGGTATAGCCCCGTGAGCCATGCGGCTCTTGACTCGGATGCAACTGCAACAAACAAAAACATGAACAAAAAACAACTTAAAGTGAATAATAATAATAGGGGTTTTCCCCCTTTTTTCTGGCAACAAAACTGAAACCTTTTACAAGGAATCATGTGCGCATTAACCACAATATTTGTGGTCAACATGCAAACAGAAAACACACTCTGATAATATAAGCATTGCCTTTTGGCATCCTCTGGTCTAGCACCAATTGAGACAAGGCTCAAAAGAAAGCCGTTTCTGGTGTGGACCAATCAGTTTCAAGGACAATGCATATATTATCAGTGTGTTTTTTGTTGCATTTTGACCACAAGTAGGGGTGGGGAGGGGCTGGGTGGGGAGGGGCTGGTCACCCCGTGGTGCCCTTATAAAACTCAACGTTTAACCTACTCACGCCGGCTTGTGCCCCTCCTCACAGTCGGGCATATTTGCGGAATACACCACGCCGCCGTTGACCCTGGCCATTCACCGAACAACCCAACGTTCCTACCAGCTCCCTCCGCAGGAATGTGTTTAAGTATGAATCGCCTCGATTGTTCGTCGTGGCTGGGAACCCACCTCCGGTAACTGAATTCGAAGGCTAGTGTGCTAACCATTGCGCCACCTCTCCAGTTGAAAGACAACGAAGAGGTGCAGATTATATTTTTAGGTTTTTTCGGTAAAGTCACGTAGGTAAAAAAATTAAATTAATGAAAGTAAAATAAAACAAAATAAAAATTCACGACGTTTCGGAAGCAACGGCTTGCTCACGCCACTGCTGCGAGTTGAGCCTTCACGGGTGATAGATCCAAGCGAGCTCCTGTATTTGGCCTACTCTTCCATAAGAGGTGGGAGTACCCATACTTTACCCTACCACACGCGATCTGCTGCTGATCGACTGACTGCAATTGTCTGGACGGAGCTGGGCTGGAGTTTAAGAAACTTCATCGTTTCAGCTGTCGCGCCAATGATATCGAACCCGACCATCGACGGGTGGATTGCACCCGTCGCTGATCATTACATCACGAGGAAGGTGAAAAAGGGGCCGTCCATAAATGACGTCACGCACCTAGGGGGGGGGAGGTCAGACATTTGTAACGATGTGTGACGAGGATGGGGGGGGGGGTTTGAGAAATGTGACGTCACATCAAAATGCTCAACTTTAAATAAATATAGACAACACGTTCTACTTAATTAAATAGACTTTTTTGATCAATGTTTTCTCCTACAACATCAGAGTGCAGCGCCACATTAAATACGCACTACAATGACAAAAGTTTAAAGCGATTTTAAACATGTTTTATTGGGGGGGGGGGCAGAGCTTTGTGACGTCATATTTGAGGGGGGGGGGGTCAAAAATCGTCCAAAATCGCGTGAAGTCATTTATGGACGACCCCAAAGGGCATCGTTACTGTAAACTTGACAAACGCGAAACTCCTCCGATCGCCGTTGCGTATTTATTACATAAAGCACGAGCATATATAGAGATATACCACTCGCGCCGCACAGCCAGCTTGAATGAGAACGTCTGCCCGCGTGTGAGTGGGAGGAGTGGGGTGGAGCTGGCTACGCATGCGGGGATGTAAGCAAGGCAGGCGGCCAGAGACGCACGCGGAGAGCGAGCAGGCAGGCCGGGAGAATATACGACCGTGGGTTTCAGTTCTTCTTATTCATTGCCAATCCACTGCTGGATGAAGAGCCTCCCACCAAGCCTTGCAGTTCGCGGCTGCTGCTGCTGTAGTTGTTGTTTCGCCACACCTCAACTGCGCTGTTCAGTGCGTGGTTGGTGAATGTCAGACGCCTGCTCCGGTTAGTCCGGGGCTGGAGCCGGGAGTCGAACTCGGGATTTGCCGGGTTCACGGTGGAGTGGGGCTGCCGGCTTGCGCCATCGCTGCAGACACGTGGTTTTCATCATATGCAGGGGATGAGCGCTAAGGAATGGTGACTGAATGCACGGGACAGAAGAAACGCAGATATACATATAAAACAAATAGTGGTGATTAGCGTGTTATGTTGATGTTATCTACCGAAGTGTATCTTTGAGAGCGCGTGTGTTTATATCGACATCATAACACGTTGGGGGGGGATGCTTGTTCTAGATGGCTCACAAAGGGAATACCGTGGAGGATGAACAAACGATGTGTGCTGGAGCGAGTGGAGCTTCTCAGAAGAAACCACACAACACCTAACAGGTAATGCGATCATTACCATATAGCAGTGATGAACGATTCCGATGTTTTGTTTGATCGACGAGGTTGAATAATTATAATCGGTGCAAATGCATGGGCGCAAAAGTGAATAAGTATACTGTCGTATGAACGCGATGTCCATTGAAATGATGCAAGTGTAACTGATTCATGCGAGTCTGATAATATAGGGTTTGAAGAAACGGTGAACTAAAGTTTGGGATAGGTAAGTGTGTGTGTGTTGTAGCGCGTAGCCCGAGTGAATTCATTGCGAGTAGTACCGCGTTGAAGTTGGAGTGTTTCACCTTTATAAAGTGTAAACCACACGAGTGTTAACAATGAACGCTGGTGTATTCACATTGTGATTCTTGCTTATTATTAAAGTATCGTATAATAGTAATATAATAAGGTGGCTAGCGCACAGTGTTGCTAGCACGGCCACCTGAATTAGATTCACGGCTAACATCAGTGGCGAGTTTCTACCTGAACCGGTCCTTTTCTCAACATCATGACTCTTGCACTGAACAACGTGAAGAAGGAAAAAAGAACTCCCCACGGCCGAAGCAGAGAGAGAGGGCCCTCATCCAGCAGTGGATTGACAAAGTGGTTGTGATATTGGCCTATTATTTATGCAGTCTTCTGTATTTGACTTAATTCAGGCAAACATTGCACGCACAAAGTACTTGCAGTTGTGCACGCCTCACAATATGTAGCTTATATTATAACCCACATATATACGATTGTCTTCTGTGCCGGTTTCAAATTATGCACGCCGCAGAACAAAAGCTGCTCCGGGCACGCACGGGTAATGACGATAATTAGTGCAGAGATGATTGTAATGACATTTAATTGCGCGTCAGACTGCATATGCAAGCGTGACACACAGTTGCAGCCAGTTCTCGCACAGTAACATAACGTGTTATTATTTGCTGCAGGGATACGTTATCCTAACCCACAATTACATGCTCGTCTAGATTGCATGCTTATTAATGCCCGTTATTTATAGTGCCGTACTCAGGAAATCCTGGGTTTTCAAGACCATTATTCGCGATGCTCCTGTTACATTGCGATATTTGGTCAATTTGAATCATGAGGGTCTACCTTCCTGCAGAAGGAAACCAGTGTGTGTTACCGTGAAAAAACATGCGTTCGAGCGGATAACACAGATCCGCACAGTTAGATTAAATGATCCATTGCTCTACTGGTCAATTGACTGCTCAAGCCTCCAACAACACCGGGTACTGTAGTCCCAGGCAGCCTCTCATCCCAAGCACTAACCAGGCTCGACTTTATTTCTGAGATCTAACGGGCATATTCAGGGTGATTTGGTCATAGGCAAATGGGCATTTTATCAATTAACACATGCAAGTTACATCAGTCGTAATAGCAACATTGCAAAACTCGGCTGTCGTATGCAATGTATGGGATTATTAATTGCAGGAGTGAGAATTTACCAAAATTACAACTACGTTTGTTTACAAGTATTCAATATTTTGCCCACATGCAATCGCTTGCTTTGTTCGGCTAATGCTGTGGGGTGGCCTGTGTTAGCAGTTTGGGCCTTAATTGACGACTGTGTGCATGCTGCGTGTTGAAGGGTGGTGGGTGAGTTGTTCTGTTGGACCTAGACACTGTCACGTTGCATCAAGAGAGACGTGCAAGTCTGTTCGCCTCCCGGCAATGAGAATAGGCCGCTTCTTCAGCTCATCAGCTTGGCATGTCTTGCATCCGCCATGGGTTCCGTGCGCTAAAATTGTACTGTGTAATTTCACAAGCCTTCTAAAATTCAGTTTCAAGGAGGAGATGGAGTGATAAAATCAGCTCCTATGTAGGTGCTATAGGCGGACTAAGAGCGTGAGAGATGGTTATGGCTTCGGGAGGCCTTCATCCAGTAGTGGATTGATCATGGCTGCTGATGAATTCCCCAAGCTGGAAGCTTATAGACCAGCTCCGATCATTGTCGACTTCATAATAGACGCAGGACCAGCTGTTGTAACAAAATAATCAGATGTGTTTCCGAAATATTGAACAAATAAATATCTCATTCATTCTATCAACAAAATGAGACAAAAATCACTTCAAGAATTACAGACCATGTGCTTCCTGTCACGTGTACGTACATTTTTTGTGAAGTTAATTGGGGAGATACTGGCTGTTTTATTATACCACAAACCATGTGAGAAAACTGGATTTAGGAAAGGGTTTTCTACGATGAAATTCAAGACGTATGTTTTAGGAATCAGATTCTGGTTAAGACAAATTACTGTCAATACCAATATGACTAGCTAACCCTAATGATGGTTATTAAACAGATGCAAGGGACTGAGAGTGAACCATATCATGATGGATGGGGGTTTTAAAAATCACGATTATGTTCTAGTATTGTGGTAATTTTTTATGTACAGTAGTGTTTTTATTCAATATATGAAGTACGTTATCACTCCTGTTGAAATGAGTTGTTGAAAACCACGTCTGGCATAAAGTCGTGTGTGCTAGACCACTTGGTACAGACTTAGTGCTACGTTTTGATAGGCATACATTAAGTTATTTTCAAGGATTCCGCTATGGTGTTAATACCGTTGTAGTGGTTACCACACTGGTCTCCCAATCCACATGGTACAAGTTTAACTCAATCCCCCTCCCTGCCACTGCCTGTCCACCCAGCAGTATAAACAGGTGCAGTCGCAGTTAGCTAGTGGGCAGGTAACACCTGGTGGGGTAAAGTGTGGGTATTTCCACCTCTTTCAAGATGTTGGACCAGTGTAGAGGCGACATCTCAAGCTCCCTCTACTAGTGGAGGCCCTTCCATCAACATTCAGTTTGTTAAACTATATGATTATAAGCCCTAATCACAAATACTATAAAGTTAATTTAGTTCGTTTAGCTTGGACATATCCCTCTCAAAAAAATGTTCAGTTGAAAAAAGTATCCGGGTAGGCTTCACGCTTTAGGTGATTTTCTGATTTTATTTTTCGTTTCTACAAATATTCTTGCACGATAGATGACTTGACATAAATATGCAGCTCTTCGATGTGCAGCCACATGGACGTATTCGACAAAGTCACACGAATAGGTAAAAAGAAAGGAAAATGCGCTGTACCCAGGAAAGTCTGAATCTCAAGATTTGTTTTCAGGAGGGCCCTGCACAGGGATGTTTGATCACTTTAATGAGCGCCTGGCACATTACGGGAAACTGGAGTACCTGGAGAAAACCCACATAATTTTAGGGAACATCAAAGCTTTTCCACTGCGAAGCAGATGGCATGTGTGTATGTATGGTTGTCCACGTACGGTGCGAAAGAAAGTTCAATATACATCCATGAGAATGCATAGTTGTACTGTGTCTTGACCTGCCTCACCAGTGTTACAAATATACTTTTCAGTTTAAATATTGCATTTTACATTGCGCACAATGTTTACAAGTCACGAACTCTTCAAAAGCCTGCATTATAATTATGTAATTATAATTAAATTTGTATATATGTACCACTGCAGTCTCATCATGCAGCTGCATCTCAAGATGCTGATTTATGTCATTCGGCACACTTTAGTAACGCTCCACAGCATCATTGATTCACAGCAGGTTTCAGACCAACATATTCAGGGCAGGCGTTTGTTAAGCATTAGGATGTCTATCCACTGCAGGTGGTAGCAGTGTGATGATGTTATATTTTCATTTGGGCATTTATTCGTCATCCTACTTTTGTAATTTATTGATGGTGAAGAACCAAAAGCAACAAAGGGTAATTGTTCAATGCAGTGGAGCAATGGTACAGTGTGTCAAATTACAAGTCCACTCGCTGAACCATGTGTAAGCTCAAGAGAACAGCATCGTCTCCGACAGAAAATTGTTTCCGTCTGTCCCAAGCCAGAATAAAGTTTGGCATACGGTGGCAACGGGCAGTAAAACCCAACAGCCAATCCATGAAAGGTCCTTGCAAACAATTGGCCCTCGGTCCCCCGCAGCCCTTAGGTGGGCAGAGGGTGCGAAACATCTCGGGACCTGATTAGCGCGATGCTCTCTGAATGCTGTACCCCGAGTTTGATTCCTGGCTCTAGTTAACAGCAGTGTCCCGGTGATATTTCAACCAGTTCTGGGCAGTCCCGCCCCCACAGGCAGCACCCCACCCGCCCCCCCAGCACGGTACAATATAGTCAAACAATCCCCTCGACCAATTAGACTAAGCAGGGCTTTCATCCAGAAAGTCATTGACAAAGATCTTCAAAGAATTCGTTTTCTTATTTATTAATATTATTATGTCTGTATGAAAATGTAATTTAGTGCTGCAATGTAGCAAAAAAAAAGGAGCCGTACAGCCTTCATTGACTTTTTTATTCGCTCGTGAGTTATTAAAAGTTCGGCTTTCTTTTCATCCCAAGCGATGCTTATGAAAAGGGTAATTTCGTGAGTGCTCTTGGGCCTAACGGCAAATTCCTTTCGCTGCGGATGAGAGGAGCATTCAGGGCTCGAGCCAAATTATCCACGTGCCCTCTCCTCTTCCCAATGCACTGTGGACCAGCAGAGGGCAGTGCCAAATCCCAGAGTCTTAAACAAAGATTTTACCCGTGACCAGTTTGACGGTCAATCGCTTTTTGTGAATTGTCCCACGTGAGGTCGGGTGGACATCATATAGAGGCAACGTTCGAGATGTCTCTGAGGTTAAACTTCTGGGCAGTAAATTCCAAGCAATGCATGGCTGGGTTCTAGTCATCGAAATCCACGGAATTGACGCATTTGCCAAAAGTATAAAACTTAATCCGAACAACCATGTTGGTGGTGCCATACGGATGGGGGGATTCCAGAGGATTACTTCACATTAGCGTCAGGTTTAAGCCGCCAAGACCCGGATCGTTTTAAGACACTGTAATGTGCAGTGCTGGATTCAGCGTGGTGCTTCTTCATATTATAAAATATCAAAGCATTTGATTTCACGTTTTAGAGTCGCAATGCATAGCACTGACTTCGGGCTTCGGTCTGCACAATGTCTCTACCCCCCACCCCACCGCGTTTGTTACAGTTTGTGCCTTGTACCGGGCTCTTGCCAGAGTGTATAACACATTCCTGCGGAGGGAGCTGGTAGGAACGTTGGGTTGCTCGGTCAATGGCCAGGGTCAACGGCGGCGTGGTGTATTCCGCAAATGTGCCCGACTGTGAGTTTTATAAGGGCACCACGGGGTGACCAGCCCCTCCCCACCCAGCCCCTCCCCACCCAGCCCCTCCCCACCCTCCCCTCTCCACCCAGCCCCTCCCCACCCAGCCCCTCCCCACCCAGCCCCTCCCCACCCAGCCCCTCCCCACCCTCCCCTCTCCACCCGGCCCAACCCCTCCCATTTTTGGATGCACGACGGACGGACACAATAATCCCCTGTGGGCTGGTGGAACCAGGTGGTTCTTACCAGTATAACAGCTACTGTCGCTTTCTTTTCGAAGTGAATTTAGGGAATGAAGCCAATGCTATGATTTTTGGAGGGGGTTTTTTTGTTTGAAGGGGAGGGATGTTTTAAAGGCGTAACAAGTTGCACAGAGGGAGCTTATTATCCCTCTCTCCTAACAGACTCAGTTGGGTGGCGGTGACGGGGGAGGCAGAGGCCCAACGTTCAAAACGTTTCCACAGCAGGTAGCCGGAGTCCAAGTTTCATGCAGAGCTCTGCTTATGAAAGGGTATGGACACTTAAACAAGGGAGAGTGTGTATACTTTAAAGCTTCGCCCTGCGCGCATGTGTTTTGAGGATAGATGCTCATGTTGTTGAAACAGTTTTGTGCCTTGCTGAGTGTTCGGTGAACGGTACCCATGTACATTGTGGCGTTATGTAAGATCAAAATATTTCAAGAATAATATACATGTAATTCAAGTCCTGTGTAAATGAATAATTGTGCGTTTGCACTATGTATAGGTCGATTACTGCAGAACCAACCAAAATGGCATGCCTAATTCAATCTTAAATCTCAGTGTCCGTCTCATGCATGGTTTGTGAGCTGAACAATCAGTGCTGTTTCTGAAAGTTGTTAGGTTAAGTATGATGGGCACCTGAGTGGATTTCATACATGGCATTGGGTTGTTTATCTCATATCATTAATAATTACTGCTTTGATTAAGAAGGCGGCAAGGTGTTATTGGATTGACAGGTGGAAGGCAGATTTATAGCGCCCCCCCGCCGTCTCCAACCGCCACGGTATAAGCCGATTGACTTGTGTTGCCTTGCGTTGATGCGATGTGGGGGTGGTAGGCTTGGGAATAAGTAACCAACACGCGTCTCTCTTTGATGTGCATATCCTTGACTTGGACATGAAATTACATGGAATCGAATGTCCAAAAAATGATAGCCATTTGCCATAAAAGTTTACTGCACTGTTCGTGAATGTTTAATTCAATGTTGTTTGATCAAAATGTTAGCATTTGAAGCGTTTTTCGAAGCAGAATTACAGCCCTTTCTCAATCCACTGCTGGATTACAGACCTCACCACTTCATGTCAGTCATGAGTGGGTGTTGTTTGAACATTACATTTCATGCTGGTCAGTGTGGGTTGGTAAGGGGATGGGCTACTCTGGAGCCAGTTCAGATAACACATTCCTGCTGCGGAGGGAGCTGGTAGGAACGTTGGGTTGCTCGGTCAATGGCCAGGGTCAACGGCGGCGTGGTGTATTCCACAAATATGCCCGACTGTGAGGGCGGGCACAAGCCGCGGCGCGAGTAGGTTAAACGTTGAGTTTTATAAGGGCACCACGGGGTAACCAGCCCCTCCCCACCCAGCCCCTCCCCACCCAGCCCCACCCCTCCCACCCCCCACCCAGCCCCAAACCTCCCCACCCAGCCCCTCTCCACCCTCTCCACCCTCCCCACCCAGCCCCTCCCCACCCTCCCCTCCCCACCCAGCCCCTCCCCACCCTCTCCTCCCCACCCAGCCCCTCCCTGCACGACAGACACAATAATCCCCTGTGGGCTGGTGTAACCAGGAGGTTCCTACCAGTTTAATTCGCCACTGATTTTGGCTGTGGCTATGAATAAAAACGTAGCTTGCCAGGTTCTCGCTCAGTGCGCCAATCACAGCACCGCTCCTTCCCCCAGAAGCTTTTAGCCTAATTGAAAAATGTGGGCTACTTTATACGATTATTCACGTGGGCTCCAATAATTGATTGACATCGGTGGTTAGAAAAGTGTGTGCGTGTGCAAACAATGATTATGGAAATAGGGTGTTTCATCTCGGTGGGGTTTTTTCATTGTCAGGTTCTTAAAGAAAATAACAACTATATCAAATATTAATGTACAGGTCCTTGGTCAATCCACTGTTAGTGAAGGCATCTGCATGTCATGTCCGTCATGGGGGTTGTGTGACCATACTTCACCGCCATGGCCAATGTGGCCAAGGATCGGTTTCTATTGTGTTTTTTTGCAATGCCGTACTGTAGTGGAGGGGAGATATTCAGTCCAAGCTTAGTTATATCGTTACATTACGTTTGGCAGTGTTAGGTGTGTATGTATGTTGCTCTTCTTCTTGGTTCTTTCGGTAAAGTCACGTAGAAGGGAAGTAATAAAATAATAAAAATAAAACATAATAAAATTATTCTCACGACGTTTCGGCCACAACGCAAGTAGCCGTCCTCAGTTGAAAACCAGGTCTGTCGAGGCGACAGCGTCTGAATGAAACAGCACACTGCGCTTGGAGCATTTCATTCAGACGCTGTCGCCTCGACAGACCTGGTTTTCACCTGAGGACGGCTACTTGCGTTGTGGCCGAAACGTCGTGAGAATAATTTTATTATGTTTTATTTTTATTATTGTATTACTTCCCTTCTACGTGACTTTACCGAAAGAACCAAGAAGATGAATCCCTGCAGTCACGAAAGCTTTAAATCGAAATTTATGTTGATCTTCTTTTGCAACTATACGTAGCCAACCGTGCTGATTGGAGGTACGGCAAAGGACAACAAACTAAACACACACAAAAAACAGTTCTAAATAAATTATTCTTCAATCTAGGGAGAACAGATACGGTGGCGTTATTACGCGTCTGGAATTGACGTGGCAGGAAATGAATTGCACACCACATCACCACATTTCCCACACCTCCAATCAGCACGATTGTCCACGTTAGGTGCGGTGAAAGTTCAGCATAAATACATCAACAGTGCATTTAATCCACTAACTGTAATAACACGGCTGTTGTTGGCAAAGAATTAAGCTGTGGTTGGCATGGGCTCTGCATCAATCAATGAAATGGGGGCCCTGTCCAATGTCCCTCCTGTTTTGTAGCCATGATGCAGTTGGATCACCTGCACACTCGATAACTGCACGGTGACTGGTTGAACGTATTTCACGCCGTATTGGGTGGGTATGCACTTCTTTATTCCCACCCCTCCCCAAGCCTTGTGCGATTCTATGGATTGTCATAATTTGGGGGTCACAATTTAATTCAATGATAAATTCTGACTATCTCATTTTGAAGATCTCGTACGTTTAATATTTCTTCGCTTGATCTGCCTCATTTTACAATGTATGAATCGACGAATCGTGTTGCATTGTAACGCGCTTGTATGTATAAAGTGGAAGATTACAGCCTCTTGACTTCAGCAGTTTGCTCAACTGCGGCTGATTCTCATTGGCAGCCGTTCAGCCTTCATCAGGGGGAGGGGTGGTGGTCACTCCGGCATAAGAGGGGGCTCAGAAAGGGCTGAGGGGGGGGGAGCTTAGATGGGGCCTCATCTGGCATTTTGCCCCGGGCGTCCAAAAATCTTTCGGCAGTCCTGTTTGTCAGGACACGATTCTTACTCAAGCATGATATCCGTTTGACATACAATTATTATAAACTCAGTTGTTGCATGCTCAAGTGTTCATTTATCATCCTCGGTCTATCCCACTGCTAGATGAAAGACTCGTTGAGTCGCCAATAATCCTCGGCGCCGAGTGATCTAAATAGATCCATCTAATCCATCTATCTCCTACACATGAGTCCAGTTTCATCGTTCCATTTCCGTGGTGGAATATTCCCAGGCGCGTCCTCTCCTTTTGCCGTCCCTCCGTTGCCAGTCTCAACCATTGGCCCATGATCCCTTCTAGCCACGTGTCATGCCCAAACCCGGAAAGAGGATCAGTGAGCTAAAAAACCTGAATAATTCTGAGGTGGGAGCAGTTGCGCAGTGGGTAGCGCCGTGCACTGAGAATCCGGCTTGCCGAGTTCACTTCCTGACCACATCCCTGGCAAGCGATATCCGAGTACTGACCATTTTGATAAAGAATGATAGCACAAGCTTTCTGCCAGATAAGGCACGTGGATAGGGTACACATCCAGCAGTATTGACAAAGAGATATTAAAGTATTACTTAACACATTCGTCAACAAAAAAATGTGGCCTTCAAATAATTATTTTTTTATAATTGGTGACATTGGGAGCAATGGCTCTTCAGAGCTTATGAACAGAGGGTCCAGATAGATATTGAGTCAGGTGGAGACTGCATTTTACACCATGGAGCGTCATGAGAAAATAGTTGATGTGTTTTCTTACTGCCAGTTATTAAATTGATATATGTATAGTGCATTATTACTGTATGATTATTCCAAAATACATTGTATTAAGTGTTTTGCAGTACACGTACATTTGAAATACTACCGGAATTTTGTTTATGGTATTTTAAAGTTTGAAAATGTCACATTATTGTTCAAACATCTTGAACTTTAACTCCAAGTCCAACATTAGCTTTGTGGTGGCGTCCTCAATGCTTAGCAAAGCTTTAATAATGATATTTAAAAGATGCTAACCTTGTATTAACAATTTAATAGTTTCTGCTACAGTAAAAATGTAAAGTTGTCTATCACGGTTGTCTACGTATGGTGCGAAAGAAGTTCAACATACATATGCACTCGTACAGCCAGTTTTTGTTCATACGCTGCTAAACAAAGGCCTGCCCATGCTTTGTTAGCCATGATGGCTATTTGACCATACTTCACCATTCCGGTCAGCGAACGTTGGTGATGGTGGCGGGAGCTCTGAACAATTGATGTTGCTACACTTCCCTCCACCACCCACAACGCCTGTTACACTTATATTTTTCACATGGTGATCAACCCTTCTAAGCAGCGTCCGGGCTCGGTTCTTCCCAGCTTTTTGGGATCTGTCGAGATCGGGCGCATTTCCTGGCGATTTGTGCACACATCGCGAGCGTAGTGCGTGTGCCGTGCGTGATCACCTATCGTATGTATAGCGCACGTGTAGTGCAATACGCTGCAATGCACACAATGTAATGTAAATCAATTAGAGGGTTGATGAAAATGCTCCGTGTGGCAGATGGCCCTGCGGGGCAATGTGGGTGGGTGGGTGGAGGGGAATGAGTGTTGGGGTGGAGGGGGGAGGCACGGGGAGGGGCCAATGGAGCGCTTGTATGGTCAGGCTTAAGTGTTCGCTGCCATACATTCACGACGTATTCTGTCGTAAGAAAAATAAAATAAGAACTCGACTCAAGCGTGGGGTTAAACCAACGCAAACAGCGCGGGCGGTCGCCTGCACAGTTGTGTTCCTTCCTTGGGGCATAGGTGGCGTGGAGGGTTTGTGTTTTTTAATCCATGCTGGCCCTTTGCATTCTCCACAGATGGTGGTCCGTTGCCTTTGGAGAGCTCTCGCCACCGTCGTTCTAGACAACACCGCCGCGTGCCGGCCTCTGCAATTAGCATTCAGCTCTGGCCGCCCTCCCCCAAGCTCAGCTGCGGCAGCTGCCTTGTGTTTTTATAACCAGCTGCTCCTGAGCCGATGCATGGGGGGACAAAGGAATATGACTATGGATGAATGAATGGCCACATTTCACATGGACACGCACTCGAAAATGTAATATTCATATGTAAATGACGAAAAAAAAATTTGCAACATTACCAAGGTAGATGAGTGGCATGGCAAAATATCACACGGTGCTGTCGCTGCACGCGCACTTTCGGGACGTGTGCCTGACGCGCTCGTATCAGTCCGCACTGGCGCCGGAGCACAGCGCTCGCAACGGGAACAAAAACGCGATCTCTGATTGGGGCGCCAGGTCCGGTGGGTCTGAGCATGCCCGAGGGAGCGATGCCTCGTTACGCGTGAGCTGCCTGCGTTCAGACGAACCGCTGCCGGGCGTTGGGCTCCGAGCCACCCCTGTATTGTTGCCGGAAAGCGTGAGCCAATTGCGCGCGATATCGGCAGCCTGGGATGGTGACTCGATAGGCGGGAACATTGTCGTCGGTGCTGCGGCCCTCCGGCTGCGAGCGTGCCGTGGCAGCGGCTGGTGAGCGTAGGGAAATGGGGAATCAGGATGGCAAGCTGAGGAAGGGGAGCGTTGCCGAGGGTGCCGGCGAGAAGGGACTAGCCGAGGATGCTGCGAGAGGCGAGGCCTCTGGGAAACCCACGTCCGCTTACAAAGACTCGGGCAAGAAGGGCAAGCTCGGCCGAAGCAAGGGCGAGCAGAAGAAGAAAGCAAAGGGAGACTCCTCCTCGGGCTCCTCCGTTTTTTCCGGGATTCGCAAACGTAAATCAGCGGCTGCCGTCTTTGCCGCCGCTGCCCACTGGCCGCACCGAAGCTGTTGCTGCGGCCGACCTGGAAGCTGAGCACGAGAAATCGTCCACGCACACCGAGGACAGCGGTGATTTCACGGCCAGCGTCGGCGACGTCTGCGGCGGGAGGCAGGCGGTGCACGCTGGTGCCCAGGTCGGTAATGTCATTCCCGGCACCAGGGTGGACAAGGAGAAGACGGAGCCAAAGACTGTCGCAGCGCTACAGAGAGAATGCACCGTGCTGAGCTCTGGATCTGACACAGACGCTTACAGCTTTCACTCTGCACCTGACTTTGACCAAGGACTGGACAAAGGCCTCATGGGTGGGGATGACCTGCTGGCTGATATACAACTCGCTATGAAACTGCAGTTAATTCCAGGTGAACTCAAAGCAGCTTCAAAGCGCAGTGATGCAAACAATTTATCGCTGGAAGGCTCGACGGACCATGACGTGTGCCATGACAACAACAAGGCATCCGATGACAAAGTTGTTGCCAGAAGTCCTTCCAATGTGTCGGCAGGTGGAACGACTTTTTCACATCCTCCGTGTAGCACCTTGGATACTGGAAAACTTGACAAAACAGTAAAACCGTTGAGTGAAGGAGCTCAAGACCACATTACACAGCTGGAAGTTACAGAACTGCAGTCAACCGATGGAAAAGCAATGGGAAACAATTCTAGAAGTACAGAGGTGGCTGATGTACAACCTTTGGTCGGTGACCTACCATCTGTTAAAGCTGTGAATGGTGGAATTGTGGAAGGGAATAAGTTCAAATTCGATGGAGATCCAGAAGTTGGCCATATCAACTTACCTGCATCATTGCTGGCTAATGCTGGTGCTACGGACGTGGAGGGAGCTTTGCAGGAACACAGAAAATCCAGCTTGGACGCTGCTGCGTTTGAAGGGGACTGCAGCAATACGAAGCAGGCCTGGGCACGCCGAGAGTCTAAGGCCGGCACCAGCGCGACCATGCTACTCGCCGACAAAAACTCGCATCCGCACCCCGGCACGCTGCTCGCCACCTCGACTCTGCGCGTATCTCCTCACCACCAACACCACCATCACATCAACACCACGTACGCCATCACCACCACGCGCCAGCTCAGCTCGCCTCTCTCCTCGCCGCTGCCCTCGCCGGCGCCCAGCCCGCTGCTTCAGCGGCGTCTGGCCGGGCCCGAGACACCGGGCGACCAGGGGCAGCCCGGGGAGAATCGACACCGATGGAGGGACACGATGACGGTGGCCACCAAGCCGCTGGTCTCGGCCTGGGATGCCGCGGCGATGAGCCGCTCGGCTGACTGGACGGAGGAGATGATGAGGCTGCCGTGCGGGGAGCCACGCCTAAGGAGGGCCGGTTCCATGAGCCTCCTCGGATCTCCCGAAGCGGGCCAAGGCGGGACGCCTTCGTCGCCGACCGTCGCCGTTTTCACAGGTGAGCGCAGTGGGTGTCGTGCCCCGTCCGTGAGCTATTGTTACCTGCTCTTGTGCTGTGTCGGTGTGTTTTTTTGTTTTTGCGCCCGCTTCTGGAAAGTTCATTCGGTGTACATTTTGGTTCGTGTGGAAAAGATGAGTCGTTGAAGTGGCGTTGGTGGGGGGGGGGGGTGTGTGCAGTTGAGGCTTGGATGGGTTGGTGAGGGGCGTGTTGTGTTTTTTTTTACTTTTGAATGTGGCATACAAACATGGTGGGCCTACCCTGTGCCACCTTCGCCAACTCGCACTGATCACGTGGATGAGTATGGTAAAAGAAAAAAAACTTCCTTCAGTGACACGGCATGGGGACGCCTTGCCATTGGCCGATTGAGAATGTCTGTAATATATTATTGTGTAATTTAAGGTGGTGGCTTTTTGTCTTTCTGAAGCTTACGAGATAATGTATTATTATTAATATTACTGGCAGTGTTGCGGTAACCTGGCATAAATGTGTTTATTGTATGGCGCATTCATGCTATTTATCTGTGCGCACATTAATAGGGGGAGACCTGTTGCAGTGGTCAGCACTGCGAGTTGGTTCCGAGCTGAACTCCACAGAGAGAAAGAAAAAGAGGCGTGAGAGGGGGGAGCAAGTTGAGAGGATAAAAGAAACACGCACATTTTTGTTCTCTCACAACCCCCAACTGAGATTGGCAGGGCTTCCTCACACAGCGGCAGTAGGCACACCACGTAACTGGCAACCAGTGAGGCTTGAATTACAAAGGTGGTAAATTTGTGGGCATTAAAGTACTTACAAGAATGCATTTAACCCAATGCTTTGTTGAAATGTAAAGCAAATCTTCGTTTTGTGTACGCTTCTGCCATAAATCCTTGACTCGGCACAATTGGTGGGTGGCACAGTGAGGGATTTCTTTTCATGCTTTCCCCATCTCCCTGGCCCTCTGGGTTTAAAGGCTCTTTAATGACGTGTCACAAATTGAAAAGGGCAGCCTATTTCCCTTTGTGCTGGGCTAGTTGTCGGTTTACTTTATGTACAGGACTGCTTTCAAGTGCTCGGTGGAAACCCAGAAGAATAAATATTTTTTTACATCACGCATTCCCACATCAGCCAGTTTCTCTCCGCTCACGAGATATATTCACATGTTCACTATGATCACATGCTGTAATTTAAGGTGGTGGCTTTTTGTCTTTCTGAAGCTTACGAGATGAATTCACACGTCTCTCTACGATCACGTAATGTAAGGTCATGGATTATTGTCTTTCTGTGACTTGTGTGTATAAGAGGAAAGATAAGCGTCTGCTTCAGTGGTCTTTGTTAAAGCAGCAGATGGAAGGCCGCCTTGACTATCCACCAGTAATAAGATTACGTTTCACTTGTCAAGAGAGTTGTGGGAGAAAGCTCTTTCATGTGGGAGGGGAAGTGGTTGTAGTGAGGCGTGAGGCAGAGTGCATTGGGGTCAAGGGTCATACCTAATGATGTGAGGCCTATACAATGCCACCAACGTTTGCGAAACAACCCTTCTGCATTACACATCCTGAACTATTGTACCAGTGCATGCCCATCCGAAATGTGTTTTTTTTTTTTTACGAGGGGCTCAAACTCACAATTCGTGTTAACATTCATCAATGTGTGTGCCCCTAACCATCTACCACTGTGATCATAGCAATATATCAATGAAAACCTTTTGATTTGGGACACTGAACTCTGAACTCGCTGTCCTCTGTCAATGTCCTGCTGGATGAAGGTCTTGCCACACTGTTTATAGTGGGGGTTGTTTGGACATACTTTACCGTACTGGTCAATGTAGGTTGGTGAGGGGGAGGGGTGGACCTGGTTCAGGATATCGCAGATATCAATTGCCACTGATGTTAGCCGTGGCCGGTAATCGAACTCAGGTGGCCGATTTCAGAGCGCATGTGCACTCAACCACTGAACCACCGCTTCTCTCAGATTTGGGACTGCACATTACAATCGTGCTTGCCTCGCTCTGCTGCACGCCAATTGTGGGGGGGGGGGGGGGGGATAATGAGCCATAGCCAGGAATCTGTAATTAATATTATTATTACGCTTCTTTCCGACCTTGCAGAAATTATCATTTAAAAAAAAGTTACAATGAGCACCAACTCGATTTAAAAAAGCATTAATCCATGAAAATAAATGTGTTGTTGCTATAATTACAGAGAAATGCCATCCACAACCCGAGTAGTCGCTACTTCTATTCCATGGCCCTGGATTGATGTGTGGAAATCACTTAAATGCACTAAATTCTTCCTGTTATCCATGCTACAATGAGGATAGGAAGAGTCACCCATAAGTGGTGGAATATGCAACCTATTCACATGTATCTCTGTGTTTACTGTGTGGATAAAATGCATTATTTGCATGGATGAATGTGGATACAGTAATAGGCTCCTCCACTCGTGACCACAAAATCACCTTTCAATAAGAGGAGCTTCACCGCACGCTGTAATATCATGTTTGCCTTCAATCGGAAGAAAAACAACTTAGCAATTTTTTTGGGAAATAATTGAAGCCATGAATGACATTTAAAAGATGGTGAGCTTCAGATATCCTTTATATAATACTTTGTTCGTGGTTCCAGCAGCCCATGAATAGCATTTGCAAGGTATAGTATGTGCCAAGGAGACAGTCGGAGCCACGCACCATTTACTTAGGGCTTTAGTTATCAGTGCAGACCAGGTGGTGTGCTCTGAAATTGGTGCATTTTTGGTGGAAAGAAATTCTTCAAGCTGCTCAACTATACATGTTAAAGCTCTTTATAATCCACGAGTGGGCTGTCACGCCAGAATGGGGACTGTGCTAGGATAGCGGCTTGCATAATGTCACTGTTGAAACTTTGTTACTTTACATATATAGTAGAACACTTAACCGTTAGTACAGCTAATATTTTTAATGACTCAAGTAATAAAAGTCATTTTATACAAATTTGTTCGTTATTTTACAAATGTTTGTGATGTGTGCTTGGATGTTCATGGTCATGATTATTTTTTACAGCCATTTGTACATCCACTGCTGGATGAAAGGCTTCTACACATTGTACCAATCACTGGAGTTGTTTGATCATACCTGACCACACTTTTCGGTGCCTGCTGGTGAAAGGCAAGCCCAGTTCGGATATCACTCACCATTATTGTTAGCCATGGCCAGGAATTGAACTCGGGTGGCTCAGGTTCACTGCGAAGTGCCCTAACCACTGCGACACTACCTACCTCATTTTTAAAATCTCCGCAGAATAGTTGTATATACATTACAAATATAGTGTGGTCATTCAAAAGTAGTGTTCTTAACTTCCCCTGGAATACATGGCATTCAAACTTCATCATCTTTAAGGCTGCTGCTGCTGCACCGTTCGTGGCCAAGTGGCTCACGCGTAACAGCGCTGAGTTGGCACCACTGGGACCCTGGGGTTTATAATCAGTCAGCTGCCTTTGTTTAAACTGGTGTACTCAAGGGTGGTGAGTTGATGATCTCAGCCCATTGACCAATGGCTGTACGACATTTACAGGTTTCCCTCGCTTCGTGCGTTAGATGCCATCCAAAGTAAATGGCGCACCGAAGAAAGAAACGCACGAAACAGCAGCCTACCGAGTAGCGCGCACAGAGTACACACAGTACACGGTAGACACACATTACACACACAGTACACACACAGTACACACACAGTACACGGTACACACACAGTACACGGTACACACACAGTACACACAGCACACGGTACACACACAGTACACGGTACACACATAGTACACGGTACACACAGTATACGGTAGACACACAATACACACACAGCATCATCCCACGTCTGACCGCATCGCCGCATATGAGTGAATTCAAACTGCAGAGCACATTTTGTGTAGAAATAGGTTTGCTGCATGTACGTGAAATGGCACAAACGGAACCTGCATAAAGCGAGCCAAATCTGTACTCAATTAGGATTATACATGGAAGTTGTCGCCCCCTACTGACAAACTAATGCTCCAAGTCACTCTTGCTAAAATTAAACTATCCTTGTCTCTCACCTGGTAAAAATTAATAATAGAGAATTGAACTTGACTGCACAAGAAAACTCATTTAAATAAAATGTGGTTCACTACTTAATTTGGCCAAATTATACTTCTGAGAGTTTAAATGTCAGATTGACTGTTATGCGACAACATTCTCTCATGTGGCATAGCGAGAGAAAAGTTCTGTCCTCTATCTTGTGGACCAGAGGTCCCTTGAAGGGATCTCAGAGGTAGCTCTGTAGTGTCCACTTCAATGGGCCATTTTCTAACACAAAGGGTTGCACTGCTCTGAGGAATCACAATCAGTAATCCATCTCACGTTATATGACATCAATAGCACTGCTTTGTCAGAAATAGCAATAGATAATCCATCTCATGCTATGACGTTGACGGCACAATGTTAAGCTCCTTGATGAAAGGCGCTTTATAAATACAACATAGAATAGAACATTTTGAGAAAATTATACAAATGCAAAAAAAAACTGCTGAAATATTTGCAATAGTGCAGTGTACGCTCGCCAACAGTTGATAGTATGTTTAAGCAATCGCCAGTACTCTACTACTAATGCTGCAGTATGTAGATTAACAAAGACACATTCATAGCAGTTTTTCATACTCGCCATATACAGTAATCACATCCTGTTCATCGAGTCCCTTTCTGGCTTTCAGTTACAGCCAACACTGTTTTACCAGAAATGCTAATTCGGGACACAAATTGTCATTAGTTCCCTGTTTTTCCATTGATGTTCTTAGAATCCAGCCGGGTATCGTGGGTGATGGGTGCGGTGAAATAATGGTCTTCCTTTGATATGCAAAAGCGGATGGAATTAATGTATCTAGAGATGGCTCATTAAAAAAAAACATTTTATTTGATCACACAGTTTAAAGGATGTCCAATTCGATGTTTTTCATGGCTAAATCAAACTGCAGGACTTGCAACACTGGCTCGAAGGTTGTGAGTCACAATCCTGAACCAATGAGTTGCAATATTTTTCTTAAACTGATTTGAATTCATATTTTTTGGTTAATTGTACAACTAGTACTACAATTAGTACTAGTAGTACAATTAATATTTTTCGCAGCTTTGCAATATATATTCCTTTTTAAATATTTCTTCATATTCCCCCCTCATCATGTTATTCCAATTGTGCTATTGGTGTTATGCCATGCAATGAAGAATTCATTTGGAAATCTTCACCAATCAGCTGCCCAAGTGATTTTTCATAGGACTTCCGCTGAAGCAACCTTCTGCGTAACATTCTTTTCTCGACGCAGGAAGAGTTACATTTTCCCATTATGACGTTTTTTTGTGCCATGACGTGTAGCTGATTTTTTTTTATCCTCAGAAATGCATTTAGGCCACATTAAGTGAAACCCCCCAATGTTACAGTTGTGGTTTGTTTTTGCAGTGATTGATGGCCAGGCTGAGAGCATCAACTCACTAGACTTGAGAGCACGCTTTCATCACTAGTGGGCTGAAACTCGGATGAAAATCCAGGATCTCAGCAATGCTGGCTCCACACTATGACCATCTTGCCACTTCCATGTATACAGTCCATTCATATATATAGAGCTGACAAGAAACATATCCTTCGCTTGGGACGCAGGATATAGTGGGTTAAATCCAAATCCTGATGATGCATGTATATTTTAATTTGGAGTTCGCGTGTTCCACCCGTGTTCTCGTGGATTACTCTCTGGGTCTTCTAGTTTTTGCCCTCCACATTTATCAACAAGCGTTTAGATGATTTGGCTGCTTGAAATGCCCACGTGATGTTATAAGCCACTTGGATGAGCTATGATCACGTGTGGCGAGGTCGCCTTTGAAAAAGAGCTAATAGCTCAGTGGGCTCTTACCTTGTGGAAAAGTACAGGACCAGAAAAATATCATACATGCACCCAATTTAATCACGTGTCAGAAGCTAAGCTGGGTGGATCCTGGTTGGTGCTTGGATGGGATATTGCCTGGGGAATATCAGGCCTTAGGATTGCTAGATGGCCAGGCCTTGCCAGTCCATCAATGGGTTCTGGAATATATCTGTGCAGAGCTTTGAGTGTCATCCTATTTATACGTTTTTCTCCAGGTTTACTAGATTCCTCACACATGAAACCAAACATTCCTGAATCAAATTGGCCAAATACCCAAATGCCAGGAGCCTCCGAAAGTGAATGTTAATACAACATTTTTTTTGTAATATTGTGTGTTAATATATACAGCTAAAGCAGGATATAAACAGACCCAATGACCGTAAATGCACGTGAGATTATATCACCAGCTTCCATTTGGCCTCCCAACACCAGTGTAATTTGAGGATGCATTGCTTACTTTACATGTGTGCCTATATCCTTCTTCTACTATATATGAGAACACTGATGTATATATGTTATGGGACATGTATGTTAATTGTATTTTTACCGTATAATATAATACATCATCCGCATTGCAGGAAGATGTTAAGAAAGGGGTGTGTTCAATGCCCTGTCTGTATTGTACAATTATTGGTATTTACAATACAGTGCGTATAAATGGAATGCGCTTCGGAATTGGCATCATGGTTGAGTGTGCGATGTTGACAGCTGTTGCACGGGGAGTGTTTTGCGTGGGCCCGCAAGACAGTCCCACGACCATCGCTTCTCACTCTTCCTGTAATCACGGCCGGCGAACTCTGCGGGAGCCATGGAGGCTGCGTCGCCATGGCAATCGGAGCAGAAGCCTCATCTTCCTCATGAGCTGGCCCCTCCAGGACTGGTGTGGACCACCAGTGAGGTTTACATCGTTTTGGCATTTTAACCGCCACCATCGCCTTCAAATGTTATGGTCGCCCTTGTAGCAAAAAACTGTGCTGCACGGTTAATGCACGTTTTTTGTGCGCTCTGCCGTGTTCGTTTTTTTTTATTAATCTACGGCTGTGCACGTTTTTCACTCGGCTGCCGTGATAGGTATGCAGTATATTATTTATAGCCTTGTGAATGGATGCAGATTTAGGCGTGCAGGCTAGTCTATATATTCAAACCTGTCAAACCGCCCCCCCCCCTTATGGATGTAACAGTGGATATTAAAACTCCAAGGGAGAGGGTTTTTTTTTCATTATTATTTATTTTCCTGCCGTAGTAGGGTAATACATAACTTTCAGTGCATTGTTTTATTTTGCAAACAAACACTCCAAAGTGTGCGTAACTGCAAACTTTCAAAAGTCAACGCATTTAAGCAGCACATTTGGATTCAGTTAATGAGAATCAGTGTAGCCAATGCATGTAATTGACAAACCATTCATAGATGATCTCTTTGCGATTCGTAAGATATTGAAAATAATTTGTCCGACAATATAATTGCTGCTAAAAGTAACATTATGTCGTGTTTTATAGAAAAGTGTTTTTTTATGTTCATTTTATTTTAACTGCATACACCTTCTGCCACTATAAAACACATTCCTGCGGAGGGAGCTGGTAGGAGCGTTGGGTTGCTCGGTCAATGGCCAGGGTCAACGGCGGCGTGGTGTATTCCGCAAATATGCCCGACTGTGAGGGCGGGCACAAGCCGGTGTGAGTAAGTTAAACGTTGAGTTTTATAAGGGCACCACGGGGTGACTAGCCCCTCCCCACCCAGCCCCTCCCCACCCAGCCCTTCCCCACCCTCTCCTCCCCACCCAGCCCCTTCCCACCCAGCCCCTCCCCATCCTCCCCTCCCCACCAAGCCCCACCCTCCCCACCCAGCCCCACCCTCCCCACCCTCCCCTCCCCACCCAGCCCCTCCCTGCACGACGGACACAATAATCCCCTGTGGGCTGGTGTGACCAGGAGGTTCCTACCAGTAAAAGTTACGTCCTGCTCAAATCAGAATTCAGGCTGTGCTCCTCTCCTGCTCTCAGCCCTGAGACAGTGGTGGGAATTGCACATTCCTACGACATTCCTATGGCAGGAGCAAGTCGCTCTTATAGGGTCGCACTCATTACACACACAGTGCTTGCCACAAATGAACCACAACACCTTGCTGATGTTGTCAAGGAAGCATAAAACATCACGCGAACTCCGCTCATCCTCGCAGTGTGGCTTTGGGCTAATCAATCGATGAAGGACGCTCACCGCATCACGCGCTTTCGGATGCGCTGTGTATATTTATATCTAGATTCAAAACTAATTTCTTTAGAACTGTTTTTTGTGCTTGGTTAGTTGTCCTTTCCCCGCACCTCCGATTAGCATGGTTAGCTACGTACGGTGCAAAAGAAGTTCAGAATAATACATGAATAGGACAACCACTGTTGACTTTCCCAGGAGGTGATAGCCATTTTGTCACCCCAGAGGGATGATGGGCTGAATAAACCCCCTGCGACAGCATTCGACCTCGCAATATCACGACTGTGAAGCCATGAGTGTTCAACGAGCCGATATGATATTTCCTCAATCTCATATTTTAGTCAGTCTTTGTCTCATCGATTAAAGCAGTCAAACATTTAGGCCACTATTATTCGTTTCATCTTGGTGTGATGGGTTTGCACTTTTTTAGTTTCTGGATATTACGTGGTCGGCTAAATGCTGAACTTAGTACGTATTTGTGATGTACATATGCAGTATAACTCATAACCATTGTGGCATTTCTAAGTGCGCCACTGTCTCTAAAAACCTTACTAAATTACCTGAGCCTGCATCTTCGATCAGACGAGTTCATATCGTCTCGTTCTAGTGTGTCACGCTTTGGTCTTCGGGGAGGTAGTAGTCAGAATCATGATGCGCGATGATTTTCATCCACTTGTAGTATTCGTTGCCTTAAAAAACAAATCTTTGCTGACAAACACTTAATCACTAATTTGGCTGAGACAAGTTAACAGTCCGAAGGGCACGAATGTATGCGTGAAGTTGACTAAATTTCACTTTAAAGGTGACGTGTAATGAACTATCATCAAATATACAGTAATTGTTGGGCAAATGATGGGTAACATTTGTGCCTGTTAGAATTGATCATTTACAATTTGGGAACGTTATGTGGCAACGATATGCCCTAATTTATGTCGGTTAAGGGAATAATAAACAAAACTCGAAAAATAGAACACACACGCACACACCCACGAATACCATTGAGACGGCAGAACTAGACACAAAATAATACATTCTTTAATTTAACAACTACTCCTGAAATTGTGAAAATTAATCAAAACTACTTAGAATCTTTACCAAGCTAATGATCAACAACACGAAAAGCTCAAATTACACAAAGCCATCAAAGGTCCAGGTGAGGCGTTAACAATGTTTATGAATCAGCATTAAGTTTTTAAGAAATCGATCAGATTTATTTAAGTGTTGCCAATACTTATATGAAAACAGCATATGTTCAACAAAACGCATTTAATGAAGAATATGCTAAAATGACGTGAATTATTTAATGCTGTGGTTTGCTGCGTTTGTTTTTAAATTACACATTTCTACAGTGGGATGAAGCCTTCTCAATTTATTGTATTCGTCAGTGTGCAATCAATAGTGCTCTATAAGCCATGGGATGTCTCTAAAAGCAGGAAGGACAATAGATTTTTATCTTACGTTTCATGTAACCAGATATGATTTAAATGTCCATTCACAAATAGCCCGTTCTGCATGGTCCCATCGCATTGGAGGTTTTGTCGTAATTCGTTTATTCCAATTGCATTTACTCCAATTAACATTTTTAATTGGTATGTGTGTGTAATTTAAGCACATGTGGGTACATTAATTGAAAAAAAATCATGGGAGTTCTGTGTAAAGAAATAACACTTCGAGGATTCCCCGGGGTGACCTGCCACATGAGGTGGTAGGTTTGAATTTGAGTTTAAGCTTCCCATGATTAAATCACATTTCTAAGTATCTTGAGTTAATGGCCCCTTCCCTCCCTCCTTCCCATCATCTCTCTTCTCCACATGCCTTACAACTGTGCTCAATTCAAGAACTATCCTTACTCTTTGTCTACTATAACCTTCAATATCGCTGTTTGTTACTGGGAGCTTTGCATCTCGGGCCTTTGTGTTTGCGCTCGGCAAACGCAATTTCAGAAAAATGCGCCGGCAAAAGCGCGTGGTGTTTTTTTGCCCACACGAGCCACGGGGAGGGCAGCACCCTGGTGAGTCACGCGAAGAGACACACACAACCTCGCTCAGCTGACGCCCAAGAGAGAGAGAGAGCGTGCGTGGGATTGGAGTCAAGGTTGTGCGATTCTGTGGCAGTAACGTCATGCGGAGCGATAATTGGTTTTCACGGCTTGCAGAGGACAAGGCATGGTGCGCGTCAATGGAACCGGTTGTCTATTGAGTCGAGCGTTGTTCGGTATCTCGTCATCGAGAAGTGGCGCTCGTTACATGCCGTGCCGCACAAGTCAAGGAGGAATGGCGATGTTTCAATGGTTTGGTTGCTCCGTAAAAACGTCCCTCCTCATCACTGAGAGCTGTCTTTCAGATGTATTTATACTGGTAGGAACATCCTGGTTACGCCAAGCCACAGGGGATTATTGTGTCCGTCATGCAGGGAGGGGTTGGGTGGGGAGGGTGGGGAGGGGCTGGTTGGGGGGTGGGAGGGGTGGGGCTGGGTGGGGAGGGGAGGGGCTGGTCACCCCATGGTGCCCTTATAACACATTCCTGCGGAGGGAGCTGGTAGGAACGTTGGGTTGTTCGGTCAGTGGCCAGGGTCAACGGCGGCGTGGTGTATTCCGCAAATATGGCCAACTGTGAGGGCGGGCACAAGCCGGCGTGAGTAGGTTAAACGTTGAGTTTTATAAGGGCACCACGGGGTGACCAGCCCCTCCCCACCCAGCCCCACCCCTCCCACCCTCCACCCAGCCCCACCCTCCCCACCCAGCCTCACCCCTTCCATTTTTTGATGCACGACGGACGGACACAATAATCCCCTGTGGGCTGGTGGAACTAGGTGGTTCCTACCAATAAAACTCAACGTTTAACCTACTCACGCCAGCTTGTGCCCGCCCTCACAGTCGGGAATATTTGCGGAATACACCACGCCGCCGTTGACCCTGGCCATTGACCGAGCAACCCAACGTTCCTACCAGCTCCCTCCGCAGGAGGAATGTGTTTTTCTACGTGGTTATTGATGCACTCCGCACTTTGTGCATTGATCTGTTCTCTCATAGATCGTCGACAAAATTTCAACATTCTGGCTAGCTGATCCAGCTGACTCACTTCAATATGTAGGATATACCAACATTCACTTTATTCATAATACTGTCATAAATAACAACAATAATTTGCCACCCTTTGTCAACAACTGAACCTTTTTGTTTTACCGTTCTAATATTCCGAATTTACGTGCCTTAATCCACTGCTGGATGAAGGCCCGCATGCAGTACTTTTCCTCATTGGTCATTGCAAGTCGGTGAAGGGGATATCCAGAACCTGTTCACACATCACTCGCTACGGATGTTAGCCGTGACTGGGAATCGAAGTCAGCGCGCTGGCTACATATAGCAGTGCACTAACTAACCACTGTGCTTGCAACTTCACCATGAATGCTGTGTATATATGTACAGTAATCACATAAATAGAACACACATTCGGATACACTGGAGAATTCGTTCGTAAATAATTTGTCAGGCCTGAGTGTTGCCCAAGACGTTTCATGTTGCATGCTATTTAGAAATAATCCATAATATCATTCCTAAATAGAGAAATGTATCAAGTTCACCCCTGTTTCCTCCAGATGTCAGACAGAGCAATTATGTGGCTATGCACGCATTTAAGGTTTAAAAAATATATAATCTAAAACACGTCTAATATTAGGTGTACTTTGAGGAAAGGATATTGAAAGCAAATTAGCCAAGTAGAACGGCTCATAAAGTATCCTGTTTCTCGTCACATTGAGGTTTTCGTGATGCGTTTTTGGGTTGTAGCCTCGTGTTGTTCGACGTTTTCCTCCGCGTGCTGGGAGATTCTTCAGAACTTTTCCAACCTGAAAACACGTTTGGAGAGAATCCTTCATATATTTATGTTAACTATGGCACGAACTACACATTAGGCCTTGAATTATGTATGTCTGCTGTAAGTCATAACAATAGAAGATTCCACTTTCTCATTACCCATACTCCTGAATCGATCTGCAGAAAATTATTTAATCCGCAACTTGAATTCATCCTATTGTTTGACCTTACCTACGGATAAGGTAGATTCCATGGAGGTGGTAGCGGTCTTTCAATTATCCACACTTATCTGTGTTAAATAATTTGTACGTGCACATTCGGACTAGGAGTTACCGGGAGTGGCGACACAATGCTTGCACGCACGCATACACACACAAACGTGTCTAGTGGTGATAACTACTCGCTGTTCGCAAGCTGTGAGGGAGCAGTTGGTAAACAAGGTTTTTCCGCTCAATCAAACAGTTAGGGTCAAATGGGGTGAAGTAGGATCCAAACGCCAGATTGGGAAGAACCAATCGGAGGGGTCCAAGAGGTGGCCGGGGATTAGTTAACCCGGCCACGAACAGGTATAAAAGCCGGAGCGCTGACAGCTCCGAGAGGTTCTGCTACACGAAGACCCAAGTCAGCTGAAGACAGCTAGGACCCTGGACCAAGCCTTCCAGCCCTTGTCAGGGCTGGGGCTCAGTGTAACCAGTGGTCAGGGGAGATAGGTCCTGGATAGGGCCCTGGCTCCCAGCCTTCCCGCCCTTGTGAGGGCGAAGGTCTCGAGCGACCAGAGGTCGGGGACCCGCCGGGCCAGCGGCGGGTCAGTGTGCCTCCCCTAGGTCCCAGCCGAAGGACGCTAGGCTAGCGGGGGAGATAGCCGGCAACTCCGGAGCCTGTAGCATCGTCAGGATAACGGGTAAGGGGACCGTATACCCCTTGTGTTAGGTGTAGCAAGTATTGGTGAATAAAAGCGTGTGGCCTCTAAGAAGCCTTCGTCTCCTTCAAGAACGTTACACGTGTATAACACACACGCGTGTCGATTGCAGGGCTACACACGATACTTTTCCATGAACGCCGCTTGCACGTGTCCACACCATGGCCCCGTGCTGTGCTTTGTCCAGTCGACTGTTCAAGCCGTGGGTTCTTTATCCGTGCCTGTGTGCGCGCGCGCACGTGTGTGTGCGCGTGCCTGTGTGCACCGTCGTGTAGCGGTTAGCGCGCTGTGCTACGAACCTGGCGACCCGGGTTCAATTCCTGCTCACGGCCAACATCAGTGACGATTATCTAAACCAGCCCTGGGCCCTAGGTCGACTCATCCTCAAATGAGTACCTGGTGCGGTGTGTAAACATCGCCACTTGGGAGACAAAGGCGGCCGGGCGTGGTTCTGGCTACCTCGTGTGCTGCGTCGGCTTGATAGATGCTCGCTAACAGCACTTGCCCCAACAGTCTGTTGTAAGGATATGCGGGGGATCTTTGTTTTTTGCGTGTGCGTACAGGTAAAACGTTGCTGGACTGGCTGTCCCATGCCCCGTTCGGAGAGGGGGCTCTCACCTTCGCTGTGACGGGCCCCACGGAGCTGGGTGGCCCAGCTGGTCCAGGTGGCCCAGGTGGACCAGGTGGCCCAGGCGGGCCAGGTGGGCCAGGCGGGCCAGGCATCCAAAGTGGCATGGAGGCCATGCCTGGTGACGCGGTGGGCCTCTGCTGCCACTTGCTGGAAGTGGGGCTGCTTCGAGCTGTCGGGGACTCTTTGGACCGCCTGGCTGTGGCTGATGACTCTCACGCCGACAAGTCGACGTTCAGGGTGAGATGAACTGGATGGCTCCGCTGGAGTGGGAGAAACAATGTTAAGGGGGGCGGGGGGGGAGTGATAGGATGGTTTATTTCAGTCATGTTTTTCCAAAATGCAATTTATCTAACAGGTTTTTTGGGGGTTTTATCGCGTGTTGTTCCCATGATGTCGCAGTATAAGCCGGCAGGGCATCAGGGGGGTTTAACAGCATCACCGTGAAAACCTGTCTTGTAGTAGTATCACTTCTGATTTTTATCAATAACACTGTGGCTTAAAAGGGGTAAAAATATAATAGTTGATGTTTCATGCAATGGCTCTTCTTCGTAGCACATGAATCTGTCTTTTGAAGAAGGGAAAATGTATTTGTTTTGTCGCAGAGCCATATTTCCCAAAACATCACCTGTTGTGTTTTCTTTTTTTAAGGCCCACAGTGTTATTAAATAAAAACAATTTAGATTTCTGTTTGTGCGTCACTGCCAGCTCATCATGACAAGTAATTTGTTTGTGTAATATTGAATTGTTTCTCTTTCACAGTCACCTTTGCCATCTTGTGCTCTGATTGATGCATTGTTTTTCAAGTAGCACCCTGACAATTACAGTCTGTGATTGTATAGAATCTGGAACGTGTAGCTTATTTCAACTTACATCTTACTGACTAAATTCATCTATAGAAAACAAAACTGAAGAGAGGAGAATATAAATATCTATCCCATTCACAAGTAGAATACTTATTCTGGGGAAAAAACATATATTTGTATCCACTGTATCGATTTTCCAAATTACTTTTATGGAAATAAGCATACTTTGATTGGATTGAAAGTTAATTGTAAACTCGGTACATCAGCTGGCTTGCCTATAACAAGTAAACGAGTGGAGTAAAAAGTAAAAAGTACCATACATATAAAATAAGTGTATGAGAAAAAGTATAGAAGTGCTGTACATCTGCACAGACCACCAATGAATTTTGATTTAAAGCCTTCGTGACTGCAGGGATTCATATTCTTGGTTCTTTCGGTAAAGTCCCTTCTACGTGACTTTACCGAAAGAACCAAGAATAAGACCACCAATGGTTTGATGTGCTCTTTTCCTGACCCTGAACCAGTGGTGGAAATTCCACATTTCCATGACAGGGGACAGTCTTTCCATGCAACGGCCACTATTGTATCTCCACAAAAGTGACTTGGGGAGTGATGCGTTGAGCAGACCCTCATTTGGAGTTTGAACTTTCAACCCTGCCACCGTGGGTCATGACTTCTAACCACAGGGACACCCGGTAAATCAGATAAGGGGCTGTCCATAAATGACGTCACGCGATTTTGGAAGATTTTTGACCCCCCCCTCGTCACACGGCGTCACAAAAAGTCAGACCCACCCTCAAATATGACGTCACAAAGCTCTGCCCCCCCCCCCCACCCAAATAAAACATGCTTCAAATCGCTTTAAACTATTGTCATTGTAGTGCGTATTTAATGTGGCGCTGCACTCTGATGTTGTAGGAGAAAACTTTTATTAAAAAGTCTATTTAATTAAGTAGAACGTGTTGTCGATATTTATTTAAAGTTGCGCATTTTGATGTGACGTCACATTTCTCAAACGCCCTCCCCCCTCGTCACACATCGTCACAAATGTCTGACCCCCCCCCCCAGGTGCGTGACGTCATTTTTATGGACGGCCCTTAAGGAGGGATCCATTATTCCACTTTAGATTAGTCTCACATGTGGCAAACATTATAATAATCATTATTATGTATAGCCCTTTGTCAATCGAGTGCTTTATGAAGTGGTTGTGCGAGCTATAGAGATTTATTTAGTGCAGTTGGGTGAAGGCAGGGGCCCAGGACTGGTTCAAATATCGTTCGCCCCTGATGTTAACCGCTGTCTGAAATCAAACTCAGGGTTTCAGCCGCACCACCTCTACATAACAAAAGGCTCAGTCCCATTTACACGCACATTAACATCAGCCGCACCTAGTTTACACAACAAAGGCTCATTCCTAACAGCGTGTTTCAGCTGCACCGAACCTCACAAAAATAATATTCAGGGACTACCTTGGCTCCTCCCACCCTCAACCAGTATATATACAAGGACTGTTTTCTTGGAATTTCTCTTACTTGATACAGCTATCGTGCTGTGACGGTTCCGCCTGAAGACGGAAGCTTGTGCTGCCTCCGAAACGTCGTGATTTAAATTTTATTTTTATTTTACTTTTATTAATTTTAATTTTTACCTACGTGACTTTACCGAACACCTTAGAATATCAGGTAACGGAGTTCACAGAGCAGTGCAAGTACCACTGCGATACCACTCCACCCCGCTCACTTAATATGTAAGACATTCTGAAACGTCTTTACAGAACGGAGCACTTATAAAGTAAATTATTATTTTGCTAATGCGTGTACGGTGTGTACCTATCAGGCCTCCCAGCCAATGCTCGTGTAGTAATATGTTATTTAAAAACAGTTTTTGAAAAAACGGTAATATGATCGATGTGACATTAAATTGCGATCAACATTCTCTTTGGTTTTTTCGGGAAAGTCACGTAAGTGAAAACAAAATAAAATAAAAATAAAACAACTAAATTAAATCACGACGTTTCGGAAGTTTAGTTGTTCTATTTTTATTTTATTTTGTTTTCACCTACATGACTTTACCGAAAAAAACAAAGCGTATGGATCCTTGCAAGTCACGAAAACTTCAAATCTACAATTGCAATCAACATTCTATAACCAAAGCTAGGCAACCGTTCATAAAACATGACTGAGATCATTTGCCAAAGATGAAATCATTCTAATGCATTACAAGCGGGGGGGGGGGGGGGGAGGGGATGCTTCAGAGAGCACAAAAACTACACGATGCAGAGTAGTAGAAGGTTGCACAAAAGAATATGGAGTAGCCAATTCGATGGGTTGCTTTCTAATCCACCACTCCCTGAACTTCACTCACAAGTAGGCGAGACTGGAAATGCATAATTAACAATGTGGTGAATACGTCAGCTTTTGAAGTAAAACCGCATAAGGACTTGATAAGCCAAAACCAAAGCCGTTCTGTTTTTGCTTTGATATGCCCCCGACTGTCATGTTGCACATGTAAGTGCTTGTCATGTTTTACGTGATTTTCTATTTAATCTCTTCATAGTTGACCACTCGAGGATTTGCTTAGAGGTTTTGGGCTGGAACTGGATGGTAGAAATGTCTTTGTTTGGTCTTGGAACTGTCACTGTCGTCGCTGTGCCATGGAAAGAAACGTTTTTCGCAAGAGCAGTCGCTGCGCAGTTTTGTCGTCTGGGAAATATGAAATAACATGGCATGGACGTCCAAGGTTTAATTTATTTTCGCTTGACATCTTGAAAGTGGAGAATTTACCTGGCAGTATTCAACCTTTAGACGCAGGAGATGAAATACGCAAGGCATAAAAAAAAAAACCCTTTAATCTCCGATACGCACACAATTACAATTTATTAAACATCGGGGACAGTGGTATTTTATGAAGGTCATCGTAAGAATTCTGTCAAACATGCCCAGTAAGCAATGAGTACCAAATGATGCAGACCAGAGCAGGTCAATTATTCATGCGAGCTGCACACGTGTAGTGGTATGATTACCTGCTGGCAGTCGGTCGCGAGCTCTGAGGGTAGGCCCAATTTTTTTTCGTGCAGGCTCCATTCAATTATAGAACGCCACAAAACCTGCCACTTGCACGCCAGCCATGGCTTAATTGAAGCGAGTGCCATTTCCAAAATAGGCGCACGTTCAAGTGCAGCGGTGTCTGTGTTTGGTTGGGCAAAGCACTGGGAAAAACCTGCAGAAGCGGTTGGCTCTGCCGTGTGCGGTGAATAATTACCCGTGGTTTGTTACTTCATCTCAAATAGTTTTGAGCTCGCGGGATTGTTTGGACGGAATGCCCACCACGCCACCTAGCTGTCTCAGTGTTTAACTTGGAGAGCAGCGGCGAAGCAGACTTCTGTGAGACCCTCGCCGCGCGGAACTTGACGCTGACCTCGACGATGACCTCGACGATGACCTTGACGCTGACCTCGACGCTCCACACAAAAAGACGTCACCTTTGAGTTTTTCCATCCAGCCTTGGCTGCGCTGCAAGTCACCGATCCAGCAGGTGGATGTGAATACTGAGGAATAATTAAGTCTCAGTGGAAATTATCCCTGTTTTTAACTTTGTTTTACTGTAGGGTATTACTTGGCAGTAGTTTTAGAGGATTGACCTGCATCGCATTATCACTTTTTTTTGCTTCAGTACAAGCAGCCCCACTGAGCTTGTGTTTTTTTTTATAATTTAAACTAAGAGATCGAATATATTGCAGATAAGTCAAGTGCTCTGCCTTTAAACTCTTTGGTCATTTCGTTTGGTGTTGGTTATCCACCTCCAGCAAAATAGCTCATTCCATAAAGAAAATGTCTGCTTGGTGGTGGACATCTAACACATGTACCGAATACAACTGAGACTCACAGAGTACATGCTGTAAATCGTAATTATTGTCTAGGATAGATCTTAAAGATAGGCATGAATATAGTTGAGTCTTTGCTTATAACTATAACAATAAATAAAACAAGTTTTAGTTTTGGACCCCCCCGAAAATCACACCATGGATGTTGATAATTTTATCTTTAGGATAAAACGTAAAAAAATACATCAAGTATCACGCTAAACAATTAAACATAAGCAGTCCCCATCCACCAGTCAACAAAGTAATTTGTCTCATAGTCTTGTAGCTAAAGAGGATGATAAGTGCGTTGAAGTGCTCTCATGGTTACGACAAATAGATAAGCAGAACGTGAATGGCGTTGCATGAGGCATGAGTGATTATGTGTGCGTGCGTAGGGTAACGTTTAGCGCATAGCACTACAAACCTGGCATTCCGTGTTCAATTCCTGTCATAGCCAACACCAGTGACTATTATCTGAATCGGTCATTAGCCTCCCCTAGGTCGAATCCGCCTCAAATGAGTACCTGGTGTGGTGTGCAAACATCGCTACTGGGGAGACAAAGCCGGTCAGGCAAAGTGCTGGCCATCCATACCCCCCTCGTGTGCCATGCTGGTCTTCATAGGTGCTGCGTGCTAACGGCTGTTAAGGGTACACGGGGGAATCTTTGTATTTGTGTGCATCCACAGATGGAGCAGGAGTACACGTGGGTAGCCCTGGGGCAGCAGAGAGCCTCGTGGAAGAGACTACAGGCCGTGTGGCCTCCGCCTGTACTGCCTCAAGACGCAGAGGCCCACCCAACGCTGGACAGCTCCTTGTCGGGTAACATATGCTTGAATTCAGCTCACTCGGCGGTGGCTAGGTTGCTTCGAGGTCAGAGTGATGAGCCGTCACTGCCGAGACCCTGAGTTCAAAAACTAGCAGCCCCCTGCAATTAGTTTGGCTGCATTCCAGCTCTAAGAATTAAATAATAACTGGATTGACTGTGCTTAATTTATTATTTTCCAACCGTGAAATGTTTAACATTTCAGTATGCATATTTAGTCACTTTTGCTACCCTAGAATATCGTTTTATTATGTTGCTATATTTTGAAAAGTCAATGTTTGACAGAAATTTTTTTTTTGAAAAATAACTCAACCTTGAGACTAATTGAATTATTTGTTGTTTTCAGGTGTGGATGACATTAAAGGTACGTGACATTATTTTATCGTAGCTATGATACGAAGAGCAATGTCCTAATGCATCAACCATCAGTGCACTTTCAAATTAAACTTGGTGCCAATCTGACAAAATGCGCATCGTGATCCATTTTGTGAGAGCGCGCAAGGCATTACGACTGTGTGGGTTTGTGTGGTTGTGCCGTACGGCCCTCCGATGATGTTTTTCGGGTTGCGCCGCGTGTTGTTCGGCACCGTGTCCAACGTTTCGCTGCATGTGCTGGGGGGCTTCTTCAGGAACTGAAGCAGCTTTTTCAACTTCGACTTCCTCAGTTCCAGAAGAAGCTCTCGGCACCTGGGATGAAACGTCAGACATCATATCAAACAACCAACACGTGGTACAATCCGGTGAATTCATGAGAGGCGTGGCATTAAAATAATTCATCCCGTGACAGACCGTATACAACCTCGCAAAGTGCTGCAGTGCATACATCTGGGTAGAAAGTTCAACAAATCACTTTCTGTTCCATGTCAACTCTCAGAATAAAATTGAAAACGTCTTCAATCTCTCAGCTTATTGGCCTTCCATAACTGGAAGTTTCTTCAAAGCTTTTGAAAAATTGCGGATATTCACCATCACGTTTCTATGAATCGGTGTTGGGCAGTAGCAGTGCTTGAAATACGTAATAATGTACCAACTGTAAGAACATTTTCTATAATTGGAAGACCAATTGGCCTAAATGCCCTTTGGCCTGCCGTAACGGCAAGGCCAATAAACCGAGCGACAACGGCTATCTTATTTTTTTATGTGGAAGGCGGTTTACTCAATTTCTGTCCAATTATATAGTATAAGTGAACCATAGAATGCAGTTGAAGAGACTGCATACAAACACTTTCAATAATAATTATTTACAACCTTGTCCATCCCCTGCTGGATGATGACCTCCCCATGTCATGTCAGTCATACAAGTTGTTGTGGCACCATGGTGGCGAGATGTTAACTACCTCGCCGGGTATAAATAGGGTCGTGGGTTCGATCCTGATCCCGATCTAGACACCTGTATATTTAGTTAGCGTGTTCCTCTCTCTCCCCTCGGGTGCGTGGTTTTTTTTACAGGACTTCCAGTTTTTCCCTCCACATTTAGAATCATCAGTGCATTTAGAGTATTTGGCTGCTATACATTTCCACGTGATAAGTCACTTTGTTTAGCTATCATTTGTGGCTACTGAAAAAGAGCTACATAGCTCGGTGGGCCTTTCCTAGTAGATCTAAACATAGTTTAGTTTTTGTTTAGTGTTTTGCCATACTTTGCCTCCATGGTTAGCGCAGGTTTGTGACTGGAAGGCCGAGGACTTCTAAACATCACTCGCCACTGGCGTTGGCCATGGCCAGGAATATAACTGTTGGGTTCATACTCTTAGTTTGATACAGCAAATCTGGCTGTGACGGTCCCACTTGATAACGGAGACTTGTGTTGCCTCCGAAACGTCGTGATTTTTATTTTATTTTTTATTTTGATTTAATTTTTTACCTACGTGACTTTACCGAAAGAACTGAGAGTATGAATCCTTGCAGTCACGAAAGCTTCAAATCTAGAATTAACTGTTGGGTCTATTCATAGCACAGCGCAGTAACACTGCCCGAGCAGCGATTTCGCGGGCCAGGAATTTGTGGCCGCGTGGGTTTCCCGAGTGAATTAGCGCACGGCAGCTGATGAAACCTGCTGATGAAACCTACGGCTCAGTTGATTAGCTCACATTAGTGACAAAATCACTGTGGGGATGGCAATGTTATTGGAGGCTTGGTGTAATGAATTGGCTTAAGGAATAATGCGTAGTTGGGCAAAACAAAAGTCTCCCTCCGTAGTTCAGTAGGCTAATGCTGCTTTAGAGCACTGCACTCGTACCGCTGGGGCCAGCTTCTGATGGCCACTTGTAATTAAAATCGTGTTCAAGTGGTGATGGTGTCAGCCCAGTTACCAATGACTGCACACACTATCGACAGTTACATTTGTTGTTTGTTTTTTTGACGTAGATTCCCTTATTCCACGTCTGAGAATTGAAACGTTTCTCTTTGGTAAGTGTTCTTTGCAGGGGATATAAAAGGGCATCGCTTTGTGTTTTATAAGAGGCTCTTAAAGGGGGCTTCAGAAACAGTTTTGCGATGTCACATTCTGCTTCTATTGTATTGCACCAGGTAGTCCCCTGCTTATTGTGAATTTCTGATTGGAAGTTTCTTCCTCTTGTGGCGTGACCAGTGATGACCCAAGTGGAATAGACGTGGATTAGGATGGGAAAACCAGAAATAAAGGCACCTTTTAGGGGCTGCTTTTCATTATTTCGTTCATTTTAATCCGAGCCCAATGTCTTAGGTGAAGAGGTCATATTCGCATGATTTTAGCCCATGATATGGGACTTTGTCTCCACATGCTTTAGATTTCGAGTCTCTTTACTTTGAGAAATAGTGAGTCGAAACGCCGATATTCATGTAGTTATATTTATTGAGTTTTAGAACCAGCTAGCCAAAACTAGGCAAGGACACGGCACCACTATTATTCATCAGGGCAACCAGAGAGCAAAGATGTAGATATTTATTGACTAATAGCTGTAACAGCAAACAATTACACACACATAAGAATCCACAATCTAGAATATAAAGATTAAATTAACAATTTAGGAGAATAATTGAAATCACATTCTTTTAAATTAAAAATGATATCAATGATAATCATACTGTCTGGGACACTTTCAATATTCACCATTGAAGTAAAGTTTGCATGCATCAGAGTCCTGGTGAATCTGAAGGAGGTGTTATTTGTGTCATGATTAACATCTCTACAATGGCACTTAATGATTGATTTGTGTTATGCATTCTATAATGATGTATCAAACCAGGACCCATTTATCATAGTCCTTGTCGATTAACAATGGCCAGCTCACCAGCATCAGTTCGAGCAAGCCTGACTCCGCTTATGAAACACCGAATTTCAAAACCCATCCAGAGTTTCCTTGCATTGAATAATGCAAGCAATTGAATAATACAAGACAACTGATAAGATGCATACCCAGAAGGCCGTGCAACCAATGGATTGTGTAAAAAATATTTGTTTTTAAAGTGTGCAGAGACAAATATCGGTAGGAGGCTGTTATGTATTATTTTAAGAGAAAACTAAAATTGCTCTCAGAGGCAGTGCTGCGCTTTCCCAAAGGTGACCTTGTGCCCATCTGCCTTGTGCCCATCTGCCCATCTGCAGAGCTCCAGGCTTCTCTCATCCACGTGCAGCACCAGCATGAAGAAGAACTACAGAAGCTTCAGGTACTGCTACACCGAGGGATCTTGCGCAGCAGATTCACGTGGATGCGATGTTAACTACTTGGCTTGGTATACAGGAGGTCGTGTGTTCGAGCCCGACCCTGACGCCTTTATATTTGGAAGTTTCTCCCTGTGGTCACTTGGAGTTTTCTCTGGGCCATTCGGTTTTTCCCTCCACATTTAGAATCATGCATTGAAGTATTTGGCTACCTACATATGGTGCGAAAGAAGTTAAACATGCATACGTACTTGAGCTGTCATTTGTGACTAGTTCTCTTCTGAAAAAGGACTATAGCTCAGTGGGCCTTACCTGGTAAAATTTTTTTTTTTTTTAAGTTTAGATTCCATGAGTAACATCATTCATCAGAGACAATTTTCGGTTCAACAGGGAATCCCGTGTTTGCACAAATTAATCGTTGGGTTGTGCACTCAGACAGACTGACCCAGTTCGCCAAGTTTTAGTTTTAATAAGCAGACATTATATATAATAATATAAATATAGATAACTGTGACCAAGTGACTGGTAAACATTTATAATGATTTTCCGGAATGGCTGGAGTGCTGAACTTTGGTGCACATATGAGTCGAGTCTATGTTTAGAAATTTTGAATTTGGGCCCCCAAAAATTCTGCCACCGAGTGGTTTAACTCAAGTTGTAAATACGTTTAATTTCACGCAAAAACTCACAAATAAGTGGTCCCCATCGTCACCAAACTATGTCATTCACCTTCGATGGTGTGCAATGCTAAAGTCAATTGCTAGCATATGCCTCTAGTTTTCATAGATTATGATAGAGCCGTTGCATTATTCCAGAGGCCCCAAAATTCCGAGCCCACCACATGTTATTGATAATACACAGGAGTGTTCACTTTGAGCTTAGAAATGACTTGAATGATTTCAATATTTCTATTTTAAAGCTTTCGTGACTGCAGGGATTCATCTTCTTGGTTCTTTACCGAAAGAACCAAGAAGATAATTTCAATATCCCTACAGATGCACTTTTAAACATTAGTTGTAATCATCGTGAAAGACAATGACAAAATTCGCACATTTGAAAACATAGCTTTTAAAATTTGCGTACCAGCTTCATCGTGGAGGTTTGATCTGCACGCCCGTAACCCTTTCAGGACGAGAACGAGCAGGCGGTGACGCAAACTTGCGGCGAGCATGCGCGCCGTGTCTCGGACCTGGAGAGGACCATCGCAGAACTCCAGCAGAGGCTGAGCGAGCTGAGCGCACGCCCGCCGGCCGACACGAGGGAGGCGGGGGTGGACACGCAAGGCGATGTGTACACCACCATGCTGCAGCACACCGCGGTCCAGACTGAAAAACTAAACCTCCTGCTCGCCCTGGAGGAGCGCAACCAGCAGGCCAAGGGCGTGCAGACGTCGCCGGAGAAACCGAGGCATTCTCCGCCGAGCGATGTTTTTTCCAAAGAAGTGCCTTCATCACAACTGCAGCTCGGCGGCTCTGCAGAGCTGAGCAGCTTGATACCGCTACCTCCTCCGCTCCCAGGAGGTCCGGACTCTTCTGTGCCTCCACCACCTCCACCACCACCTCCTCCGCCGCCACCGCCGCTTCCACCTCTTCCCGAAGGATACATCCCTATTCCTCCTCCGCTTCCAGGAGGTTTTGTGTGCCCGCCTCCTCCGCCACCTCCTCCGCCTCCTCCGCCACCCCCGCCACCCCCGCCACCTCCTCTGCCAGGAGCTTCAGCATTCATCCCTCCTCCACCACCTCTGCCGGGAGGCCCAATGTGTCCACCTCCTCCGCCTCCTCTGCCGGGAGGCCCAATGTGTCCGCCTCCTCTGCCTCCTCCGCCTCTACCGGGGGCCTCAGGTGCTCCTCCAATGCCCCCACCGGCGCCGCCAGGGCACGGTCTGAGCGCGCAGATGATGCTACCCGGGGGAGGCCTCGCGTTGACCCCACTGACGTCGATCCTTGACAAGCAGAGCAGGAAGCCGCCCGTGGAGCCGAGCTGCCCTATGAAGCCACTTTATTGGACCCGCCTTCAGCTCAAAGTGAAGAGGTACCGTCTGATGGGTGGACAATCGTCATGGTAAAGCAATACATGGTTGGGTGTGTAATCCTCTGAGCTGTATTGCTCTCAGATGTGTTTTCGGGTTGGTCTGCGATTTGTCCGGCATGGTGAGGACGTTTAGCTGCTCTTGCTGGAAGATTCTTGCTCGGTCGTGTAACGTTGCAGGCCTGCTTCTGGTATTTGCTGATTGGCTTAGATCAATGTAGGCCAGTCTACATCAGCACCACCAGCAGCAGCAGCAGCAAGCAACGCTACTTACTTGAGAGAGAAAGTGAGCAGACATTGTGCCAAACAAAGCGCGGTAACAACCCGCAAACACATCGGAGAGCTGAGCAGTGGCATGACTGTGAAGACCTAAGCAGCAATTTTCTTCCAAGGTTTGTCTCGGTGCAGCTCTGCTGGCGGGCAGCATAATAAAATAATTCTCACGACGTTTCGGCCACAATGGCTGCTTGCGTTGGTGGCCAAAACGTCGTGAGAATTATTTTATTATGTTTTAGTTTTATTATTATTAATTTATTATTTCCATTCTACGTGACTTTACTGAAAGAACCAAGAAAATGAGAAACTTCTTCTCTTTTCCCATCCTCCGTCAGACAGACTTTCTGCACAGTGGTTCAGAGTAACGCTCTAAGTTAATGCATACATCATTAGTTATCATTCAAGACTCTCCAGTATGTGTCTTGACTTCCAAGTAATGTTGTATTCTAACTCATGTTAAAAAAAATTTACTCGTATTATTTGTCAAAATGAGTGGTTGATTTATTCAGATGCCCAGAACATTATTTGCACCCCTAATGTTGAGGATTGTACAATTGACTGAAGGCTGTAGATACAGCAGATATTTAACTTGTATCTATAAAAGGTCCTTCCACTTCTTCTCTACGATGTTACGGCTTAGATCCTTGTTTACTCTTGACGAAACTGAACCTATACACCTTTGGAACCTCATTTGCCAGTAAAAATTTATGATTATTGTTTTTTTACCCTTTTATCTGGCAACAAAACTGACACATTTTTTACAAGGAGTCATGTTTGCATAGACCACAATACCTGCAGTCATAATGCAAACAGTTTTGTTGCCAGATAAAAGGGTAAAAAAACAATTATCATATTTTTTACTGGCAAATGAGGTTCCAATGGTGTAAATGCTTAACCCCGAGCTCTCATACTCTGATGGTGCATTGTCTTTGAGTTGTGCGCCTTTTTGCATCATCTGGTCCAACACAATGTGAGACTAGGCTCTAAGGAAAGCTGTCTCGGGTGTGGACCAATCAACTTCAAGGACAGTGCATACATTATCAGAGTTATGTTTTTTGTTTGCATTATGACTGCAGGTATTGTGGTCTATGCAAACATGACTCCTTGTAAAAAAGGTGTCAGTTTTGTTGCCAGATAAAAGGGTAAAAAAACAATTATCGAAACTGAACCTGTCTGTCACAGCACTTGAGTAAATGTCATCATGGAGCGTCGATTAAGGGGCCATTCTAACGAGAAGGAACGCCGTACTTTTGGTATAATTGATGAGCCATCTATGCCTTATGACCTTTGACATAGATTCAAAAGAAGATGCAATTACAACACCATTGGAGGTCAACAGTGACTCAAGTCAGCTCCTACTAAAATGAGCATTGAGGCTGAACCACTTTTCGTGGGGTATTTTTTTTTTAAACAAAACACTTTCAGACCAGGTTCCCCCCCTGTGGCAATATTTGTATTACCTTCAAAATTTGTGTAGCCTGTATATTTTAGTATTTCGTTTTGAGCGTATTCCACATGAGCTCCCACGTGACAGTCGGGCTCTTGTGCGTTTTGGTTTGTGAATCGTGAAGGGACGATAGCAGCGATACATTCTGGGACAGCCTGGAGGAGCTGGTGATCAACCCCAAGGAGTTTGAAGAGCTCTTCTCGAAGAAGAGCGTCAAGGAGAAGAAGAAACCACTGGCGGACACTTTCATTAAGAAGTCTAAAGTCAAGCAGGTGAGTACACCAACGGATCGATGAAGAAAGTTAAGGAAGCGTTGTCTCTGCAGTGTGAATTAGCATTGTCATCATCGTTCACCTCCACAAAGCCTCTTGTGTTGACTATTCAAACTTTAAGTGCCACGATGCTGCTCTCTCTAGCCAAGAGAATCGCTCATTTATTGATCAACTTACCCTGACACCGAATGTGCCTGATCGCTGAATATACTTGATCTTGCTATATATTGTAACCTCTGCAGGTTTTAGCCTGGTGTCTTATTTGGATGTGGGATTATCTTGGAAATACTATGTGTTTGTAGGTTTTTGCTGTGAGATGGCAGTTGATGGTAGTACCCCAAAGTAATATTTAAATGTATCGATGCAGAACTTTGATTGTTGCCCCCTGATGGACGTGGTTTTTCTCTGGATTCGCCGATTCTCCCCGCACATGAAACGAAACTCCCCTTAAAGAAATTTGACAAACAACACTGAGGCCTTCATGGATAAACAAAGATAATTACAGTCATTACTGTATGTTTTGTAGTATTCGGCCAGCTGTTGAAATTCTATATTCCGATTAGTCGCGATGTGTTTGTCTATTGGAAAACCAAAGTTTACTTCCCACTGCCTTAGTTATAGTTCAAAAGAGTCACGTAATTTATATTCAGGGTTAGAGTTCAAAAGAGTCACGAAATTTATATTCAGGGATCAATCTTACGCCTGGAACCACAGAACGTTTAACTTTATAATGTCACCTCAAATAATGTTTTCGTTTCAGCACGATCCCAGGCCAATGCCTGGCCATGTCATTTAACGCTGCGGGAAACATCATATAGAGCAGTGAACGCAAATAAAAATGAAGGCTTTTAAAGGCTTTGCCTTCTTTTACTTTACGCATTGGTACATGACAGATGATACTTTGTTTACGGATCCCATAGGAATGAGGCGCTGAATTGACCTTGAATTTGATTTATAACTTAGACCCTTATGGTCATTAGCTCGCTGTTCTCTAAGGTGACCATTACCGGTTACATGCCCTGTGCCTACAACTAAAGTATTTGTTTTATTCCGTCAACCTCGGGGGGCTTTCCAGATGATTGTTTTGCAACAACAATTAAGCAAACTGTGGACTGGTTCCAACCTTTTGGCTCGCATCATCAAGAGTGTGGCCTGTTAAATCCATAATGGTGGGCTGCCAGATGTTATTGGAAAGAGCCAGTGTTGGCTCTTCTTTGTGAACATATAATATTTTTTTTGGTATAAGATGCTGGCATGGTGCAACTGGACATGCGATCCGAAGGTCGTTGGGTCGATCTCCCAGTGCAGTGGTTGAAACTATGGGCACGTTTCTTAAATTGCCTCTGCCTATCAGAATAAATGGGTGCACCACGATCGGTGGAGTCGGGTGTCCTGGGTGTAAGGTGCGGTTACTGCTGCCTCTTCCCAGGCGTCCTGGCCAGTGTTGAAGAGCAGTCCTGAAATACCCCTCCATAAGGGCTCTCTACCGTTCACCCGAGTGGCAGGCCCATTCATCAGAATGGCCATGAGCAAGCAATGGCAGAGGCGGCCTCGATCTTTGATATTTTCTGTGGCAAAAGGCATCTATCTATTTCATGCTGTGGATGGATATTTTTGTTTCCATATCAGAGTTCTCTAGGAAATCGGTGGATTGCTGTTGGGCGCATGCAGGTGCCGTCCACGGTTGCTTTGTTGCAGTGCTCATATTTTCCTGGCACAGGTCGTGAAGGTCCTGGACAGCAAGCGGTCGCAAGCCGTCGGTATCCTCATGTCCAGCCTCCACCTGGAGATGAAGGACATTCAGCAAGGTGTGCCATCTCTCGCTTCGTTTGACACGCACACCGGATGGTGCGTCTTATATCGCATCACCGGTGGCGAGACGTTAGCTACCTTGCCTGGTATACAGGAGGTCGTGGGTTCGATTCCGACCCTGACGCCTGTATATTTGGAGTTTGCATGTTCTCCCCGTGGTCATGTAGATTTTCGCCGGGTCCTCCGGTTTTTTCCACCCAAATTTAGAAACGTGCGTTTGAAGTATTTGGCTGCTATCCATGTTCACATGATAAGCCACTTGGTTGAGCTATCATTTGTGGCCAGGTCGCTTCTGAAAAAGAGCTACATATCTCAGTGGGCCTTGCCTTGTATATTAAAACATAGTTTAGTTTTAGTTTAGTGTTTGACCATACTTTGCCTCCATGATTAGTGCAGGTTAGTAACTGGAAGGCAAGAGGACTTATAAATATCACTCTCCACTTGTGTTGGCCACCAGTGGAGAGTGATATATGGCTCCGTGGGCCCTACCTGGTAAAATAACAAACATAGTTTCAGTTTATAGTTTAGAATGCGTCCGATCCCGACACATCTCGGAAGCTAAGCAGGCTGGCACTTGCACGTGGCATAGATGGGTGACCACCATGCACGATAGGCTGTTATCAGCTCTGGGGCTATTTGGCTATTTTGGTGGACAGGAGAGGAAAGGGCAAAAACAAATGATTGTTATACTGTACACGATGCTGTACTTCTAAGTCTTTGATCCCCGACTTCACTGACCCACACTAACTAGTGGGATGAAGTATGGTCAGATAACATGTTAAGGCTGGCACGGTGTAGGGAAGCCCTCGCACAGCAGTGGATTGACCAAGGGCTTGTATATGTCCCAGCTGGTACACATTGCGTTGCTGCCCTCAAAACTCTCTTTGTGAGACTCAGGCATGAACACTGAGCCGCAGGCATTCACATGAACCCCGAGGAATAGCGGTGAAACATAGACATTACACCGATGACACAACTGAGATAACATTGTGAAGAAAAGCAACAGAGGGATTTTGCCAAACATCCAAATGCAGAACCCTCTTAAGTGAGAGTCTTGAGACTCAATGAGGTATTCTTTAGTAAATAAATACAATTATTAGTACGTCTGCCTCATACGGTGCTGTATTGTTCCTGAAATTATATCCTGTCCGTGGCTGCTACGTATGTAAGATGCTCGATTGTTTTTATACGTATAAAATATGATGACAATAATGCACAAATTGATAGTAAAGAGCGTGCTTTGTCATGTCAGAGCAGCACCCCACGTGTGCCGTGGCCTTCGGCTGACAGAGAACGCGCCCTGGCTGTCTGCTATTGTCACCCAAACGCTCCCTGTCATAGTCCGTGTAGGGTCAGCATTTGTGAGCAGTGATTCTGGCAAATTGCCCCTTGTCAGAGTTATGTCCAACGTCCAACATAACTCGGTGTAATTTGTGGAGTGTAACAAGGCAACCCCCTTAAAGCTTTTGTTAGCGATCGCATATAATCCCGTGAGAAAGAAAAAAAATGCTATTTATTTGTAAATTTGTCATACAGTTCGCGTCTGAAATTAGGCCATGTTATGCAAGTCATTTTAAACGATTTTTAAAGAATTAAATAGTCTTCATGTTAATTATTTTATGGTGCGCCTCCAAATAACTCTTGGTAAACACTGTGCTTTGAATGTTTGAAAACATTAACGTTATCTCTTTACTCCGAGCAATGAATGTGAAGCATTTGCATGTTGTATGTCTCTGACAGCTGTCTTATACTTGGATAATTCCGTGGTCGATTTGGAGACACTGCAGGCGCTTTATGAAAATGTGAGTGTCACACACGAAGCTTCACGCCAGATTACTTGGGTGGGGGGGGGGGAACTTTTAATGGAAGAAGTTTAGGAACGGATGCTCTGTGTTTTTCGCCTGATAAAAAAGCCAATTACGATAAAATGAACAGAAATATATATATATCCGCATATGTAGGTACATTTCTAAGTCACCATTAGTATTCAATCCCATTGATATAGTCCATAAACAAAAGTTAATGGATATGTAAAACATTATTATCATGGTGGCAGAGTTCTTGGCACACTTTGCAATCAATCCGACGCTCTGGGTTCAATTCCCGGCCACAGCCAGAATCGGTGGCAAGTGACAATTTTACAACGAGTTCTAATCCCCCCCTTCACCAAACCTGCATTAACGAGCATCATGAAGTATGGTCACACTACCCTCGTGACTGACACATTATAAGGCGTTGATATCATCCAACAGTGCATTGACAAACAGCTGCACATTATTATGGTGTATTTTTCAATAAACATTTGAATTTTATATCCATATATAATACAACTCATTTGCCAATTAGAATGTTATAGGAATACGTGTATTTGAAATTACACGTTGGTTTAGAGCCAGTATTCTTGAGGTGGTTGGTTAGTCCAGAGGGTCAGGGCACGAATGAGATCCTCGGTGTAAATGCTGTCATGGAACCGGCATCTAAAGCGGAGTGAGTTGATGGTCTCCAATGACTGCACAAAAAAACTCTCATTAAGTTTGCTTCCGCACTTAATTTCGCTAATATCCAACTATGGGAATGGAAAATATCAGTTTGATTGTCATGCAGTGAACGATGCTGTCTGTGGCATAGCGAGTGAGAGAGCGTTGTCCTCTGTGGTGTGGAGCAGTGGTCACTTGAAGGAGGTTTCAGAGGTCGCTCTGTGATATCCACTTCCTGTGGGCTGTTCTCTAACATGAAGGATTTCGCTGCTCTTGCGAGAGATCCAATATATACTTGCCTCATGACGCCGGCATCACAAAGGGAGAAAGACAAAAGACAAAAAAGACCAATAGTCATTCCGTGGAGAGCATTCCGCCATCGCTGCTGTAGGTTTTCACGTTTGCGCTGCGTAGCCCTCCAATGTGTTGTTCGGCATCATGTCCGACGTTTCTCTGCACACACTAGGAGCTCCTACAGGAACCCAATCGAGCTGCTGAATTGCTCTCTCAAAAAACAAAGCGTTGGCTGCTGCTGTTTGCATAGGCCGGCACTGATGTTGAGCCGAGCCAATCGGTAACACCAGCAGCGGTCCTGCAACGCTCTGTATCACCGCGGTAGAATGCCAGCAGCGCTGTTTGGCTCCAAAAGGAAGCTCGGCATGATGCGGAGCAAATAATCGGAACGCCATGCCGAACAGCTTGCGGTTTAAAAAGTCCATCATTCCCGTCCACCAGAGGGTGCTGCTTAGCCGTGTGCTTGTTTGTTGCTTTCATATGGAAATGCTTTTGCAGAGAGCCCAGAAGGAAGAACTTGAGAAGATAGAGAAGCACGTGAAGCCGAGCAAAGACAAGAGCGAGCACAAGCCACTGGACAAACCCGAGCAGTAAGCCCAACGTTGTTGACCGACGTCACGGTGTCTCATTCACGTTCGCGTCTGCCGTTCATCGTTGTGCTCAGCGTTGTCACGAATGCTTTGTTTCCATTGGACGCACAACCCGAGTCGCGACTCTGGCGGGATCCGAGTTGGCCTGGCTTCTCCCAGAACTCACATTGAATGACGAGTCGATTTGGTAAATTGTCAACGAAAATGCGGCGTTTGCGTGATTTGCCGAATCGCTCGATTCATTCTGTGAGCTGGGCAGATCTTTCTCAGACGTTCTTTTCAGCAAAACTTTTCCGAAAATAATAGAATAGGTGAAGACCACATTGCTGACACATGTATACATTGAACTTTAACTGAAATCTTCCTACACAACAAAATGTTTGATTGAGGAGGAGAAGTGGTGAATTGTTAAACTCCCCATTGAGCTCGTTTGCTCTCTCATGAGCATTGCCACGAAAACAACGGCATCATCTCGGCTACTCTGCTCGTTGCTCACACACCCAACCTCTCTTTGCCACTTTTCTCACATTTTTTTGTTGCTAAACTCACCCACCGGTGTCGCAAACTCCACTCAATGTGAGTGGACAATAAGATCATGTTACTGACCTGCAAGGCGCTAAATAGACGCCTTACAAATGTCAATTATTGTTCCCCCGGTGTTCCAACTCGCAGAACATACATCGCTGTTATCAATAACAACAATTACGCCCGAGCCAGCGTTGCTTTTGAAAGCCACAGATGGCGTCACAACCAAATAAAATCCTACCCCACTCCTGGGATCTCGCCACTAAATCCACGTTTCATTTTCACGTTTTCCGCTGTTAAATGGCGGTGTGCTTAGCGCATGTTGCATTTCGCGTCGCTAACCACAAGGTGGCGGTCTCACTCTGCTCGCCTGTGTTTCGCTGTGACGAGAGAGGCAATGTGCCTCTCTCAATGTGCCTCTCTCATCACAATGCCTCTCACGCTGACAGTGATTGTTGAATGGCATTGGTGGCTGCCCTCCGTGATTGCCTTTGTCTTGTTTCTCTCGATGGGTTGGTTTATATGCTACAACGGTGATGCAATGTCAACAAGCATTTGACTTCGATAACATTAAAAACAGACATGTTTTCATGCACATCCGTTTGAATGCAAGGAACAAAATGACGCATCTTAGTAAAACAACGCATGATGGTTTCCCTCAAAAGTTGTAATAATCAAACATCTGTAGCCAAATAATTGTAAAAAAAAAAATGAAGTTAATTCACGAAATAATTTTTATAAAAAAACACGTGCAACCGGTCTATTGCCGATAGCACAGTATACCAAACTCCAGTCCTCAACCCCCTACAGTGAGTAGAGTCTACGGTTCCTCACCTACCTGCAATCTCCTTTCAAATTCAAATGAAGTCATTACACGCTGCGTGTGCTCAGAAATGGCCCCCACGTCACGTGACACCAATTCGCATGAAATGGCCCTCTTTTGTGTGTATGTGTTCACACATGCCTCGCGTGATGTAGAGTGCTATTTGAATATCTTATGCCATGTGGCGCATGTTTAGCGAGCTTCAGGCACATTCAGCATGTAATGAACCTTTCAGCATTTCCACGGAGAAGATCGCGGTGTGCTGTGAGGAGAAGATTTTTGGAAGCCCTGGCGAGTTTTTAATTGTAACGGGGACTGTACGAGCGGCTTGATTTCAGCTGTTTCTGTTCGGCTCAGCGGCTTATAAAATATTTCCCAATGCAGCACACCACATCCAGTATACCTCTCACGAGGGCTCTGGCTATTAAATACACGACACCTCTCGGACCTACTCCAGTCTAATCAGCAGTCCAGAAAACATTCCATGATAATTCAAGCCCTGACCGTGGGGACTGCAGTCTGGCGCCGGGCCTTCTTACTTTTTCATTGGTAATGGTGGCTCTTTGTGTGTGTGCGCGTGTGTGTGTGCTCGTGTGCCAAGGTTCCTGTACGAGCTGTCACGGATTCCGTGCTTCGCGGAACGCGTGTTCTGCGTCATCTTCCAGGCCACGTTCACCGAGGGCATCACCACGATCCGCCGCAAGATGCTCATCCTGCAGCGCGTGTGCAAGGTGCGACGCCACCTCACCACTTATCATCATCATCATGATCGTCATCATAATAAAAATTTGTTTTTGATATCGCACCCTTTATGCCGGGCCGTCTCAGAGCGCGTTACACGCAATAAGCAACTTAACGTCACTTCTCATCTCAAACATTTGAAAGGGCACCCCCAGGGGCAGCTGTCCCCGTGTGGCACAGGGTGACTCGGCACCGGCCTGCCAGCGGGGCGTTACTCTGCCAGTAGCGGGAGGGAGGCGATGATTGCTGCTGCTGCTGCGTGTAATAGCAATTGAGTGATTTGCAGGTAATTTAATTTGGTATTAATTATAGATGTGAAGCTTTTGTGACTGCAAGGATTCATATTCTTAGGTTTTTTCGGTAAAGTCACGTAGGTAAAAAATTTAAATTAATAAAAGTTAAATAAAAATAAAAATATGTTTGTTTGTGCATGACGCCGGCACACAATGGCCCACTCATAAGCCGGGGGGCACCCCTTCCCCGTCTCCCGTGAAGCAGATGGCGCGAATGTTTTTACGCCGGGCGTTTTCACTGCCTCAGACCATAACACGACGTGCGTATCCCTCTCATGCCTCATCTCCCTCTGATCTCTTAATTTATCATCGTGTGTTGCGTTTGTGTGTTGCGCCTCGTCCTCCCTCTGCGTCTGCTTGACCTCGCTGTTGGTGCGGCCGGTGGCGCCGCCATCAGAGCCTGCGCACCAGCGAGGGAGTGCAGCAGGTGCTGGGTCTCATCCTGGCGCTGGGGAACTACATGAACGGCGGGAACCGCACTCGGGGCCAGGCAGACGGATTCGGCCTCGAGATCCTTCCCAAGCTCAGCGACGTCAAGAGCAGCGTACGCGCCCCCCCTACCCCTCTCCTCCCTTGTCACGCGAGGGTCAAGGGATCGGTAGATTTACTCACTCTGCCAGTGAAGTACGCTAGAGTGGATCGAGGCTGCAGAGAGAGTGAGAAATGATGACGTAAGGAAACGGTTGGAGGTGAAAACAACCTTCGCGGACAAAGTCAAGGAGAGAAGAGACGACGTTGGTGTTCGTGCACGCTACGAGACTGAGCCTGGAGTGGATTCCGTCGTTAGTGATGCAGACAGGAGTGGAAGTAAAGAGGAGTAGGGGAAGAGAGAACACCAGGTAGATAGATGTAGTGGTCAGTTTAACACGTAGGCTTTCGCGACCAATATTATTCATAATCAACGTTTTTGGGTTTAGATCGCGTTATTTATAAATGTGTCATAACCCTCCACCACCCGACACGGCCAATCAGTAAAAAAGTGTCACGTTGACAAGAGACAAATTAGTTCACTGCTTTAGCCTACCGGTGTGTTGAAGCGCGAAACCACAACATTTACAATTTGAGTACGACGTTTCGCTGGTAATTGCAACCAGCATCATTGGGCAATTCGCCAGAATGGTGAGGCTCTGCTGTGTCTCCCGTTCTTATATAGAGCAGCAGCAGGGTGACGTCATCATTAACTCATTAAATCATCAGGTGCAAGGATTTGAGGGGGGAGTTATTGTAATTATATACTAGATTAGTAATCGGGCTATTGTTACGCTGCGAGTTGTAGATTAGTAATCATTTGGAATGTGTTTTATTGTGAATATGCCACATTAGTAATCAGTTAGTGTTTGTTTCCCTTATAAGGAATTGTATCTTATTTAATAATACGCTTCCAGCGAAACGTCGTACTCAAATTGTAAATGTTGTGGTTTCGCGCTTCAACACACCGGTGGGCTAAAGCAGTGAACTAATTTGTCTTTTGTCAACGTGACACTTTTTTACTGATTGGCCGTGTCGGGTGGTGGAGGGTTACGACACATTTATAAATAAGGCGATCTAAACCCAAAAACGTTGATTATGAGATGCAGTGGTAAGAGATCTAGAAGAATGAGGAATGAGATTGAGACGAGCAGTGATACTGGATAAAGAAAGAAACCCATGGTGGAAATTCATCCGGCCATATCTTTGCTGATGAGCTGATAGAAGAGACCGATTATATATTTGCAGGTATATAGTAGACATGGTGGAGGAAGAGTGGCATAGTGATCCATGCACTACACTATGAACCTGGTAACCTAAGTTAGGTTCTTGGCCATGGCTGACATCAGTGGTGAGTGATATCCCCATAACTGAGATAGCCTGGGGAAGCCTTCAACTAGTAGTGGACTACCAAAGGGCTTTAGATTGTTATGTTTGTTAGACATTAAAAATTCGGCCCTCAGTAGTTTTAGAATGGCGATGAAACTTTTTTAGGATCATTATTCAGTATCCAGGGATATTCTTGCTTGCGTATTTTTTGAAGTCTCATCAATTTGTGTGATCTTTATTTTTGTCATTTATATGCGGTTATGTTCCCGCAAGGAAGCCAAAAGGCACAATTAGCCTATCATTTGAATATAATTTGCATTTAATTGTAGATATTCAAATTACAGTCAAAGTTTTGACTCTGTGCTTAAGCATAATTTTAAATCAATTATGACATGCCTAGTGTGTAGGTCGAGTGTTTAGCATCAGGTATCTATTATTTCTGTGCGTGTGCCTCGAAGCTTATACTCGCCATAAAAAATGGCCGAACGTTGACAAATGTGGTCTAAGTGAAACCAGAATGACTGTCGGGAGGTAATGGAACAATGAAATTGGTTGGTTAACCTTAGACCTCCGAGTAGTAAATATGTACGGGGGCGTGTGGGGGTAACCAACTTCATAGATAGAAACGATGTATTTTATGCACCCTGGAATAACGATTCTAATTCTAATTGATGGACATTCGGTTTGCATTACAGCTCACTTGTTCCCATCCTGAGACGGGCTTATCGCTCATGGCCATGCGAGAAGCAAAAAGCACCGAAAAGCGAGCTCAATAGGAATCATCATGGGACCTCCCTTGCCAATATCAAAGCATAAGAATAGGTTTTACCCTTTCTGGCAATAAAACGGTTGTGTTAAGATGTTAGAAAACCAAACAGAAACCTTTTGCAAGGAATCATGTCTGCATTAACCACATATACTTGTGGTGAACATGCAAACAAAAAAGAACACGGTCTTTGAAACTGATTGGTCCACACCAAAAAACAGCTTTTATTAGAGCCTCGTCTCAAACGGTGTTGGACCAGAGGACGCCAAAACGCGAACAGGAATGAGTCGGAGTATTTTTTTGGAAGTTTTGTCGATGTTACAGAGGTTTCAGTCTTTTCTTAATATTTTCAAACCAACCGAACATTTATAAACTAACCAATTTTTTTGTATTTTACCAGATGAGGCTCATTGAGCTCTATAGCTCTTTTTCAGAAGCAACCTGGCCACAAATTATATCCCAATGAGAAGTGGCTTACCGTGTGGAAATGTATAGCAGCCAAATACTCTAAACGCACGTTTAAAAATGTTGAGGGAAATACCCGAGGACCCGGAGAAAATTCATGTGACCACGGGGAGTACATGCAAACTCCAAATATACAGCAGCAGGAGTCAGGGTCGGGATCGAATCCACAACCTCCTGTATACCAGGCGAGGCGGTTAACATTTCACCACCACGGCACCCAGAGTCACCAGATGAACTCACGTGTGACCTTCTCGGGTTTGGATTCACACTCGTGTGGAAAGAAAGGTGGAATGGAGAGGCTGTGGGCATAAGGAGAGTACACCGGTTAGAGCACCGTCCTACGAAACCAGCGACACGAGTTCGATTCCAAACCGTGGCGACTGACATCAATGGCAAAGTGATATCAAAACCATCCACCATTCACCAATCCACATTGACTAATGTGGTGAAGTATGGTCAAAACAAACCCTCATAACTGACAAGGTGTATTGAGGCCTTCATCCATCGGTTTATTGAGTGGCTGGAATGTTTTTTTTTTATAAAAAAGAATTGTTTAACTTTATTTATGTTGCTGTGATTTATAAACTTTTGGCAACTCATTGGTATAGGTGAACAATATGCTAGGTTCTTATTTTACAAAATAATCTAATATGCATTTATGATATTTCATACATCAACAATGCTTACTAAAAGCAGATGCTGTGATTACTTCAAGGTATTTACAGCACGTTTTATTTTATTTTGAAGTTTCCAAATGGCTATGCAGAATTGCCGTGTTCACTGTATGTATGTCATGTCTAATGTATGTCATGTTTAATGAATGCAACCCAAATCTCTCGCCAATAGAAAATCTACATGGTATTTGCACGTGTTAATTCTGTAAAGACCAAAAAAAATTGTAGTTGATAAAATACTGGCCAGAAAACAACTATCATGAACAAATAATTGGTCATTATTTTTTTAAAGATATTAAACATTTTTTTATCTTTACCAGCAGATTAACATTAGCCTCACTTGCCATCAAACAGCGTGCTTTCTACGTACAACTCAATTTAGCTATTCCACAGGTTTAGTAAATACTTATTTTTTACATTTTTAAAGCTGATTTTTAAACCAACAAACGCTAGATTCATAATTGGCTTATTTTGGGTTTGGTCTTAAATAATGTGTTTGTCGTAAACCCTCCTCCACCCGACAAAGACAATTAATAAAAGTGTCACGTGAATTAAACGTGCCAAGTTTATTACAGCTTTGGCAGCACCACCGGTGTTGTTAGAGGGCAAACCCCCAACATTTAAACGGACGCGACATATCACCGGAGATGACATCGGCATCGTTACATCGTTACCACGAGCTCGGATCTCAACTGCAAGCGCTTAACTGGAGATATCTTCTTGGTTCTTTCAGTATTATGTTTTATTTTTATTATTTATTTTATTATTCTTTTTTTATTTCCCTTCGACGTGACTTTACCGAAAGAACCAAGAAGATGAATACCTGCAGTCACGAAAGCTGTAAATCGAAAATTCCTGGAGATACTTGTGTAAAACTTGGGAGCAAGAGAAAGTCACAGCGAATGAATATTTCATACTCATCTTACTGCATGTGATGTCACCATTGCGCTGCTTATATCTCTGGTGCGTCGGCGGGTTTGTGCCAAATTTTGTGCGGCGTGATGTCTGATGTTTCGATGCACGTGCTGGGAAGCTTCTTCAGTTCCTGAGCTCTTTCAATTGTGAAGTTGGAACGATCGTTTATACAAAGCAAAATCATCATCACGGCACGTATATAAATCACCAAATAAATCCACAACATATTGGATCGTGCCAAGCAACATGCCGTGCAACCTGAGAACACATCACGGAGCTATTTTATTCACCGGTGATGCATTCACATGCCTTTTATTATTCGTTCTTTGTTTTGCCCACTTCACCTTTGGCAAGAGCCTGGAATAATTGAGTACATCTGATCTCTTGTGTTTTTCCCCCCTCTCATTAGGACAATCGAATCAGCCTGGTCAGCTACATCGTGACGTTTTATCTGAGAAACATCGACAAGGTAGCGGATGGTGGTGGTGGTGGTTGGGGGGGGGGGTGTTCGCCCCTGTCTGCATTAATCAACGCGATGGGGACCTCCCCCACGCTCGGGGGACATTACGAGCAGCGCCGCTTGCGGCATCAAAGCCCCCCGCGAGTTTCAAAGTCGTCGTCACCGTCTTCGTTTGCATTCTTTGGGCTCTCGCTTGATCGGCTCCACATGTTGTTCGGACGTGGCATGGGTCACTCTTAGCGAGCCGGATAATTAGTTGTGCAGGCTTGTCGCTTGTCATTGCTGGGCAGGGCCATGGATGCCACTTGCCTCCCTAGGGGGTTTACCTATCTGTCTGTGTAGCATGCTCCCCTCTCTTTCTTGCTCGCACTGATATCCTTTTTGCACGCGCTTGTGTGTGTGTGCGCGTCTTGTACATGTAGAGCTATGTGCGTGTGTGCCTATAAAGGCGGTCCCGTTTGTCTAGTCTTTGCATGCCTCGCCTTTTTTTGTTATTTGTAGTTGTGTTGTTTTAAATGCAACTTTTGTCTGCGTTAGATTGCTTCCTTGTTGAAGATAAATGTGTTTGTGTCTTTAACTGACAAAATATACACGTGCACAGTTCCATGATAATGTAGCACATTGCTGAATTCATGTACGAGCACTACATGGTAGTGTATACAAGCCAAAAAAACCGTGAGATGTCATACTGCACAAACAAACAATGCATACAAAACTAAATAAAGAAACCAAAAAATAAATATTATCACCATCATTATAATCATCATCATTCATTCTCAACTCACCTATGTATCACCATCTGTCTGTGTTGACATCCCATAATGCACCTACAAGTAATGTGCACTAAACTAAGTGACGACGCTATAAAATACAGATCATCACCTTCATCATCATCAATACTAAACTCGCGCACTTATCGCCATCTGTCTGTGTTGACATTATCACCAAATCCCATCCCGTGCGTGCCCTGATTGTATTATTTCGGCATCTACGCTACCACACCATAATCAATTCTGTGCATCAGTCATCATCTGTCCACGCAATGTGTCTCGTCCGATTGCCCTTGCCTTGAAGGTAAGCGCATGAACAATTCTACAATGCCCACCATCTCACGTTAAATATCAGCACTGCTCACCCACTGACCTGCTCACACCAAACTCTGGCACTAGCCTACCTAATGCACCACTCTGTTGGCTCTTAACAGCTCTTAACTCAGAGCTGAGGAGGGGATAGATGTTATCGGCTACACATCTGGCAATACAATCCCTTCTTATGAATTGTAATTTTTCACGTGGACGCACTGTTTTGAACAATCCTAAAATGCTGCAGCAGCGCTTGCATCTTAAATGATGCAGCTGATGTATTTTATTTGATAAAAATGTGTAGAGTTGTATTTTTTATGCTTTTTTGGGTTGTTTTTGTCTCTTTATTTCAGAACGCTGGCACGGATCACAGTGTGTTCCCCTTGCCAGAGCCGCAGGATTTGTTCCAAGTCTCGCAGCTCAAGTTTGAAGATTTTCAAAAAGATCTGCGGAAATTGAGGAAAGATCTACAAGGTGTCTGCTTACATTTTCTAAATCAGTAACTTTGTACATGTGCATCCGTGTTTGTCAGCCCGCTTCTGGCTTAGGATCTCGCCAATGCCTTGCTGGTGATGGGGGATATTTGACCATACTTGACCACGTGCTGATCAATGCGGGTTTGTGAATGCAGACAGCATAGTCGTTCTAGGATAGTACAGTACAACAGTGGGTTTTTCTGCACCGGTCTGTGCTGACAACTTAACCCCACAGCGGCCTACACCACCTGGTCTATGCAAGGTGGTCACACATCCAAGGGCTATCCAGACTCGAACCTGCTTAGCTTCCCAGGTCTGCTCAGGTCAGGTGAATTCTGGGTGATTCTGTCATAAGCTGGCTCAGTAACCTTAAGTAGGTAAAAACATCTTTTGATCGGCAGTTGTGAGAGAAATTAAAAGAAAAAACATGTCTGACCGTGCACAGAGTGAAGTGTGATATCTACAATGTGTTTTCGTTTTTGAAGACACCAGAGAAAGCTGTAACGACGCTGCACGACAATGTAATCGAGCGGACGTGGTCGATGGATCGTGACCAAAGGAGAAATATCGACGCGGCAAACGATTCCCTGACTTTGCCACGGCACCCCGTTGACCTCGCGAGCGCCACATCGTGGCCGTGAGCTCCACGCGTTGCCGAAACGGCCAGGTTTGCATCGCGTCAGCAGTTTGCCGCATCGTCGGTTGACGGAGGGGTCCGTCGCGTTTTTGTCGAAACGCCGATGATGAAAAGGACCGTTTCGGGTTTTGAAGCGGCATCGGGACCTGCAAGTGGGGGGGGGGGGGGGGGGGGGGGGGATGCGGCCACACTATGGAAGTTGGGAGCTGTCCAACGCTGGAATGGTTGGTTCCTGGTGGCTATTGGGTAGATTATAGATGGCATCCCCAACAAGTGAATGGTTGGTTCATGATGGTTCTTGGGTAGATTATAGATAGGATCCCTAAAGTTCACCCCTCCCCCCTCCCCCCAACATCATCGCGGGTAAGAGGAGTCCTCTAACTACAATTACATTAAATCTATGCCACTACTGGCTACTGGCTCGGTACTAAGCCCGACTGTTTGCGTGCCCCGCTGTGTATTCAATGTTTCCATCATCGGCATAGAAATCAGCGATTATATCACTTTGTGGAAGAGAGAAAAAAGCCTGGACTCAATAATATACCGTGAATTTTTCCCCCCAAAATGTGCCTTTCAGCCATGTCAAAACATTTAGCGGGGTGCCCGGACCCCCACAATACTCACAGGTGGCTGTGCCCCTTTCCTTAAAAACAACATACAGACATGAAGTGCTTGCTTCAGAACCTTTTCGGTTGGAAAACAATGAAGGAGATAATGGTACCCCGACTGAAACGCCCTTCGTATATAATATGAACGCAAGCAGTCAAAGCTGTTGCTGCTTTTTCCTTGTCGAACATCTCCACTTGAGATCTCATCAAATCGAAATTTGTATAGGGCCTTGGCAGAGACACTTTTAAGGCGATTCTAAAATTGTCCATAAGACGACCAGTGAGACGACCAATGGGGTTATTGAAAGTGTCGGTGTAGTTTTCGTGACGGGAGAACAGGCGCGCGAGTGTCAAGGAGAGCAGTCGTGGTGGCGGTAGCCTGGTCGTAGCTGGCTGGGTAACGGAGAACCCGGGGAGGCTGGGAAAATGTTGAGGCATCGCATTGGGAAGACAAAGATGGTCAGTGGAGCGGGGGGGGGGGGGTTGGGGGTGGGGTGTGTTCGCCGGACGGGGATATGGACCTCACAATTGACGGACACTGCTGCCCCCTTTAGCGCGGTGCACGCGCCGTTACCGCAACGGTTGCGACGTGTACGGGTCGACGGCGCGAGAGGTTCTCGGTTACAAGGTGAATCTGGCGATCGATCGCTGTAGGTTGTAAAAATAATTTGTTTTCGGCAATAAATGGGATGAAAGAGAGAGCGGGCTGGGATTAGAGGAAACTTTAGCCCAGTGCAGAGGGGGTCCTTGGTTGTTGGACCCCAGGAAGCGGTGTCTGGCGCTGGCTGGTAATCAGCGCGTCTATAAAAACAATTTACAGCCGGTGATAAACGGGGAGACCCCAAGTGTAAAAGTGTCAGTGGGAGCCCCTGCTACCGTACTGCGTCACTTGAAGCACCCCCCCCCCCCAATAATGCACAGCTAATAATAAAAGAAAATTACAGACAGACCATGGTAATGAGGGTCAAAATACAAAATACGCTGCCGCCTTTTTCGCTTGGCGTTCTTGAACGTTCTGGTTCGACGTGTTCTCACCTGTGTGGGTGTGGGCGAGCGGTGGTGCAGCGGTTAGCGCCACGCTGCGCTACGAACCAGGCGAACCGAGTCAGATTCCCGCTCACGACCAACGCCAGTGACGATTATTTGAACCGTTCCTGGGCCTCCCCTAGGTCGACTCGGCCTCAAACTAGTTGCTGGTGCGGTGTGTAAACATCGCTACTAGGGAGACAAAGGCAGCCAAGCGGGGTATTGGCCCGTTCGTGTGCTCGTGAACAGCACTTGCCCCAAAAGTCTGTTACAGGCTATACGGGGGATCTTTGTCTTTGTTTTGACATGGAGGATATATTTCACACGCAGAGCTGTAAATTAAAGCTGGAACAATCTTGGGTAAACTGTAGTGATGGGTGACAACCATGGAAACTTGGCCTACAATGCTTCAAGGCCTTTTGTGCGCACCTTCATATGAATGCTGTAGTCGACCCAATGAACTCCATAAATCACTCTGCGCCTGATCTGGTTTGATCTCTGGAGCTAAGCACGCTTTGAACTTGGTATTTGAATGGGAGGCTTATGGGAATAGATGAATGTAGGCTTGGGTTATGTGGCCAATGGATTTTTTAAACTGTCTGTGGGGAACTTTGAGACCGTTACCTCCTCGTATGAATGGGGTTACTCCCATCTATTCTACTGTTGTTCCCACATGCCAAATACCCATTATTGGAATTGAACAAACATCCAAATTCACGACCCTTCTAAAAAGGTGTCCGTGGCACTCAGAGAGGCTTTCCTTGGTGCAAGGGCGCCACGGTGAAGAGATGTAAATTACCTCGCCTGGTATACAGGAGGTCGTGGGTTCGATCCCTACCCTGATTTTTGCTGTATATTTGGAGTTTGCATGTCTCTCTCCCCGTGGTCGCGTGAATGTTTCTCTGGGTCCTCCGGTTTCCCCTTCCATATTTAGAAACACGCGTTTAGAGTATTTCGCTGCTATCAATTTCCACGTGATAAGCCACATCGTTGAGCTACCATTGTTGGCCAGGTCTCTTCTGAAAAAGAACTATATACAGTAGCTCAGTGGGCCATACCTGGTCAAATAAACATACTTCTTATTACGCGAGTGTCGTAATTTAGAGTCTGCATTTTCCAGCACAAGCTGCATAAAAAAAAAAACATTTAAAAAAAACATAAACCCCCACACCCTATGGCCAAATTACCTAAAATTCATCCAATCATCTCCAAGCACTATTTCCAAGTTGAGCCTCGATCGTTGGCGATCAGCATGCATGCAAATGCATTTATAGGCTGCTGTTGCTGGGCGGAGGGGGGGTTACATTGTCACCAATGCAGCAAAATGAATTGTTGTACTGTAACATGCCCTCACGACTGTGTGTCCTCCCATCTTCACCGAACCGCACTGACCAGCGCGATGAAGAATTATTAAATAACCGCAATGGCCTGCGCGGAGTCGCTAGGCCCTAATCCAGCCGTGGATTGGCAAATGCGGGTATATATATGTTCCAAACTAAATAAAAACCCGCTTCAGTTCTTCCACTTTCTGCTTTTATTTTTGGAGGCCTTGGGACACCTGTTACTGACACCTATTGTTGTGAAATCGAGCACCGACTTCGCACCTCTCTTCACTCCTGGACCAAGGAAAGGTGCAGTAATGGGAAACAATGCAGGAGGCGTGAGACTGTGAAATAACAACGTATTGTTCTCTGCAGCGCGTAAACTGAGCAGACGATGACACGTTCAGGTGTCGTGGGTTGTTGTTTTGTCGTCCAGGAGAGAATTCGGTGAATGTATTGAATTGGGGTCGGTGGCGTGCAACGTGGCATTTTTGAATGTCTGCGAGCTTTTAAAGAAATCTCCGTGTGTGTGCGTGAGTGTTTGCCCGTTGAAAGGTGTCCGTGCTGGGTCACCCTGTGTTTTGCTTGCCGAATATTTTCCTTTTGCAAAATAAATCCGGGCCTCAAATGGTGTGAAAACAGGTCTGGAGAAAGGCTCAGATGATTATGTCAGCCAAGCGTGTTTTAAGTTTGTTACTTAACGTGGTACCACTTACGTAAATGTGGGTAATAACATCTGGTATGAAAACAAAAGTGCAACATTTTTTACACCAAGCAATATAATTTCATTGAAGAAATCCCCTGATGTTGGCACTTACTATTTAAACTTGTCAACAAATTTTAATTCCCAATGGCTCTATTATCTGCCGAGTTGCAATGCTTGTTAGATTAGTACACGTATGACAGTTCACCCTCAAAGTGATTTGATTAATTGTGAGGTCTCATATGTTCCGTTTTTCTTTTTAAAATTAATTCGCACTGCCTTGTTTGTGCAGTCTCGCTTTACCCCCCGTTTCCCATATCCTGTCTCGTTTGTATTGCCTGCCTTCTATGAGTTCCACCTTCCTCGTTTGCTCTGATCAGGCTCCGTGTAACAGAAGCTTCACATTCGCACGTGAACACGTGTAATTTTTCGCATCTATTACCAGCAAAAAAAAATCTACATCTGTGATTGCTCATTCAACGCGTCGTTACTCGCCATGCCAGTCTGTGACTTAAACCACCGGGCCCCTTTTCGCATCTCTCCCTTGCAGTGTGCGAGACTGAGATGGCGAAGGTTTGCCGACTTTCCAGCGAGGAAAACCTGGAGCCGTTCAAGTCCGAAATGGAAGAATTCATTGAGAAAGGTGCGCGGCCGCCGTAAGGCACGGATGACGGTGGCCGGTGGCCCATCCCGCGCTCGGAGTTTCGGATTCTCGTGCCACGTTCCCTGCGGTAGCTGCGAGGCGAGCCGGCCCGGATTTCCCACGTCGGCCGAACTGGGCCGAGGAGGCTCGCGCGCGAGGCCCGCTTGCTCGATTTTAGAAGCCTGCAAAGTAGGCCGGTAATTGGAGCTGCTCTCCGGAAGTAGTTATAATGCCATCGGATAATAATAATAATGTACTCTCTTAAAGCACCTTTTATGTGGAGGCTGCTAAGTGCCTTATTTAGCTGAAAAGATAAATTGCACTTGTGAAGAAAGAAAGAAAGAGACCCCAGTAAAAAATTAAATATCTGCATAAAATAGCGATGCATAGGCAAAATTACATATGGAGAGATTTTAGCTTTGGATAGTATGTGTTAACGCAAGCATCTATTAAACCTTATTATGAATTACTCATGCCCACCTCTGGGCGAAGGGAGAGGTAACGAGGGATGGAGGAGTCGGAAATCAGAATATGTCTTCATCCTGGACAAATCCGTTGAGCTATGAAGCTCTTTTTCACAGATGTCCAGTCCTGAGCCCATGGAGCCGTGCGAAAATTAAACGTTGAGGCAAGAAATGAACTCTGCCGGGCTATGACAAGAACGTTGAAGCGTTAGTCGGGTCTGGTTACCAATGGCCGTGGAAACGCAGCATGGTATCTTCGCTTAACCCTCTTAGAGTCTGCCAGCTCATTGGCTTTTAGCCCAGGCTCTTAGACCTTGGTTTAGTATGAAGGGCAGAGCAGGAAGGGAATTACACATCATCACACCCTTCCACTGGTTGGCCAGTGAATTGGCCTCCGATAAGTTAATGACTGTAGTTGATCTCACAGCCATAATGTGCAAGTGTAGGGTCACCGTGGCTGATTTTTAACCAAAGTGCGATTCTCAAATTGCAATAAAGTGTTCTTTGTTAGCACGCCAAATACCACTTAATTAATCTGCTCTTGATAATGAACACACTGCAAGCAAGAGCAATTGTAATTGTGAGCAATAATGGCCTCATTAAAATAGCAACAAAAGCGTTATCAATTACAGAAATATTAAATTGCTTCGTGTAGAAATTATTACGATAAAATGTTTGATTTGTGGATATGGAAAAGGTTCATGTGCAGTCCTGCAATTTATTTTTCACTCCACTGCTAGCAACAAGGCCTACAGAAGAGGGGGTCTAGAGGAGATATCGAGAGCCCCCTTGGAGGGAAGTTTGGCCTACTCTTCCACACTGAGCGAACATCTTGGAGGAAGTTGGAAATCCCCACACTTTACCCCCATGATATGCAACCTGATGATTATCTGTGGTGCATCCATTTGTAATCGTTGGGTGGACGGTGGCAGGGATATTTTGTTAAAACTAGACCGATTGTTTAATGCCACGGCAGTGTCCACCAGTCCACGTTTACTCTTACAACAACAAGAACGTTATGCCTGCAACGTGTTTTTATACAATTCGTGGCGACTGAAATAATATCTGTTCACATATGTGTAGGTCTTCAGTTGATGAAATGTATCTCTCCGCGGGTAGTCGCGGTGGCTGACGAAGTGAAGCCTCATCGTGTGCCCTCAGATCAGTAATCCCTAGGCCCTCCTCCAGTTGCAGTGGGCCGGTGCTGCCCGTAGGGTAGTGCTGAAACAATATATCGGGTGACTTGTTTACAAAAACAACCTATTAAATGCTTCACAGCGGGTTCCGTCAGTGCCACTCAAAATTGATTTTTTTTCAGCCGCATTGATCCAAAAAGCTTAGTAAGGTGAGCAGTTGATGTCGCGTAGAGATGAAGGCAGCTTGCGGAGGTAAAGAGCTCGCGTGTCAGAATATTGGTGTATCGCGTGTGCAGGAACGCATCGCCCCATTCGCAAAGCCGCTTTCAAAGCTTGCAAGGCTTTCTTGTAACGAGTGATTAATTCGCAACTCCAACTTCGATACTTTGTCAATCCTGATTGTTCATAATCTGCAGCGGAATGGCACAGCTGTGCGGTCAGTGGTGGCACAGTGGTTAGCCCACTGCGTGGTGAGCCTAGCCACTTGGGTTTGTTCCCCGGCCTTGACTAACATCGGTGGCGAGTGATCTATGAAGGAGCCCTGGGCACTGAACAGCATGGTGAAGTATGGTCAATAAATTCTAGATTTGAAGCTTTCGTGACTGCAAGGATTCATACTCTTAGTTTTTTCGGTAAAGTCACGTAGGTAAAAAATGAAATTAAAATTAATAATATTCTTTCATTTTTATTAATTTCATTTTTCACCTACGTGACTTTACCGAAAAAGCTAAGAGTATATGGTCAATCAACCGCCATGACCAACAACAGTGTGGTGGGTGGAGGCATTCATCCATGCATACACGGCGCTATAAATTCGAAATAAAAATTCTAGTAACATGACTGGAAGTGTGACATTTCAGTAATTGCCGTATCTTCCGTGGCATTTTCAGCGTAGTGACATAACGGGTACAATTGCTGATCTTAATTACAATTGAGAGCAACTTTCCGAAAAGTTTTCGAGTGTCGCCGATGTAATTGCTGGAACAACACGGCCTGACCCCCATCATCCGGCGTGCTGCGAGTGCGGCGCTGGAGCCGGCGACAGAGAGGAGGTGGACGTTGTAACAGTAGCGAAGAAACAACACGCGCGAGATGAAAGGTGGCCTCACAATTTGAGCGGGAGAGAGAGGGGCCAGCGAGTTGCCTGCCTGCCTGAGCGCGGGGAAAAGTCACGGCCTGAGACCAATGCATTAGTCACAAGGCGCCTGATGAAAGGCGCAGCGGAGCGAGAGGGCGGAGAGAAAGGGCAGAGGTCAGGGCGGCTACGGCCAGGCAGCGGCCTCCCTGCCTCACCCCTCCCCACCCCCCCCTGCTGTGTGCTGCTGCACCCTGCGGAGGCACCAAGTGACACATAGTTCATCCTGTCCGACTTCCCAACGGAATGGCAAACGCGTGAGAGAGTGGCGGAGGGGGGAAAAACTGAGACTTAAGCGGTCTTTTTCTTGCCGCCCAAGTGGGAGAGGTTTGTGTAGGGACACTATCCCTCTTTCTGGGGGCTTAACCCCTTAAAGACCCCGGCGATGTCACGCCGGCAGTTTTGCTTGCAAGCGTATTTGTTTGTCTAATGAGTTGCTTGTTTATTTTTTAACAAGAAAGAACTTATTTCACTGGAAAATTTCTACTGTTGCTTTTTTCTTCTTCTTCGTGTTATTCTTTTCCAGTTCAAATCGAGAAGTCGGGAGTGGTTGATGTCACCTTAAAACATGTCTTTGCATATATCCTGAAATTATTAAGACTTGGTTTGTTTTTTTTAAGGTGCAAAAGCTTGAACAGTCTAATGAATTAAGGTCAGGTAGCAAAAATGTTGCTTATAATTGGACGATTGCTTTGATTTCGTTTTGAATCGCCTGTAAGAAGGCCAGAATGTTTCCTACATTGAGCCTCAGCCAATTAAGCCTTCTGACAGTATACTGCGTTAACGTTGGAAACAATCTTTGAGATTTACTTCGCTAAAGTGCAATACATTTCTATTCAGTCTATTTAATAGTTCAAAATAGATTGATATTAATCAGAAATTATTCACTTAAAATGTGTAACGTAGGCCGGTGCCAGCAGAAAACATCGCGGTCCATAACGGCAGTGGCTTTTTGTAACAAGTGGACCGAGCAGATTTGTCTTCGCCCGGTTGTTTTTGGACGCAGCTTCTGTGAGCTTGGCCAGCAACAACATTCATCCCTGCGTCAGGCATCTCGGCTCGCCCGCGAGGACTTTTGAAGCCAATAAATATATACGCGTGGGGAAAAATAAACTCCCAACCTTTTACGGTGCCTAACCAAAAAAAAAAATGTTTAACGGTGTTGGCAGCAGTACAATTCCCCGCCTTTGCTAAATAGCAACAATTAGATCCATTCGCGCAACAATTATTGCAAACTACTTGTGTGCTTGTGCTTCCAAGATGTATACAACTGTGAGAAATCGAAAGGCCGTGTCGGTGCTCTAAATGTGCATGCCTGGTTTCCAAGTGTCACAATTTTAGGTCACAATTCTATTCAGGAATCCACTCTGTCTCAATTGTATGATCTTTAATTGCAATGTATTTGTTAATGTGTTCTCTCTTGTTCCGTTATTTTTTAAATGTAGCATACATAACAACAACAATTACTATTTAGATTTATCTTGCATCTAGATTCAACCGAATATCAATATGTTGTGTAACTTGCTTACCATTTGAATAATTAGTAAACGTTCACATTATTATGTCCATGATAGTTGTTGGTGATTTGCGTTAGTAAACACAACAAAAAATCTGTATTTAAACTTGTGTTTGTTACATGACTATTGCCAAACATTGCTTTGATGCATAAATGAATGATATAGTGTTTCACATTTTCAGTCTGCTGTGAGAAATGCCAATAGCAGACAACTTATTAACACAGTTATCGACAAAACAAGGCAACCTTGCGCTCAAGTAAATATGAATAGCCCCCCGCACATTTGTAATGCACCTATTGGTATTGTTGCTGGAATATATTGATTTCCAGAATTCAGCTTAGCTATTTCAGTTGGGGCAATAAACATTAATTGTAAAGAGTTCTCCTTGTGTTATGCGTGTCTGTATATTTTCAGCAAAAGTTGAACAAGATGCGGAGGAGAGGTTTCTGGAAGAATCGCACACAAGGTAAGCCCACAGGAACAGGATGAAAGACCAGGCATGATCTAACAAACTTTTTTTACGGCGCCAAAATAAATATTAAATCACTCGAAGCAAATGTTTTAACTTTCCAGAAAAATAAGCCTGCAGTGTTAATTATTTTATTTTTCGTAGCTTTTACTAAAAGTGGCATTTGATAGTTTTCTCGATTTATCTTTGTGCATGTTTAACTCTGACATTTAACGTTACAAGGCAATGCTCATGAGAACGATCGTACAGCACAATGACACATATCCGACTGTCCCTTGTACAATTGACTGCCCACACTCACTGTGTGGCATTGGCGGATACATTCATGCTTATCTATAAGTTCAAAAATCTGGCCCATTTCACATATCCACCTATATACAACAGCATTTACCTGCAAGTCGGATATGTGACGGTGTGTACTGTGTTTTATTATGTTGATGGAGGCGATTGTGTCAGTGATGATGATAACGATGATAATAATGATGATGATGATGTGCGTTTGCAATTGTTTATCGGGTCAGTTTTCTCGAGACGGCTCGCTTCTTTGGTATAAAGCCCCGGTCAGGAGAGAAGGAGGTCTCTCCAAATCATTTCTTTTCGCTGTGGCACGAGTTCTGCTCACACTTCAAGGACTGCTGGAAGAAAGACAGCAAGCTCATCGCTGCAGAGCTGTAAGATCCTGATATTTCTAGTACGCTATGGCACGGCGAGGCATGGCTAAACAATCATGCGGAGCTATGTGATATTTGTTAGCTTTTGCTTGTACTGTTGATATGATCCACTCTACTTTTATATAACATGCCCATCGGTCTGCTGAATTTCAAAGTAAGTTATTGCTTCAATAAGCATTGAAGTGTTGGTCATCTGCTGTTTTTACAGTCCTGAGCCAGTGGTGCATATTACACACTTGTATGGTGGTGGCAGGTTTTTTCACAGGGCAACCACAAATTGGTACTCGATTTAATGACCCCAGGAACGATGATGGGACCTCCAGAATGTGAGCCGCTTGCTCTACCGCTGAGCGAGCTGCTGCAATTAGCCAGTCCACTGCGCATGCATTCCCATCCCCTTTAATCACACTGGCTCTCGTGGTTCACTTTAAGTGTTACTATACCAAAGCGCTTCAATTTTAATAATAAACAGTGGTGTAAAATGTTCATTTTGTTTAGTTCACACGTGAGTTTTTAAGCGTTTCTTTACGGAACTAACTTGTAGGAAAAATAAAAAAAACAATTGCAGATATAAAATAATAGCGACGGCCGTTGCGATTGACGTAACATTGATTAAGTTACGTACGAGACGGTGAGCAATGCGCGTTGGAGCTTGGGGGTGAGGCAAGTATTCAGGGTGTGCTATGAACAACGGCACAAATTGCCACTGCAATGTCACCTTGTGCGCTTTTAGAGCTAACCATGTGCGCCATCGTAAGATTTACACTCCCCGTTGTTAATTCAGTGCCAGTCTTAGTCACATTACCGACTCCCGTCATCACATGGTGTAAATAAAAACCCCTACGCTGATGACTAATGCTTCTACCTAATGCTCATTAGGGGAGGCCTGGAAAATATATATGGCCATGCTGAGACACTCGGAGGCTTTCTGAAGTTCAGATACATGCGTGTCACGTGCTTGCCCATTTATGTATGTATGTATGTTGAACTTCTTTTGCACAGTACGTAGCCAACAGTAATAATCGAAGGTGCAGGGGAAAGACGAAAAACTCAACACAAAAAGCAATTCTAAATTAATTGGTTTTCATTCGAGATTTAAAATTACGTAGCTTCAGTGGCTTCCTAATGTCGGAAGGAAGAGCGTTCCAGACGGCCGCAGAAGCATATCTGAAAGTCGTAGGCTGACGATTTGCTAACCCTTTTACTGCTTGCCGACTTTCAGCACAAGTGTTGCATCCAAGACGTTGAATTTCTGTTGGGAAATGTTATAAAGCGATAATGATTTACTTGGAAAATCGGTGTAGAGGAAAAAGGTTTCAAGATAACCAGCCTACCACTTTAACCATCAGGAGGGTGGGCAAGTATGTGTAAAATAATGCACGGTCCAATACAAATTTGGGGAAATAAATTTGGAGTCGTTTTAAATTTCATATACATGTAAAATAAAAATCTGCCTGAAATACACAATTCTAGTGCTGTGGTTGCCTAAAAAGTTCCCCTACAAATTTGAAGAGGCAAACTCTCCGTTCGGGTTACCACGTTGCTGAAGAATCTTTCAATTTTTTCCACATTCGCCCAAATAAATAAAAGCAAATCCACACTGTATATCACTTAAAAAAATTCACACACACAAGCTGTCATAGGTTATAATTTACACTACATAAGTTTTAATGTATTAATTTTAGGTTTAATATGATGGAGGGAAATTTATTTTACTTTGCCTCTCCCGCATCATCTATTTATTTTCACTTGCTGCTCTATGAGGCGGTTGGCATGAGTGAGTTTTCCCTCGCTCGCTTGGCCTCTGCACGTTGGCTATTAGCGTGACTTTCAGTGGCACGCAAACCCAGGCGCACAGACCTTTCCGTACTTATTTGGCAACCACCCCCAAATAACATTGTAAGAACGAGATCATTGCCCTTTAATGCACTCTTGTGTGTTTAAAATATACGCTTTTTTATACAAATTATTGACAGCACATTGCAATCGTGGAAGAGTAGGCCAAATACCCTCAAGACTAATCCCTTTAATAGAGGCCCTTTTGTCAGCAGTGATGTGAGCAACAATTACAGGACTGCATCTTTGCCTAATTTACAGCCCTTGGTCAGTTCAATGTTGAAGGTCATTGGGGTTTGACTATACTTCGCCACACTAGTCAATGCGGATTGGCAAAGTAGCTGACCCCATTACCATTATCAGATCTCACTCGACACTGATGTTAGCCATTGATGAGATTCGTATTAAGGTTCTTAGTGCAGTGCGGTTACTGCTGCCCTAGCGCTCCAGACATTCCTATCACAATTAAAATATGGCTGACTTTTAAGATGACAAGAATACAACATGCCTGTGCATATACGCGTGGTTTTGTTTTTTTATTCTAGACTCAAACAAGCACAGCAGAATGTCCAGCAGAAGATGGAAGAAAAGAAGGCACCGACTACTGTCAAAAAGTCAACAGGACTGGTAAGGTCATACCAGCTGCTCACCCCAGCAATTGTGAACTTAACTGTACTAAAAAAAGTCTTATGAAATATTGCAAACACAAGTAAAAACACATTAAGGCAATGTCAAGAGCTTTAATGTATCATTGTATATGATGTGTAGTCGTGTGAATTTGTACAGTAGTCTCATCGGGTGACTGACAAATACTGACTAGCTTTTTGTTGCGATGTAACAGTTTTTAATTAATTGTATGAGAATGTGTTATGTTTAATGATTTGAATCACTTTGTTGGTCGTAAAAATTGTGATGCTCGGGTTTTTTGCAGCACGAATTTCTTTTGTAAATCATCCCAATGTGTCTAACACTGCACAATTCATTATTTTACCCAGCTATGCCTCAAATGTTTTACACAGTTTGTTAATAATGCAGAGCAGTGTTCAATGACAAGATTTAAGACTTTAAATGCGATACAATATTTTTAAAAATTTTCAAACTATGTTCCACTACTTTGTTGTCAAGTAAGTATTGGCAAGAACACTGTTCTGTGTCTCTACATTAGAATAAAATAATATTTTCGTCCATCAGTCCATTTGCGTTCCAGACCAATATTACCAAGCAGCATTTGTTTAACCAAACAAACTCTGGACTGGTTTCAACAATTCTGGGTCTCATCGGCAATAAAACTTGTAAATAAATGCTCTGGGATGTTCGCGGCAAGAACGCTCCGTATAAAAGAAATGGCTCGCACTCGACGCAAAAAGCAATCCTCTACACAAACCCATCATGTGCTGCTGTGGAGCACTTCTTATAAAATAGAGCTTCGTTACATGTTGAATTGTGGCGAGCACCTACTCGTCTGAGAAACAAAAATATATATTTGCTGACGCTACGTTGGCACTGGTGCAAATATTGATGCGTCAAAGTTGCGTACTCGTTATGTGTGATGATAGAAACGCCATTGCCTGAAACGTCACCTAGGATTGGTTTTTATTTATTACATTTTGAGGCCATAGTATTATTGACGAATGTGTCGAGTTTTGGTCTGTGACTTGTCTGAGACACGTGTCTACAATTGTATTTTTTTTTTCTTTGCAGAAAGCCAAACTACATCAGAAGGAGGCCAAACCCTAGTTCTCTGCAAACGTTGACCGACGTGGAAACTTCCAGTGTCAAGCCCCCTGCATATTCACCACGCACATTTTGTGGCCAATGGTATTTCACTGAAGTTTATAAGTGGGCCCTGAAGACGTCTGCAAGTCTACGTGATACCGTTTACCGCATCGTTGTTTACAAAGGTATAGCAGGAAGGACATAAACTGGTGGCACTATACGGTGGTTTGCCATCACTGTGTCACCCCCGTGTGTGTGTGTGTGCATTCGAACATTCCAAATTGTAATGCCACACATCCGCCAGTGTTGCAGTCATATGATGAAAGCTGGAGTGATTGCAAAAATATATCAAATATCGCCGAGAGAATGGAAAAATGCATCTTGTGCAGTGGATGAAATCGAGGTGGATGCACTTTTTGTTGCCACCTTAACTCGAAGAGAATGATTATCCAGCTTAGGATTCCCAAAAAAATAGAAATCAAGAAAAGCAATAGTTTGCACATTGTAAATAATTGTACATAATTTACACCTACAATAGCAATGTATAGGTGAAGTAGTTGTCTCTCAAATTTGAATGTATCAAATGTGTACTTGCAATTTTATTTCTTTGCCCCAATGTGTGTATGTGTACGTGCCGTTATAGCATAGCTTGCCATATTTTATCAAACATTGGCCTTTTTGCGTGCATAATTGCCATTTATGAACTCTGCAGTATTTTTGTTTTTAAGTCGACATTGTACACTTACCCTACTGAACTACTCTCGCAGCTATCTGGAAATTTGAGAAATAAATGAGTGACTTGACCATATTTTTTTCACCATGCTGGTCAGTGGGAGTTGCTGAAGTTGGTGTCCAGGTGCAGCTCAGATACAAATCGCCACCGATGTTAGCAGCGGCCAGGAATCTTAACTCGGGTAGCCAGGGTTCAAGTTGCAGTGTGCATCCTCCGCTTCACTCCCAAATTAGAATAAGGTGGTTAAATGATGTACTTTAAACTGTCGACAGCAAGAAAATAAAATGGGGAGTGGGCACGACACATGGCGAGAGATGGCCGATAGTCGAGGATTGTGACGCGTCTGAGAGCACGGACGACCATTGTGGATATGGAGCGGTGAAATCGGCTCCTGTGTATTAGGTGAGAGCTGGCGATGGCTAGAGGGGAGGCCTTCATCCAGCAGTGGATCGCTCGTTGCTGCTCGTGGTTAATGATACCTTGAAGCAAACTGCTCATGTGCCCTTTATCCAGGCCGAAGCCCTTTAATCGCCACGTGCCAACAAGCGTACGCATCACATGCACATCTTGAAATCTTAATCAAGATAAACTGTAGTTCAAGATTTATTTTTATTAAAAGACAACACATCATTTTAAAAGCCTCATTTTTCCCACGTATCTTTTATTTATTTCACAAAAAGGACTGCAATGCACAAATAAGCAAGTATGATTATAGTTTACAAATAAAAAAATATATTTCCAAGCATTTTTATGACAATATTTAACAAAAAAATATTCAAAGTAATTCTCAATGTTGGGTCCAAATTCCTCAAGTTTGGCTCTTTTATTGAAGATAGTGAAACTGGGCAGAATGCTACAGTTTATATATAAAAAAATGAAACCCAGGCGAAATCTTCTCACGTCATTGTAAAGAACATCAGCTTTGTAAATCTCGGAGGCTATCTTTACAACTATGCACATCATTACGAGCGTCTCTTTATGACCAACAGTATTTTATGTATCCAGTTACCTGAACGTGTAATGCCGTAAAAACGATTTTAAATCCAATTTTAAATATTCATGTGGTGTAATAATCTCTAAAGTGCTGTTGCACTGTACGCTTAGAATGATTTAGCTTTTCATGCAAGGCATCGCCTTTGCGAGGGCTGCAGAAACCTGGGCCAGATATTTTTCCCCCAGGTTTAAATTAATGAACTGAACCCAATTGCCATATGAAGACTATATACTCATAATATGCAATGCACATTGCTTAACACACAATAGGCTTTTCTTATTCTTCTTAATAATAATAATATACTTTTTCATATCTACCGCGCAAAATCAAATGTGTCCGATAATGGCACAATTAAAGCAATTTCTATTGTGACGTATTAAAATATTATTGCTTTCCCTCCCCCACACCCCCCCAGTATTTTTCAGCAAAAGTTGGGGGTGCTTAATGTTCTGGAGAATAGGTTAGTTCTACATGAAATAACATCTTGAAATTGCATGAACTTGTTTTTATTAAAGTTCACTGTTGTGTTCGGTAAAGCACGGAAAATAGCCAATGTCACATTTTTGCTTTAAAAAAATCTGAACATTTGAGTTACTTATTGATTTTGCAAAAAACCTTGGGTTATATTGTGATTGAGAACCACCTCTGTGACAGACGTACAGAAACACACACCATAGGGAACCTCGGAAACAATAATTCAACCTCTTTCGTATCAGTTTTAAGCATTTGACACACAACACACTAAGACCCCTTGGCTTGAAAAACGTCTCGAACGCTACCCATCGGATGGAAACCAATCGGAAATTATGAATTCCTGGAGGGGTATTCAACGGCAGTCGTGTTGAGTGGAGTTGATCGCACGGAGCTGAAGTGGTTCAAGGAAGGGATCACTCCCAAGAGGGTCGTGTTTATTATTCCAACCGCGTGCCCCTCTTTGATGCGCTATTGATCCGATATTTTCCAGGTTTAAGTGTTTTAATTGTAGCAACATACTTAAAAAAAAACCCCAGGAGTAGGCTAGATAAATAGCCGAGGCTTGTTCATTGTTTACACGCGGCCGTCGGTAATTCTTCCACCGTGCACGCGCGGGCATTTCTCTTTTTTATTACTCCAGACAACAACAACAATTGGGGCGCCATGGTGATGAGATGTTAACTACCTCGCCTGGTATACAGCATGTCGTGGGTTTGATTCCGACTGTGACATTTCCTCGGGTTCTCCAGTTATTCCCTCCACATTTAGAATCGACGCGTGTTTAGGGTATTTGGCTGCATTAAATTGCCCACGTGATAAGCCACTTCGTTTAGCTGTCATTTGTGGCCAGTTCTGAAAACGAGCTATAGCTCAGTGGGCATTACCTGGTAAAATAAAAATAAAAACTTTAAGTTTTAACTGGGTGACTTTCACCTGAACATAAAGCAATTTTGGAACATCAATAAACATACAGCCGAAACTAGTGTTCGTTTAGTCAGACTTTTTAATTATAATCTTAGCCTCGTCGACTAAGGTGGGTAGGCAGTCAAATGTAGTATATTCCTCAGTTGCTAAATGTTGGTGTAAAGGGGCAAGCAATCTGACCCCCTTCCCTTAATACTATCAGCTGAGCCAATCGGTGAACTGGGTAACATCTTGTATATACATCTAAGGTATAGAAAATTACTTACTTTGATCTTCCTCGGTTCACTGCTGTCTCTAAGAACTTAACTAAATTACCTTAGACTGCATTTTCATTCAGACTTCGTTAAGATTCCCGTAATAATCTCGGTGGGCAGTCGCAGTCATTTTCATCCACTCACAGCCATAATTGCCTGAAATAAAAACAGCTGAATATTTTTAAGAAAACGTAACACTGGCCATTTCACTGCCCGACAACCACGAAAGTCCATCGTCGCCTTCTCCCGGCGTCTCTTGCAAGCAAGACCGGGCCGAGCGGCGGCAAAAGCGAAACGCAACGGAGCTCAGTCTCCGACGCTTACGGACATGCAGCGGCACCGCTTGATGCGCGGCACCAGCTTGCGCGTCACGGCGGGCTGGCGGCCCGGGCAGTCCAGCGCCACTGCGAGCGTGCCGACCTGCTGCGGCTTGCAGAAGGCGCACGACTGGAAGGCGTGCGCGCCGAGGGGGCCTGCCGCGCCCCGCGGGATGTAGAACGAGTTGCACTGGCCGTAGCAGAAGCGGTTGATGACCGTGCGGCTGTTGCAGCCCTCCTCGCTCACGGTCTGCCGCAGCGGCTGCGTCTTGCACCAGTCGCTCTTCAGGTAGCGGCGCTCCGTTACCACGAGGGCGTCCTGGCTGGAGGCCAGCACCTCGTCCTTGGGCGCTCGTCCCGCCGAGCTGTTGGGACGCTCTTTGCGCGGCGAGGGCAGGTCCCCCGGGGGTCTGGCCGCAGCCGCCACCGCCGCTTGCCGCTTGGGGCCCTGGGTCAGCGACTGCGCACAGCACAGCGACAGCAGCAGGATGGTGGCGACGTGCAGGAAAAGGCCCGTTCTGCCTCTGTGCCTGCAGGCCACCTGCTTGCACACGAGATCAAACGCATAAGTGGCATTATCTCACAACCCCATGGAATGGTAAATAATAATTCACAGCCCTTTGTGAATAATTGACCACTGCACTTCATCTTTTTACAGCATTTATGCACTTTATATTTTCAATTATTTACTGCATTTGCAAAAATTCATTAAGAGGAAATGTATCTATTTTTTACACATTATATTCAATTCAACGCGATAAAATGCTCGGAGAAGATGCTGCACTGCAATTTGTTGCTCACAACCACCGCTGGTGGGAACGCCTCCACTCGAGGGGTGGGGGTTTCGGGAGAGTCATTTTGAAAGGAATCTGGCCTACTCTTCCACTGGCCAGTTTGTCCTGGAAGAGGTGGGGATATCCACACACATTGCCAAACAACATACACCATGTCTGTTGACCGTGGTGCACCCATTGTATACAAGTCTGAGTTATAACAAAACAATGTGGAGCACTTTTCTAGATGGTAGGCCCCTGGACAGTGCTGGTTATTCAAAGAGTGACCAGGGCCAGTTCAGATACCACTTGCCACCGATGTCATTGCAAAACAGGTTGGACTGTTTAGAGCGACTAGATACAACTGAATTTAAACACGCTGTTTATAAACAGCAGGATATTGTTTTCTTCTGGAAGCATATTGAGATACATTCTCTTTCGCAAGAAAAATGCAGAAGCCTTTTGCAAGTACCCACGCCTGCATGATTAAACAGTTGCAGGTACATTTCAAACTGGGATCTTGAGTATGAAGTGAGCATACAAGACTTACAAATGCAAATTATTTAACTAATACACTCAAGTTATACATTCAGCAGTACATGCAAAAAGTGAAATTTGAGCGTTTCACAGCTGGGTCGACCGATCTGACGCCCGTGTATTTTGAGTTTGCGTGTCTCTTTCCCCGTGGTCGCGTGGATTTTTTGTCCGGGTTCTCCACTTTCTCCCTCCACATTTGCAATCGTGCGTGAACAGTATTTGGCTGCCATAAATGTCCACGTGATAGGCCACTTTGTTGGGCTATCATTTGTGGCCAGGTCACTTCTGAAAAATTAACCCGTAAAAACAAAGTTTTTCACTATAAATCCTTTATATGCGTGGCGGCTAGAGTCCTCTCGTCCTTTGGCTTGAGATGGCTGCCACCTATGGGTCAGATGATTGCCTGGCAGCATTAAGCAATTGGTAATTAAATATATAAAAAAAATCCTAAAAAGTGTAAAATTTTGCAAAAATTTTTTCACGGAAATTAATTGTCTCGCACAACGAGTCTGTGTGGAAAATGTCAGCTCGATTGGATCACGGGAAGTGGGTTAAAAAACGACCGAAAGATTTGCACGGTCGTAAGCGCGCAAGCAAGCGAGCGAACTTAATATAAAGGATTTAAATAAAAAACGACCGAAAGATTTGCACGGTCGTAAGAGCGCAAGCAAGCAAGCAAGCGAACTTAATATAAAGGATTTAAAAAAGAGCTATACAGCTCAGTGGACCTTAACTGGTAAAAATAAAAAATTGTCGTAAAATACGCATTACTTCTCGAGAAATGCATGGGCTTTACACCTATAACACGAACCATACATGTGTTATTTATTGTGGCTACTGTCCCCACAGATGTTAATTCAAGCATTGACCATATTTTCATCCGATCACAGGCGTCAGGGTCAAGTGAGTTTAGTTTTATATGCGCTGTTTATGGGTGCGGTATATGGCTACCGCTTAAACGTTCATGGTTAGTGTTTGGACATCAGGGGTTAGGGCTTAAGCTTAGGTGTTTCTAGTTACGTTAAGCGGTTGAGAGATTATGGTTGAGTAGTTATCGTTTGCTGTTATGGACAATAGTACCCACAAATTTTGTCCGTATGAATCTGTGGGCCAAGTAGTCTGGCAAATTGTAATTACGACTGCAAGCACCTCAGATGAGAGCGGTCCTATTGAATGTCCCGATAAGAAATCACGGAGGTCACAACCATCCCCTATATTATTACTGTTAACGCTGCACTGAAACCTGCGGCCAATGTTCCATTTAACTTGTCACATTAGACGCGCCCTTTAGGTCCTCATTGATTCGAACCTGTTAATCTGTCACTGATAGGGCACACACATCAAGCTTGTGTATTAAATGAGCTATCACGTTTCCGCTGCAGTGACATACGGAAAATTACTTTTTTTGCGATACTGGGTCCGCAAATAATAAAATAACACATTCTTCAATAACACTGCCTTAGAGATAGAGAAAAAAACACATAATACGTGACGTTTCGGGCAATGTCCCTTCGTAACAAAGGGCAGTGTTATTGACAAATGCGTTCAGTTTTCGTGACATGATAGATTGAATGACCCCACAGGAATGTTTAAAGCGTGAATAGCGTCCGTTAATATCGGTGACTGTTCTAAAAAAAACCCACGATTCTTATAAATGAACATGTTAGTTAATGTCCATTGAATACCAACACGCATGTTTAGCCACACGCCAGTGTTGTGGTATTTTAAAGCTGGAAGGTGTCACGGGCAGGTTGTCGTCTTGTCGGTGTTTGGCCCAATTCCCACCATCGCTAAATGTGACCGTCTCACGTAGCCCAGATTCATTGGGTCGTGGCAACAGTTACCGCGATGGCTATCGCATGCGGCGGGGGAACGCACCCAGAGGAGAATTGGGCGTCCCAAACAACCCATTTGTCTGTGCTGTTAAGTAGAACTTCTTTGGGCACCGTGCCTAGTGGCCAACCGTGCTTCTCGGAGGTTCGGAGGATAAACTTAACACAAGCAAGCGGTTCGAAAGACGTGGGGGTTTCACTCGAGATTTAAAAGCGCATAAGCTGCAGTGACGACCTTGGCTAACCCACAGCACGTTGGACAAAAATGCTCCTGTTTGAGTTACACAACAAGGTGATAAATATGCTTGGTTCTTTCGGTAAAGTCACGTAGAAGGGAAATAATAAAAATATAAAAAATAAAATTCTCACGACGTTTCGACTGCAACACAAGCAATCATCATCATCAGGTGTGAAATCCACAACAAGAAACGTCGTAAGAATTTTATTGTTTTATATTTTTATTATTCTATTATTTCCCTTCCACGTGACTTTACCGAAAGAACCAAGAACATGAATCCCTGCAGTCACGAAAGCTTTAAATCAAGGTGATAAATGCCAATTATGTTGACAACGGAGTCTTAAAAAAAAAATACACAGTAGCCAACAAAACCCCAGCACTGAGCTCAAGCAAGCAGCAAGCAGCGTTGCATTTCATGTTAACCACAGTACCCGGTCTGTCATCGATCACCTGACAGGGTCCAGCCGATCACGCGAAGTTGCTCGCCCACGAGCAACAAACGCGTGGCCCCCGCATGTGCTTTGAGCGCCGCGTGCGCTTTAAATCGGAGCTCCGACGTAAGCTGGTTACCTGATGCGTCGACCGCGATGTCGTCCCTGCCGGAGGAGGCCTCGTGGCGCCCGTGACAACGACGAGAGGCATCGCGACGGGAGGGCGAGACGTCAGTTGCGTAACCCGTGCGCTCGGTTTTTTGCACTGAGCAATATTCCATGAGAGTCGTTGATTAGAGCCACGCGACGCCGCCTCTCGCCCTACCCTCTGTTGTTCAACCCCCATCTCCCCCCTTTAAGAGTCCTTGAAGCTCGTGAAGTTAGGGCGGGCGGGCGGGCGGGGGTGGTACGAGCCCAAGTCGCTCTTTATACTCCGCACATTTCCGTGCCACGAGCACGCGTGGGGTCGTCAGGGGTTGCCGGCGATTGGCTGTGGCGAAATATCAAATCGAGTTTAATTCTTCAAAAAGTTTCACCAACCTCCACCCCACCCACCCACCCATCATCCTCAGGGCAGCAATTCAAAGGCTCAATTGTCAAACATGTAAATAAAAGCAGTACGCGTGTTGAACATTGTACAGTCATAAATGCCACGTGCTCCTTCAAAATCTACATCAGCCATGTTCGTTCCACTGCTGGGACCTGCGCACGTGCTAATTTCATCATCCCCAACTTCCGGGATTGTTGGAAGTCTTGAAAGTTGTTTCGATTCTTGCCAGCTTTACATTTCTTGGTCGGTAATCCGTCACTATTATTGACTATCGGCCATCATCAACTCTTCTTACGACGTGCCCTGACCCAATTCCACTTTTTCAATCGATGTTCCAAATGTTCCTTCTCAAATGGGTTCATTGCGTGCAAAGTAATTGCGCAAATATTTGGAGCGTGCTTTATGAAAAGTAATGCCATAGGAGCTAAACTGGAAATATTTTAATGCTATACGTGGGTATGGCAAATTGCTAAATTGACCGCATAGCACAATGTAATTACTTTTTTTACGAAAGAATAATTACGGTTTAACATTTTGTTGAAGGTCTGATGTGGGATAAAAAAAATCCTGACATTTAGACAACTATATTTGGACAGGTTTTGTAAGTACTGTATATTTCTATGCACTTTAATGTGCAATTAAATTTCAAACGGACAATTTCTTGAAAAATGACTGGATAGCTTATAAGTTTAATGAAAATCGTATTCTCAGGATTATAAGACGATCCGTAAAATAAGATGCACCCCAAACTTGTACCCAGTGTCAATAAAGTTATAATCTGGTAAAACAAACACCCACAATGCTGATTTAACATATGGGAAAAATGCATCTTATAATCCGGAAAAACACGGCCATAATTAGCTTTTACTTAGAACAACAAAATAGAGTAATAATTAAAAACATCTCTATTTCAAGTCGGGCCTGGCAAGATGGTAACGATATATCAGTTGCACATAAAGTTTACATTTTTAAAAAGAAGGAAACTAATGTATCATTCGTGTGTCATTTGGACATAGCTAAGATAAATAAACTGCATGCGAACATAAATCTAAAAGCCAAATAAAATAAAAATACATGAGAAAATGTCGTATAAATGTTCTTACAATCTGGAAAAGACCTTTTGTGAAAAAATCCTTTCATGTGACAACATTTTTACCATCCCTGTATTCATTTAAGTGTTCTTTATTGAATGACTAGCTATTTGTTGAAAAAAAATTGGCAAATGCACATACGTAGAAATTAACACGCACGGACATGGAGGGCTACATTATGATAAAGTCGGTGTGTGATGGCCAAATATGGTTATCCTGGGCGTATGCTTGTCCGTAAAAATAATTACTGGACATCTGTAGGAATAGAGCTTTACAACTCATCGGATTCCTCCAGTATAAATACATATTGTGATTCTGGTCGACATCGTGCTCGATTCCGTGCTCAAATCTATAACACCTTTCCAGAGTGGTTGACCTCATGCTCAACCACGAGTTACACTGGATCCATGACCACGGGTTACAGCATGGGATCGACCATGGGTACAAGATGTTGCGGGTTTGAGTGTGATCGAGCATGGAATAGGAATTAAAGATCATCACATTTTGGAGAAATTAAAAAAATAAAAGTTCAGAAGGAAAGAAGCGATGGCGAGGTGTGATCATATCAATGGGCCAGAGGTCGTGGTCGCATCTTCATTGCCACTTGCAGTGTCTCCTCAGTGACCGCAAGGACTCAGTGTTGCCGCACGTCTCTGAACAAATACGTACAGCGGAGGAGAAAGTTGAAGGGCGGGTTCCTGACATCCGTTCGCCACCTTGTGGCTGAGTTATTGGTCGTCTGGGAAGGTGGCTTTTCAGGATTTTCTGGCCACGATCATTGACCACGGCAATATCATCATTGCCTGCTTCTCGGCTTTTAGCGTCACACTCTACGGAAGGTGAAAAATTACTTCCTTAATTGATGATAGGGACAGTAGATTGGGAAGCGTTTAGCACGAGACTTAAAACAAGATTGGTCTCTCGGCTCACCGTTGCGTGTAGGAGTGTAAATCGTTACATCCCTACTTATAAATATTGTGTACATGCTTAAGGGCCATATTGGCCGAAACGTCCGCCGATGATACATATTGTAATTTTACAGGCGGTGTCGTTGACAAGTGTTTTGAGTTTTTGTTAGTTGTAAACATGACCTCGGCCATACCAAACGTCAGCCTTCGCTGGGACTTTGAGAACATGAATCGAATGGACATCATACACGATGCATTTATTTCGATTTAAAGCTTTCGTGACTGCAGGGATTCATCTTCTTGGTTCTTTCGGTAAAGTCACGTAGAAGGGAAGTAATAAAATAATAAAAGTAAAACATAATAAAATAATTCTCACGACGTTTCGGCCACAACACAAGTAGCCGTCCTCAGGTGAAGACAGGTCTGTCGAGGCGACAGCGTCTAAAAGACAGTGGCCGAAACGTCGTGAGAATTATTTTATTATGTTTTATTTTTATTATTTTATTACTTCCCTTCTACGTGACTTTACCGAAAGAACCAAGAAGATGCATTTATTGTCGAGGATTTGGCAGCTATACATTTCCACGTGATAAGCCACTTTGTTGAGCTTTCATTTGAGGCTAGGTCGCTTCTGAAAAATAAGCTGCATAGCTCGGAGTGCTTTAACTGGTAAAACCACACCTGATGATGATTGCTTGTGTTGCAATCGAAACGTCGTGAGAATTGTATTGTTTTTTTGTTATTATTTTATTATTTCCCTTCTACGTGACTTTACCGAAAATAACCAAGGATATGAATCTCTGCAGTCACGAAAGCTTTAAATCGAAATACAATAAATCGTTTAGTTTTTTGTATAATTTTAAGTGATGTGTTTACCTTTCCTATACTTTGCACTCCAATCGTGTTGTTTGTATTGTTTGTTGTAACGTTCTGACCCGCCTCTACTGGACATCTGTGAAAAAAAGAGCTTTATCGCTCAACGGATTCCTCCAATATGAATAAATATTCTGATTATTTTTTATTCCATATATTGAATACACACAGGTGGTTAACAGTTGGGATCCTTCGATATGCAAATAAAGCACGTCCACAGTAAGTCTCCTGCCTGATGCTGTGTTTCACTTTTCAACAGCTGAGGCTCTGTCTGGCTTGGGTTCTCCAGTAAATAATGATCTAATGTCGAGGTCATATCAGCTCGCCATCATGTCGTCAATTGCCCCAGCAAACGTGTCGCAAACAACACATTTGATCGGCAATTATATACTTATTTGGAACCTGAATGTGCCTTTGATAATTCCATCGATAATTCCATCATTATTTAGCCCAGGCACCAAATGTGAAATGTCAAGTGACCTTCATCACGATACGATGTTTTTAAATCCTTTATATTAAGTTCACTTGCTTGCTTGCTTGCGCGCTTACGACCGTGCAAATCTTTCGGTCGTTTTTTAACCCACTTCCCGTGATCCAATCGAGCTGACATTTTTCACACAGACTCATTGTGCGTGACAATTTATTTTCGTGAAAAAAAATCCAAAATTTTACACTTTTTAGGAATTTATTTTTAATTTTTAATTACCAATTGCTTAATGGTGGCAGGCAATCATCTGACCCATAGGTGGCAGCCATCTCAAGCCAGAGGACGAGAGGACTCTAGCCGCCACGCATATAAAGGATTTATAGTGAAAAACTTTGTTTTAACGGGTTAATTTTTTCTTCTTTGTCAACCAACTCCAGCCATGAACTCCATCGTCGGAAGTTCGTGGAGAACCAAGCCAAGTAAAAGCACGACCCTCTGGCGCTCTCTGCCCGCGTGTCTCTCGCGGAGATTCAAATTTAACACCGCAGTCAGTAACACACTTGGACGGAATTAAATGTATAATAGCTTCGAACAATAGACCTTAAATCCAATTATGGGATATTGCTGTAGAACGACTGGTCGTGTTGCGTGCTTTATTCAGAGAGCTGCAAAGGGTCCTTTGTGTTTTTGCAATCACGTTGTGAGCAGTATGGTAAATTAGCAAGCAATTTGTCGCGGCATTTTGCCCGTTTATCCGCTTAAGCGCCACGGGAGGCGAATTACTTGATTCGCTGATGATAGGGATGGTGAGAGCCGTGAAGGTTAAAACCATGTTCAGTATAGCTAATGTGGAATGTCAGGCTTGAGCCGGTTGTCCGAGTGAGACCAAGCAACTTCCAGGCCGAAGCTCTTGCTTCTCAGATTCCTGGGTCTTCCGTTAAAGTCACGGAGATAGACGTAGCTTCTCGGAGTTGTGTAGTTATTAACATAGCGTCGACTATAGAATGTATACCATTTCAGGTTGCTCGTCTTTCTAGAACATTATAAGATTTTACATAAGCTAGTCAGTCGCGATTGTCTATGAGTTAAATAAACGTTTTGTGTTCATGGTGTAACACGTTTCCAAAATGTTCACTTATCCAACCCTGTTCCACTATTATCCGACACTCACACACACTAAAATATTCTGAATCTCTCGTGCAATAATTTTCTGAAGTATGCCCAGATTGTTTATGTTCACGATGTAACTAATTTTCAATATAACACGAAGTCGTCTTTTGCGACCAATAGCATGCATAATACAGCTGTTTTGGGGTTAGATCGCGTAACACACGGGTGTGCTGTACTGGTAACGAATTGACCACGTTCTATCTACGTGACAAACCTTTTCTAATTGGCTGTGTCGGGTGGTGGCGGGTTTAACGACACATTTATATATTTACGCGATCTAACCCAACAAACCTGTCTGATGGATAGTTTTCAATACGTCCACTTATCCCAACGCTGTTCACTTATCCGACGCGGGTCACCCACTAAATGAGTCTGAATCTCTCTTAAGCGCTCTGCTTAAGAAATTCCCCCTTAAGGGCCACCCATTGAGTAGGTACGCACAAATCTGTCAAAACTTGACCCCTCCCCCCTCCATCATCTTCATGTACGCACTCGGACTTTTTCCCCCCCCCCCCCCCACCTACGTACGCCTGACGCACGCCCCCCCCCCGAATCCTATAGAACGGCCGATATTTAATCCACGCAGAAACGATCAAGGATTAATAATATTAACGTGTTTACGCAAACAGACAGTCCACCACCGGACTATCTGACTCATTTGAAGGCCAATGTAGACAAATCATTATCGAGGCTTGACACCCCAGCCCCAGTTTCCTATGTGAACAATGTCAGTAGACCCCCCCCCCAAACGCAAGCGGTACGCATTTGGGTTACCCCCCCTCCTCCCTCCATGCGTATGTGCTAAATGGATGACCCCTCAAGCTGGATGATTGCTTGCTCGGTATTGGACGCATGGGGAGTTATCGGGCATCGATCAGCCACGGGTCTTTGTCACGACTTTCGCACGCCGCGTGTATCTCACGGAGCTGTTGAGCCCCACGTGGACGGCACGCTTGATCTTCTTAGTTCTTTCGGTAAAGTCACGTAGAAGGGAAGTAATAAAATAATAAAAATTATATTATTTTATTTTATTATGTTTTATTTTTATTATTTTATTACTTCCCTTCTACGTGACTTTACCGAAAGAACTAAGAAGATGAATCCCTGCAGTCACGAAAGCTTTAAATCGGCACGCTTGATGTTTGCCGCTATGCGTGCGAAGGAGAACGACCCTGTTAAGAGTTCTGTGACATGCCAAAATGCCTAATGCATAGCGGGCAAACTCAACACGTTTCTATTAATTGGAGTCCAACTGGAATTCCTTCTCTTGCGGTTGCCAGGGTAAAACATTAACACGGCTTCACATTAAATTTCTATTTAAAACTTTCGTGACTGCAGGGATTCATCTTCTTGGTTCTTTCGGTAAAGTGACTTTACCGAAAGAACCAAGAAGACGGCGTCACATTGTTATAGGATGTAGACTATGCCACCTTGTAGAGAGTACACAATATTCTATTGTGTATTTGAATAGTATGCACGTACAGCGGTGGTCCATCAATAGAAACCCCGCTGTTGTTCGCTAAATGAACGCTAACATTGTACGATGGGAAGCGACGACTTAATATATCTTACAGATGAGAGTGTTTCTCGAGTCAATTCGTCTCTGGAGATTGGCGGGAGACGTGGCCGAGGCGTCGTGATACAACTCTGGCTGCTGTATAAACCCACAATCCTTGTGACTTTAGTGGCGTATCGATAATTGGATCGCAGCGCCGTTGTATCCATTCGCGTGAATTTCCGTTGCCGCTTGTCGGCACGTAGATTTTGCGTTCCCGTTCGAGCAAATTATTTCGATGCTGCTTTGGCGGTGGTGCAACAAGGCCAATTCGTGAAGAATGCCCATTGCTTGGAACCTATTTTTAATTGAGAAGGCAGTGTTGGGGGTGGGTGGGTGTGTGTGTGGGGGTGTTAATTATGTTAAGTCATCTCGGTCATCTCGGTCAGTCGACCCGTGGCACCTGCTGGGTCTGCCCCGTGACCTCCTGCCAGCGGGCCTTCGACACTTCACGTGGCAGCCTCAAGGTGCACGTGGCCTGGCACAAGCGTCGTGGTTGACGTCACCGCCACTTAGTGGCGAATGGCGGTTGTTGTTGTTAATTCTGTGATACTGGGCAAAGCCGCTGGATGGCATGTGTGTCAAGTGAATTCGAAACGCGTTCGCAGCTGCGTGGAGGCGAGAAAACAACGTGTGGAGGAGCGGCGTCATTAAGTGAACAGGGCCCGATGAGTGAACGCAAAAAAGAGGTTCAAACAATTGGGAAATGCGTTACATGTGACTGTGTACAAGATTCAGGATGCTTTCGTGTGTGTGTGTGTGGCGAGTTCGATGAGTGTGTTAGTTTTAAGGACTGATTTTCTTGGTTTGGACTGCAGCGAAGATCAAGCAAGCTCAAAACTGTGCTGTGGAATTTAATTACGGGATTTCAGTTGCTAAATTCACAAGAGCATCCATATATTTTACCAAACATTTGTAAAGTACTGGATATCATAATAAATGTTTCATATCGCAGTCACTGCATAATTATAGCATTTGCGATGGTTCTGATATTTTTGCCACCCATGTCTTATAATGCCATTCCTTCTCATATAGTTCAGGTGGCTTATTTAATTATTTCAGCTTTCACAGCCTTGGGCATTCTCACTTAATCCCAAGAAACCATTCCTATGTGGAAGGCTTACATAGGCTTAGTGTGCAGGTTTATTCCACCCGTCTGAGGTCACGTAAATTCGTTTGGGTTTTTCCAAAGCATATCAGTGGCTCATATTATTGGTTCTTTCGGTAAAGTCACGTAGAAGGGAAATAATAAAATAATAAAAATGTAAAACAAAAAAAATTCTCACGACGTTTCGACTGCAACACAAGCAATCATCATACGTGACTTTACCGAAAGAATCAAGAATATGAATCCCTGCAGTCACGATAGCTTTAAATCAAAATATCAGTGGCTATTCTATTATTTTCGTGCACACATAGGGCACCAATTTGAACACATACAGAGGCTTGTTTTTGTATATTCATGGCTAAATGACTGCCATTTGCCACTCGCTACACGCGCTGGCTTATGCCTGCCTATGCATATTTAGAAGGGGAAAAAGTGCTAAATCGAACCTTTAATATAGATTTGGTTGAAACATCTGAAGAAATAGATTTTATATATATACTTTGGCCAACTCTTCCACGCTAGCCGAGACATCTCGGTACCCACGCTCTACCCACCTCGCCGCATATGGGCTGTCGATCGACCTTACTGCGCTATTTTATTTTACACTGCCGTGTGGACAGTGTGGGTGGAGGAGTGCAAGATTTAATAACCGTGCCCCATTGTTTCAACTGTCAACTCTTGATTACAAACCAGTATGCTAACCCTGTACACCCTGGCAGATGCCCCAGCTGCTATTGCACAGGAAAGTTAATGTACAAACATGGAATGGCTCCGACTGGAGTACATTTTTTTATATTGCGATTCCATTACTTGTAAAACAAGCTGGTGCTCATTCACGGTCCACTTACAAACTGCATACTTAATTTAAAGTGCACCGAAAAAGTTACTGCATTAAAATACATCAATGTACATTTCGTTACATGTCATCACAGTAACATAACAGTCTATGCCTAATTAATTGCTGCAATAAAAATGTAATCTTCAAGATGTATTTTTTGTTGTTGCAGAGAGCCCGTGGCGCCGCAATTTAATTAACATTTTCTTATTGACGCAAGTCTATAGCAGAAAGGTGTGGCTATAACAAAATGAAATTCGTTGCAAGAACAAAGACCAGGCTCCACTTGTAATGTAATGTCCTTTGTTGAAGCATCTTGGCGTTGATACAGCTCAATCCATATACAGCAGCAGCATCATCATCATCATTGGCCATGAGCTCTCCGCAGCCGGATGAAGTCCTCCCCAGTGTGACACCATCTTTCGTGGTCCTGTGATAGCACAATCCATCGTGCAAAAATGTTGGTTGTAACAAAAACGATGTAAACGTGAAATTGGCAAAAAGAAAGCTGATGGTTAGTAATTCGCAAACAGCAGCTCTTTGACGGGAATATGGGACTGTTTCTCAACATAGTGACACAAGCCTTTTGTGCAGATTTTCTCGGCATCTGTGGAAGTATATAATATATGTAAACTTCTTGCCTAGATTTGTGTTGGAGACAAACTACCATGTCATTCTTCCACACCGGCGATCATCACAGTTTGATCACTTGTCCCTGTGTACCTGCGTGTGTGTCCTCTACACGTTTAGAACGTTAATTTAAGAGGGAGAACATATGATTTGTGCGTTTGCAAGATGCGCAAACACATGCCGAGTACCTAGTGTTTTCAGCATACCTGAACCCGGATGACACTCCGATTCCAGGCTCCCTGCTGCCCGCGTGTGCGTTTTTTTTTTATCGACTGCACATGCAGTGCCCACACAAGCAATATTAACTGGAGCAGCTGTCTCGCACAGCCTCACCCCTGTGCAGTTGATCATTGTTCACATGTCGTGTTGCGTTCCATCTGTGACAAAACATGTGCCTTTGGAATGATTTACTTGGACTCTTTCACGCGGTCTTTTAGCGGCGTGTTTCCTTAGCCTTCATCGAATATATATATTGGGCATGCATTAAAAGTGTTGTTCTTCCGTGTGATACACCCGATGCAATTTCAGTGGCAGGTCATTCTTAATTGAATTCACCGTTCTCCCTTCCAACCCAAGTGTGTCGAGTTTTGCTGCCAACGCGTTGAACCTTTCCCTCTAAAAGTTGCCCCACATTTCCATCGCGCCATTATCAAAAGCTTATAAATATTGAATCCGTCAGTTAGGAAGGCTGTTAATTTTTTAACGTAACTTCAGACAGTTTTAACTGAAAGATTCAAGTTGTTTTATTTGTGTTGCCAATATATACATAGAGGGAACACACACCGTGGCTACTGCAAACGACGAGATGCTGTTACGTGTCGGCGCTCATTCCATTACGGTTTTAATTCTAGATTTGACATTTTCGTGACTGCAAGGATCCATACTCTGGGTTTTTCGTTAAAGTCACGTAGGTTAAAATAAAACAAATACATTTTTCTTTTAAATACATTTTTCTTTTAACCTACGTGACTTTACCGAAAAAACCAAAGAGTATGGATCCATTACGTTCGTTGCACAGTTCCACGATTTGCACGCGTTTGGAATCGAGGGAAACCCTTGTCTTTATTCATTTCTGAAAACATCACGAAACGGATTGTGCAGCACTTCAGTCATGGGCGCCTCGCAATATATAACTATACTCTTTGGTTCTTTCGGTAAAGTCACGTAGGTATAAAATAACATAAATCCTAAGTTTCGATCACAACACAAGCGGTCGTCCTCAGGCGGAAAAAATATAATCCAGCGGTGGAACTGCTGAACTAGCAAGAGAGCAGCTACAACAAGGCGATCGAAACGTCGTGATATATTTTATTTTATGCCAACGTGACTTTACCGAAAGAACCAAAGAGTATGGATCCCTGCAGTCACGAAAGCTTCAAATCAAATAGAGCAGTAGATTGGCATCTGATGAGATGAGGCTGGCAGGTTGTTTTAATTGTGTTGGTCATAGCCCAATGAGGGTTGGTAATGACCGCGCCTGATGGTGCCAACTTCATTTGTGGAGAATTAATTTTGCACTGGCATAGTTGATCACATTTCCGTAAGAAAAAAGGCTCATATTTAAACTGTATTCACATTGAATCGCTGTGTTTTGAAGGCAACACACTGCAAAGTATGGGATTCAAATACTGTACATGGCAATCGTTTATGCCCCAAACCTGCTCCAGCGTATCGTATATATTTAGTTTTAGGGCAGTTTTAATGACAGAGGCGGTAGGTTTTTGTCTAATTTGAGCTTGTTCATCACTGCCAATGCATTTTCACTGTGAAAATAAATATATTGTGTCAAGATTAAATTCACTGGTAATCGAGAGAGATTTTATAGGGATGCGGTCTCTCTTCAGTAATTATAATTATTTAACACAATTTTTGTTCCTGGGTAGTAAGTGTTATTTCGTAATTGTTTATGCCTAAAAAGTATAGAAAATGGCTATTATTCTCCACAAACTTTGCTTTTGTGACCAGGACAGTGATATTTTGAAATTGACCTATTTTCAATGAGAAAACGGGCGAATTTGTGTTTTTTCGTTCACATAGAGTCAGAAAAAAGAACATATGAATAATAATGTACATGTATTTATACTAAAGTCATACAAAAAACATTTAGAAGTGAGTAGTTTTTCGAGATTTACGATTATACTGTAAATCACTTTCACGAATCAGCCCGCAAATGTAGTCTCCCATCATGTTCTCGTTATACTGTCCTTGGTAGCGGCGTTCAAAGTCCAGTATATCCTGGTGGAAGCGCTCGCCTTGCTCCTCCGAATACGCTCCCATGATCTTCTTGAATTTATTCAGATGAACATCAAGGATATGGACTTTGAGGGACATCGTACAGCCTATTGTGCCGTGGTTCTTCACCAGTCTCAACTAGCGCCACGAAGCTTTCGACCTTGTGATTGCCCAGGAAGCCACGAACCACTGCGACAAAGCTGTCCCAAGCCGCTCTCTCCTTACTAGTGAGCTTCTTGGGGAATTCATTGCACTCCAGGATCTTCTTTATCTGTGGTCTGACGTGGACACCAGCTTTGACCTTTTCCTCAGACAGCTTAGGTAAGAAGTCTTGAAGGTGCTTGAAGGCTGCCGACTCCTTATCTACAGCACTGACAAATTGTTTCATAAGGCCCAATTTGATGTGCAGTGTTGGCATCAGCACCTTCCGGGGGTCCACCAGTGGCTCCCACTTGACACTGTTCCTCCCCACAGAGAACTCGGTCCGCTGTGGCCAGTCCCATCTGTGGTAGTGCGCCTTTGGTGTCCCTGCTGTCCCAAAGGCAAACGTAGCAGGGAAACTTGGTAAAACCGCCTTGGAGACCCATCAGGAATGCCACCATTTTTAAGTATCTGATTACCTCCCAGCCGTACTCATACTTCAAGGCGTCCAGCAAGGTCTTGATGCTGTTGTAATCCTCTTTGAGGTGCACCGAGTGAGCCAGGGGAAGAGACGGGTACTTGTTACCATTATGGAGCAGCACGGCTTTGAGGCTCCTGGATGAGCTGTCAATGAAGAGGCGCCACTCATTCTGGTTTCAGGCGATTCCGATTGCCTCGAACAGACTGGTCACATTGTGGCAGAAGCAGAGCCCATCTTGACGAGTGAAGAAGCTGCAAAAAGGTTGGTGACGCTCTCTCTGATCTGCGACTTGCACACTTTCATCCAACAAGTTCCACTGCTTGAGCCTAGACATCAAAAGCTCAGTATTGGACTTGGTGAGACCAAGATCTCTGATCAGGTCGTTAAGGTTTTTTTGGTTGGGGGAGTATGGGTTTCTCTCCTTAGCTCCACCTCTGAAATTGTCATCTGGATCTACAACGTCTTCCTCGCTCTCTGACTTGCTGCTCTCTTCTAAAGACGGCTGCTCTCTCGCCGGAGGAGTGGGTACGGGGAGCTCATGGCAGTGTGGCACCGGAGCGATGGATGAAGGAAGGTCCGGGTACGTGATAGCAGGTGCATTCTTGCCAGTCCGACGGTTGGAAGGGTCCACCACGCAGAAGTAGCAATACTAGAGTGGTCAGGGGGTTCCCGCCAAATTATTGGGATAGCGAACTTCATGGCTCTCTTTTCCCCTCTGTACCATCCTACAAAAATACATTTATTTCACCCATGACTAATGTGTAAGAGATTATCACAACATTTTTCATATCTGATTTGTTTTTTTAATAACATTGAAAATTGTAAAACATTATTAAATAAAAAAACTTACATTTTTTAAAAAAATGTGATGACATCGAATTCCGAGCAACAATTGTCCATCTTACCTTCCAGAGTTTTTTGTATTGCTCGCAGGTGAAACGATGTGCCCAGGGTTTGTCTCGATCCCCGACAGGCATGCCGAAATATGCCTTGTAAGCCTCACACATCTTTGCAGATGCTTCCACAGAGTACTTTTACGCTCTTGTCTTGATAAATTGGCCACAAAATGCGCCTGCCAGATGCTTGCAGCTTCTTGATGCCATCTCAGAACAAATATAACTCGTAAAAACAAAGTTTTTCACTATAAATCCTTTATATGCGTGGCGGCTAGAGTACTCTCGTCCTCTGGCTTGAGATGGCTGCCACCTATGGGTCAGATGATTGAATGGCAGCATTAAGCAATTGGTAATTAAATATAATATTTTTGTCCTGAAAAGTGTAAAATTTTTGAAAAAAAATTTCACGAACATTAATTGTCACGCACAACGAGTCTGTGTGGAAAATGTCAGCTCGATTGGATCATGGGAAGTGGATTAAAAACGACCGAAAGATTTGCACGGTCCTAAGCAAGCAAGCGAACTTAATATTAAGGATTTAAAAATGCAGATATGTATCCACTTAGGCAGCTGGAACTAAACTGAACTGGTGGACTTAATGCCCCTGTATTTATGCTACTATTTATATTACTGGAAAGTTCTAGAATGTTCTAGAAGTTACTACAAGTTTACTTAGCACTGAATCTATCTGGAATGTTCTGGAAAATTGGTCAATTTCAAAATATCACTGTCCTGGTCACAAAAGAAAAGTTTGTGGGGAATAATAGCCATTTGCTACACTTTTTAGGCATAAGCAATTATAAAATAACACTTACTACCCAGGAACAAAAAAAATTGTTACACAGTGTCATCAGTCCAAGAAATTGTGAAAAAAGGAATTGTGAAAAAGGTTACGTGTTGCTTGTAATATTATCATGTCAAGCGAAAAAGCTTTCCTACAAACGTGTTATTTTTATATGTCCAAGTATGCACATTTATTTCCTAATATTTAACAGATACATTTTCAGACATAGCTTCTGTCTCGAAGCTAAAATGCATTCTTATTATATGGTGGTCTGTAATTAGTGCATATCGATTAAATGCCCTGTGTATGTGCATGCACATTATAACACGGTTGGAACATTAGTCTCCTTAATCATCGCAACTCCCATTAGTACTAAGTCTCTGCGTACAAGACAAAGCTGGCAATAATAATGAAATGGTAATGAATAATGTTGCATATATTCCCATTAAAAGACAATTTGTAAATCCATGACCGTTGTTGTATTCATATGCATCGCGGTGCTGAAAATGTTCTTTTGTTGGTGTCCATTTTAAAAAAAAGTAACAGTCCACTGAGACCAAATGTATTCGAGTGTAAAGTGTGAAGGTAACTTCACTACTGTAGGGTAAATGTATGGCATTTTAGAGATGCATCGATGCATACTTTATACTTTTATATATTGTCTGACCTTCACGACATATGCATCGATTCGCGTAGTTGTATGGTGAATATGCAGCAGTGTGGTGTGCAGTAGGGTGGGTAGAATAATGCATAGTGTAATATTACATAAATATGCTAAAATTCCTCTTGATATGCAATTTATTTTGTCAAGGCGCTCTTCCTCCTCCCTCCCAGCTTAAATAGACGCTCCAAGCCCAGGACGTGTCATTCAGACTCGGTCTTATCGACAGACCTGTTCTTCACCTGAGGACGGCTGTTTGCATTGTGGCCGAAACGTCGTGAGAATTGTATTTTATTATGTTTTATTTTTATTATTTTATTATTTCCATTCTACGTGACTTTACCGAAAGAACCAAGAAGATGAATCCCTGCAGTCACGAAAGCTTTAAATGGAAAATTAAAATAAGCTGTTTACAATTCGTGAGAAGTGCATTCTAATGTTTACTGAAAAAACATGTGAGCGAACCAAAATCGTCATCCTTACGAGCCATGGTCAATCCACTACTGGATGAAGACCTCCCCAAGCCGCAGGGACCTCTCCCGATCCTGCGGTATAAATAATCCAACCGGTACCTGCGCAGGAGCCGATTTCATCACTCTGTCTCCGCGGTAGACGCCCTCTGAAAATACGTTCCATTCCTTGGCTGTCACTCCATTACTCTTCTTTACAATCGCCCATCATATCTGCCAGCAGCGTCCCCTGCACAAGCCAACTCACTCTTATTAATAGTTTGGATGTGTTTGACACGTGTATGCTCTCTCATCCACGTGTTTATCGTTGTCTCCCCAATGTAATTCCAAGCACGTATCTCTCCCCGCTTCTCTCGTGCACTGTTTAGTTTTTGTTTTGCATGTCTAATTACCGTTCTTGTTTCTTAGCCACATGTCGTGGCAGGCGCTATGCAATGTTTGGAAACTTTGTTCTTTAGGCTCTTTGGTAAGTTTAGCTCTCCAAAAGCAGTGTCGCATCTTCTCATCCGCCTCTTTACTTAATATTAATCTTCCTTTCATGGCCACATTCACCAGCTGTCTCACGTTCACACACACTCACACTGCTGTGTTGTCCTGTTTTGTTCCTCTGACAGACGTCTCCAATAGGTGGCTAAAATTACGAAGAAAAAATTAACCCGTAAAAACAAAGTTTTTCACTATAAATCCTTAATATGCGTGGCATCGGTTTTATTTTATTATTCATTTCTGTTTTTCTTGAGTAAGAGTTTCATTTTTATCACATTGGTATTTTAAATTAAATAGAATTTTTTTTCTCCAAAAAAGTGGAAAATTTTGGGGAAAAAAATTCACGAAAATAAATTGTCACGCACAACGAGTCTGTGTGCAAAATGTCAGCTCGATTGGATCACGGGAAGTGGGTTAAAAAACGACCGAAAGAATTGCACGGTCGTAAGCGCGCAAGCAAGCAAGCAAGTGAACTTTATATAAAGGATTTAAAAAATACATGTGCTTGATTCGAATCGTGACTCCGGATTGTGACAAGTGCATTGCATTGCTGGGAGGGTAAGTTGTGAGATGCCGAGACATTTAAGTTGTGGGAAATCTTTACTCTTGTTATGTTGGCTACACTGAACGGCTATTTTCAAGTTCACTCAATGGCTATTTCACTTTCAGTGTCCTAGAGGATACTTTTGCGATGGATGGATGGCTGAAGGAATAAGAATGCCAATACTGTCTAATCTGCTCAATGGCAAGCAAGCTCAGCACCAGCCTATTCAGATAGGCTACATCATACAGGTTAGGGTAGCATACACATAACTCCCAATTCTGGACACTGGACACTCCAGAGAGGTTGCCAGATCGATCTCCCAGCACGGTAGTTGTAACAATGGTGAAAGTGTCTAAAATACTCCCACCTCTGTCCACCCATCAATATCATGAATACACCACTGTTAGTCGATCGGAAGAATTTGGTGTGGTAAAAGGTGGATACTCCCACTTCTTGGACACATGTGTAGGATGGGCACAATTGTAGGATGGACAACAGCAGGAAAATTAAAAGTGTGTTTTTTTAAAATGAAAGAATGTAAACAGAGGAAGACCTAACAGAGAATGGCTTGACAATGTCGATTGAGCATATTAGTACAGGACAGAGGTAAGTGGAAAGAAATGATGAAATGCGTCGTGGACATTTACGGGACTCTTTGCCCAATGGATCGTGACGACGATGATGACGACGACTCACACTTCTTCCAAGATGTGTGGAAAGAGTAGGCCAAAAATACCCTCTCTAGATGTCCCCTTGTGGGAGCAGTGGCGTGAGTAAGAAATTGCAGGGCTGCACCTTTATTTGTTATATACATCACCGTTGTGAAGCGAATCGCCTGCTGTCCATGGAATTCGCAGCCACATTTACCTTTGCGTTGTGTGTATTACGTGCTATATATTTAGTGAAAATAGAAGAACAGGATAGAACAGAAACATGCCCTCTGAACATTACCTCTGCATGTTTCTGTTATATATTGTTGGGAATAATACGCAATAAAAATCTACACAATGTATTAAACTCATTATGAAAAACCCATTGAAAATACCTGAAGTATCTGTGGCAAATATTTGTTTTGTGCGTCACTATTGAGGTCATTTCCCATGCCATGAACAATACATTTGCAAAATACCACGAAGGTCAGTCACATTTGCATGCCTCTTCCTTCAGAAATAAAATATCTATTGTAGCCCTTTAAATTGCGTGGAGAATTTATTTCCCATTTACTATCGGGCCAAAAATGCTGTTTGACAGCAATTAATTAATTACATTTTGTGCTCCCACTTAGATGGTGTTGTGATCGGCTGAGGACGGAATTGCTTACCGGCGCAAGCTTCGGTAATGTTCAGCCTGGCTTTTATCGCATTTTACGCGGCAGACGTGGCAAATTGATGTAATGGAGGATTATACGTAGACTGCTTAAATTCACCTTGGTCAAGTTGACCTCTTCTGGTTGAGCAGAAGGGTAGAGGTGCGGTGTCTGCACCAGTAGTGTAGCGGAGTGTTGTTGGCACGGGTCCTGGTGCCGTTGATGAATATCCCCCTCCCTCCTCCTCCTTCACCCCCCCCCCCCGCTCCTGCACCTCCCCCACCTCTTCGTAGTCCAGTACCTGCGACCCCTCTCACCTGAGAGTCCTGGTGCAGTTGCATCACCTGCACGCGCGGTGTTCACACCAAGAACAAAATGTATGTATGTGCTGTATGTTGAACTTCTTTTGCACCGTACATCGCCAACCGTGATAATCGAAGGTGCGGGGGAAGGACAACAAATAAATATCGCTCTCTCTCTTTCTCTTGGGATGCCAACACTGCACTGTGCTAAAGCGTGAGGGCTGCGAGGTGCCAGTAGGTGGCAGTACAGCAAGGAGTGTGGTCCATAGACAAATTTGATCCAGTCTTTGGATTGAGTCTGTGGGCTGCTTGTATCTGTGCGGAGCTTTGAGTTGAGCGCGGGTTTTATTTAGCGCGGCTTTTATTTTGCGCGGGTTTAATTTTGCGTGGCTTTTAAATTGCGCGGGTTTTATTTTGCGCGGCTTTTATCTTGCACGGGGTTTTATTTTCCGCGGTATTATTTTGTGCGACTTTTATTTCGCACGGTTTTTTTTTGTGTGGTTTTATTTTGTGCGGCTTTTATTTTGTGCGGCTTTTATTTCGCACGGGTTTTTTTTTTTTGCGTGGTTTTATTTTCCGCGGTTTTATTTTGGAGCGGCTTTTATTTCGCACGGGTTTTTTTTTTTGCGTGGTTTTATTTTGTGCGCCTCTTATTTTGCACGGGGTTTTTTTTTTTGCGTGGTTTTATTTTGTGCGCCTCTTATTTTGCACGGGTTTTTTTTTTGCGAAGGTTTTATTTTGTGCGCCTCTTATTTTGCACGGTTTTTTTTTTTGCGAAGGTTTTATTTTGTGCGCCTCTTATTTTGCACGGGTTTTTTTTTTTGCGTGGTTTTATTTTGGGCGCCTCTTATTTTGCACGGGTTTTTTTTTTGCGAAGGTTTTATTTTGTGCGCCTCTTATTTTGCACGGGTTTTTTTTTTGCGTGGTTTTATTTTGTGCGCCTCTTATTTTGCACGGGTTTTCTTTTTGCGAAGGTTTTATTTTGTGCGCCTCTTATTTTGCACGGGTTTTTTTTGCGTGGTTTTATTTTGTGCGCCTCTTATTTTGCACGGGTTTTTTTTTGCGAAGGTTTTATTTTGGGCGCCTCTTATTTTGCACGGGTTTTTTTTTTTGCGTGGTTTTATTTTGGGCGCCTCTTATTTTGCACGGGTTTTTTTTTTGCGAAGGTTTTATTTTGTGCGCCTCTTATTTTGCACGGGTTTTTTTTTTGCGTGGTTTTATTTTGTGCGCCTCTTATTTCGCACGGGTTTTTTTTTTTGCGTGGTTTTATTTTGTGCGCCTCTTATTTTGCACGGGTTTTTTTTTTTGCGTGGTTTTTTTTTGTGCGCCTCTTATTTTGCACGGTTTTTTTTTTTTGCGAAGGTTTTATTTTGTGCGCCTCTTATTTTGCACGGGTTTTTTTTTTTGCGTGGTTTTATTTTGTGCGCCTCTTATTTTGCACGGGTTTTTTTTTTGGCGAAGGTTTTATTTTGTGCGCCTCTTATTTTGCACGGGTTTTTTTTGGCAAAGGTTTTATTTTGTGCGCCTCTTATTTCGCACGGGTTTTTTTTTTGCGTGGTTTTATTTTGTGCGCCTCTTATTTTGCACGGGTTTTTTTTTTGCGTGGTTTTATTTTGTGCGCCTCTTATTTTGCACGGGTTTTTTTTTTGGCGAAGGTTTTATTTTGTGCGCCTCTTATTTTGCACGGGTTTTTTTTTTTTGCGTGGTTTTATTTTGTGCGCCTCTTATTTTGCACGGGTTTTTTTTTTTGCGTGGTTTTATTTTGTGCGCCTCTTATTTCGCACGGGTTTTTTTTTTTGCGTGGTTTTATTTTGTGCGCCTCTTATTTTGCACGGGTTTTTTTTTTTTGCGTGGTTTTATTTTGTGCGCCTCTTATTTCGCACGGGTTTTTGTTGCGTGGTTTTATTTTGTGCGCCTCTTATTTTGCACGGGTTTTTTTTTTTTGCGTGGTTTTATTTTGTGCGCCTCTTATTTCGCACGGGTTTTTTTTTTGCGTGGTTTTATTTTGTGCGCCTCTTATTTTGCACGGGTTTTTTTTTTTGGCGAAGGTTTTATTTTGTGCGCCTCTTATTTTGCACGGGTTTTTTTTTTGGCGAAGGTTTTATTTTGTGCGCCTCTTATTTTGCACGGGTTTTTTTTTTGGCGAAGGTTTTATTTTGTGCGCCTCTTATTTCGCACGGGGTTTTTTTTTGCGTGGTTTTATTTTGTGCGCCTCTTATTTTGCACGGGTTTTTTTTTTTGCGTGGTTTTATTTTGTGCGCCTCTTATTTTGCACGGGTTTTTTTTTTGGCGAAGGTTTTATTTTGTGCGCCTCTTATTTTGCACGGGTTTTTTTTTTTTGCGTGGTTTTATTTTGTGCGCCTCTTATTTGCACGGGTTTTTTTTTTTGCGTGGTTTTATTTTGTGCGCCTCTAATTTCGCACGGGTTTTTTTTTTGCGTGGTTTTATTTTGTGCGCCTCTTATTTTGCACGGGTTTTTTTTGCGTGGTTTTATTTTGCGCAGGTTTTATGTAGCATGGGTTTTATTTTGCACGGTTTTTATTTGGCGCGGGTTTTATTTTGCGCGGGTCTTATTTTGAGCGGGGTTTTATTTTCCGCAGCTTGTATTTTCCGTGGCTTTTATATTCCGCGGGGTTTTATTCAGGTGCTTCATGGATTGGCGAAACATCGCAAAACGCAGGGCCTTCCCAAACAAGAGTTGTGAGATCCAGTGAGGCCTTCTTAGGTAAAGGGCATTGACTCCACGCCTTGCCCATCAGCGTTACAAATAGACCAGCCGTCATGTACTCGTTGTTTTCTCATGGTTATCATCGCTCGTTTGATTTCTCACAGGTATTTAATTTCCTAAAAAAAAATCTCACGTAATTATAGTAATTAAAATTGACAATAGCAATTATAGTTCGAAAACAAATATTTTTTACCAATGAAATCATTGCTATGTAAAGCGTTTTCCGGAGTAATTGATGGCCAAGTCATCACTTCGGATAGCGTGTGCGTTGCGAACCTTCCCCCCACACTTCTGTTGAGCACGGTTGGCTACGTTCGGTGCGAAAGAAGTTCTACGTCCATACATGAGCATTATAGTTTGAAAATCGGCGATGATGAGAAGACTTAGGGCAGGCTTGTGTTGAGTGGACTGCAGTTTAAAAACTTTTAAGTCGTGTTTATTTGTACATGAAATATACTTGAGGATAAAAACAGGACGACAAAGATGCAAGATACTCGACAAAGTTCAGTGCAACTGATATGAAAATGATCGCGGTATCGTAAAATTAAAAATCATTTTCTTGGTTCTTTCGGTAAAGTCACGTAGAAGGGAAGTAATAAAATAATAAAAATAAAACATAATAAAATAATTATATTATATTAATTATTAAAACATAATAAAATATTATATGATATTAATTATTTTATTATGTTTTATTTTTATTATTTTATTACTTCCCTTCTACGTGACTTTACCGAAAGAACCAAGAAGATAAATCCCTGCAGTCACGAAAGCTTTAAATCGAAATTCAAAATCATTGTGAATACAAAACATTTCACAGTAACTCTGGGCATCAAGGTGATGCAATGGTACCACTTGCGTTTCACAGCAAGGAGTGGGGTGGGGGGGGGTTACCGACTCGGGCGCCTGTCTGTGTGGAGTTCTCCCCCTGATCTGCATGGGCTTCCCCTGGGCTGTGAAGTTTCCTCCCTAAGCTCAGACAATCCACATACCCGGTATTGGCCAAACATCCCGATTCTGAAAAAAAAATTCACCTGCGAATGACTTGAGCAGCAGCGTCGTGCCCAACCACGCAAACTTGGCAGGACGCTCCTCGAAAAGAGTCCTGAGACTCAGCGAAGCTTTCCTAGCTAAATAAGCATAATAATTACACAATATTTCGATTTAAAGCTTTCGTGACTGCAGGGATTCATCTTCTTGGTTCTTTCGGTAAAGTCACGTAGAATGGAAATAATAAAATAAAAAAAATAAAACATAATAAAATAATTCTCAAGACGTTTCGGCCACAACGCAAGCAGCCGTCCTCATTATTTTATTATTTCCAGTTTCTTAGGTTTTTTTCGGTAAAGTCACGTAGGTAAAACATTTAATTAATAAAAGTAAAATAAAACAAAATAAAAAATCACGACGTTTCGGAAGCAACACAAGCCTCCGTCTTCAGGTGGAACCGTCACAGCCACGACAGCTGTATCAAGTAAATGAGAGATCACAAGAAATACCACCCCGTATATATAATGGTTGAGGGGGGAAGGGCCAGGAACGGCACACTTTTTATTAATATTTATTTAGTTTTATTTTACTTTTATTAATTTAATTTTTTTACCTACGTGACTTCACCGAAAAAACCTAAGAATATGAATCCTTGCAGTCACGAAAGCTTCAAATCTAGAATTATTTGCATTCTACGTGACTTTACCGAAAGAACCAAGAAGATGAATCCCTGCAGTCGCGAAAGCTTTAAACCGAAATTTCAGCCATGTCGTCTTCGCTTCGACACGGACAACTATCAGCTGGGAATGATGAAATCAGCTCACAACTGAATTGCAATTAGTGGCACACCTGAGAAACGCGTCATACGATGGGCATGCGATGCGTGCGTGCTAATTTTTGCCTGCTGGGTTTGGCTCGATACGCTGTGTGGGAGAAGATCTGATTATTTCAGTGTTTCTCACCAGAAAACAAACGTAATCTGGGCATCATTGATCGATTCCTTTTGCTTTTCTTAGCACATTCAAGATAAAGTGATGAGCTCCAGGCTCGGCAGCTAATAAATATGTATTTAATATAATGCACTCAAACGCATGCACGTACGCACACACAAATGAGAGCTGTAGGCTCGGAGGATGTGTGGATGGCAAGCTTGTCTGCTGGGAGAAATGTGTGAATATTGACCTCTGTGCTTCGTCCCAGCTACTCAGAGAAAGCAGAGCATTTGCGCCCTTCTTGTCATCAATCGGTTCTTAATTTTGCTGACATTGATAAAAGGTGGAAATTAATCTCGTAAATTAGTCACACTTTTTTACGACCTTTTTGTAAATGAACTGCTAGATAAAGGCTCCCCCATGCAATGTTGGTGACTGTTTTGTGTGTGTGTGTTTTTGTGTGTGTGTGTTTGTGTGTGTTTTTGTGTGTGTGTTTTTGTGTGCGTGTGTTTTGGTGCGTGTTTTTGTGTGTTTGTATGTGTTTTTGTGTGTTTTTGCGTGTGTGTTTTTGCGTGTGTGTTTGTGTGTGTGTATGTGTGTGTGTTTTGTGTGTGTGTTTTTGTGTGTGTGTTTTTTTGTGTGTGTGTTTGTGTGTTTTGTGTGCGTGTTTTTGTGTGTGTGTATGTGTGTGTGTTTTGTGTGTGTGTTTTTGCGTGTGTGTGTTTGTGTGTGTGTGTTTTTGTGTGTGTGTTTGTGTGTTTTGTGTGCGTGTTTTTGTGTGTGTGTGTATGTGTGTGTGTTTTGTGTGTGTGTTTTTGCGTGTGTGTGTGTTTGTGTGTATTTTATCGTGGTTCACCACGTTTTCCCGTTCGTGAGCGTGGGTGGCAGGGAGGGCGGCGGCTCGGAATTGAACTCATGTCGCTGGGTTCGTAAGACGATGGGCAAAACCACTGCGCCTTCGCTCCACCAAGAATTGTAACAAAGGAACATTTTGATCGAATGTACTTGCTAGACTGTGCAAGCAAATTTGTCAAAGCTGTTGTGAGTTCTGTTGGCTCTCTTCCAATAGCTGTTCTTCCATGTTCACTGGCAACCCCAATTCTGTATTCTAGGAGCGATGCTGACACTGAGAGGTGACATGTTTGCGTTTGACCGTAGCCGCGGGACTGTTATAAACATTGCAGTGACATTGAGCATTCCAATGTACTCGTAAAGGTTTGTGCGAATGTGCAATTTGAATGGCATATCCAAGTTGTGCGTTTTTTTTCTTTCCCAGTGTCCGGAGAAAGCATTATTTAACCACTAAATAAATGAATGGGTAAAGGGTATAATTATTTACTTTTGCGTGTACGTTGTCTATGTGAATAATAGGAGCATGTCTCCCACGAGGTGACCAATCTACCTCATTAAAATGCTGCCGATAGCCGTTACACAGAAACGGAATGGATTACTTTTCCCTCGGGAGTGTTATGCTTTTTTGTTGTTGTATACATTTACATTGGTTTGTGCGGAATACTCGTTTGTGTGTTCACTCATTCTGCGCGAATGCCCAGCGACGTGGCCGGCTGCCTGTGAAACAAGCACAACTCAGGATATTAATTTGACAACAATCCCTGGCAAGTGCGTGCTTTTTTTACCGCCTTCACAAGGGATAATTGTTCATCAATCTTGCGCGGCACAATCGGTGACAGATCTGCAGCGGGGGAGAGACGCTGATCGGGCCGGCGTACTTGAAACGCTCTTTTGCAGAACGCAATTGACGTTATGCACGTGTAGCTGATGCATTAAGCCATTGTGAGGAGCTTGGAGCTGGAATGAGGTATCGTCCGGAGCATGCTCTTCTTATTGAGAACGGTTGTGCTGCAAGGTGTTTTGTATCTCTACTTTTTTTCTGTTCAACGTTTCCCAACTTGTAATTTTATCTTGTATTTTTGTCATACACTATATGCATGCCGCCTTACAATCACCGCGTTGAAAAGAGTTGTGCACAAGAATACCATAAAAAAAACCATCACATGAATCATTAACACTGCTTCATGACAACATACGAGGGTGACATTGTGGATAAAAAAAGGTTATTCATTCCCCCAAAAATGTACCTTGTTGCATATGTTTATGTTAAAAGGCAGTGCTAATTATGAGTGTGATCACTAAATTATATATTTAACATACACCTATTTTGAAGATGTTTATACCTTTAATATGGGCAAAAATAAGTGAACTGCATAATGGATTGCAATGTTGATTGGTATCAAGAGAATATCTAGCACACAGGGAACAGATTAATATTTTTTTTTGTCTCCAAAAACTGTAACAGCTATTAAATATTTCCGAACTGAAATAATAGTTAAATGTATTCATGGAAAACGTATAATTTGGCAATTGCGACGTCGTGGACGCCGGGCTGAGAGGCAAACCTCTAACCTAGCTTCATTACAAACACATTATGCATTCAAGTCCTTGGTAAGGACATTACCACGCAGCCCTTCGATGCGGTGCTTTTGTCTCCCTCCTAAAGACTTGAATTTATAATCGTGTTCAACATAGGGCCGGCGCTCATTTGCTCTGATATTAATAAACATATATACGTTCATATTCGCAAGGTGTCTCGAGTATTATTTGAGAAATATTTGGTTTAATAAGGCTGGGAAAATTATAATACTTTTAAATGGCCGCATTCTCGCGTGAAATGCATTAATCATTCGTGGCGTGCTAAAAGCTGTCGCTTTATGTGATGCTTCAGGCCATAGCCTGACGGATAGCTTGCAGTTCACCGCAAAAAAAACATCGTTGAAAAATACAAAGATTAAATTATGAATGTTACTAAAACATTCAAGCCTCGTAGCTTTTATTTTTCATGAAACATCTACGGGAGATGTAAATTAGGAATGGCGCTGCGTAGGTTTTTGGCCACTGTGCTGTACAGCTCTGTGATGTGTTTTTGGGGTTCTTAACGCGTGTTGTTCAGCGTAAGGTCCAGAAATTTCGCTGCGTATGCTGGAACCTTCCACGTAGAATTGAATTGAACAGCTAGCTTTCGCCCATGGTTATATAGCGCTGCGGGCTGCTGTTGGAAATACATAAAAAATTGAAAGACGTGAAACTGTAGAAGAATTGATCATAACAGGGCCCTTATAAAAAAAAAGACCATAAAATCAGCACATCCTTTTATGGAAAAGGAAAACCATATTTGACTTGAGTTAGTGGTTCTCTCTGCTCCTGTGTAAAATGTTTTGGGAAAGGAAAAAAAATTAAGTCTGGCCCGTCACCGTGTGGGCGTGAATCTGACATTTAAAGAGGCGCGCTCAAGGCTATAAAACCCCACGCTGTGTTGCATGTATGCACGCGGCAGGATACCGAGGAAGAGCATGTGGGCAGGCAATATCTGGTGAGCTTTTGTGGTGGGAAGGGGAGGAGGAGGAAGGCGAAATTGAGTGTGTGTCTGCATAACCAAGACGAGACAGATTTGTGTGTATTCTATCTCCTATGCAGGCACACGGTGTAGGTGATGGTGTCCCACTGATTTGGACAATTATTACAGCGCCTTTCTTTGACGGATTAATGTGAGGAGGTTTGCACACTTCCGTTTAATACAAATATGTTTTCAGCCACGTAATTGGGCATATGCAATATCTATAAGTTTATATTGTGTAACAAAAAAAACAGCACATGATGAATTATGATTCTTAATTCATGCAAATGATGACTGATGTTGGTGAAGAGGAATAAGAGTATTTTATTTAGTAATGTGTGGAAGGTAGGGCCTCTGCCAGAGGTCGCAACCGGGTACCCGATACTCGTACCCTAATATTAACAAAAACCTCCTTCAATTAAATAATGCAAAATCTGGAAAATCCAATGTGGACAAATTTGACTTAAGACCTGTCTTGAAGGTGGACTTCTTGATTACGATAACGATAGCCACAGTAATGGAGGCGATAATGACCCTCACGAACCTTTTAACGTTTCACCTTCTGATGCAATAATCAGCGCTGTCACGTGAGAGAGCGAGTGACGATATCTGTCGTGAGAGAACGAGGAACGATAGCTGTCATGCATTCTGCTCTAGCACTCAGCCCCTGTGGTCGGGGACACGACCATCGCTTAATTGCCACTCGTGTGCAATATTTCGCGAACACATTTTTATTTTAGAAGGGGGCCTGCGTCTTCAGTAGTGGGTTCGGCATGAATTATTAAAAGGGGGTGAAAAATAATCTAAATTATTGTTTTGGGATTTAATGTTAATGTAGTCAATGACATCACCAGAAATGTGTTTTTTCTTAATTTTATTTACTCACATTGTAATCTCAGTGCTCATTATAATGGACAGTGTGCATTACAGTGATGCTGGCTGGGAGAATCTCAGTGTCCATGACAATGATGATGGCTGGTAGGGAATCTCAATGTCAATTACAATGATGATGGCTGGTAGGGAATCTCAGCGTCCATTACAATGATGATGGCTGGGAGAATCTCACTGTCCATTACAATGATGATGGCTGGTAGAGTCTCAGTGTCCATTACAATGGACATTATAGTGGGCCAAGATGGTGGCTGGTAGAGAATCTCAGTGTCCAGTGTCGAATGCTTGCGGCTCACCCAATAGTTCAGAAGCAGACATGACAATGCACACTGAGATTCTCGCAGTCACCGTCTTTGAAGCTAAGCTCTAATTTACGCAATGATGCTGCCATTGTTGTCTTATGGCCCACCACTCGGTTGTTACATTTAATCGATGACACCTTATGGAGGGGGTAGCCTTAAGGCGTGTGCACCGTGCCTGAAATGCCAATGTCGTAGCAGTCCACCGCTGCGGACATAATCCCATAAGAGGGTTAACTATGTGGAGGTGCTGGGCTGATTGTTGCACGGGCCAGTCCATTCCTAATTGTCAGTGCAGCACAGGCAAATGTGCGATCAACCCTCCTTGACCGTGGCACCGCCGACTTTCCGTTGACCGCCGCTCACATCAGGCGTTTGGCTCGACGGTGATTCTATCGGCTTCGACAACTGGGCGCCGCCCGTCGTGCACTGACTGTCGAGACAGCTACGGTGCTTGTCCATACATTCGTCATCAACCACACCGACTATTGCAGCTTTAGCTGTGCTAGCAGTGAGTGCATCTGTAGTGGGTTCACCTGAGAGACACACAAATTCAGGAGGCAACACGTTTATTCTACGACCACAACGGGGTAACTACATATCCAGTAACCACATCGGGATAACTACATAACCGGTAACCACCACGGGGTAACTATATAAACGGGTCAGGTCAGTCGGCACACTGCCTGACCCACGATGCCGAGCACGAAGACCGGAGACGGAGGAGAACACGTAGCACGGCGGGATCCATTCCAGCAGACAGCCCCGATGCAGCCCCAGGACTCCCCTTTTATGCCTCTCAGCGTGGTCCGCTCCGCCCTCGGACACGCCCCCTTCTGGAACCTACTAGAAGGTTCTGGGCCCTACAACACGTGTCCCCTCTGTCACCTTTGCCTACATCCTCACCATGCCCTATCACGTGCCCTTGCCAGCCAATCGGGCTACTACATCCTCCAATGACCCCTACTTTGCCAGCCCCCAGAACCATGCTCCCCTAGAGACCTCTTCCATGACATCGTGTACTCTGCTAGCAGAGAGGGCTACTACACACGCAATTCCGCTCTCTCTCTGTCGGTAGATGGCGCTAGGCGCTGTAGTGTCACTACACATCCGCTCCAGTCGGTGTTGAATGCTACGGCTCAACTTGATCCCATCACGACCTCGATAGCGCACGAGTTACATCGGCTATCCATCGCACATGGGATTATTGATCCACTATGTCTACTCGTCTAAAAGAGTATTCACCGATCTGCACCGTCCCATCTCACTGAGCAGTGTGCAGTAGCAGCCTCAATGGACCCCAATCGACGTCGTCTATGACGAGCAGTCTACAGTGACCCTACTGCTGCTGCTGCTGCTCTAACCGTGTCACACCTCTTGCGGCGATACGGGGTCTCTGGCCAAGACACACCGGGCTCAGTTACCGAGAGCAAAGAATCAGTATCCATCCTCGAGTCTGAGCCAGTTTTGCAGCAGTATTTCAGACGCTGTCTTTCCGACAGACCTGTTCTTTACCTGAGGACGGCTGCTTGCGTTGTGGCCGAAACGTCATGATAATTATTTTATTATGTTATATTTTTATTATTGTATTATTTCCATTCTACGTGACTTTATCGAAAGAACCAAGAAGATGAGTATTAAAGCAGTTTTTTTTCCAAAGAGCTGGCTACTATGTGTGATCAGCACGCATTCGTAATGAACTTGCCTGGACTGATAAGAGCGCGCAATAACAAGTGATCAGACTTACATAACTCATTGTTTGAGAGGAGATCTCTTGTAACCTGTACGGCCTGAACAGATTGCACTTATGAGCAGCAGGTACTCACATGTTCACTGCTTTGTGTGCAACACTTACATTTTAAACTTAACCTTACTGGCAACCAGTGTAATTTCCATAATAAAAAAAATAGTGGGAATTGATAAACACAAAATTCAACACTTGTGAATCACTCTCGCAACTGCTTATTGTACGAGCTCTAACTTTTTTAATAAGCTGCCATATAATTTAAAGAGAAACTGGTCGATGACCGAATGTGCAAATAGGCCACAAGGGAAATACAATGGAACAATTCCGGAATGTTACGTCCTCGAAAGGACCAGCTTCTCGTTCCATAATTTATTAGATGCGACATATATCATCAGCCATGGTCAATCCACTGCTGGATGAAGTCCTCCCAAAGCCGCTGCCATCCCTCACGATCCTGGCTTGCAACATTCCACCTGGCGTGCAACATTCCACCTGGCGTGCAACATTCCACCTGGCGTGCAACATTCCACCTGGCGTGCAACATTCCACCTGGCGTGCAACATTCCACCTCGCGTGCAACATTCCACCTGGCGTGCAACATTCCACCTGGCGTGCAACATTCCACCTCGCGTGCAACATTCCACCTGGCGTGCAACAATCCACCTGGCGTGCAACATTCCACCTCGCGTGCAACATTCCACCTGGCGTGCAACATTCCACCTGGCGTGCAACATTCCACCTGGCGTGCAACATTCCACCTCGCGTGCAACAATCCACCTGGCGTGCAACATTCCACCTCGCGTGCAACATTCCACCTCGCGTGCAACATTCCACCTGGCGTGCAACATTCCACCTCGCGTGCAACATTCCACCTCGCGTGCAACAATCCACCTGGCGTGCAACATTCCACCTCGCGTGCAACATTCCACCTCGCGTGCAACAATCCACCTGGCGTGCAACATTCCACCTGGCGTGCAACATTCCACCTCGCGTGCAACATTCCACCTGGCGTGCAACAATCCACCTGGCGTGCAACATTCCACCTCGCGTGCAACATTCCACCTGGCGTGCAACATTCCACCTGGCGTGCAACATTCCACCTCGCGTGCAACATTCCACCTGGCGTGCAACAATCCACCTGGTGTGCAACATTCCACCTGGCGTGCAACATTCCACCTGGCGTGCAACATTCCACCTCGCGTGCAACATTCCACCTGGCGTGCAACATTCCACCTGGCGTGCAACATTCCACCTCGCGTGCAACATTCCACCTGGCGTGCAACATTCCACCTGGCGTGCAACATTCCACCTGGCGTGCAACATTCCACCTCGCGTGCAACATTCCACCTGGCGTGCAACATTCCACCTGGCGTGAAACATTCCACCTCGCGTGCAACATTCCACCTGGTGTGCAACATTCCACCTGGCGTGCAACATTCCACCTCGCGTGCAACATTCCACCTCGCGTGCAACATTCCACCTGGCGTGCAACATTCCACCTCGCGTGCAACATTCCACTTGGCGTGCAACAATCCACCTGGCGTGCAACATTCCACCTGGCGTGCAACATTCCACCTCGCGTGCAACATTCCACCTGGTGTGCAACATTCCACCTCGCGTGCAACATTCCACCTGGTGTGCAACATTCCACCTCGCGTGCAACATTCCACCTGGCGTGCAACATTCCACCTCGCGTGCAACAATCCACCTCGCGTGCAACATTCCACCTCGCGTGCAACAATCCACCTGGCGTGCAACATTCCACCTCGCGTGCAACAATCCACCTCGCGTGCAACATTCCACCTCGCGTGCAACATTCCACCTGGCGTGCAACAATCCACCTCGCGTGCAACAATCCACCTGGCGTGCAACAATCCACCTGGCGTGCAACATTCCACCTCGCGTGCAACAATCCACCTCGCGTGCAACATTCCACCTCGCGTGCAACATTCCACCTGGCGTGCAACAATCCACCTCGCGTGCAACAATCCACCTGGCGTGCAACATTCCACCTGGCGTGCAACATTCCACCTGGCGTGCAACATTCCACCTGGCGTGCAACATTCCACCTCGCGTGCAACATTCCACCTCGCGTGCAACAATCCACCTGGCATGCAACATTCCACCATGCATGCAACAATCCACCTCGCGTGCAACATTCCACCTCGCGTGCAACAATCCACCTGGCGTGCAACATTCCACCTGGTGTGCAACATTCCACCTCGCGTGCAACATTCCACCTGGCGTGCAACATTCCACCTGGCGTGCAACATTCCACCTGGCGTGCAACATTCCACCTCGCGTGCAACATTCCACCTGGCGTGCAACATTCCACCTGGCGTGCAACATTCCACCTCGCGTGCAACATTCCACCTGGCGTGCAACAATCCACCTGGTGTGCAACATTCCACCTGGCGTGCAACATTCCACCTGGCGTGCAACATTCCACCTCGCGTGCAACATTCCACCTGGCGTGCAACATTCCACCTGGCGTGCAACATTCCACCTCGCGTGCAACATTCCACCTGGCGTGCAACATTCCACCTGGCGTGCAACATTCCACCTGGCGTGCAACATTCCACCTCGCGTGCAACATTCCACCTGGCGTGCAACATTCCACCTGGCGTGCAACATTCCACCTCGCGTGCAACATTCCACCTGGTGTGCAACATTCCACCTGGCGTGCAACATTCCACCTCGCGTGCAAACATTCCACCTCGCGTGCAACATTCCACCTGGCGTGCAACATTCCACCTCGCGTGCAACATTCCACTTGGCGTGCAACAATCCACCTGGCGTGCAACATTCCACCTGGCGTGCAACATTCCACCTCGCGTGCAACATTCCACCTGGTGTGCAACATTCCACCTCGCGTGCAACATTCCACCTGGTGTGCAACATTCCACCTCGCGTGCAACATTCCACCTCGCGTGCAACATTCCACCTCGCGTGCAACATTCCACCTCGCGTGCAACATTCCACCTCGCGTGCAACAATCCACCTGGCGTGCAACATTCCACCTCGCGTGCAACATTCCACCTCGCGTGCAACATTCCACCTCGCGTGCAACATTCCACCTGGCGTGCAACAATCCACCTCGCGTGCAACAATCCACCTGGCGTGCAACAATCCACCTGGCGTGCAACATTCCACCTCGCGTGCAACAATCCACCTCGCGTGCAACATTCCACCTCGCGTGCAACATTCCACCTGGCGTGCAACAATCCACCTCGCGTGTAACAATCCACCTGGCGTGCAACATTCCACCTGGCGTGCAACATTCCACCTGGCGTGCAACATTCCACCTCGCGTGCAACATTCCACCTCGCGTGCAACAATCCACCTGGCATGCAACATTCCACCTGGCATGCAACAATCCACCTCGCGTGCAACATTCCACCTCGCGTGCAACAATCCACCTGGCGTGCAACATTCCACCTGATGTGCAACATTCCACCTCGCGTGCAACATTCCACCTGGCGTGCAACATTCCACCTGGCGTGCAACATTCCACCTGGCGTGCAACATTCCACCTCGCGTGCAACATTCCACCTGGCGTGCAACATTCCACCTGGCGTGCAACAATCCACCTGGCGTGCAACATTCCACCTGGTGTGCAACAATCCACCTGGCGTGCAACATTCCACCTGGCGTGCAACATTCCACCTGGCGTGCAACATTCCACCTGGCGTGCAACATTCCACCTGGCGTGCAACATTCCACCTGGCGTGCAACATTCCACCTCGCGTGCAACATTCCACCTGGCGTGCAACATTCCACCTGGTGTGCAACATTCCACCTGGCGTGCAACAATCCACCTGGCGTGCAACATTCCACCTGGCGTGCAACAATCCACCTCGCGTGCAACATTCCACCTCGCGTGCAACATTCCACCTGGCGTGCAACAATCCACCTCGCGTGTAACAATCCACCTGGCGTGCAACATTCCACCTGGCGTGCAACATTCCACCTGGCGTGCAACATTCCACCTGGCGTGCAACATTCCACCTCGCGTGCAACATTCCACCTCGCGTGCAACAATCCACCTGGCATGCAACATTCCACCTGGCATGCAACAATCCACCTCGCGTGCAACATTCCACCTCGCGTGCAACAATCCACCTGGCGTGCAACATTCCACCTGGTGTGCAACATTCCACCTCGCGTGCAACATTCCACCTGGCGTGCAACATTCCACCTGGCGTGCAACATTCCACCTGGCGTGCAACATTCCACCTGGCGTGCAACATTCCACCTGGCGTGCAACAATCCACCTGGCGTGCAACATTCCACCTGGTGTGCAACAATCCACCTGGCGTGCAACATTCCACCTGGCGTGCAACATTCCACCTGGCGTGCAACATTCCACCTGGCGTGCAACATTCCACCTGGCGTGCAACATTCCACCTGGCGTGCAACATTCCACCTCGCGTGCAACATTCCACCTGGCGTGCAACATTCCACCTGGTGTGCAACATTCCACCTGGCGTGCAACAATCCACCTGGCGTGCAACATTCCACCTGGCGTGCAACAATCCACCTGGCGTGCAACATTCCACCTGGTGTGCAACATTCCACCTGGCGTGCAACAATCCACCTGGCGTGCAACAATCCACCTGGCGTGCAACATTCCACCTGGTGTGCAACATTCCACCTGGCGTGCAACATTCCACCTGGTGTGCAACATTCCACCTGGCGTGCAACATTCCACCTGGCGTGCAACAATCCACCTGGCGTGCAACATTCCACCTGGTGTGCAACAATCCACCTCGCGTGCAACAATCCACCTCGCGTGCAACAATCCACCTCGCGTGCTACAATCCACCTCGCGTGTGTGCGTGTCCTCGGCAGCCACCGTGCCCATTCCTTGGCTGCCACTCCGCTGTGATTATTATTTACCTTCTAGGTGACTTTACCGAAAGAACCAAGAAGATGAATACAACACAATCTAGATTTGAAGTGTTCGTGACTGCAGGGATCCATACTCTTTGGTTCTTTCGATAAAGTCACGTGGGTATAAAATACTTAAATAAATACAACACAACCCGATAGGATCGCAACATATATGAAAAGGTAAGTAAGTCACTAAATATAAAAACATATATACATAAAATAAAATAATCATTATATACATCCGATTTATCAAGCTTGGGAAAGGCAGCAAAAGGGATAATAAAACAAATCCCAGACCACACCAAGATAACACCAGGCAGCAGCGGTCCCTCAATTAAACGGCACGTGAACATTGAACTATCGATGCACAGGTAATGGTCAAAGTTACAAGTTTCAGCCAACTATTATTCATCCAGGTTTTCAAGGAACACGAGTTGATGTTCTCAGTCTGGTCACCAACAGCGCTACAAAAAGCCGCGCGCTGAATTTGATTTGTCACTCAATCTGGCTTATTCCAGCTGTGTGAAGATTTTTTTAAATCTCTAATTAAAATGCGACGAACACTCTCTGCAGGGCCTATTCAAGGTGCGTCTGAATAAAGAGGCCTGATTGAATTGCGCTGGAAGCTGAAAGAGTTTCAAACAGATTTGTGATAGTCTCGTGACATGATGCCGATAACACATTAACATTTCTGGAAACTAACACAACAAACACTCAACGCTAATGGAATGGCATTGTGGCCAGGTATCGTGATGGCACCACCTCCAATCTACCGATTGGAGGCAGTGTGGGTGGATCACATGGAACAGTACAGAAAGTAGGTTGCTGGCCCGATACTTTTTTAATTCGTGTAGATTTTTCTCCAGGAATTTCGTTGTCTTTGTCTTTCAGCCGAAAACATTATGCGCAAGGGTTCAGCTGTGCAGACGTGATTGTAAATGAGATGCGACCACCCAACTGGGTCCACGGATCATGGTGGTGACGTATGACCAGCCGTAGCGCGTTTGCCCCTTGTTGGAGAGGTGCTTTTCAAATCCAGCGGCCGCCCTGGTTATTACTGTGGGGTGTAGTGACCATAACAATACGCGCAGTCTGATGCACGGTGGATGTTCAAGATCTCTTGAGATCAGTCGCAGGAGTAGGCCATATTTGTCACACACAGCAGTAATCGTAGCCCCCTACTGGCAGACTAATGCCCCAGGCCACTCTTGCAAACGGCACTCATCCTGGTCTCTTGACTTTCTCACCTGGTCAAACAAACTACATTTGAATCTTAAACGCATATTTTTGTGTATTGTGCCTTGTTACATTTTTACTGCTGTGTGATCCGAATGAGTAGTTGTAGTACACCATTGCTTTGACAATGAAGTTATCTTGCCAAGTATGGAATTGAGTCTTCAATTGTTCACATAAATAAACACGACAGCAGGTAACTCGCTCGCATTTATTTAAATGAGACCGATTGATTGAATTTTAAATTACAACTATTGAATGTGATTTTGAACAATTCATTTCCAGTGTCATTTGTATTTTGTGTCTCGTTCCGATACGAACAGTGGAAGAAAAACAAGATGTAATGCAATATTATTTGCTACGAAGTTGTACAAGCTTCTGTTGATTAAAATTATTGTTTAGTGACCACATTTGACCCCCTCCAATTTTATATCAGACTTTACAATGAGCCCTTTGTAACATTTTAATTCATTTCAATTGTACAGTATATGCCTAAAACGTTTGAGTGAACACACTATAATTCTGCAGTCTTTGCCAGCTATTATAGTTTATCTATTCACTGAAGCTATATTATGTTGCCTTTTTTTTCAATAAGCAAACAATATAAAGATTTGCATTTCATCAGAGCAAATTGACTTGGGATTTAAAATGTATTTAAAGAAGCTTTTCTCACTGGTGCATTCAGCAGTCTACCAGGTTATGATAGCAAATGTCATAATACATATAAGACCACAGGAACGGATCTTTTTTTTCAATATGGGGAAAAGATTACAGTTTTACTTAGAAGGGCTTTTCTCAAGATGTATTATACCTCATACTCATGCTATACAGAATAATGCCCCAAAGGCAGGACATATAGGGTTATTTAATTTATTTCAACACTGTCATTACAACATTTGTATTGGTTATTCTTCAAGTTAATATTGTATCTGTTATTATTAATATAAAAAAAATTCTTCCTGTGGGGTCATCTCAAATCCGTCATGTACAAAACTCAACCAAGAACCCTGAGTGGATTGAAACAAAACGTAATTCATGAACTTTCACCGATGAAACATTTTTATTATATTAATAAATTCATTTCGAAAGATAATTAATTCGTGCGTGCATTAATATTCACGGAAGTCGCTTTAAACATTTGTTAAAATAAATGCCGGTCTTTTGGGCCGCCCTGTATGCGGTATATATATACATATTTTTTTATTTAAAGCTTTCGTGACTGCAGGAATTCATATATTATTTCCCTTCTACGTGACTTTACCGAAAGAACCAAGAATATATATATACATATTGTTAATCCATTCAGGGGGGGGGGGGGGATGCTCCTGTGATATAATGATGGGCGGAACTGGACTTGCAACCCAGAGGTCACCGGTTCGAATCAACCTGTGCGGCAGTTGAAACTGTGGGGCAAGCTCTTTAATGCGCCCGCCTCTGTTGGTACCCACGGTATAAATGGATGCACCCCTTCTGAGACGACTGGCCAGCGTAGAAGAGGAGGACGATACCTTTTCTCGAGGGGCTCTGCAAAGCTCCCTCTTGTGGAGACTCTTCTGCTCGCGGTGGCGTAATCAAGCACTTGCATGGCCGCGCCTTTAACTTATATACCCATTAATTTTTTACGTGCAGATAAGTAAAGGCATTTAGATTATGCATTGATATATAATTCAATATATATGAATCCATATATTAATGATCTTTAACATAATCTGCGCGAGTAAATGTAGAATATCACAATTACTGTGTGGCACATCAGCCCTACACATCACCAACTGCCACCTGGGTCATTATCATTGCTCTACCTGTGATGCAAAACTCCAATTAAACGCACCCAGTGGCCACCTGTTTGGGCACCCCTAATTTCTCTATTTCTCTTTTTCTGGGGGTGTTTTTTTTTTGCATCACACATTGCTGATGGTATCACGGAGCATTCAACAAGGGTCAGGTGAGATTTTTTTCTCCCCCCCTCCTCCCTCCCCCCGGCAATTCTTTTAAAGCTCCTAATTGGTTTTTTGTAAAATAAGGATCGATATGCCAAATCCCAGGCATTCATCATGGTCCGAGCTAGCCGGAATAAGGTCAAAGGTGCCTTTTGTGGGGCTGCATTTTCAATGGGACACCGATCGTACCGCCGCTTTCTTTGGGAGCAGTTTGTTCCCAACAAATCCGATTAAGGTCAGAGCACGTGGATTTAAGTTTTTTGTTGTATGGTTTATACCTTCCACTCACAAGTACTTTTGCTTTTACAAACAGATTTATTTAAAAATATAGATTTTCCTAATTATTCGTGTTGTTTGTTTACTGGCCACGTTTCAAAGCTACATATCATCACAGGTCGTACATACCGATTAAATATGTTTTTCTTGTGGGAGCATTGGTATGTTAATTATTATTATGTGTACACTAACCCATGAAAAACCTCACCGAGTCTCATGTCTCTTGTTCACGAGGGTCCTGTCAACTGTTTTTTTCTTTTCATGAGTGGGTGATTTTGCTGCTCCGAAGTTGGCATCCCAATTGAGTGATGATGTCGTTATTTTTTTTAAGGAATGAGATGTTTGGCCAATGCCAGTTACATTTTGTGTTTGTGTGTTTTGTTTTACTTTAGCAAGAACTCGGTGGAAGCCCACGCAGAACAGCGTGAGAAACGTACAAACTCCACGGAAAAATGGCGCTCGTGTAGGGAAACAAACTTAGGGCATTTCTGGTGCGAGGCACGAGTGTTACCACTGTGCCACACAGCAATTGAAAAGTGTGCAAAGATGCACTGAGAGAGATGCACGCTTGGGATTACACTGAGAGACGTGATTTGGAGATCATACGCCGGGGTTAAACACCAAATTCAAACGTTACGTCCACCGCCGAGAGATAGAGCGATGAAATCGGCTTGCGGAGAGCCACCACGTGGATTATTACATCGCAGAATCACGGGACCAAGATAGCGGCCTCCTCAGGGGGTAGGACTTCATCCATCAATGTTTGACCGTGCCTGATGATTATGATTACACACGCATAATCCATTGTGTGTGAAGCCACGGCAGTGGCAAATAATGCAGTGCAATATTATTTTGCAACTCTGACATTTTGACGCTCGTTACTGGCTATAAAACAAACAAAAAACATGGAAATCCACTTTATAATATCTAATTCCCAGCCAGGGATCTCATCAGTGGCAAGTGATATCTGAACCAGTCCTGAGAATCTATTCACCAAACTGCACTGCCCAGTGTGATACTAGACAGGGGGATGCTTTCATCCAGCGGTGGATTGACAACGGGACTATGATTTTATTTGGAGAGCGTGGCTAAACAGAAGGCTACCGAAACAGATAATTGAAGGGTGCTTTAGATATAATCACTCTGGGGCCAACACTCTATTAAGAGAGTGTGCTCCTGTTAGTGGTATGAGCTTCTCGGGGGAGCATCTGTCTGTGCGTTTGATTTATCATCGAAGCAAAATGAAATGTGCTCTGCCTACCTTGCTTAATTTTTATTCCTCAACATTTGGCAGCCTGAACCTTTTACGGCATCGTAAAAATGTGCTGGCAAACTCCAGCTTGTGAATTTATGTTAATGTAATTGTTCACGTGTGATGCTCGAATCATATTGCATCTTGTAAACGAGGCAAAGAGTAACGTAGAAGAGAAATAATAAAATAATAAAAATAAACATAATAAAATTCTCACGACGTTTCAGCCACAACACAAGCAGCCGTCCTCAGGTGAAGAAAAGAGCTGTCGGAAATACAGCGTCCTGTTGTGTTGTGTTGTGGCCGAAACGTCGTGAGAATTTAATTATGTTTTATTTTTGTTATTTTATTATTTCCCATCTACGTGACTTTACCAAAAGAACCAAGAATATGAATCCATGCAGTCATGAAAGCTTTACATCGAAATTTAAGGCAAAGAGTGCACAATTGTTATTCTAGATTGATCGCTATGCTATAGGGAAGAGTTTCCTATTTAAATGTTTCAGATTTTGTATTTCTAAGGACATTTTTAGGATATCTTAAGATTTCTGGATTGTTTACGTCATTAAATAATTTTATGTGTCTCCGTTTACACAAGAAATTACCTAACCCAGTGCCACTTGACGCTGCTCTTGGCGGCTAAATCAGAGATGTTGCCATAATGTGATGCTATTTTCTCTGACGTCACATTTTCAGGTCAATCCATATCTATGAATATTTTTTTTCAAATCATCCGAAATTTCATATATAGGCCCAATTGTTGTCCTTCCCCTGCAACCTCCGATTAGCACGGCTGGCTACGTGCAGTGCAAAAGAAGTTCTACAGACATGCCGTGCATATATAGGCCCGTTTGTTTGCTTTCTAAGATGAATACAAAAATCAGGAACACATTTTTACTATTGTAATAAAAGACTCCGTCAGGCACTGCTGGTCTCCGTTGGTCTTTTATTGAAGTTCTTTCTCCACACCCCGCTGGTCTCCTCCGCGGACCAGCGTCGTCTCGCGCGCGCCCCGCACGCGCTCCCTCCTCAGCTCCTCCACTCTTCCTCACATCCCGCTGGTCCTGACAAGGGACCAGCGTCTCCTCTCGCGTGCCGCGCACGTTCCTCCGTTAGCTCCTCCTCGCGCGCGCCCCGCACTCGCTCTCCCGTCAGCTCCTCGCGCGTGCCCCGCACGACCCGCACGCGCTCTCCCGTCAGTCACCTCCGCTCCTCCCCGCTCCGCACACCGCTGGCCGACGGTGTGCCGAAGCCCCATCGGCCACGTGGCTGATGGCGTGGCGGCCACCCAACGTGGTCCCGCTTCTTCACTCCAACAACTGACCCCGATCTCTTCCGGGCTCCCACCTATATCCGCTTGACCACGTGACCCTGACTCCTCCCCTTCCGGATCGTTAGATCCGGCCTTCCCATACTGCCCTGCTGGCTCCACCCCCATTCACCTCGCTTCCCATTGGAGCCGAGGTGAACGGCGGCCCCTCCCACACGCCCCCCAATACCCCGGTCCGTGTGATTGGGCCAGAGCCCAGCAGCGACCCCATTTACGCTCGCATTACACTATCTTGGCCCCTTGCATTACATGCAGTCTTTAACAAGCTGACGCTAACCTTTGTTATTGTTTCGCAAACAAGTATAATGCCACAGCACAGAAGAAGCAAATCAGACGAATGGATGGTACTTAAGTTCTTAAAGTAGGAGTGAAAAGTTTGGTCTGAAATAAAAAGTCCAGGAAGAAGGCAAGCCAACAGAAAATTGACTCAGGTGGCGAGGGTGATATGCTGGTTAGGCTTAGGTGTTAGTGGTGCCCGTCTCAATCTGGCTGAGGGACAGTTGACTCCGATGTACGTAGCTAACCGTGCAAATCGGAGGTTCGGGGGAAGGACAACAAACGACACACACACAAAACTGTTCTAAAGAACCACATCGGAAGCAGAGAGGTGATTGACATGGAAGCGCCAGGGCAGAGGTCTAGAGGCAGGAGGCATGCCTTGAGAGGGGTGGCTCCAGCAGGTCAGCGAGGATGTGAAGGACTGTGGAGTGGATTTGGAGATGATGACCCAGGACGGGAATGAGTGGAAGAGGAGGGCGAAGAAGGCAGACCCCACGTGGGGGGGGGGGGGGGGGGGGAATTCCAAGAAGTCAAAGGCTGAAATGAAGCAATTGAGTCAGTGCTTGTATGATAATTGATAAATGGGTGTCCCTTGCCAATTTACAACATGAGGTTAATCATGCCGATCATGGCCGAGCTAGAGAATACACAACAGTGCATCCACCAGAGCCATTCAAATGTCTGCCCTAAGGCCATAATTGCCCTTTTTCATCATAATTTTACATGGATTTATTCAAAACTGTGCATATTTATACAGAATTTTGCACGAATCGACATGCCTGGTGCAATATACGTGCAGCACCTGCGTGTGATTGTTGACGTACCTTTCTGAATATGAAACTGCTCTGCGGTCCGCCACCTCCCCACTTTGACCGTGGATCCCTCTCCGTCCAAAATCTCCGTGACCACTCGCACCGCTTTGGACACCAACGACCACGATACGGTACCCTCCTTAAACATCTCCATCCCACGCAGGCATCTAGCCACTTAGCGGCGGGGAGGCTGCAAGTGGCCATGCCCTCTCCCCCACCCTGATAAAGCACAGCCCTCACCCACTTCGCTAAATAGTTTAAAGTCTCGATTTAAAGCTTTCGTGACTGCAGGGATTCATCTTCTTGGTCCTTTCGGTAAAGTCACGTAGAATGGAAATAATAAAATAATAAAAAGAAAACAATGAAATAATTCTCACGACGTTTCAGCCACAACGCAAGCAGCCGTCCTCAGGTGAAGAACAGGTCTGTCAGAAAGACAGCGTCTGTTCTTCACCTGAGGACGGCTGCTTGCGTTGTCGCCGAAACGTCGTGAGAATTATTATATTATGTTTTATTTTTATTATTTTATTATTTCCATTCTACGTGACTTTACCGAAAGAACCAAGAAGTTGAGTTTAAAGTCTGTGAAACATCGCCTTTCGCGGAGCCCCCTCTAGTTTGTTGAATTGCCCTCTCCTTTAAACGAGGTGATGCTTCGGGGCTGTAAGCGTCGCCGGCTCTGCTCTTGCCTCTCGATCGTCTCCTCCGACGTTTCCACACGGTGGCCATCTCCTTCTCCACAAACTTCCATCCTTGGCCCTTTGCTCTTCTCAGCGTATCTCTCTCCGAGCGCTCATGTCTTTAGAACTGCTTTTTGTCTTTAGTTTATTGTCCTTGCAGGACCTCACACCTCCCATCTGCACACCTCTCGTCCCCAGTGGTCGCTGTGATCCCCATCCACGCCCTTCGTCACATATCGACGGTGACTACTACAACAACTGTTCCACACTCTCCCCACATCTCTCATCTCCAAATAGCGGATTCTATATATTTTTTTATTTGACCACATAAGGCCCACTGAGCTATATAGCACTTTTTCAGAAGCCACCTGGCCACGATTGGTAGCTGAACGAAATGGCTTCTCACGTGGACATTTATAGGAGCCAAATATTCTATACCCCATTGGTCGCTTCTTCTTGCTCAGACATGTAAACAAGACTACATCACCCCAATGCTCAAATCTAGTCTTGGAACAACGACGCGCTTGTCCTCCCCATCTTCAACATCATCCATGAACTCGGCTCCTGTCACTGCCCCCCCTTCAATATCACTCTGCAGCCCATTGCATGTGTGCTCCCCACACCAGCAAACAAGTCCTTCCGTGGGAGCCCCAAGTCAGCCTCTGCTTTGTGTGCGGTCGCTCCTTCACTGTTGCTCTGGTCATCTGGAACTCCTCTTTCACCAGTTATCTGTGCTGTTGCTGCTGCTGCTGCTGAACTTGCAGCAGTGAGCATTCGTGATTATGCTGTTGCATATGAATCTTAATAAAGATGACGCCGGTTTACAGTTGTATCCGTGTCAATGCTGGCATCTTAGATAAGAGAACCACAATGCACTTCAGAAACTGCTGTCGACTTTTTTTTCACAACACGTAAAGGCCGAATGCTTTTCATATGATTTGGTGTCTTGTTTGAAACTCCTCTTGAAGTCCAGCCTCGAGACCTTCCTCATATTCCATGCCTATTATTTGACTTTGTGTAAAAAAAAACGTGTACAGTTAGTTAAATCGAAAGTGAGTTATGCATGTAATAAAAAAGCCTAATTTTTACCAGTTTTATTTGTACAGTGTTTAAAATATGTGGTTGCAATTATATACGATAAGTGTTAATAAAAAAAGTGTTTTATTGTATACTGTGTCCATTGATATGCGCATATGTCATCTATGAATTTTTGTTTGTCTATGCACACAAGCTTGATGTCTCGCATAAGTACAGGTGTTCCGTGTGCATGCGATCTTTGTATATGTCTGCAAGTATATCTCAGCCCTGAGATCTTACGAGATCGGGCACATTTATTAATGATTTGGGTGGTGATTTGGCCACAGGCAGTACTAAAAATATCAATATCACAAGAATGATACGCCCATGTGAATGATCCAGCATTCAGTGTCTTTTATATCTCATGTGCGAACCATATTGAAGAACAGGTCAGATCAATTTGGCTTATGGATTTGTAGTTTAAGTTAATCCTTCAAATGCTAAACACAATGCACTTGACTTCAAAGTTCTGTTTGTGTATCGAATGCAAGGATTAGATTGCCCAGACACCACTAGGTATACACCATCTATGGCATTGAAGATTTCCTTGCGGAGCTCGTCTGCATGGGCACGTAAATACATTAATACATTCCATGAGAAGCAAAAAGAGCGCCTTGATATATTGAATGTGATTGGAAGTCAAATTATGCAGAGTGAAATTACTTTGAGAATTCTCAGTGGAACTGACATTCATCCGGATTCACATTCAGGCACTGTTAAAGAATAGTTCATTAATGGACTTAGCGATGCTTGGCAGTTGGATTAATTTACTATTCTGAGCAGGTTTGTGGTGTATGTCGTGGAGATGATGCTCGCTCCTATTGTGCTAATCCCTACGAAGATGCCTTCCGCACCACGGCTGTCCCCAACCGGTGTAAATTTAACTAGTGCTCTCCACATTTGCCGGAAATTAATTTGAGTTGATCGATCAACACGTCCAATTTTAAAGTGGTGTCCGAAGGATTTTTTTTTATTGTATTTTACTTTAACCCCCACCTGGTCTATGCTACATGGCAGGTTCACCAAACCACTCTGACTGGCATAGTGAAGTGTGGTTCAACTAATTCCCAACATCGTTGACTGCAGTGGGTTGAAAAGGGGGCTGTGCACCCGTAACAAACGCAATATAAAAGAAACATAACTGCATGTCGAGAGAATGAAAGAGATTAAGAGAATTCTGCAGAGACAGCCATTGAGTTTGAGTGTCGTGCGACAAGAAATTCGTTGCAGAGTGCGTAACAATGTGCCCCCCCCCCTTCATGCTGTGCAAGGGACAAAAAGGCCACTTGACGGATTTGTCAGAAGTCCTGTCAAAAATCTCTGCTGTGGTCCATTTTTATGATGATGATGACGAAGATGTTGTTGTTGAAGATCGTGATGATGATGATGATGAAGAATATGCTATTAATTGTAATAAAAATAACGACAGTGTTTGATTGTGCTACTTATGAAAATCTAACATGAATGCAGTGCTAAAATGTAGATGATACAGACAGTCTCTACTGACCAAGGCCTTAGCCATGGAGTCAACACTGGTGGGGACCAAATCTTCCAGGGGGTCTAGGGCCCCCCCCCCCAGAAAAAAAATCTAAATTTGAAAACTAATTTCCTGCCATTTACTGCCTAAAATCCGAATATTGCGGCCAAGGTTTTAGCAAATTCTTGTTTTTATTTACATAGCATAGCAATTATTATTTTAAAATATATATTGTTTATTGCAATATATTGTTGGGGACATTTTGAGCATATTTTATTATTATAATAATAATAACGGCCTTGATGCTGACTAACGTTAGCCGTGGCCGAGCCGAGGTTAACCGGTTCATACCGCATCCCCCCCACCACCATCAGCCCCCCCCACCTCTCCTCCCCTCCTCCCCACCACTAGCCCGTGACTTGTGTCAATAGCCTATGAGGCTCCACAGGGAATCGTTGCCCTTATGCACGCGTGCGTGTGTGTGTGGCCGTGTGTGAACGCGCGCGTCAATACGTGTTGCTGGAGCGTATAAGCGTTGTGGTCCGCACACTGCACTACGAACCCGGCTTCTTCCCCGAGTTCGATTCCTGGCCCAACGTCCCACATCGGTGGAGAGAACATATCTGAACCGGTGTTGGGCCTCCACTGGGTTGACTCAGCCTAAAAAATAGTATGCATTGGCACGATGGAGATGAAGGCGGCCGCGCGTGGTTCTGGCCACAACCCACTCACGCGCTGTGCCGGCCTTAATAGGTGCTCACTAACACCACGGGGTGGGGGATCTTTTTAGTTTGATCGTGTGTGCATTGTCATCTGCGTATACGTGTGTGGTCTGGAGGACCCAGTGACACAGCTTGATTACTGGTCACAGCACGCGTGAGTGGCAGGTGGTTATGAGAGCTTATTCCTCGCCTCTTTTCTTGCGCCTTAAATGGGAGCCTCGTGCAACTTGCGCGTGACGCTCGCTATCTCATCATTCTGGAGGCGTGGGATCGGTGGATTACTTGAGGATTTATGAGATCCCCAATCCCACTTGGCTGCGAGATGGCCGCGAAGGCAGTTACGGCAAGTTTCATTTATCTTCTTGGTTCTTTCGGTAAAATTATTTTATTGTGTTTTATTTTTATTATTTTATTACTTCCCTTCTACGTGACTTTACCGAAATAACCAAGAAGATGAATCCCTGCAGTCACGAAAGCTTTAAATCGAAAGTTTCATTTATTTCTTATTTTTTTTAACCAGGTTAAAAATGCAAGAGACCAGGGGTAGTTGCATTTGCAAAAGATGACCACGGGTTACAACAACAAAAATAACAAAAGTATTAAAATAAGCGAACAAAAAAATGACTGCATCACGTGAGGAATTCAAAATATTGCAACAAAAAATATTCCCCGTTGTGCAAATCTGCTCGGCGAAGATTATGTCCAAAATGAATAGCGCAAATTACAAAGCTAAGTCCACCCAGAAACATTAAACAGATAGTACTACTGTGTAAACAAACAAACAGAGATATACTGTATATATATATGAAATGGAATCGCGAGCGATATTATCCTATTGAATCAACAGTTTAGTATCAAATTGTGATTTAGATGAGGAGAGCAACCATAGTGATGTATTTTTCATCTTTGTCCTGAAATTGTATTGCTGCCTGTTGTTATGGGTTTCTGTGTCACATCCAGGTCCATTCTGCTTGCCACACACTCTTCGAAACGAGCCTTAGGAAACAGCACAATGAGGCATTCCCTGGAGCCTTTCCGCTTCTGCATAATCTTCTTCATTATTATCAGCGATGGCAGCAGCAATATCAGCGGCCGCATCGACAGTAACAGCATCAACATCATCATCATTGTCAACATAATCATCATAACAGTCATCAACATCATTATCTTTATCAAGAGCATCATCATTATAATGCTGTAAACGCTCATTAATTGTTCTAAAACCCCTTTATGTAGAGGGGACCGCAGAGCTTGGAGGAAAATTTGACACCCTGCTCGTCATTATCTCTCTTTTCGAGACTGAGCGAATACTGTGCAGTGCATGACAACTTGAATCATCCTCGTCTTTATTCATCACCACCACCATTGTCTTCTTGTTGTGCATGCAAATTGACATTCTGCACATTGTCACGAAGTATAGAGAAACAAAAACCTGCTCTCAAATGTTGGATCGGAGGCTCCAAACGTGCTCGCGATTTGGTATTGAATGTGCTGCCGCAGTGCCCTTTACTCCCTGCTCAATGGAGGAGAGATCCCACATGTACAGGGTGCTTCAAACATGTTTAACATTCGTATGGGACTATCGTTTTAAATGGACGAAAGAACGGATAAAAATACACTGTAACATGATAACAAATGCCTGGAATCTTCTCCAGGCGGTCTCCAAAGCCCGGAGGCACATTTCTTGTAGTATTGTTGCAAATGCTTAGAATTGTTAAACAGAAAATGTAAAGCATTTGCAGAAACTCGTCTGGCATCGTTGGCTCCACCCTCACCCCCACCCGAACCCTGCCCACGTTGAGCCATTTTGCAATTGCTCCACTCTAAGTCGTAGCGGCATGGATGGGTTTGGTTGTTGTACAAAATCAGTCCCGTGTGAATTAAAAAATGTGGAATTTCCCCAATAATATTATTTTAATGGCCATCATTTTTCCGAAGAGTATTGATGCGGCGCTAAATAATATCTGCAGGCATTTGCACCCATTCTCTTTGTAAAGCTTCCACGCCCAATATTGCTCATTGGCTCTGCTCTAACCCACCTCCGATGTGCACGGCTGGCTAAGTACGGTGCGAAAGAAGTTCAACATACATACATATATACATGTCACGTGCAATGAGACACTGAGACAAAAAAATAGCAACACAAGGACCAGGGAAATTACACAAATCAGAGGCATCATATTGACAAGTCAGCAAAGTGAAATGGACTTCAGCAGGACACATTTCTCGAGATGCGATGATGATGATGGCCGATGGATGGGACTGGTGATCGAATGGCAGCCGACACACGTGCCCAAAAGGTTGATTTTAAGCGATGGGATCAAATTATGTGCAGCTTTTAAATGGATGGTAGCGGTATTGGATCATGAGTAATTTGATGGTTGTAGGGAGGCCTTCATCCAGCAGTTGATAGACCGTGGCTGATGATGATTATGATGATAATCGTGATGAGTGTGTTATTGTGAACGCTGCCAGTTGAACACGTTTCAGCAGTGGTTGCGTCTGCACCTCTGGAAATTCACGTCAGACTCTCCGGCTGTGTGCGGCTACTGTGCTCAAATTTTTGCCCCGCTGCCTGCCCTCCCTTAAATCATTTATATACAAATAATTGCATTAAACATTTCCCATATATTTCTGCGAGACCCGCAGCACCGAGGGGGCTATTCTGCTGTCACGCGCAATATTTCCGATTCCCTAATATTTTATGCATGACGCATTTCCAGCAGCTTTCAATGTTATTGCCACATGCGAACCAAAAATGATTTTTTTTCACTACAATTCCACGAATGCCCGCGAATGTCACGTGTGCCCAGTGGAGCACAAAAAAAATAAAAATGCTTACAATTTTTATTTTTTTTCAAAGACGAGTCAGTCATCTCGGTGTTATCAAACAGCCGGTGAATCCAGGAATCGGAGCGAATTTGTGCTTCGAGTGATAGTGCTCCATGCCGTGTACGTGAAACGCATACAGGCTGCACCTGATACGGGCGCTGCTGAAGATTAGAGCTGCCTTGTTTTATCGCAGCATGCTGGCAAATTGAACCTCTCACAGTGAAATCTTCTTGTCTGCGTCATGGTTATTGAAACATAAAAGATGTCCTATCTCTGCTTGTGTCCACGCTCGTTTAACTCGTGCTTGTTCTAATCGTGACTCGTGACGTCGTTCCGGGAGGAGCCGTGGCGCAACGGTTAACGTGCTGCGCTCTGAACCTGGACACGTGGGTTCAACTCCCAGCCACGGCTAACAGCAGTTGCGAGTGGCGTTATGGGTAACAAAATTCTGACTTCTCTGTTTCCAAGAATGGCCTTTGAGCAAAACATATTTTTCTTAGCGTACATGTATTTTCCTTCCATTAATAAGGCAGCGTTAATAAATCATGGTGGTCATAAAATATTATCGGCCTATAAGTATTTGATATATTAAATAATAAATTTCAGCCTTTTGTCAATCTACCGCTGGAGGAAGGCCTCCACAAGCTCTGTCAATCATGAAGGGAGGGGAGGTGGTGGGATTATTGGATTAACCATATTTCACCATGCTGGTCAGTGTGTATTGCTCAGTCGGGAGAGGTGATGAGGGGTGCCAGGACCCTTCAGATGTCACTTGCCACAAATGTTGGCAGTGACCGAGGTTACTGGGCTCATAGCGCAGATCAGGAATAACTATGTAACTCCTCCATCCAAAATATTCCTAAATACATCATCCATGTATAAATCCAGGCATACCTCGATTTACGAACGTTCAGTTTATAAAATTTGGCGTTCAAGCAATTGCCAAATTATGGACACTTTTCGATGAACGAAATCGAATCTCCACGTTAACAAAATCTCACGACGGCACGCCCCATGAGATCATCAAGAAGCAGCTCCCGGGAAGCTGCGTCGTCATCCATCCGTGACAGCGTCACGGTGTCCCTGTAGTGTGTGACAGCAAACACCCCCAAGTCACCTTTCTGGTCATTTCAACATGCAGCAGATATGTTGGTGAGTTCTCTGAAAAGATATTTTAATTAATTATTCAATCGTTTGAATAGTTATGTTCTTTATTACTATTTTTGTATTGTGAACAGTGATTTAGGTTTACAGTTTTAGGTTAGGAGATGAGCTGGAATGACTGTGTGAAACACATCCCTATAATTTAGTATCAAATTAATGGGCAAAGTCGTTCCGATTAACGATATTTCGTTTTGCGTGTGTTTTTTTAAAGAACGCATCCGTTTCGTAAATCGAGGGATACTCGTAAATGTAATTCGACGGCTATTCTATCAGTGCAAGTTGAAATATTTGTCAACGTACCCCTGATACACTTTTTGTTGCTGTTAAAGAACCAAACGCTTCGGTGATCTCCGACAGCGCTTAACAAAAGCGTGTAATACAATCACAGCTGAGATGTGAGCAAACACCTGGGCCTCACCCACACCTCGACACGACCTCAGTCACAAAAACACCGCGACGGACACGCGGATCGGGTGGAGGCAGTGCCAGATTATCCCAGTAGTAACCGAGCACTGGGTGGGAGGGATGAGTGAGAGTCACAATAAAGTCTTCAAAACGGCTCCATGCGTTCGCATCGTTTATCGATCCGACTCACCCGAACGTCACGTTTACGACGCTTTAATGAATGGATGTTAGCCAGCGTAGACGACACCGCGCATAAACCTCGCATGCTTATTCCGCGTGCGAGACCACGTCCACAGATGCACGTTGGGATCGTGGTGCGCATATCTCTGCTGCGTGCGCGTGGCGAGGCCCGCAGCGTCATCGTGGAGCGTCACGGTAAGATCACAGCGGGCACGACAGGTCATGGGGGGGGGGGGGATTACCGCAGTCACGGTGAGCAGCGCGCGACCACCAGATTCAGCTTATCGGGGCCATCAGATGGTAACGGCTCAGATGAGACCTTCATCTAGCGGTTATGGCTGATGTGAATCCCCCCTCCCTCTCTCTCTGCCCCCCCCCTCTCTCTGCCCCCCTTCTCTCTCTCTCTGCCCCCCCCCTCTCTCTGCCCCCCCCCTCTCTCTCTCTCTGCCCCACCCCCTCTCTCTCTCTGCCCCCCCTCTCTCTCTCTCTGCCCCCCCTCTCTCTCTTTCTGCCCCCCCTCTCTCTCTCTGCCCCGCCCTCTCTCTCTCTGCCCCCCCTCTCTCTCTCTGCCCCCCTCTCTCTGCCTCCCCTCTCTCTCTCTCTGCCCCCCCCCCCTCTCTCTATCTCTGCGACCCCCCTCGCCACCCCAACACCACTCCCCCCACCCGCCTCCACCTCCTGTCACTGAAGCAACAGCCGTGTCACAACTGCTTGAGGTTTCTGTCTCTGTTGTCCGTCTACTCGTGGCGTGCGCGTAGGCGGCTAGCGCACGGCCACAGCAGGGTCTGGAATGCTGTTGCCAATAAATTGCAACTTGAGTCACTACCTATGAGATTTTCACTCAAAACTGCTCTAGAGGAGTTGTACACCCCTAGCTGCCAGTGCTATTCAGTGGCCTAAAATAAAATATTTCGCTTCGGATGATCGCTACAAAGTATGACCCCGTGTTTTGATTTAGTTTGCTGATCTTAAAGGTGCATTGAAAATTTTAAATACTCCGATTGATGCTCCTGCTGTTGTGGAGTGACTCATGCAGCCAGCTATGGCTGCAGGGTTTTTGGTAGTAAATGTTGTTTATGTCATTTATTGTGAAATTTTCGTCACAGTTCCAATAAACTTTTCGAAAAGTTTATTGGTTTAGCCATGCTTGTTTGTTGTAGTATGGAGTAAGACTGATGGCCTTAATCTAAGTTGTCTTGTGGTTGTTGTTGTTTGACTTGCATCCCACTGGGATTTTTGCACACAGCGTTGGTGTGCGGTGCTTTTTATGCAATATTTTGCTATCTTTTCTTGGATTTTCTGTTTGCACTAGTCACATATTCACGTTAAGATGTTTTCTTGTTCATGTTTTTGTTTGTTGCGGTTGCACCCGATTCAATAGCCGAATGGCTCACAGGGCTATATACCAAATAAATGAACTTGAAATGTGAAACCTCGTGGCCAGCGAGCGGTGGCACGGCCCTCTCCTATCCGCCTGGAAACACGTCACGTGCGTGACCAGCAAAGTGCCACGTGCCCGTATGGGCGCTTGAGCATACGATCGAAAGCAAGCATCCTGGGTTTTGTATTATTATATATTATATATCCACCAAGAAGATCCATTCGTCTACCATTTGCTGAGAAATGTACTCAAAACTCAGGTGGTGTTTTTCATGCAGTAAATATCAAATGGCTTGACACTTGACATTTAGCTCATAGAGAGATATGAACAGAGGGCCTCAGGCGAATGGACCGGGCTGTCGGTACCTGTAACCGTGACCGTGCTAACGGGGGGGCGGGGGGTGGGCTTTTCTTTGGCCGGCTTTGACATTCAGTGTTTTTAAACTTTTACAACCTTTCTACGTCGTTAATAATGAATCTTCCTGTGCGCTGTATGTGTCATCGTGTGCTCATATAGAATCGATTCGCTTGAATACAATGTGTGCCGCATCGAGAGAGAGAAAAATAACTATTTAAATACTATGAGAATAGGTTTTCTCCTTTTTTTCTGGCAACAAAACAGGTGCTAAGATGTTATAACACCAAACTGAAACCTTTTACAAGGAATCATGTCTGCATTAACCACACTACTTGTGGTCAGAATGCAATTTGATAATACATGCATTGTCTTTGAAACTGATTGGTCCACACCAGAGAGCTTGCTTTTGAGCCGAGTCTCAAAACGGTGTTAGACCAGAGGACGCCAAAACGCGTGACAAAGGAGGTCCCATGATATTTAAATACTACACACATAAAATAGTTGAGTTACATTTTTCATTGATGGAGATCGAGACATAGTTTTACGTTTTCTGTCAACAAACATTCATTCTTACTGTTGTTAATCCAGACATTGGATGAAGGCCTTCCCATGCCATGTCATCATGGGTTTATTTTTGTGGTTATAACCTATACTTCACCTTGCTGGCAGTCAGCGTGGGTTGGCCTGAAGCGTGGGGAGGGCAGGACTGGGTGTGCACGTCAGACTAACTGGTGCCACGTAAATCAATGTTTGCCTTGGAAAGCGATGCTGAATTTACAATGCTCAGAGCTCATGACGTTTTTAGGCGAGCAATCTAATGCTTTTAAAGATCAATCTGAACGGGAATAAAATAGGGCAATTAAGATTTAGTTGTGTACAGCACTTGTAAAGCTGTGAAACGATTTAAGGACACTTTGAATACCCATATAAAGAACATATGTCTCTAAACAGATTTACAATGACAATTACGTGCAGTTTGAAAAAAATACCAGAGACTTTGTAGTTATTGAGACATAAAGTTAAAGGTGCAGCCCTGCAATTGCTTGCTCATGCGCTGCTGGTGTAAAGGCCTCAGCTAGTGGGAGCTCTAGAGAGAGGGTAGTTAGGCGACTCTCCCACACTGGCCATACGTCTTGGAAGAGGTGGCTGTACCCGTGTGGACTGCTGGCTGGGTAGACAGACTGACTGTGGTGGTGGTACACGTGTGGACTGCTGGCTGGGTAGACAGACTGACTGTGGTGGTGGTACACGTGTGTACTGCTGGCTGGGTAGACAGACTGACTGTGGTGGTGGTACACGTGTGTACTGCTGGCTGGGTAGACAGACTGACTGTGGTGGTGGTACACGTGTGTACTGCTGGCTGGGTAGACAGACTGACTGTGGTGGTGGTACACGTGTGGACTGCTGGCTGGGTAGACAGACTGACTGTGGTGGTGGTACACGTGTGTACTGCTGGCTGGGTAGACAGACTGACTGTGGTGGTGGTACACGTGTGTACTGCTGGCTGGGTAGACAGCCTGACTGTGGTTGCTGTACCTGTATGTGTACTGCTGGCTGGGTGGACAGAGGTAGTGACTCAGGAGGGATCTGAGAACCACACCGGGATATCGACTCGAATCGGTAACCTCTGCATTGTGGTGTAACAAATACACCACAGCGCTATCCCCGTTAACATTCTGGACTTAACAGACTTAACTTATTTTAACGCGAACATATTGTTGCTTAATCGTAATACAGTTGTGCGTGAAAATATTATAGGGAGACTTTTTTAGGGCAATGAGATATCCGATAATGAATCGGATGCGATGTGAATGTGGTGAGCAAAGTCCGTCAGAGCTATTCGCGTCTAATCTCAAACGGCGTACGCGCACAACCACTGCGCCGTCTATATATACACCAGCGAGTTATCAAGTTTAATTCTCCCTCGCCGTGCTCCTGGGCAATGTGTCCACGGCCAACGCTATCGATGATTGCGCCGCTCCTTTATCCACCTTCATTACAGTTGTTACCGTTCTCTTAATTAAAATCGGTTGCTGTACGGTGAACAGCACGGCCCATTGTCGGTCGACCGGTGGATAGCCGGGCGGTGCACGTGCCCTGAAAACCAGCACTGCAGAGGCAGCGAGTGTTGATGGATCACACGCTGATGTTATGAAATTCCCTTCCTGTGGCCGTTGGAAGAGGTACCATTCCCTGACTCGCCAGGAGAAGGAGTACGGCAAGTGGACTAATCTTCATCTGTTTCCATCTGTGTGGTGATCTCGATGTCATCTAGTGCAAGGCGTGGGTTTTCTCCTGGTCCTCTGGGTTCCACTCACTTGTATGAACACTCATGACTTGGCTGAAAAGCTCTAAAAAAAAAACCCAATGTAGCAGGACGGTCCTGAAAATGCGTACGACGACTCAGTGTGGCTTTCCTGGATAAATAAGTAAATGTAAATTGTATATTATTGACCATACTAAGACCACTGGTTTCATAGTACAATGCGCAAACCATTGCACCACCGATGCAATCCACATTAGCGGTAATTGGCACCAAACTAATTTTTATTTTAGATTATAATCTCTCCTGGAATGCCTCTCTACGTCTCAAGACACTTATTTGGAGGGTCCTGATTTATGTTTGGCCAATCCCATAACTGAGTGTTTGACACGTGGCGAGGATAACGCAGTGTGTGCATGTACCCGTAGCAAATCCACGCACACAAAGTGAAGTATGTATGTTGAACTTATTTTGCACCTTACATAGGCAACCGCGCTAATCGGAGGTGCTTGGGGAAGGACAACAAACTAAACATTAAACGCAGCTATAAAGAAATGAGCTTTCAATCTAGATTGAAAAGTGCATAGCTACCAGTGGCTTCCTAATATCGGAAGGAAGAGCGTTCCAGACGGCCGCAGAAGCGCATTTGAAAGTGTGTGATGCAGTGACCGATACTACAAGGCTCTGCACAGATGGGTTTTTACAAAACCACGTGCTGTGCTGCCACCTTATCACCACCTTACAGCTCAGAATGTTTTGTCAAATTGATATGGTATAATACTTCTGAAATTGGAAAATGGTTACCATGTTCAAGTGGCAGAGTTGGAACTTTTTGATCATTTAATTCCATGGTTATATTATGCGATTAAATCGTACACCATGAAATAGTTAAGTGGAAAAAGGCTCGCGTCCCATCCCACTTGTTATCGTCGAATTGAAGGTGATGGGCAGGCCCTAGTGATGTCACCATTATCCGCAGCCGGGTCACGATGGGCGTGGCTTGTAGGGGGTTTCCTGCATTCAGGAGCTTCCGTTTTTAAAGGGGCCCGAGCAATTGACCACAAAAAAGTAGCCGTTTACAATTTTCTTTATTTTTAACTCATCCAACCGATTGTCGGAACTCATGGGATGGGAGGGGGGGATGCTGAGTTGGTGTGGCTGTGACTGGTCTTTTCAGCGATTTGATGAATTCTTGATTCAACTTCACAATTCTCTCCGTATTTATTACTCCCTTAATTTTTACTGTCACTTTTTTTCTTTCTCTGTCTGTTTCATGTATTTTTCTAATTAGCTCTATTAGCCTGTGTAATTTGCATAGCTCAGAAATAATTGATTTTCATATATTCGTGGGCACGATTTTGACATGTCTATCGTGAGCATCCTTGCATGCCGGATGAGGTTTTACATTAACAAGTGACCAATTTCTTACCTGTGTGAAATGCATGATAATTTTTGCTGCTGCTGCTGTGAGGGTATCAGAATCAGAATCTGTATTTATTCTGCAGAAATGCAATGAGCTATGAAGCTCTTTTTCACAGATGTCCAGTAGGGGCGGGTCACGTGCGATGTACGTCGTAATCTCGAGACTTGAGAGCTATTGCTTGCTCAAGCGCTACTAGTGTAAAGGTCTCCAATCGCGGTGTAAAGGCCTCCACTCGCAGGAGCTCTAGAGGGCCCCTTTAGAGGGCATCTGGCCTGCTCTTCCACACTGGCCACACGTCTTGGAAGATGCCGGAGTACCCCAACTTTACGCCAATGCACGTGACCTGCCTATGGACAAACTGTGGTGTACCTACTTATGCTGCTGGGTGGACAGAGGCTGGTGGGGGGGGGGGATATTTAAGAAATTTGCACCATTATTTCCAATGTCACACAAGCGATCAAATTGAATTGGCAACCTCTCAATTGCAAGTCCGGTGTACTAACTATTACACCGAGGCAGCATCGTTATTTAAAGCATCTGCCATGAATGGCCCCTGCCCAATACATTCGAAAGGGCCGTGGACAAACTGCTTGAAGCCTCCGGCTGAATTGTCCCGAAGCCATGTCAAAGTAACCAAAGAAATAAATAAAAACACATTCGGGAAAACGCGGAGCTTAACATACATCATCGCGTGCTGCACATCCATCGCGCGGGGGTCAATATGTCCCCCTTTCCCCGGCGAAAAATAAATAGGGAGGTGGATGGATAAATAAATAACTCCCAGGGTGCGTGGCGACGCATTAAGCAGCCCGGCTCATCTCCGAGTCAGAAATTGTGTGGATGGAGTCGCACATTAACCATCCGCGCGGTCGATATCGCTGGACACCTCTTGGCCGCACTGATCCCCACAATTGAACTCGGCAGCACCGCGGCTGTATTATGGCTATAAGGCCACCTTCCCACCCGCAAGTGACATAACGTGATGAATAGCAGCGCACTCGTGCCAATTGCGTTGTATTTATGGTATTAGAAGTAATATATAGTCTCGCCGTGTCTCTCTGTTTCTCCTAGGATATGCAATGCATCCGCCCCCGATGCTCGCAATGTGACGGTCACGAGTTGAATTCCCTGGTTGGGGAGTTGAGGTAGCCCATCGTCCTTTGGGTCGATAAAACGAGTTCCACTTTGCAGAGAAGAAAATAGTGTTGTTGTTTTTTTTGTATGGATAAACCTATCACCGCCATAGGAACGTGCCATTTCCACCACTGGCTCTGGTTTGTAAACATGTGATGAGCACCGCCTCAATGCTCGTTTGAGTAGGAAATCACTTGAACCTTTTTTGTCAACCCACTGTTGGGAAGGAGGCTTTGTTGGTCACGGGAGATGTTTGATGATGCTGCGCCATGCTGGAGAGTGTGAGGTGACAGATATATCACTCGCCACTGATATTAGCCATCAGCGTCTGAGAGCAAGTCCAACCGAGGAGATGGAGTGATGAAATCAGCTTGTGGGCAGGACCATGACGGATCGAGACAGCTTGTGGAGTCCTTCATTCGGCAGTTGATCAAACATGATCTATGATGGCTACGGTGGTGGTTAATGCTACCGCGGGTTGACTGCCCAAAACCGTGTTTGAATCTGAGTTGTGTTCTGTGAGAATGTACTGTCGATGGGTTTGTGCCGACTTTCATGTGGACATGAAATTGCAATTATTGCTCACGGACGTGATGCGTTCTTTGGGACGAGCGTTGACAAGTGGAACGCGTTGACAATGGAACGTGATCACGGTGTTCCGTCAACGGTGCACAAATCTCACACCACGTGCAGAATAAGCACCACGTTAAACATCCTACCACTGCAGCACATATCGTACAAATGTGGATTCGCGCAGCAGCTGAATAGAAATGCATCTCGTGGCACTGTGCGATCGAGGGTGTGTGTAGACAGGTTCCTTCACACGGAGGTTGGGGGTGGTCAACTGGTCACATGCAGCGCGGCTTGCACGGGTTACGGATAGAACATTGAGCACAATAGTACCGTGAATGACACTTTGCCCACGTAAAATGAGCTATTATTACAGGGGGCAGTGAACTAAATAAAGCATTCGTACCACGTTGGGCACACAAACAAACGTGCATGTGCATTTAATGGTGACGGATAAGGGGAGTGGAGTCCACGAGGTGACCCCACCAGGTGGAGGGAGTTGAATCCCAGAGGAGGCAGCCAAGGAGAAGGGGCGACCTCCCATTGAGTGGAGGTCGCCTGGAGGTCTTGAGAGAAGACGATCGGTCTGAGCTTGTGCGGTGATCGTGTGCAAGGAAGCAAATTAGGCCGTGTGCGCTAAGTCTTAATGAGCCTGGAACATGTGATCAGGAGGGAATGGGCTGGGGGGGTGAGGGGGTGGGGGGGAGTGATGTATCTCTCCAGGGGGAGATTGCTGCCACTAATCCGTGCAGCGTGCCCGGTGCGGTCTTGCTTAATAGGAAGAGTGCGAGTATGCCTGCAATGTTCCAGTTGCCTCAAATTGATCGTGCAATATAGACACGAGGTGCCTTAACCGCCACGGCCACGATCCAGTAACGCGTGAGAAACTTTGATAACAATTGTAATGACAAGCCTTTTTTGGAGGGATGTCACATCGTTCAAACTGCATCTCTCAACGTCGCACCATCCGCGGGCACCGAGCTGAAACATCCACGCAGGTATATCCGGCCAAGTCACGTAGGTATGAAATAAAATTAAATAGATCACGACGTTTCGGGCCCAACACAAGCGTCCATCATCACGTGCTTTCCCACCTGATGACGGACGCTTGTGTTGCGCCCGAACGTCGTGTTCTATTTCAGTTTATACCTACGTGACTTTACCGAAAGAACCAAAGGGCATGGATTACTGCAGTCAGGAAAGCTTCAAATCAAGATTAATATCCGGCCAATTGAACGAGTGTTCATACAAGTTTCAGGACACAGGCACACCCAGAGATAACCCCACTAATTCTAGATTTGAAGCTTTCGTGACTGCAAGGATTCATACTCTTAGTTTTTTCGGTAAAGTCACGTAGGTAAAAAATGAAATTAAAATTAATAAAAATAAAACAATAAAAATCACGATCCAGTAAACGTCGTGATTTTTATTGTTTCATTTTTATTAATTTTAATTTCATTTTTTACCTACGTGAATTTACCGAAAGAACTAAGAGTATTAACCCCATAATCAACGATTTTTGGGTTTAGATCGCGTTATTTATAAATGTGTCGTAACCCTCCACCACCCGACACGGCCAATCAGTAAAAAAGTGTCACGTTGACAAAAGACAAATAGTTCACTGCTTTAGCCCACCGGTGTGTTGAAGCCACAACATTTACAATTTGAGAACAACGTTTCGCTGGTAATTGCATCCAGCATCAATAACATTGGTCGCGAAAGCCTACGTGTTAAACAGTATTAACCCCACTAATGTCTGGCGGCCAACGCCTCTGTCCACACACACAGATGAAAATTAGTGCCCACTTGCTGTACCGCCTTCTCCTGGCCATCCAGGGTACTGCACCGGCTCGCTGCCCACGAGAAGGGAGTTTTGCAACGTCTGCGCCGGTGATCCACCAAGCCCTCGCTGCCGCCTGCACATGGTTGGACTACAGGCCACGTGCAGCGTAGCCACCACTGCCCATATACCTTTCTCTGGCCGAAAATGTATTGGACAAATGTATGAAAGCTGCCGCAGTCACTGACGTACGTGTATTGGATTTTAATGGAGAGACGCATGAATGCCCTAATTAAAATCAAATCATCGTTAGACGGGACGCAGAGTTCCATTTAAACATTTTAATATGAACCATGTACAAAATGTACCACTTCATATCAGCACAACATTGTATGGAAGTGATTTTTCACACTTTTTTTATCCTTTTTTTTTCTTATTCTTCGAACAATAGTTTACATTGTACAATATATACCGGTGTCATTTTGAAACGGGACAAAGGCAACATATTACTGTGTGAACACACAAAAAAATAAACCTGACATGGCTTATACTGTGCATATGTATAAGTATGCATTCATATTTTGCCACGTATTTTTTTCTTTTTATATATATATTTTTTTCCATTGCACACAAAAAAGGGGCATAACACTACATCAAGTTACGGCCAGGGGCACCTATCTGTTACCATTGGTGGCTGATCTTTTGCCAGTAATGATGGATTGCATGTGCGGGAATAGGTAACCCTGTGTCTTCCACCGCTCCCACTGACACAGAAGTATCCATTTGAAAGTCTTTCGGAAGGTCTTGTTGCACAGCGCGTAGCACATCGGGTTGACGGTGCTGTTGACGTAGCAGAGCCAGTAGCCGAGGCGCCACCAAACCTTCGGGATGCAGTTGTCGCAGAACGTCGACACCAGCACCATGATGTTGTACGGCAGCCAGGTGATGATGAAGGCCAGCAGAATGGCGCTCAGAGTCTTGGCTGCCTTCTTCTCCTTGATGAGCGTGATGCGCTTCCGCTTGGTGATGCGGCTCCGGGCCTTCGCCGCAAACTGCTTGGCCACCACCGCCTCCTTCAGGGTGATGCCTCCGGGCAGCCGCACCGGGGGGGCGCTCTCCGCGTCGCTCGCCGCTTTGTCCGGGTTGGCCGGCGGGGCGGCTGTGTCATCCCCGTCTGGGGACTCGGCCCCTGTCGCTCCCTGCTGCTGCTGCTGTGTGCAGTTGTCCGCGTTGGCTTCCGTTCGATCGTCGCGTGTGGCGGTGGCGGCGGCGACAGCGGTGGCGTTCGCCGCCGGCGAGGCGATGGCGCCGTCGTGGCCGTTGGCGGCGACGACGGCGCCAGTCGCGGCACCGGAAGTGGTGGTGGCGGCGTCCGAGTCGTTGGCGACGGTCGTGGCGGCGGCGGCGGCGACGGCTGCGGCTGCGGCATCGGCGGCGCTGCCGTCCTTCTCGCACTTTCCGTTCGTCTTCTCGGGGCCCACGGTCGCGTTGGCGTTCTTGGAGTTGGCGTTGCCGGCGGCGTTTGCGGCGTTTGCGGCGGGCACCTTGACGGCGATGGCGGAAGCTGCGATCATCTTGCTCGCGATGGACATGGCGACGCGAGCACCCCGCGTCCTGCGCTCCTCGTCCGTGTCCTCCTCGTCCGACGGCTCTGGCGAGTGCAGCATGGCCTTGTGGCCGGGGAACGTGAGCACAATGGAGAAGATGGCCTTGGGCCTCTGCGGCGGAGGGTCGTCGTCTTCGTCGGAGCAGAGGGAATGGATGGGCGAGGGGTCTCCCTCGCGCACGCTGTTCCACTTCACCTTGCGCGCTCGGTCCCGGCCGTCCCGCGATTTTATGGACTTCACTCGCTGTGAAAGACGGGTCGGAGGAGGGCATTGGAATAGAGAATTGGGGATGATTATGATTGTTTTTCATATCGCACACCGACACTGCTGGTGGCCCACAATATTTATTTTCCACTGGACAACTGGGCCGTGCCTGGTTCTTGCTGATCAAGGCTGATGCAGCTCAGGAGGGACCAGGTGGTTATTCCACTGCAGAAGCCGACATTGAAAGTCCCGTTGTTTGTAATTTGGGTAGTAGTAGTAATCATAACAATTATTATAACGCACAATTCAAGACAATTCGTTAACATGTAATTCTCCCCTCTTCTGATATTGGTGATATTTAATGTCCTAGGAGGATATTTAATTGAAACCAGGACAGGTGACAACTCTAATCAGAGCCATAATCTATCCACCAATGGGATGAATGCCTTCCCCAGACATCACAAAGCTTTCATTATCCTGTCACAGATCAGGTTAATCATCGCAATTTTAAACTGTATTTTCCGATATTTTCAGATATTCTACATCCATAATATATACATATATATATGTTTGTACCTCAGAGGTAGCAACCCAACTCATGCCGCAATTTACTCAATTTCGGATTATGCATAGTGATCATTGCCCCCTACTGGCAGACAAACGCCAATTTGCAGGCCAGGCAAATGTTTGAGATGAGATGGGAAATAAGTCGCTTACTGCTTGTTAGCGCTATGAGACATATCCCTTTGTAGATGGCGCTCAATCAAAAACGATTAATAATTATCACTAAACTATTTTCACTTCACCAGGTAAGGCCCATTGAGCTATGAAGCTCTTTTTCAGAGGCAAAGCGACCTGGCCAAAAATGATAGCTCAACGAAGTGGTCGACTTATGTGGAAATGTATCGCAGCCAAATACTCTCAACGCAAACTCCACATATCGGGGCGTCAGGGTCGGGATCGAGTCCACGACCTCCTGAACACCAGGCGAGTGCTTTAACATCTCATCACCGTTTTATAATTATTATGATGATGATGATAATGACGAAGGGTTTACCTTGAGCAGGCCGTACTTGGAGGGCCGCTTGGTTTGTCCCGGCTGGGCGGGGTCCGCGTCCGTGGCCGTCCCCTCGGCCGTGCTCGACTGGCGCGAGCTGCCGGGCTGCGTGAGGATGCGGCTGCTGGACTCGAACTGAGAGCCCTGCAGCCCGGCGAGCTCCCGTGTTCTCTTCTGCGTCTCCAGGTAGATGCGCCAGTAGAGCACCGTCATGATGGTCACGGGCAGGTAGAACGCGGCGATGGCCGTGCCGAAGGTGATCGCCGGCACGGACAGGAACTGGATGAAGCACTCGTTGTCTGGCACGGTGCGCTTGCCGTCGACGTACTGCCAGAAGAGGATGGCCGGGCCCCAGAGCACGAGCGAGACGACCCACGCGAGGCCGATCATGAGGGCCACGCGCTTGGTCGTTCGCTTCGCCTTGTACTTGAGCGGGCGCGTGATGGACAGGTAACGGTCGAAGCTGATGACCAGCAGGTTCATGACGGACGCGTTGCTCGCCACGTAGTCCACCACCAGCCACAGGTCACACGCGGCCTGGCCCAGAGCCCAGCGGCTCATGATGATGTAGGTGGTGTAAAGGTTCATGGAGACCACGCCGATGATGAGGTCGGCGACGGCGAGGCTGAGCAGGAAGTAGTTGTTGACCGTCTTGAGCTGCCGGTTGACCTTGAAGGCCACCATGACCAGAATGTTACCCACGATGGTCAGGAGGCTGACGATGCCGGTCAGCGTGCCGATGACGATCACCTCGAGCACCGTGTGTCCGCCGAGCGGGTCGTTGCTGGCGATGGCGTGGTCCAGCAGAGGGTCCGAGAAGTTCTTCAAAAAGTCGGCGGACATGGTGTCGGTGGACTCCCGCTCAGTGTCCTCCATAGCGGTCGAGCTGCGTCAGAATGGAACGGCGTGATGCTGGCGACAGCGACGCTGGCCTGCGGACTCTAGAGCATCGCTGAGTCGTCCCACTGCGCGTGAATAGCATTCGCGACATAGACACATCTCCATGCTTGTCACTCGGTGGCTGCTTGGTCTTTCATTGCTCGGTTATTTTCAAAGTTCTCTGCGCCCGGGTTCACGTTGTTAGTCTGCTCAACGATAGTTTGAAGGACGCCGCTTTTAAAATGTCTAGTCTTCGCAGTGGAATTTATTGAACTGACGTTTCAGATCGAGGTAAGAAGGAAAGCTTCAGTGTAGGAGCAGCACGCAGCTATTTTAAAGAATTACTGTCTGTATTTGGTTTGATCTGAAAAGAAATGAAATGTTCAGAAAAGTGCGTTATTGTAACACTTCAGTTATTTTAAGAAATGTATTATAGCCTCATAAATTGCAAGTGCATGAACATAAAACACTGCACATATCAGATTTCATCATTTTTAATCCAAGTTTGACATTTGTCACGTTTATTTGTCTCATCCTCTCCGAGCCTGGATGCGAACGTGACAAAAGATTATTATTTGCCGAAATCGTTAGCGTGAAATCTCAATTGCATTTGACACACTCGAACGATCGTTCGAGCCACGCCACATTGGGGCAGAGTCCGTCGCGCTCGCTAACGGCAAACTGTCATTTACGGTCACGTGATGGCGCAGATTTTGGACGGCCGTACAAGCTCTTGGCAGATTCTAAGGAACCCCCACCCCCCTGTGTTCGCCATAACTCTCGTGTAATTCTTTGGCGTCTCTGTTTTGAAACGCACGCAACTTAATCATCGCCGACACGTCCTCCGCTCCCCACGCGACCCTCGTTTCCCCCGTGCGGCTTCCGCGGGCGGTTATTTTTTGACCCCGTCGGCCGAGCGTGCCGCTATCCCGAGCCAATTACTTTTGACGGCCATCTGTTAACGACGGTTAACCGTGAGTGTCGCGTGCGCACGTCTCAGGCATCGCCACCGCTTCCAGATGCTCAAACGTGACGCTAAAGTCGGTGGTTATGGAATTTTGGTATTCTTGTAAAAAAAGATATGAGGATGAACCAATTTGGGCAGGGAATATGTCTGAAAGGCCTTCCCACTTGTAAGATATTGTGATTCTTTAAGGCGCTCTATACATGTTGAGTTATTTCATTACACGGGCACATGTAACTACCCCCTTTGATATCCTCCGCGCAGGGTGACCACTATTGTGGAACCATTTGGCCCAGGTATTGGCTGTGACCATGCATCACCTTACGTCCTTACATATCCCAGATATTTTAATTAAAAATAAAAAACCTCTTGAAGGTCATGAAATACTCCATTTCCACAAATTTCAGATTCAGCTTGACTAGCATAGTTGCTGAATTGGCTACGCATAGTAAAGGACAGCATTTGGAGATCAAATCACATTTCCATGGGTGCTAGATATGCGTTAGGCGATCTTCCCGACTCATTTAATTGCAAAATAAAACTTTTGTGCAGGAGTGCTGGTAGGTAACGAAGGTGTGTTTTTTATGTTCCCATTGCTGGTTTGCTATTCTGTAGATGGTAGAGTATTATAATTTGACAGCCTAGAACATTAAAAAATGTGGGGACATTTTTTTGTATTTATTTAAACAACGTCTTAAATGATGCAGGTAATATGCACTAGTGGTAGCATTGTTATATTTTGCAAACATTTGCAATTATTTTTTGTAAAATATATATTTTATTTGTGATTTGCAACAACACTTCATGATCAAATGATAGAGAAAAATAGAGGTCGATAAGAAAATAAACATAATCCACAGTAATCTCCGGTTGTGATGTATATGGTTTGACATTTAACAAGAACCCACATCTAACAGAGAGGGTCCTTGCCTATAAACATCTGGCATTTTACCAGCATTGCTTCAAGCAATCCTGACTCTGCTGATGAGACGTTGAATGTTAAAACCGGTCCGAGGTTTGCTTGTGTTGGACAATTTCTGTTGAAATGATGGCTCTCCCAGCAGGCTCTGCGGCTGATGGCATGTGTAACAAATACTTTGATTGTTTTCGTGGAGGGACAGATGGGAACAAGGCATAGTATCTGCTTATTTACCGTATTACTTATATTCTCAACAACGACTCAAATGATTATTTTGTGAACGTTACACGTCGGTTTTTTGTTGGGATCACATCGCGTAAATAAAAAAAATACGTGTGCCGTAAACCCTCCTCAACGCGACACAGCCGGTGGATAAAGTTGTCGCGCGAACAAACGTGCCAATTTAAATAAACAAGCAATTCCAGGCCACTGCCCGTCGACGTTGGGTGCCACTGGCAGCGAAACGTCGTGCCCCACGTGAACGATGTCACGTGACTCCCCAACACACCGGCGCACTTAAAGCGGAGTCGTACATCGGCACGTTTGCTCGCGTGGCAACCTCGGCTCATTATAATTTCGTGCGAATCAAACGAGTAGAACGCTTCACGAGGGAGGCTGGCTGAGAGAGAGAACATACGGAGACACCAAACAGAGGGAGAAGAAAATGAGAGAGCAAATAGCGGTGTAAACATTTGTAAATTCCAACATTTTAGTTGCCCTGTTCTGAAATCGTCACGTTCTAAGGAAAATGCAAATGTATGTATGTTGAACTTCTTTCGCGCAGTAAGTAGCCAACTGTGCTAATCGGAGGTGCGGGGAAAGTGATGATGTTTGCAGGTTCATTTTCTTAATGGTCGCCAACATGTTGCCACACGTGCAATTGTTGATATGTTCCGCGATTGATTAAGAAAATAAATTGCGACGTATACCCACGCAATACATTCACTGTATCCCCAGAGCTCTATGCACAGACTGTTGGTTGATAGTTTAAAAATATAGTGGTGCTTACCAGTGAACAGGGCGCTTTAACGGTGGCATCATGTGCAGATCTTTTTACCCTTGAATGCTTTCGGGCTGATTTTTTTGCCTTCGCAATGTGGCACTTATTCGGCGAGTTGCTACGCACCGTCTCCCTTGCTTCTGTTTATTGTGCGCGAATACCTTCATGCCAGCGTCCAAAACTAATATTTGAGAAGTCATCAGTGCCCCTTAATGTGTGCCGAATGAAGTCTCTCGACCTGGGGGGTCTGCGTCGTCTGCGGCTGCTACTTTTGCCGGGACCGGAGCAGGGATGACTTCAGCAAAGCAAAAAACAACACAGAACCCCCCCCCCCCCTCTCACTCACACACACTTGTGACTGCGCGTGGGATAGAGCGATGCCCCTCGCACGGGCAGAGGCTTTTTTTCTGGTCGAGATTTCCCTATCCTCGTGTCGCGCGAGCGGCACTGCCGTGCGGATGCAATTGAGGGACCTCCTGGCCAATTAGTGGTGTTATGTGGGGGGGGGGAGGTGGGGGGGGGGTCCTCGACCTCCTGTAACGCGCCCCGTGCCGCGCGTAGCACACGGTCCATCGTATTAAAGTGGCCGCACATTCGTCAACTCCTTCACGGTGCAGCGAATGCCGAACTGGGTGCACACAATGGGGTTTTCCTGCTGCTGCTGCTGCAACTTCATTACCAGAAAAGTCATGGAGGCCACCGACGAACCCTACGTCCAAACGATGTTGTGTGAGGTGAGCGGCTCTACGCTGCTCGTCATGGTTGAGCGATGGAACGCACTGCCTGGGCCCATCAAGAAGGCCACGAGTTAGGCCGTCTCCAGGAAAAAAATCTCAAGAATATTTGTTTTCACATTGGCTTTTCCAGAATTTAAATGTATTTTTGCTCATTGTACGAAGATTGTGTTTTGGGTTTCATCGGAGTTTTTTTAACGAATGTTTCTGTTCACATGATTGTCGTTAGCCGTGATCAATAGGCCATCGCCAGTTCTCACCGTTCCGTGATGTTCCAATCCAACCAGCGCTATGCGAGCACGGGATTATCTCATCGCTTGCTCCCAATTGCTGCATTTCCGCGATGGACATCTTCTCAAGCCCATTCTCCTCTAGCTGTCACTATCACACTCTTTGGTTCTTTCGGTAAAGTCACGTAGGTAAAACATTTTTTTTAACAACTAAATTAAATCACAACGTTTTGGGCGCAACACAAGCGTCCTTCTTCAGGTGGGGACAACGTAGCGAAAGCACAACCGCTTAAGTGTGTCTAAGAGATGGCTGTGACGAGGAATTATATAGTTGCGGGGGATGGAGGGAGAGGAGGGGCCATAGTGAGTGTGTGGGCGGGCGCGGGCTGTGGACTGGGAGGCAACGTTGTGAAGAACGGGGGTGGGGGTGCGCTGGGAGGCAACGCATGGAGGTAAAACTGAAGCTTTGTGATGCAGGGGGCAGAAGTAAAAAATAAAGCTAAGATTAAGCAGCCTTTTGTTATCACGTTAGTCATCACCATCGGCCATTATCCCTTCTACTCGCATCAATACATTTCAACTTGCCGTTGTGCAAATACACGTCCCGGGATTTGTTTTAAAGGCGGTATGCAAAAACAATAATAGCATTGTTATTGTTCTTAAAGAGGAGGTTAAACGTGTAAACGTGTAAACCCCCAGCAGGGGCAGACAGTCAGCCAAAACATTGGCAAATTCATCTTCAATTGGCTTCAGTGACCCCAATCATGAACCTGCAGTCAACATCGTCATCGTGGACCTTGATCACTCTTATATCAACAGAGTGTTGTGTTTGTGTTGCACCCTTAAACCCCCTGGGCTTTGTAGATGCATTGTGTAGTTCAGCTTGTGTTTGTGCTCCTCCAAATAATATGGATGTACTCTATGAGGAATGTGCCTATAAACAAAACACCCACAATGCCCCCGATCTTGTCAGTTCTCAGCAGCTAAGCATCGGCCCGCACTGACCAGCATGAAGTATGGTCAAAAGATCCCTCACGGCCTGCACGGGCGTGGGAGGCCCTACTCCAGCAGTAGATTGTCAACATTCAAGGTCGCGATTCAATTCGATAAAAAAAAATCTGGAAACATTGCGGTGGATTCAGCGCCTCTAGCAGCTGCGAGGGTCACGTGAACCCATTTTATTTACATAATGGAGAATCATAATTTATGTACAGGCGGCTTGATATTAAGAAAGACGTCGTTAAGAAATAAAGTTTGATTGATTGATTGATTGCCTACAAGTCATCTAGCCTTGTGGCTCAGCGGCAGAGCCACCGGCTCGCAATGGGAAGGTTGCGAGTTCAAACCCTTGGTTGGGGTCTCACTCAGCCCCTCATCCCTCTGGGGTCATTAAAATGAGAATGACACTGACAGTATGACATGTCACAGATCCCTTATTGCTTTTTAAAGACTGTTACAAGTTAAATATGCCCACTCTCCGTGTACCATTGTCTTGAGATACGATGTGCATTTAGACGCTAAATCCACATCGTATTTTATTGTAAAATGGCAATTTCAATAATAATGCCAAAATCTGCATTTCCATTGGATTGATGTTGGACATCGTCCTAGCCATCTCGTATGAATGCAACACTGAGACGCGAGCAGCCATGTGCGTGGGGATTTCCTCACCCAACAATCATATAATCTCTAGCCAATTAATAAGCATTGGCAACATCAGATTGTGTCAGTTGGAGCAGACTTTCCCATAGGCCGTTTAACTTTTCCTTAAATGTGTTTTTTTCTCTCATTGCTTATCCATTAGTCGACGCATTTACATTATTTTCTCCTTTATTCCAACGGGCGGGAAAACGTTGTCATGAAATCTTGAGCCCATCCGTAAAAGCGATAGCCAGCCATATCCATTTGGAAAGATTGCTGGGATTAAAAGCTTAAAGGTACACGCGAGGGTGGGAAAAGTATGTTCGGAAAAAAGTCTGCGGCAGAAACGTTAATTCAGTTCCTATCGCTACCGTGTAATCCGTTTGTCTGCTAAATCATTGCATTATCTAGAGCCTCCGATAAAACACAGACGCGTGCTCGTGGACAAACGAGGAGACATGCAAATGGACTTGCGCCTGTGGGCCGCGGGCAAGCACACGACAAGCACACGTCCGCACATCCATGGGATATTTGTCCATTACAAAGGCACGGTGTGTGCACTAGGTGTGCTAATGTGGCGTTCACCTAAAGTGGCTTTGCAATTATTGCAAAATGCAGCGCGGCAGATGCGCTCGTTTATTGCCGCATGCCTCGGAGCCCTTCGAGGCAAGTGCGCACGGAGCGTGAAATGGCACTTGGCATTTACTAAATTACTGCCAAATGATGTCTGTGCATAAGGCACGGTGGGATATATATATATACCGTAGATAACGGCAAAAGCCATCGCGTTAGATGATAGGTGAGCACTTTGTTTTGTCCGCGGCTGCGCACCGATAATGGATAGACGACGGGATCGGTGGCGTCCGGCTGAGAGGGCCCGCATTCTAACGCCGCGACACCGTGGCGGAGTGGAATTCATCGATTCTGCCCCGGCTACCGGGAGTCGTGGGGGAAATGGGGGGGGGGGGGGACATGCTTAATTAAATAGAACCACACCTGCGCAGCCCCCCGTGTGTCGCCGTGTGGGCGTGATGTGCGTTCCGCACGCGGTCAGGCCCCGGAGTGACCGTCGCGCCAGGTGCACCGCACTGAGAGAAGCCGGCTCTCCCCAAAGACTCGCACGCCTCCCCACGACGCTTGCCGTGATAATGAGCCCGGGGGTTGACCACGGGGTCTCTGGCTCGCGCTGTCCATCAGAACCCAGATTTACCAGCGTCCGCAGCAGGCTGGTGGTGAAGGACCCCGTGGGGATTGAAATTTAAGAATATACATACACAAAGACAAAGGTCCCTCCATATAGCCTCAACAGACTGTTGGGGCAAGTGTTGTTAGAGAGTAGCATCTGTGAAGGGGTTGGTGGCCAGCTCCACACCCAACCACCTTTGTCTCCCCAGTGCCGATGTTTACACATTGCACCAGGTACTCATTTGAGGCTGAGTCGACCTAGGGGAAGCCCAGGACCGGTTCAGATAATCGTCACTGCTATGGCCGTGAGCGGGAATTGAACTCGTGTCGACGGATTCATGGCACACGGCGCGAATCGCTACACCACCGCTCTCCACACACACACACGGCCACACACACACACTCACACGTGTGGCATGCTTGAGGGAGTATAGAATAATGCCTGGCATGGAGCCCAATGTGTCCTTAATTTAAGACTGTGTGGAGTATTACACTTTTAGCAAAGGGGTGCTACTGGGAATCGGCCACCACCACGTCGCTGACAATGCTATTCTCTATCCACCCCCAAGCAGTCGTGACGATTTTGTCGTCTCCTTACCCTGTTTAGCCATAGTGGGGGTACTGCGAAAGAAAAATAATCTAATTTTAAATATCCGCATTGTCTCAAAGTCAGGCGGCAATGATGAATGGAGTTTTGGCAGCAGTGCATTTGACATTGAATATTTTTAAAATAAACAATTCTTCGCAGTCATAGTGCCTCAGCATACCACATGTACGTCTAAGCACTTCTATGGGTGTCCTATTTTTGTAATAGCAACACGGTACTACATTGTATTTAGCTTGTATTTCACAATGTGACCCTTTGTTTCTTCTTAAAATTTAAAATGAATTTACGCTGTATTACATAGCCACGCGATATTTATATATGCAAGTATTACGAAGAGTCGACTGTGTTCGTTATAAATGTGCAATCTTTATAATTTACTGCCCTTTTTCAATCCACTGCCAGATAAGGGCCTCCCCACTCCGCTCTGATTATAATGGGAGTTGCTAGGCCATACTTCACTAAACTGGTCAGTGCAGATTTAAATCTATCGTGACTGCAGGGATTCATCTTCTTGGTTCTTTCGGTAAAGTCACGTCTGACCCTTTGCTTTGAGTCTGAAGACTCTGTCTTCTCGACAGACCTGGTCTTCACCTGAGGACGGCTGCTTGCGTTGTGGCCGAAACGTCGTGAGAATTATTTTATTATGTTTTATTTTTATTATTTTATTATTTCCATTCTACGTGACTTTACCGAAAGAACCAAGAAGATGGTCAGTGCAGGTTGGTGAAGGGGGTGCCCCTGGGATTAAGCTCTGGTCGCCAGGTAAATATCCAGGTAAATATCCAGGTGAATATCCAGGTAAATATCCAGGTAAATATCCAGGTGAATATCCAGGTAAATATCCAGGTAAATATCCAGGTAAATATCCAGGTAAATATCCAGGTGAATATCCAGGTGAATATCCAGGTAAATATCCAGGTAAATATGCAGGTGAATATCCAGATAAATATCCAGGTGAATATCCAGGTAAATATCCAGGTAAATATACAGGTGAATATCCAGGTAAATATCTAGGTAAATATCCAGGTAAATATCAAGGTAAATATCTAGGTAAATATCCAGGTAAATATCCAGGTGAATATCCAGGTGTCCAACGTCTCTCCGCATGTTGCTAATGGCCCAGTATTGGACGTGCATTGCGCTGCAGGGTTAGGTTTGGAGAAATTGCAAAGCGCCGCTTTGATATGATTTCCCCAAGTGGCAATTAAGTAAAGTGTTTCAAAAAGAAAACCAATGCAAACAAAAATCAATGAATATCTACCCCGTTAGGCGTATTAATTCATGAAAAGTGGACAGTGTTCTCCTTTATCTCCATGTTAAATTATTTTTGCTGATTAATACAAAGAAAAGTACAATGCTCCTGTATGGTTAAAATGTAATGAACACGAAAAATATCTGTGGTTGTCTTTTTCTCTCGATTTGGGTTTGGCCATGTGTTTAGAAATATCCGTCTTCCAACCGGCTTCTACGCAATCGTCGTCCCATTGATTTAGCGCAAACACAAACATAATGTAGAGCAACGTGCGCAGTTTAAAAGAAAAAAAGCTGACGTTGGGATATCTTAATTGGCATGAAATAAGCTCTCAAATTGCAAGATTATTCAATACGCAAAAGCTCTTCACTACGCAATGCGCTTCAACTCGTATTGTCGTATAATTCCATTTCCTTTGCTGGTTAAAACTTAAACGGTGCGTGGCGAATGAAAATTAATTGAGGAAAAGATTTGATCACCAGGTTGGGCATATGCAATTCCATTCGTGACTATGAGAGTCATCTCTTGTGTGAAATATTTCATTTTTTTAAATTCAGTATGTAGAAAATGTGACAATGGTGACGATGATTCGAATATTTACGACAATAAATTTGATTTATTTTCATCTAGCTATATAAATTAGTGAGGTTGGGGGGGGGGGTCACACAGTGGTTATCACACCCTGCCGTAAACCTGAGTTTGATTCCAGACCACAGCTATCATTAGTGGCGAGTGTTATAAGAACCACGATGTGACCACCCATTTCACCACTGCACTGACCAGCAACTATGGAAGCATGGTCAACCAAATTGCATGAGTTGGCCTTCATCCACCAGTGGACTGACATTGGGATTAACATTTTTTAAATATATTTATTGTCATTTAAGGATATTGCCACAGTATAATGGTTGGCACATTGGACTTTTGGTGTCAAGTTATAAGCAGAATTATGGGTTATTACTTAGCACATTGAATTTGCAATTCAGAGGTCATTGGTTCAGTCTCGTGGCGGGGCAGTTGCAACAAGGGCCAGGTTTATTGAATTCCCTTGTGTCGTTGGCCAGCAATAAATGGGGACACCACAGTCAACTTGTAGGTTGCATGTGGTGGGGTAACATGTGGTGGGGTAACACGTGGTGGGGTAACACGTGGTGGGGTAACACGTGGTGGGGTAACACGTGGTGGGGTAACACGTGGGTATACCCACATATTTTCAAGACATCTGGCCAGCATGGAAGAATAGGCCAAAATAATTTGCTATAAAGAGCTGTAGTGGAGGCCCTACTGCAAGCAGTGAACACGAGCAAGCAATTGCTGGGCTGCAAAGATATCCAACAACGTAATTAAGTAGTTTATTTTTATATATATACGTGAATCTAAATTCCTTGATCACATCAATATTGGCTGTTCGCTGACTGCTTGCCATGCGGACACTGAAAAAATAGCGTTTGTTTTTTCACCATGACTCAAACCACATCCCATTATGTGTATCACCCTGCTAAAGAATAACATTCAAGTGTGTTAAATTTGTGTTTCCTTTATAAACCAGCGACTTGGCATAAAGCTACGGGAATTACCCATCCTTTTCAAAAAACCAGTGAAGCACATAATACCAATCCGGGAAAACTATGAACCATCATTATCACTATTAACACCACATGCCAGATGCAAAATGTGGATGAATGAACTCTGAAAGCATTGCCTGTTTATGTGTCGAGGTCCCAATCTACTCGCGTCCCAGTGGCAAGTTCAAATTTAACACCTCATTATTTCTAAACTGTGACTGTGAATGCGCCTAACATGCATCGAGTTTACAATATAACAAGGCACGCGTGAGTGTTTGGGGGACTGAGGTTCAGTTATAACTTACGTGCGACTCTCATTCCATTATTTGACCAAACTTCACCGTGCCGTTCAGTTGCTGGTCGGTGGTGAATGTGCACGAGCGTAGGAGAATAGTTCAACGACATTTTTTTGCTGCCGCTGCCTCCTGCTACCCACCAACGTGGCGCATTCAAAGCCCTCCAGGGTGCTGATGTAGGTAAACATTAACACGGACGTTTGCAATGCTCGGTTATTAAACATTAATGTTGCCAGCTTCTTTTGTGTATTAGTAATATTGCCCTCGCTCTTGCCGTGTGTCAGAACATCCACTGTTAAATACTCGAGATTATGTTGGCATTAATAATTCACGCTGCACCAGGAAGAAAAATAAACATTTGTCGACATGAAATTGCATTAAGCATGGAAATCTATCAACAGAGATGGCCTAGAAAAGAAGTTAGTGTACCGTCCGTCTTCCACTGACTTCCTACTCCTGTCTTACGGTTCACAGCTGTCGATGTTGAAATAATAATAATAATATTTACGCACGATTCGATTAATTCTTCTCGTACAATATTCCGTCGATGTTGGTCGTCAAAATAAGGTGACGTTTCGCAAGGGTTCGGAGATTTGTTTTTAATGCGCGCCCCTTCCTGCGCTCTTCCCGGCTCAGCCATTCTGCTGAGAATTCTGTCTCTGTGCCTTGCTCCAAAAAGGCTTTTCATTTCACGCATTCGGCCACCACCGAAATGGGCTCATCCAAGTCAACAATGACTTCAAGAGGATGAAAACTGGTTTTTAGAAAATTATGTTTGCACTTGAGTCCATCATGCTAATCTCGAGATGAAATGGATAGCGGATGACCGTGCGAGGGCATCGGGTGTGGTTATGTCAGTTCCGTCAGGAGAACTCGGCAGACTCGAAGACAATGCACCAGATTGGGTAATACTGGTAGGAACCTCCTGGTTACACCAGCCCACAGGGGAGTATTGTGTCCGTCCGTCCGTCGTGCATCCAAAAATGGGAGGGGCCGGGTGGAGAGGGGAGGGTTGGGAGGGGCTGGGTGGGGAGGGTGGGGAAGGGCTGGGTGGGGAGGGTGGGACTAGGTGGGGGGTGGGAGGGGTGGGGCTGGGTGGGGCGGGGCTGGTCACCCCGTGGTGCCCTTATAAAACTCAACGTTTAACCTACTCACGACGGCTTGTGCCCGCCCTCACAATCGGCCACATTTGCGGAATACACCAAGCTGCCGTTGACCCTGGCTATTGACCGAGCAACCCAACGTTCCTACCAGCTCCCTCTGCAGGAGGAATGTGTTTAATTGATGATCTTTTTTTTTAATAACGATGTCGACAAGTTTGTTACGTCTCCCTCCTGAATTGCTTACACAATTCATTGGTCGCACGGCCGTGTGAGAGTGTGTCATTTTAGCAGCACCTCCGATGAGGACGGTTGGCTACGTACGGTGCGAAAGAAGTTCAACATACGTACGTACATATACATAAGCAAACTCTGGAGCAGTTTCGACGTGCAGTGTCTCATCAGCAGTCGAGCTTGCTTGCATCAATGCTGGTGTGAAAATCGTATTGCAGTGCAATCGTAATGGAAAGTATTATAAGTGAACATTGTTTTTTTACGTTATTTCTGATCCAATGTCTCACGACAGGGCGCTGCGGGGCTACGATGTCAGCCGCGGGCACTGCAAAACAAATCCATCGCTGTACTGCACTATGCTCCGACATCTATGCTCCCCACCTTCCCCAACCAACCCGCATTGATCAGCGTGATGAACTATGATCAATTAATACTTTTTGTTTTTTTCGGTAAAGTCACGTAGGTGAAAACAAAATAAAATAAAAAGAAAACAACTAAATTAAATCACGACGTTTCGGAAGCAACACAAGCATCCGTCATCAGGTGTGACTGTTCCAGCGTGATTGAATTTAGATGTTTTATTTTTTTTCACCTACGTGAACTTACCGAAAAAAACAAAGAATATGGATCCTTGCAGTCACGAAAACTTCAAATCTAGAATATGATCGATCAACTCCCATGACCAGCACGGCATGGGCAGACGCTCGTGCGGCAGGGGTTTGCGACAGGAGAATGGGACCACGTGCAGTTGTTTGTTCTCCCCGCAGAGTGCCGATTGAAACGCACCTCTCCCCCGATGTCTCTGTGCCTGTGCTCTTGCGATTGCCACCGCTTCCTTTTGAACTGCATTGCCACCTATATTCCTAGGTTTTTTCGGTAAAGTCACGTAGGTGAAAAATTTAAATTTAAATTAATAAAAGTAAAATAAAAATAAAATAAAAATCACGACGTTTCGGAGGCAACACAAGCTTCCGTCTTCAGGTGGAAGCTTGTGTTGCCTCCGAAACGTCGTGATTTTTATTTATTTTTTTATTTCACTTTTATTAATTTTAATTAAATTTTTTTACCTACGTGACTTTACCGAAAAATTTAGATTTAAAGCTTTCGTGACTGCAGGGATTCATCTTCTACGTGATTTTACCGAAAGAACCAAGAAGATTTACCGAAAAAACCTAAGAATATGAGTCCTTGCAGTCACGAAAGCTTCAAATCTAGAATGCATTTCCACCGCGGCAAAATGGCACACGCGGTGGCATTGGAGGCTGGATCCCCCTCGGCTATTGTGATTTGGCTATTGCCATTTGGATGGTACTGACAGACATAGGAACGTGTGCCCGGCTTGTGTGTGGCCAGTATGCTGAGACGAGTACATTACACTGCCTAATCTCTCTTGAAGCTGCTTAGTGAGATTGATTGTCTGTCACTTGGTGATTTGCATCGATATGGGAAGAGTTGTGCCTGCCATGCTGGGTTAAGCCCTCTGATCAGTTGGAAAACTACGACTCCGTGTAAATGCTCGCCTGATTATTCTTTTTAAAAGCAAATTATTAGCAATGAATTACCACGTGACCTTTATTAAACAATACAAGCTTTGCACAATGAGATGGGTTTTAAAAATAGCTGCACCTTTTTGAACCTGGTGACACGGGAGCAAAACTGTGCTAATTTGTACCAACGAAAGGAACCATGGTGCGTTATTTATATATTTAGTTTTTTGCGTCAGAAATGTCATGTTTTTTTATGCTTGATTTGCTGCCATTCGTCTTCACCAAAATCGTTAAAGGTATTTATTTTACACGCCTTTAAATTACTTTGTAGAGCCAGTGTGGAGAGTGACAGCAATTATTTAATAAAAAACTGAGTTTGTAACGAGATGGAGGGCTGGCACATCATGTGGTCTGCACTACGAAACCCGGCCACCCGAGTTCGGGTCCCAGACATGGCGAACATGAGAGGCAAGCGGTATCCGAACTGGTCCCTGCCGCCGTCACAAGCCTGCACTGGCAAAGCGTGGGGAAGTATGGTCAAACAATGACCATGACCTACACAGTGCGCATTAAACGTGTGGGGAATCTAAATCCCCGTTTATTCTACACGTTGATTAATTCATTATTAGGCTTACCGCTCACAATTAATACAAAAATAACCGCTAAATGTTTAATCTAATGAGTGAATGTTGTCATTAACAAACTCCGTGAAACTTTATCATAAATATCGGCGTTGCGGACATTCATACAGGCGTTGAAACTCTAAATTGTGTATTGATTAAACAGCGATGGGACCCCTTTCCAACTCTGCATAGTGCATTGATTTGAGGCTTTACGTGGCTTAACAAATATGTTCTTTTCTTGGTTCTTTCGGTAAAGTCACGTAGAAGGGAAGTAAAAAATAATAAAAATAAAACATAAGAATTATTATTATGTTTTATTTTTATTATTATTTTATAATGTTTTATTTGTATTATTTTATTACTTCCCTTCTACGTGACTTTACCTAAAGAACCAAGAAGATGAATCCCTGCAGTCACGAAAGCTTTAAATCGAAAAATATGTTCTCTTACCACATTTGTGCACGTTATTCCACAGATGGTGCCATCATCCCCTTTCATCGTTTCAATCTTCGTCTTCTGTATCTTAGTCTTCTGCAATGAATAGCACAGAAGACACAAGTCCAGCATAATTAATGTCACTCGTTTGATGTTCATAATGTGCCTTTGTTCACATTTGTCAGTTACACGGGAATGAATTGATCAAATGCCCAATGTACAGTGCTTTAGCTCACTGCTGTGTGAAGGCACTTCCCGTGCCGTATGTATCGTGGGGGGTGGGGGTAGGTGACCATATTTCACCATGCTGCTTGGTGCAAGTTGGTGAAGAGGGGGTGGGGGGGAGCGTGGCAGGGGGCGGCAGGTATCAGGTCAAATATCACTCGCCGCCAATGATCTTAGTCTTCACCAGGCAGCCAACAGCAAGCCGCGTCCGTGAATCATTGCCCCAATTGTTCCCTAATTAATATTTCATTTATCAGTCCCTCCAGAAAAACGCGATTATGCGATCGCAAGATTCCACGCAAAATCAGCCAAAGTCCGCATATTTATGCGGGGGGCGCGTTTTTTCAAATACGCCGCACTTTCGCCGCATAAATTGCAGATTTCCGCGCGCAAAATATGCGGGCTTGCATGATTTCATAATCCCCGCATTTTCGTTGCAAAAAGTCACATATATCTTAGCAGAAAGTTGAAAATGTTGCGTTTACTTCACACAAGCGCAGCCATTTCCCCTGTTGCCATGGGAACGTTATGAAGTGACGTCCCTCATTACAGTTGTAAGATTGCACTTTTTTGTTAGTAGTATGTAAATTTACATTACTGTAAGACTGTACTGTTACTGTATTGCTTACGTTACTGTGCACTGAAAACACTTATTTTAACAGAAGATGTCTGTTTTGTATAGCTACCTCTGTAAAACAGGAAGCACACATTTTATTTTTTAATATTTTATTTATTCATTTTTACAGAAGTTGTAGCATATTCATTTTGTAAAGCTACAGAACTTGTTCGACTCAATGTTTTGTAAGTTTGAGCCATCTGTTTGTTAAGGTCTGAAATAAAACAAGATGAGAACTTAAATATTCCCAGCACTTTCTGTGATGTAGTATCATAGGAAGTAATAAGAAATGACTCTTTACATTAAAGTAGTAGCCTAGTGAATAGCGTGTTGTGGGAATCACTTTTTTTTTCTTTTTCATCAAACCGCAGTTTTTGCAAGTTCCCGCAATTTAATCGCATAAAATTGCATAAATATCCCGCATATTCCATCGCATTTTTTAAGAAAACGTGCCGCATAATCAACGATTTTTGCCCGCAACAATCACCAAAAAACTCCGCGTTTTTCTGGAGGGACTGATTTATATCTCGATTCGTGTTATTCAACCCAAAAATGATTAAAATGGAGATACACGACCTAATTGTTGCGCGTATTAAAAGGCCTCATTATGAAGACGGCGTCAAGCAAAATAGGGACTTGAAGACGAATCGTGGTCAGTTACCGATGAGAGTACCCTAAGATTGAGTGCCTACAGGGGCTTGAGTACGATGGTGGAACCTCACGGAGGCTCCTTCTGCCTTTAGACTGCCATGTGGAGGCATCTATTGCCACGGCTGACTGCCAACTCGTTGAAGTACTTGAAATAATTGTACAGCAAGCTGTGTGTCTGACCAAGGGCGTTAAAAAATGTGAATATCAGCAGCGCAAGCTGATAAAGGCCACCTGGTTGGGAGCTGACTCATTGGTTGTAAGATGACCAGAAGCAGCACTTTCTATTTAAAAAGTCATATAAGTCAATGTTTATTTATTTGACTATGTGGATGTATAAATGTTATGGTTATCGAGGAGAATAACCTTCAAACGAAGTAATGCTGAAATTGCGCGATTCCTTTTATCCTACAAATGTAAATGCTAACAAAGACAATTGTCTCGTTTAGCTCTGCCAACTCCATTTTATTTGTAGGTATTCCACAAATAGATGTATAGTGCATTGACACGCACACACTTCTCTCCATGTATTTTTCCACTCATCGTACATTGAACGTGAATCTGCTTTTGTTGAAAATGGGACCGTGTATCTATTAAAGAGCCCAGCATGTAAAAATATCACGATAAATTGTCCTGCTTATTGTTTATGTTTCATTTAATAGTTTGCCTCATCTGTTTATCTGATGGCTAGTCTGTATTTCTAATCTGTTTCTAACGGCGTTGTTTGTTTCTTTGTGCCCCTATCTGTCTCCACGTGTCTTTGTACAAGCCTCCCTTTATGCGGTGGGGTTCCTTGTTTGTATACCAATTCCATCAATAGACGGTAAATATCACTCTCGTCGTTTTTTTTTGGCTTGGCATTTTTTGCTGATGATATCAAAGCACCCAGCCATGTGATCTGCGATGCAAGCAGTCAATCATATAGATCCAGTTGCAGTCCTCCCCCCGCCCCTTAAGTGATTGGCAGCTGTTTCCTCCAAGCAGGACTACTAACATCTGCACGTTGCCCATTCTATGTATATTCCATTTCGGGTTAACATTTTATTTTTGCTTCAAAATCCATCTTGATACCCCATAATACTAACTTGAATATGGCGTTCCCTGCAGCGCACATTTTTTGTGAAAATAGAAACATCTGGAATCCTTCCACACCAAAGCCGACTGAATTGTCCAATGGAGTGCTATCCTTTTGAAATGTGAATAATAATAAAAAAATATCTTCAACGTACACACTTTGAATCGAACTCTAGCAAGCAATGAATGTGATAAAAATGTAAAAAAAATGTTCTTCGCCTATTTTTAGTTTAAGTATTAAAGCTGTGAAAAGGTTCAGGGATTGGCTGCGTTTTGTGTGTGAGTTCATTTGCATGGATCGTTAAGGTCACATTGGATTGGTATAAGTATTCATCCCAGCACTTGTGCTATTCCTTTAATTGACCCATCTTTTAATGGCGCTTGAGGTTATATAATTTCATACTGATGTATCAGCGTGCAAGTGGTGAAGAGTTTCTATACCTTTCCAGGATTATAATACTTGATTCCTAGCAAATGGCATTGACAACAACATGTTTGCTTTAAACAAAAGCTTACAAGCGCGCTAAAAGACGTGGAGAGATGCAGGCGGTTTGGAATTACACTGATAAGCAGAGAAACACGTGGATTCGAGAACATACGCAGGTTAGAGACAATTCAAACTGTTAAGAAAACCAAGTGGGCTTGGACAGTGATGATGCCAGATGATCAATGATAGTGACCGAGCGTCAGCCAAGGAATTGAAGGCCTGCCAAGGAGATGGAGCGATGCAATCAGCTTGTGTGCAAGATGCTAGGTGGATTACTACGTCGTAGGATCGTGCGAGATGGCAGCGACGTAGGGAGGCCTGTATCCAGCCACAAGCTGAAAGTGAAAATTATGAAAACGGATTCCAGTAAACAAAAAACACATGCATTAACAAGGCGTGTTAATATGCGTGGTCTTCATTATCATCATCTTGCGACATTGTCTATCTACTGATGGATGGAGGCCCCCACATGCTGTCACCCTCTCTCCTCTGGTCTACTGATAACCAACAGGCCATCTCCTGCACATGACCTGATCTCATCGCTCGATTGTCATGGCAGTCAGTCTCAGGCAAGCGCTCTCCGTCGGCTATCGTTTTTGTTACCAGTCTCGCCCGTTGGCCCATCGTCTCTTCTAGCGATGCATCAAGCCTAAGCCTACTGACTCCCCTGCACAGTCACCACTGCGTGTCCGTCACTTAGCGTATGCATTCCCTGATCCACGTGTTCCTCTTTATGTCTCTCGGTGTAATTCCAATCGTGCATCCTCTCCATGCTTATCCTGTATGTCCACATATTTTTTTTGTTCCATTTTGTTTGTCATTGCCCCCTTGAATGTATTTAAATCGTTTTTCTTCAGGAACATCACAATCTTGACCTTGATTTAAGAGAAAGATTGAATCTACTTTTCAAAAGCACTCCATCCTCCCGTCGATTGCCTTTTGTTTTATTTTGATCCTGGAGCACCTTCAATAAACGCCCTCGGGGGTAACTTTTGTGCTCTCATTCCAGTTGTGTCACCCCCCAAAAAATTATAGTTTTATGTTCAGCAAACTTGTCATACGTGTGTAGTTGTTGTTTTTCTCACATTTATCTTGAGCCCAACTTTTCACTCATCATTGTTCAGTTCTCTTCAATTATAATCTGCAGTTAATTTTCCCTGGGCGTTGATTATGCCACCAGAAATTCTGAGATGGCTAATGCTCTGTCCGTGTACGCTTTTGCCTTTATTTCTCAAAAGTTTCATCCGAGTCGTGCAAACCAGGTTTTGAAACAAAAGTGTCACGCATATTTATCGGACGTGTGCGCAGAAGTAGAACACTTCAGTTATGGAGCTATGCTTCCGTCACATGTATAATTAGAAAATGGAGACAAACGTGATCTGAAAAATGTACAGACCTATTAGCTGTTTTATTACATGCACAGCAGAGTATATATTGTTAGCGAAAACCACAGGGAACTGAGCGATGGTTATTTTAGAGGCCATCTCAACGATGTCAGCAGGATGGATTTAGAATTGATTAATTTGCTATGAAGAAGAAGAAGGCTCATTGCCTGCAACGTCGTCTCCGATTTTTTTTCCTTTTAAGGCCACGGTGTTACTGATGAATGTGTTGAGTTTTTGGGATTTGCAATGGGGTTTTGTGATCATGGGCCACCAAACATTCTATAAATCAGATCCCAGAAATTTTAGATTATTATCATATCACATAAACGATGATGCAGTCATCTATGCTCTTACAAAGGCATTAATGTAACAACAAAAATATAGAAATTGTCAAAAAGCATTGCTGAAGATGGACCAGCTACGTTGAGATTGCAAGAGTCAGGCAAGGGGCGATTCCCTCATCAAAACAATTGACAGCAACATTAGAAGACCACCCGAGTAGTGACTAGCCATTTAAGTCGTGCCATTTGTTTTACCGCATCATAGCTATTAAATTATGCTGCACCAAGAACTGAAATGTATATGAATTAACATTCATCAACATTTAATATTCTTCTACGCCAATGGAGTCAGCATAAAAGCGACAGCACACTTTATCATATTTATGTCACGGTAGATGTTTTTTATAGTGCATATGATCGTATCTGTGTCTTAATGTAACCCATGGTATTATACACTTTGGCAAATGTTGTTCTCAGTGATAATGCAAAAAGGACATATTTCATTGTACATGCTTTGATAACAACAATAATAATAATAAAAGATGGGAGATATATTATCTGGTGACCAGACTGACACGCATCTAAATAAATGTCCGTTTAACCCAAACGCAACAATGCCCCACATATGTGCAGCGCCGTTATCTTCATCAGATGCATCTTAATATTGTGGCCAATACATCTGTATGATACATAAGGCTGACTTTCACGAAGGCCTACTGTAAAAAAAAAACTCAGGCACACAAGCCTCACAATCCGTTCGTAACTCCGATTAGCACGATTGGCTACGTACGGTGCGAAAGAAGTTCAACATACGTTCATCCATCCATCCATAACGATTTGTCGAGCGAAATTTGCCTTTGCTCTTGATCACATATATATTTATATAATCCATCCTCGAAATCATCGTCGGAATGATAATCGTGAACAGCGGTGTCAACGCGAAGGACAGAGTTAACAATATTGCAAAACACAAATATTCTGTGGCGCAGTGCCGTATTTCAGAGCCATAATTGGTTTTCTTATAAACACATTAGGACCGTCGGCTACGCTGGAGGTACGTTATATATTCAGTCTCGTTGGAATAATATTTTAAAAAGGCGGACTGTAATATTCTCTCGAATTTCAAAGCATCGTTAAATGGGGCTCCATTCTTTCAGCTGTTAAATATTCACTTGACGTGTGTTTAAATTCCAAGAAGTGTAATTGGATTCCGACGACATAGCGACGTCATTTATGCCGCCCGACTCGCTGATGACCACCGCACCTCGCCGCCTCTCGTTATGTTTCGCGGAGGTTCGCAAGGAAATTAGCGATCGTAGCGGACAAGCCCTCGCTGAAGGTCACGAAACGAAGAACGCCCATCACACCCTCCCACCCCTGTGACCCAACCCCATTTGCCCCCCTCCCCCGTCCCACCCCCAACCTTCCCAACCCACTCTCTGCCCCCCCCCCCACCAAACTCTCGACCGCATGCCTCCTCCACTCTCTACAGCCCACCGTGTATCTTTGGTGGTAGCAAGGCACTCGCAGGCATGCAGATGGAGCACACACGGATCTGAATTCTGTTGTTTGGTCGGCTGTAACGCCGTGGCTGTTTTATTTTTCTGGTAAAAAAAAAAAAATCCAATTTCTGAAATTGAGCCGTGAGGTACAAAAAAAGATTTGCTTCCCATCGCCTTAACTCCTCTGTCAACATTCATGTGACCAGGTCTGAGGATTTAAAATTAAGATGTGATTGTGCTGAACTTGTTTTTCCTGCTATTGTTCGATTACCCGCAGCAGCCAGATGAGGCTCATTGCATGTGGAATTGAGATTTCTACAATACGAATTCTGAAATGATTAATTTTAAATTGAAGTGATTTTTTTCCCTGTGGAATATCAATGTGTTTACATATCTTGAAAAAATGCATTCACATCGTACAAAGGACTACAAACGCAACGTGATAGACCTTACAATATGTACATTTTACCTCCAAATAAAACGCTCCAACTGTGTGTGACTTGTAATACCAGACATTAAAAAAATGTGACAATTATGTATTTTAAGTTCCAAGCAAGCTTTGAATAAGTATAACCCGTAAAAACAAAGTTTTTCACTCTAAATCCTTTATATGCGTGGCGGCTAGAGTCCTCTCGTCCTCTGGCTTGAGATGGCTGCCACCTATGGGTCAGATGATTGTCTGCAGTATTAAACAATTGGTAATTAAATATTTAATTTGTTTTCCCTAAACAGTGTAAAATTTTGGATTTTTTTTTCACGAACATTAATTGTCTCGCACAACGAGTCTGTGTGCAAAATGTCAGCTCGCTTGGATCACGGGAAGTGGGTTAAAAAACGACCGAAAGGTTTGCACGGTCGTAAGCAAGCAAGCAAGCACGCAAGCAAGCAAACTTAATATAAAGTATTTAAAAACAACAACATATGAGGTGTTCGTTTTATTGACGTGATTTTTTTTTACTTGAGATAGCCTCACGCTCGAATGGGTTTTCTTAAAAGTTGCATTGCAGAATTATCTACTTGCTGATTAAAAGCCAATTATAATTTACAAAATGAAAAACTTGAGAACTGTAATAATTTCAGCCTGTCTTGCGCGACTCTTGCTGTGCATGCACTATGTTTGCCAGTGATGCGACCATTTTAATGCAACATTTTAATGCAACACGAGTTGCATTAAAATTCCCCAGGCTTTTCAGATGTTGGATGGTCATGGCACCAAGCACTTTCCAATGAAGTTAAATCCCAGCACCAAAATGTACATTCAATCACCAAATTAGTTTTATACGGAGATTGCATTTCATGTTGTTTACAGATGATTTTTTTTATTAAACAACACGAGCCAGTGAAACTTATTTTTGCTGAGGCCTTTAACACAAGATAATTGACAGGTGGTCGGGTTATTTTTTCTCTTTTCCACCAATTTTTTTTTATATATCGGTATCGGTGTGAAAATAGCATCTCCCTGCCATGTTGACCTCGCCTGGTATACAGGAGGTTGTGGGTTCGATCCCGACTCTGACACCTGTATATTTGGAGTGTGCATGTTCTCTCCGTCGTGTGGATTTTTTCTCCGCGTCCCCCGGTTTTTTCCTCCACATGCGCTTAGAATATTTGGCTGCTATGCATTTCCACATGAAAAGCCACTTCATTGAGCTATCATTTGTGGTCAGTTCGCTTCTGAAAAAAACGATATATCTCAGTGGGCCATACCTGGTAAAAGAAATAAAAATATGACTTGATATGTAGGGATTTTTATCTTCTTCATAATGATGTTTGAGGAAACAGCTATGTTACAAACACACGCAAATGAATATTTCCCCAATATAGCCTACGCAGGCTGTTGGGGGTAAGGGATGTTAGCCAGTGGCTACGAAGCCCAGCATTTCACAAGCCCAGCACCACGCCCAGCCTCAATTGTGTCTCCCCTGTGCTGATGTTCGCACACTGGACCAAGTAACTAATTTAAGGCTGAGTTGACCAAGGGAAGGCCCCAGGTCTGTTTCTGATAATCACCACCGGTGTTATAGCCATGGCCAGAAATCTAAAACGGTTTCTAACTTCGTCGTACACTACGGTAACTACTTACACCACCACTCACATCTGCAAACACACACATTCGCCTTCACACCATCTGGAAGTGCATTGCTAATTTCCTGTGACATTAGGAAATAGTGTATCTTCATATCTTCACTATTTAAATGACGCACGTAATAACCTTGTATTTGAAACATTTAAAAGTGATAATTTGCAATGAAAACATAAACACACGTGGAATGCTTGATTATAACAAACACAAAATCAGAGTGACATTAGACAGTACAGCCTTGATAAAATATTTACTTTAATTGCAGTGGTGTCTTTTATGCAGTAATGGCTGACGGAAAGCCATTATTCTTAACTGTAAGTCACGCAAGCAATGACTAAGCAGAATCAGGTTCACAGCAACGTAAACTGTTTGTTTATCTTTTGAAAGGTTACTAGTTGTTTATGAGTGGAATAATAATACATTGAGCTGCAGAGAGAAACAAAAAGTGGCTCCAAGAAACAAGCCTATTGTACACGGCGTATAAATGTCAGCATTTGCATTTAAGCAGCTTATCGTGAATTCAGTTTGCGAGAATTAGGAATTTAGATTTTGCACGTCTGGAGTGTCCGTTTAGACTCTTATCAGTTAATTAGGAAAATTATATGCTTCCACACCACAAGCTGACCTCATGACAGAGTATGAGAAATATCATTAGGGGAGCATTGGGAGGTGGTGATGGTGGTTGAGAGGTGGGGGGGAGAGAAAAATGTAATTGCGTCATTGACTGCCATTTTGTGGTTCTGTGTCGCGTTCATTATAATGGTGCCGCGTGCTCTACACCGGCCCGTGTGACTGGCGTTCGGAATAATGCAGCTTACAAAAAGGTTGTGCTGTTCACTATATTCATGTAGGGCACACTCCTGCTGCGAGCATGCACAAAAGGCCACGGAGAAGGTAAAAAGGATAAATAGCGAGGAGCATGAAAGAGTGGCGGACGGCACTCGCTCCAGATGTCTGGTGCCGTCTGAATCGGAAAGCCGGCAGAGGAAGGTTCGGCAGTAATGCGAACATTGCGAACATTACTGGCCCGCTTGATTGAAGCAAGACACTGCCCCCCGGAATACGTATTTAGCTTTGGCACCACGGTGTAGGAATGCAGAACAGGGGCAATGCCACGAGCAGGTTGAAAAAGGCAAACAATACGCGCCGCTTGTTTATACAGCCCACAAGGCCACAGAAACCATCGACACGATAAGCTGTATTCTCATTATAGAACCGCATTTCAGTGTTACACGGATGGCTGTGAAATATGAATTCGCATCTGCATCTGCAAATTTAGATTTGTATTTTGTAGCTCACCCCTGCCGTTGTGGGGAAATAGCTTAGATGTGAAAAATGGTATGCCCCCCGGTGCCATGGATAATTATGGGGTGCAGCAATTCCCACACTGTGCAATGGACCACGGCTCTGATTCCCAGCCACAGCCACATCAGTGGCTAGTCATGTGGTACAAATATTGGACCACTCTCCTTCACCAGCTCGCACTCACCAATATAGTGAAGAATGGTCAAAGGACTACCCATGACCTGCATAATGGGGGTGGGGGGGGGGTGCTTCAGCCGTGGGCTGACAAAATGCTGCACAGTACTGTAAATGCAAGGGATGTATTAGTAATATTTTGTTTCACGCTTTCAATCGAATGTATTGTGCTTTGCACCAATGCGGTGGCTGCATAACTCCTAAAACCACTTGCAATATCAACCACAACGGAGTAGCTTGAAGATGATAACTTTACCTAATAAAAAATAACCCCCCCACCTCTATGATAAATGGTACGCTCCACCAATGCCTTGGCTAATTACACGTGCCTGACTTAATAAGGGACCCTGCTGTTTGACGTACAGGTGAACACATTAATTGGGGAGCAAACGGGAGTGTGCCTCTATCGGGCTCAGGCCACCTCCCCCATTCCACAAAATGAGATCAATTAATTGCTTAATTATTTTCGATATACTTATACATATTCCATACATAATGTAACCGCACTTTCGTCATGTAGAAACAAATTGCCTGTGCTCTTATACGGCGTAATTTTTTTTTCCCTTTCCTCACTGACTACAAAATGCGATATATGCGCAGAAATTTATGTAAAATAAAATTGGCGTGCATTTAGAGTGGTTATACGAGTTTGTATCACGATGTTGCTCATGCCTCTGTAATTCCATCTCACTCAGAGCTTCAATGATGGGCATTGGAATACATGGAGGCCACCTCAAAGCGTGCCATTGAGGAATGCCTGTCGTTTGTATTGTGAATTGTACAGGGTGGGTCAAGACGTATTGTGATCCACAATTAATTGAGCCCCAACATTTGAGAATAGGTTTCCCCCTTTTTTCTGGCAACAAAACAGCTGTGTTAAGATGTTCAAACACCAAACTGAAACCTTTTACTAGGAATCATGTCTGCATTAACCACAGTACTTGTGGTCAGAATGCAAACAAAAAAAACCGTACTCTGATAATATATGCATTGTCTTTGAAACTGATTGGTCCACACCAGAGACAGCTTTCTTTTGAGCCTAGTCTCAAACGGTGCTAGACCAGAGGACGCCAAAAGGCGTACCCCAACATTTGTTTTCCTTTGCGTGATAATTCCTGTTTTAAATAAACCTTCCTTAAAAATATATATTACGTTCTTTGGTTCTTTCGGTAAAGTCACGTATAAAGATAAAATAATAAATTAAATAATAGCATACTACGACGTTTCGATTGCAACACAAGCAATCATCATCAGGTATAAAAGAAATAGCAACAAAAATCTAACCAGAAAACTATAGACAGACATATAAGCAGACAGACATCATAAAGATACACAGAGAGAGAACACGTATCGGCACAAAGAGAGAGGTCGTCTCTGTGACGGGGCCTTAAATATAGAGAGGGGGCGGGGGCGGAGAGAGGGAGGGGGCAGAGAAAAAATGAGCATGTCAATGAGTGGACAACGACTTGGTACGGTACGCAAGCTTGAAAATTAGGAGAAAGACAATAATTAAATGGGGTCACAATACATCTGGACCTCCCTGCGTTATAAACCTTAACCCCCCCCCCTCCCCCAGAATTTATATATTTTGTAAATTAATTGGGTTAACAGTAAAAACATAATAACGTACGTATTACTCATCTTCTTTTGGATGTTGACTGAGCTTCTTTTCCTTTCCGAGAATCCTGCACCATTGCATGGAACAGCAGGGGCAGGCCGTTGTCGAGAAGAGCACTCGCTTCTGTGCTGAGAGCAGTCGTACGGTATATTTGACCTCTACACCTAAAAAAAAAATTCGCGAATAAAAAAAAAAACGAGCTGGAATCTTCAATTTTCAAAAGCCAGTTTGACTTTCCCTCTAAGGGTTAATGAGGCAGATAGCGTCCCTAAATATATAAAATTGTTCCACTGCTTTAAATCATAGCATGAGAAGATTACAGCAGTGCGCTTGTGCACAAAATCATTAAGGTCTAATGATTAATAAATTACTGTTCGATCTGTGCACATAATGCATGAACATTCCTCTGACATTGATAATTGCATACTTGATTCTAAGTATGCATTAAGATGAACGTCCCACCTTGCGTTTAGTAAATTTCTTATGAAAAATTATATAACAAGTGGTACATTTACATCCTTGTTTTGTGTGCTTTACATTGAGTCATGCAGAAGCGGTCACGTACGTTATTTTATACGGCGCACCACAACCCCACGGATGTGAATGGTGAGTCGTTATCATTGTAACTAGCACGCCACGCAGTTGCAGTTATATGATATCACAGTTATGTTGCCGTCGATTTTGTTCAGTCAAGGTTACAATGCACAATACACACGGCAGTAATTCCCCATTGACAGGCTTGACGTGGCTTGCGTTTATTCATTACGCCGATCGGCGAAGCTCTTGTGAAGTTTAGAGACACGTGGGGGGGGGGGGCAGTAAATAAGGGCAAGGGGTGGTCACTTGTGAGTACCAAAAAGCATATTACATTAGGGTGACTAATATCTTAAAGCGAATATTACGCCACCCGTCATGCACCCACAATTTGTCAAGGGGAGCGAACAAAGCATTAGACGCCCTGTGTAGGTAGCGTTGCTTCCGAGTCAAATGGCAGAACCACGTATCAACGCATGAGCTTCATTATTGACCAGTGGAGGCATCATTTATTGTAATAATCCAGAGAGAATGACTTTCCCTTGGCCCGTCGTGTCTCCAGCATGAGAAATAGGAGGATCTTTGGGGTCGCGTGGGTCAGCGAGCCGTAAGCAAAAAGAAAATAGGGTCCAGCTCGGTGAAGATGCAAGGTCCTTCCAGCACAGGGGCTCTTAATCTCAATGTACTCTCACCAGCTCGTGATTGACGAATTAATACGAAGGGGTGATGACAGTGATAATAATTATGATCATGATGGGAGTGATTATAGTTGCGGGGTGAAGAGGTGGGATGGGATACTCTCGCTGAAATAAATTTGGAAAATGTAATATTGCCCTAGAGTGAACTTCAAGATGATAAATTGGGAAAATCGAATTTTATCTTGTGGTGACCTTAAAATATAATTCTTAATTTTGAACAATTGATTTATGTTTATTGAGAATTCGTATTGGTTACGGGCATACATTGGGTTTGTTTAGGTGTGCCTACTGTTATTGTTGCTTCTTGTTCAACACGTAGGCTTTCACGACCAAAATTATCTAAAATATATATTTTTTGGGTTAGATCGCATTAATGTAAGTGTTGTTACATGTGTCGTTAAACGCACCACCACCCGACACAGCCAATTAGATACATTTGTCACGTGACACTATTTTAAGTGACCTAACCCACAACACCTCTATCATTGTTGCTTCTTGTTCTTGGTGGTTATGAGTCACAGTTTGCCAGTTTGATCTTCAGACGCGGCAGTTGAAACAATATGCCAAGTTCGTTAAATCGCCCCACCTCTGTTTCAGCAGTATAAATGGGTACAACTACGGTTAGTGGAGCTGTAGGTCAAGTTTGGTGAGGTCTTAAAGCGAGGGAGGCTCCCACGTCTTCCACGACGTGTGGCCAGTGTGGGAAGTTAGGCCAAATGTCCTCGAGCGGAGACCCTTTCGCCAGCAAGACATTGCACCTATGCCTTTTTCGCTTCCATTGACGTCTTGCGCATAATATTTTGCTGCAGCTCAAGAGCCTAGATTTACAAGTGTAAAATTGCACGGTCATGCTTTAACCTTAACACCTGTTTCCATATAATTGCAGATGAGCATTGAATATTTTCCAATGATTGATTATGGCATAACATCTGGGTTCGTAATGAGGCCATATGGACTGAGTTTTACATCCATCCATTGTTCTAATTTAATTTGATCGTAGCACGATTTGTAATACTACACAAAACACTGCCAGTCAATTAATCATGCGTCTATGATCAGCCGAGACCGTCATCGATGAGAATGCACGAGAGTTGAACTGCACTTGGCACGATGAAGCCGCCGAGTTGCGTTCGACTCCCGGCTACGGCTGCAATGAGCGTCTAGTGATATCTGGACTGGCTCCTCCGCCCCCCCCTCCTCCCCTCACCAACCCACATTGACTAGCGTGGTGAAGTATGCTCAAAAATATATATGACTGATATGGTGCCGGTGGCTAGTCATCCAGCAGTGGATTGACGGTTGGCTGTAAATGAACTCCACTTAACAACCGATTGCATAATAATTGGTTCTTTACCCTTCTATCTGGCAACAAAACTGACACCTTTTTGCAAGGAGTCATGTTTGCATAGACCGCAATACCTGCAGTCATAATACAAACAAAAGAACATAACTCTGATAATGTGCACTGTCCTTGAAGTTGATTGGTCCACACCCGAGACAGCTTTCCTTCGAGCCTAGTCTCATATGGGTTGGACCAGATGACGCCAAAAGGCGCCTTTTGGCGTCATCTGGTCCAACCCATATGAGACTAGGCTCGAAGGAAAGCTGTCTCGGGTGTGGACCAATCAACTTCAAGGACAGTGCACATTATCAGAGTTATGTTCTTTTGTTTGTATTATGACTGCAGGTATTGCGGTCTATGCAAACATGACTCCTTGCAAAAAGGTGTCAGTTTTGTTGCCAGATAGAAGGGTAAAGAACCAATTATCATATTTTTACTGGCAAATGAGGTCCCCATAGTGTAGAAACCGATTGCATAGCTTTGGAGAGGTAAGTGGATTGCCTTGCGTGATGCCAGTTTGCCTTGCATGAATCTGTTATTCTGGCTGCGTGAGATGGATGCATCACACACTCCTCCCCTGTCATTGTGCCGCTTTAACAAATAACTTCAGTCCACAAAGAACAACCTGACATTTTGAACGTCGCGTGCAGCACTTTGGGAGATTACGTGTCAAATTATTGTAAAAAAAAAAACGGAACCTTGCACTGGCAAAAAATTCACGTTTCACCTGTCAACAGCGTTTAACAAACGTGTGGTTATGAACGGCATCTTTAGAGCATCGTATATTTTCTCGGAAGAGTAGTTTTAAGGGCAAATGTTGACACTGTATATCCAAGACTCATTGGCATTTGCTTTGTGTGCGGTTGGTGAAATCAGCGGGTTAAATAACGTACCGATTAATGTTTATGTAACATTAAATGTGCAGTGTTTTATAATCGCCAAACGTCACTGCAAATAAATAGATGTGTGTGTGCAATGAATCAATAGCGGGTGTATGTGTGTGCAGTTGTAATTGCGACGGTGACTCAACACTATTGACATTTTCTGAATTAAAAAAATACTTCAAAAGTCAACCACAACACGGCTGCAATGACAGATTTGTATTGCAAGGTGGTCGGCCTTTGCAGATGCAACGACTGAAGCCCTCATTAACAATAATGACGTTGATGCCGATCGTGATGAAAAGAACAACAACAACAAAAACAATTGCACAGATGAATTCGTGAGATGTAAAAAAAAACTATGAAGTTGACGCGGAGCACACGTTAATCCATGTTACGTGGATGACCATGAGTATGGAATACATGTCATCGTCTTCTCCTGCCAATTACACAGTGTCTGTGTTTATAGTGAGAGAAAAAAACACCCCAGATGCTGCCACATTTACTCATGTGCTGGAAGGCACTGCAGTTCTCAAAGCCAGAGATTCTGCTGAATCCCTCTGTCAATCCCCGGCAATGTGAAACGCGGTGACACTTGACAATATGTCATAATTGTCAATGTCTTGCCCTTAAAAAAAACACACACACACCAAAACAGAGAGGTGGCGCACACACACACACGCACGCTATACCGTATATGAAAATAATTTCACATGTGGCTTTTTCAATATAATCAGTTCTGCTCAGTGCCGCGGACGTTTAAATGTCTCGCATACCATGCTTCAGCTCGGGCTGTGACACTTAGTCAGTTGGACCTTTGTAGGGATTTTTGGGACACTCCCATGCAATGATGGCACGTAAAGATACGAGCGGGAAGCTCTTTGGCATTCAATGGTAATAAATGACTTCGAGACATCCGCACAAAAAAAATGTATATGCCAGGTTACTCCTATCTGCTCTATTATTTTGAAATGGGCATACGTGTCACAGGCTAGGACACTTCAAAATGGTTGAGTGCATGAGCAGCATTAGAGCTGATGTATGACTAAAAACATCAGATCAAAGGTAAAATTTTAGGGGTAATTTTGACTTCGTTTGCATAAATTAAAAATCTCAATTATATGTATTGGTCATCCGCTGACACTGGAAATGTAAAATTTTGATTTATAGCTTTCGTGACCGCAGGGATTCATATTCTTGGTTCTTTCGGTAAAGTCACGTAGAAGGGAAATAATAAAATAATATTAATATAAAACAGTCGAAACGTCGTGAGAATTGTTATTGTTTTATATTCATATTATTTTATGATGTCCCTTCTACGTGACTTCACCGAAAGAACCAAGAATACTGCAAATGTTGTTGAAATATATAACGGGAGTCACCTCCACTTCTGTCTATCCCCAATAGGACATGACATATATGTTTATAAAATGAAATCATTACGTGAATGTTTTTTTCAGGGCGTTTTTCATCAAAAATATATATCTATCATCCCTATGTACTTTATAAATTTTAATTTGCAATACTATGAATGTTGCAGACACTTATATTTATAGGTGTTTATATATAAAAATATACATAAATAAAGTGGTTTCCAAATTCATTTCGTAGAGGGCTGTGCTAATCTCCAGCTTACAGCCCTGAGCCAGTGGTAGAGATTCCACATTCCGATGGTGGGGATGAGTCTTCCAAAGGACCAGAGTCAGATTAACCTCAACAGGCTAATATTTTGGAGGCCCTCCATTCCATTTTCTAGTAACAACTGAGCCACGGTAACATGGCCATCGGAATTATTGTTTGTCTTATAATTACGACGGTAGCATTCATGACTTTGCCACAGCTAAAGCTAGGGGAAACATTTGTTTTTATTGAAGAAATTAGTGTCGTGAGTGATTTATGTTCGTTGAATTTACCTTGAGTCGAATACATTTGTAAATTTCAGGTAAATGCATATTTTTGATGACTTAATAATGGGGTTTTTTTGCAATATGTAATACATACTTAGGCTCTTACCTCCTGTTCGCCTTAGGCCCCCCCATAATCTTAATCTGGCCCTGTATAGTACAATCTCTATTGACCTCCCCACAACATGGGAATACGGTACGTGTATCCACTCGGAAAGGATGAATGGACGGATTCACCATGATCGGAATTTTAACTCGCAACATTCTAAGTGCAAGTCATGCGCATTCCCACTGCGCTGCCTGGCCCCCCATGTGTGCGTACATTGTATATGCATTGCAGGAGGATTCCTCTCACTCGCAGTGGCGTGAGAGCAGAAATGATGGATTCCATTATCCATGGAATTTATCTGTGAAAATAAAAACCACGTGGACAATAGGGTGAATCTGCCGTTGGAACTCCACTTATCCATGATAAAAGGGTGGATAATGGTAAGCTGTTTTGCAAGGAGGCATTGTAAAACGTTAGATAATTGAAGATAGTAGGGGTGCAGATAATGAGCTTTTTCGGACCCTATAGTTCCCATGGGGAATAGGAGTTCTGGTTAATAGGGTCATGGATAAGAGTTCAACTGTAATTTAAAAGTGCAGTACTGACATATAAATCAGGTACTGCACTTCGCAAATACTGGAATATAATTCAGTACTGCACTCTGCAAATACAGTTACGTTTTTAAAGTATGTATATATGCTTAAAAACACAGTTGTGTCTTATTTAAACACGTGCTACAATAAATGGTACGATTCTTTTGGGATTTGATACATTTGTGAGTTGTCACACCTTCACAGATGTGCCTGGAAAATAATAGTGCAATATAGCTGTGGTATGCGCACAAGGCTACAGCGATGCCTTCATAAATTGCCACTGCACTGGGACAAAGGCACTGAGAGAGAAATAAACTAACCCCACCCCCCCCCCCCTCATACTTCCAAAGCTTATGACTTCTCCGTGAATTTCTGCTCTGATGCGGATCACACCCGAAGTTAAAGTAATACATCTGCGTTTGCATATACAAGGGTGGACCATACATAATTACCTGATTTGAAATCGCGGTATTTGGTGTTAAATTATTTTCTGAAACAAGGTTTTTTTTGCAGAAATAAAGTACACGTCTGGGATTCTAGATTTGAAGCTTTCGTGACTGCAAGGATTCATATTCTTAGGTTTTTACGGAAAAAACCTAAGAATATAGGCGTCTGGGAGTTTATGATGAACCGGTAGACACTTCTACAGCGTGCAAGAATAGTTGAAATTTATCTCAGAATCAACTGTTCAATTATTTGAACACGGATAAACTCTTGCAGATATTCTGAGACCCAAACGGCTCCAACTGCGCACCGTATTCGGGCGTTGATTTCCCGATTTCGGGAATCGGGACCCACGGTGCATGAAAAGCGTCGTGTTGACCGACCTCTAAGTGGTCGACCCCCGACTTTTATTGAGCAAAAGGAAGGGGAGATTGTCAACGTGATGGAAAATGCCGTTGAGAGAGCACGGATTTGTCAACGCAACGCATGAAGATTCGATAATTATATCGAATCGCCATGCATTATACGCCGAGAGTAGTGTATCTAGGCTGTGTACCTAGGCTGTGTACCTAGGCTATATCAGAGTATCAGGACTGTTGGAGTGTTGTTGGATTGTAATAAAGAAGTTACCTCTACAAGTGTATCCGCAACCCATTACACATTCAATACTTTTCTATCTTTTAGAGTTCGTGTTTTTATTTCATTTTTCAAAAGTTAAAGGCAAAACAAATTACCGGTAGTTAGTTACTTATGGCCCAACCTGTATATATATATAATCTCCTGTCGTGTTAAAACTGTTCATCTTTACTGTCTAATTTATGTACTTTATAACATAGTAACTCATGGCCACTACACGTTCAAAGAGGTCTCATTCGCTGAATGATGAGTGCAGAACAACATCTTATTCGATAGAACAGCGGGTTGCGTTGTACAACCCACCTCTGTCCACCCTGCAGTATAAATTGGTCCACCTTAGTCGATTGGCAGGCCATGTGTTTGGTGGGGTCAAGCGTGGGTACTTCGACATCTTCCAGGATGTTTGGCCAGTGTGGAAGAGGAGGTCAATTACCCCACAGAGGGTCTCTCTGCAGCTCCCTCTTGTGGAGGGCCTAATGCCAGCAGTGACATGAGCCACTAATCACCAGGTTGCACCGGCAATTTCCTCCAAGAGTAACAAATATCTGTATGTAATCTTTATCGGTAGTTCAAGTTCAAGTTCATTTATTAGGTATAGCCCTGTGAGCCATTCGGCTCTTGAATCGGGTGCAACCGCAGCAAACAAAAAACAAAAACATGAACAAAAAACATCTTAAAGTGAATAAGAACAAGCATTTGACTAATTGACGTGGCTTTGCTGATTTTATTTTAATGAGCACACCAAGCTCATTGCAGCAACTGTGAATGTTTTTTTTTCCTTCCCGTTTGCGTGCCACTATTTGTACTTTTACTGGGTGTGCCTTTAAATGTATTAATGTGAAATATTGTGCCAAGGGCTTTTTTGGCCACTCACTTGGCACGTGTGGAGGCATCGCCCCATGACATCAGCTGAGCACCCTGAGCTGTGTGGTATGGACCTCTGGGTGGTTCAAGCCAGGATTCTTCACCATAATAAATTTTGCTCAAATTCAAAAGTGGTAAGCAGCACATCGCCACTTACCATCATCAGCCATGATCAATTCACTGCTGGATGGAGGCTTCCCCAAGCCGTTGGCACTTCTCACAGCTCTGCGGAGCAACAATCCACGTGGCTCCTGCACAACAGCTGATTTTTAATGCTCCATCTCCTTGGTGGATGTCCTATTATAGACTGCATTTTGTTCCTCGCCTACCACTCGTGTCATTTCTCTTGGTCATCTGCCGTCATCCCTGCTAGCGACGTGTCCCAGCCAAGCCCACTCGCTCTTATGAACAGTTCGAATCGTGTCTTAAAACTGGCGCACGCTCTCTAATCCGCATGCTCTCCTTTCTGTTTCTCATTATAATTCCAAGCACGCATCTCTCCACGCTTCTCGATGCACTTAAAAAAAAGAGCGAGGGAACAGCATATATCTACGTACAACAGAAACACCGCAATGTTGATGCCGATGATGATTCAACTACTTGAATAACACTTTGACCTCTAAGAAAAAAAATGTTCATAATTGCCTTGGCATTTATATAACAATCATATTTGACAGCATTGTGTCAATCCACTCTTCCATGAATGCCTCGCCATCCAATGGAAATTTTCCCTTCATATCTGCATTTATAAATTCAGTACTTCATATATATTCATGCTGGTAAGGCCAGGTTGGTGAAAGTGGTGCCCCAGACAATTTCAATATCACTCACCACTTAGCCATATCACTAGCCATGGCAGGGAATCAAACTCAGATGACTGGGTCCAAAGCGCAGTCAATGCACCACTGCTCCACCATTGTTAATTGCTAATTAGCACTGCGATCGTTATGACCCAGCCTCACCGGATCGTCAGTAGAGCAAGCGGCTCGCATTCGGAAGGCTGCGAGTTCAAATCCTGGTTGGGTGTTGACGCAGCCCATCATCCCTCTGGGGTCGATAAAATGATTAACACTTTGCGGGGGAATCAACAGCGGCTGTCGTGTGAGAAGACTCATCCTCACCATGGGAATGTGCACATTCCGACTCTTGCGCAGTGCCGTATAGCACGAGTTGAGCACTCCCTCAGGAAATCATTTGACGTTTGACTGAAATTATTAATTGCATTACTCGTCGTTATTTTTCACCAACGTTTCTTGAAGGAAAAAAAAAAACTACGGGGGATTATGGTTGAGGATAATAGAGGATAGCAGTCCGTGCGAACCTCTATTTATTTCCAGTTGAGAGTACATTGAGGCTCTGTGTTGACACGGGTCACATAGGGCAGGTACAAACATAATACAGGAATTAAAATGTAAAATATCATGCACAAGCCATTAAATTAAATGCAAATCCAATAAACTAATAATACATCGCAAATTCAACACTCGGCAATGAATGACGACACGCAACTAGACGAGCTAAAAGAAGGATGATCAAAAGCCCGAGCGCTCAACATTCTTCTAAGAGAAATGCTTTTTGCCGCCGCGTTTTATTTATTTCCGCTTTGTCGTTAGTCGCCTTCGTCGCCATTGTTGTTGTTGTTGTTTAACCTCCAGTTGAAGTGCAGCTAATTTGACGAGGGTCAGGCCACCGCGTGAAACCAGCCAAGGTGCACGTGGGGGCACTACTCTGAGCGCAGAGCACCAGGGGTTCGCCTTCACAGTCAAGGTCACAAAGCCAGGCTCACGCCTTCGCTTTCACACACACACACGCACGGCCAAGTCAGGCACCGGCAGAGGCGCGTAGATGAGATCGAGCACTAATTGGATCACTGGGTTATTTCAGCGATTCTCTTTTTTTTTTGTTTAAAGGAGAAGGGCGGCAGCTTGTAAGTCAAGGAGAGGGGGGGGGGGAAATACCGTGAAATTTGTAACTAATTTAAGGGGTGACACGTGGGGAGGGATAATCGTGAAGGATTGTGTTTCTCTCTCTCTTTCTCTCTCCTTTATTTCTGCACTTTTCTGAACGATAGCCAGGGCCACCCATCCAAAAGTCCAGGCCAATATTTACAAGTCGTGGCATCGCCATACAAAGTAATCATTGCATGTCCACTCAATGAACAAACAAATATAAATAAATGATTGATGGATAACACTTTCAGATAAATGTTTGCAGGCCAGGTGGTATTCCTTGACGTTTTGTTAAATATGTATTTACCATCCATAAAGCCTTTTCTTCTTGAATTTCGTATTCATTTCTAAGTTGTCATTGATAGCTGAACAATGTCAATGGCTTCTGCATGTACTTTGATAATTACGACTAAAACCGTCTAATTGAGGCGTCACTTATACGAAAACACATCTCTCCGGCAGTTTGCGATGTGTAATATTGAAAGAGCCACTCAAATGAAAACTTAATCTGTTGCGAGACATTATATGTTGCTTTTTGTTGTTTTGTTGTGAAATAAGAGGTTACCGTCACAAAGGACGTGGTGTGCATAGGATGGACAAACCAAGGTTACCGAGATTGCGAATTGGAGTGATGCCCATGAGGTTAAGTGACCAGCATCAAGGCCTGCGAGACATTGAGTGGGCTACTAAGAGAACAGATCGTCAATGTTGGCTGTCAGCTTCCCAACGCCCGCAGGATTCTAACAGAAGGAAGGAATCGATGGCTATGTGTGCTAGCATCGACATCATTGGCAATGATAACCTCTTGACCTTGATTTTTGTTCCGTTCATCCAAAAATCATATCCCACGTGCCATAAATTGGCATTCCTTTGGAGGTACAGATGGCCGTAGTCATGCGTTTCACACACTCCAGTTACCACGGATGCCCACTGGTCAGAACAGGCGCTGGACGAGACACTCATATTAGCAACTGCCTGCTATTACAACTGGAAGTGGCTGTGTTTGACAGCACATCCTGTCCCCCATCTCTAACGTATTATGGATGAGGGCAAGGAATCCCAATGAAATGGAATTGAAGCCAATCCAGCACGGCCATGAGCAATGCACCCATTGGCATGGGTTTCTTGACAAAAAAATGTATAGGAAATAAAAGAAAACTCACTTGTGTTGCGTATGAGACGCGATGGTCGATTTTTTTTAAAGGATCAAAGATCACAACTATTCTGTTTGTGTATTTTTATTGCAGTGTTTTTTTTACCGTAATGGTTTACCCCCTCGGCGATGCTTTCATCAAACATAGGCGCCTCGTATAAACTAATCATGACTGTGAGCTTGAACGCTGTTTTTTTTGTATTGTTGTTTTTAAATCAATGATTAATGTGCTTTGAGGCAAGAGGGAAGCAGAGGTTAAGTGTGTAGAGTTGTCGGTATACGTTTATGAGTTTGTTGATTTTGCAGTGCACACGTCACGCCTTCAAATGACCAAATTCCGTTTTTGCATATCAGTCCGTTCTTTTAATTATGTTTCAGCAATGTTTTTTGTTGCTGGATTCGTCGACGAAGATGTCATGCATAAAGACACATGCCTCCTGTGGAAATCTACACGCAAGGATTGTTTGGCAAGATGAGAAGTCGTGCAGACAGTATTGCACTTTTGGCCAGGAACATACAACAAATGCCAAAAGGCAGAGGCGCAGCCCTGCAATTGCTTGCTCACACCACTGCTGTGTCAAAGTTAGTGTCCACTCAAGAGAACGCTGTAGAGCCCCTCTCGAGTGTATTTTAGCCTACTCTTCCACACCGGCTGGACGTCTTGAAAGAAGTTTCGACTATCCTTCTTCTTGGTTCTTTCGGTAAAGTCACGTAGAATGGAAATAATAAAATAATAAAAATAAAACATAATAAAATAAATTTCACGACGTTTCGGCCACAACGCAAGCAGCTGTCCTCAGGTGGAGAGCAGGTCTGTCGAGAAGACAGAGTTTGAATGACTCTGTTTTCGACTACTCACAATTTACCCTACCACGTGCTGCCTGATGATCGACTAACTGTGGTGGACCCAATCCATGCTGCTGGGTGGGCAGAGATCGAGGAGGATTTAATAAACGTGCCAAATTGTTTCAACCTCTGTGCCTGGAGAATGAACAGGCGACGCTTTGTATTGCAAATATAACCATTATACCGCGGCGAAAGCAGCAGCAGCAGCATCCTGGGAGCAAAATGCTGCCGTATGCAAAATATTGATTGGGGAAAAAGAGCAAAGACAGAAGAAGACGCTGCAGGATCCATGGGTAATAGGGTGACAATTAGCCGATCATTCTCTTCGCATTGGCAATCACCTTCTGTCAGTCCCTGCGTGAACCCACTGTGACATCTGGCTTGTCATTTTATATTATAAAAAAAGGGTAACACGAGTGTGAGTGGACAGAGCCTTGCTTTGATATGATGATATGATTGCTCAAAGTCAAACATTCAGAGCTCGTGTAATGTTTTTTGGTAGGTGTTGCGCGAGCATTGTTTCCAACCACTGCTCGGCCACTGTTCGCTTGTCTTTGACGCTGTGTGCAGAGAACAGCCAAGTTGCAATGCCAACGTTGATGATGATGATGATGGTGATTAGGTCTCATCATCGCTATGGGTCATTCCCAATCCCCTGCTGAATGAAAACCTCTCAATAACCACTGCTCCTTGTCTTCGTGTGAACACAAACACAAACTATAATTCATCAGTCCGTATCCCATTTTGTATATCCATCGCCTGTCACCTGTCCTCGTGATGTATTGTGCCTGTGTCACGTCCTTTATCCTAATGGCGAGTGCCATGTCTCAAACGATTATTTTTTGGTTTATCTAGCAGCTTTCGCGTCTGCCCTTGTTCCCTTCGAGTTAGTTACGGCACTCATCTCCCCATTTAATCATACGGCCATGAGCGCGGACGTGCAATTGTCTCTTCGACTGCTTTGTGTCTAATTTTGAAAGAGGTTCATGCGACTCACTGGTCATCCTGACCACGTGACAGCGTGTGACACTTCTGGTAATCTATTATAGATGGGAATTAGAATAGGAATTAAAATGTATTATTAACAGACCTCACTTACTTTGAGAACAAAATCCAATTAAGCTCTTGCATACCGAAAAGTGCGGTGCTTTCGAAAATGTTCCGAGTGTATTGAGCTATTTGCCACTCACGTTAATCTTGATATTTCATGCAAAAAAATGTGCTAACAGCTAAATATCTTCTATATTGGAGACTTTTAGTGCCATTGAAATATATACTTTTAAGAAGCGAATATCAAAAGAATAATTCATTTACAGCACATTGTTTTTTTCATCGAACTATTATATTAAAATATATAGTTTGAGTATTCATTTATATTTTACATTTATCTGTGGATGTAATTTTATATAATATATGTATGGGCTTTAAAGGTGTTCAAGTCAGTATGGAATTACATTTTTATCCAGACTAATCTGAATGCTAATATTTTCATTTTTGGATGAGAATTAGGCCGAGAAAATGTGAAACCCTGCTTAGGAATAAAACAAAAACCACATTGATCATCTATTCACGGTGGCTGATTCTATCTCGTGACTGAAATGAAAACACCATACCTTGCCGCTTAATTAATTTGCCACAAATGGACTTGAATAATACCGACAATCAAACGGACCTGTGGCCGATGATCGGTGGATGTAAATATCCTGGATTCTGCTTTCATTCTTGATTTTTTTCTCTCATTATTTTCGTGTCACGATAATAATAATAAAAATCACACAATTCCGTGTGCGTGTGTCGTGGGCAGATGTTCTCACAGAAACGGCTTTGTTCAAATTATGGTCGGATGTGCTTCTTCCCCATCCCCCTCCCAAAAAAAAATCCTAAATGAGGGCAGCCCACACATACACCCACAACGGCGATAGCCATCACTGACCTGTGCTCTGACCTACACACACAGTACAAGTGCACACCGTAAACACCAATTGAAGAAAAACGGCAATGTCAGAAGGAATGGCGGGGGCCGGGAAGTGATGGGGTAGGGGGGGTTAGTGGTGGGGGGGAGTTGACAGATGAGAGAGGGAATGCAAGGACATCTTTGTCAGGAAAGCCCAATGAAGCCATACTCTCTATATATTTTATGTGGGGGTTTCTCCAATCGATAATATTAAAGGTCGTTAGATAAGCTAAATAATTACGGTGATGAATTGGTATGGACATGGATCGTTATTTGATTGAGAATGCCATGGGCGCATTTAATTGTGTGCTAAATAGTAAGAGCTGATCATCAGTCATGTATTCATTTTGTTTTATAGTAAACGAATCTTTGAAGGAAGTGATGGTTAAACATTACACCCCGAGCTGTAAATGGTCCGATAGTGGCATTGTCTTTGTGCTGTTCGCCTTTGGACGTCCTCTGGCTGTCTCTGGTGTAGGCCAATCAGTTTAAAAGACAATGCCATATCTTATCGGAGCATATTTGTTTGCATTTTCACCACAAGTACTTTGTGTGCGGTTAATGCAGACTTGATTCCTTGCAAAAGGTTTCTATTTGGTGTTTGAACATCTTAACACCTGTTTTATTGCCAGATAATGTAAAACCTATTAATATTTTTCATACTTTTATATGGTACAATGTGTTTTGTGTAGAATAGACAAGTGTGCATACATTAGAGAGCTTAACCCAGAAATGTATATTTCATTAGTGCCCGGCTTTTTGGGGTCTATATATAGCTTTGGGGAAAAAAGTGTTTCTGCTATAATAGTTTAATTATTTAAAAAAATATGTAATAAACAGTTGCAGAGGAGCCAGTTGAGGTGGTTCGCCACCTGGCAAGGATGCCCCCCAATAGACTCCCTCTGGAACTCTACAGGGCAGCAGCAGCACGTCCCACTGGGCGAAGACCCCGGGACCGGCTCAGGACCACGCTGGCGGTGAGACGATGTCGCTCGGCTGGCCTGGGAACACCTGGGAATTCACCAGGAAAGAGTATGTGTATAGTGTATAGTAGTGTAGTTTGTAGTGTGGTGTATAGTGTATAGTAGTGTAGTGCATAGTGGTGTAGTGTATAGTGGTGTAGTGTATAGTGGTGTAGTGTATAGTAGTGTAGTGTATGGTAGTGTAGTGTATAGTGGTGTAGTGTATAGTAGTGTAGTGTATAGTGGTGTAGTGTATAGTGGTGTGGTGTATAGTGTATAGTAGTGTAGTGTATAGTGGTGTAGTGTATGGTGGTGTAGTGTATAGTGGTGTAGTGTATAGTGTAGTGTATAGTAGTGTAGTGTATGGTAGTGTAGTGTATAGTGGTGTAGTGTATAGTGGTGTAGTGTATGGTAGTGTAGTGTATAGTGGTGTAGTGTATAGTGGTGTAGTGTATGGTAGTGTAGTGTATAGTGGTGTAGTGTATAGTAGTGTAGTGTATAGTGGTGTAGTGTATAGTGGTGTGGTCTATAGTAGTGTAGTGTATAGTGGTGTAGTGTATAGTGGTGTGGTCTATAGTAGTGTAGTGTATAGTGGTGTAGTGTATAGTGGTGTGGTCTATAGTAGTGTAGTGTATAGTAGTGTAGTGTATAGTGGTGTAGTGTATAGTAGTGTAGTGTATAGTGTAGTGTATAGTAGTGTAGTGTATAGTGTAGTGTATAGTGTAGTGTATAGTGGTGTAGTGTATAGTAGTGTAGTGTATAGTGTAGTGTATAGTGTAGTGTGTAGTAGTGTAGTGTAGAGTGTAGTGTATAGTAGTGTAGTGTATAGTAGTGTAGTATATGGTAGTGTAGTGTATGGTAGTGTAGTGTATTGTATAGTAGTGTAGTGTATAGTAGTGTAGTGTATAGTGTAGTGTATAGTGGTGTAGTGTATAGTGGTGTAGTGTATAGTGTAGTGTATAGTAGTGTAGTGTATAGTGTAGTGTGTAGTAGTGTAGTGTATAGTGTAGTGTATAGTAGTGTAGTGTATAGTAGTGTAGTGTATGGTAGTGTAGTGTATAGTAGTGTAGTGTATAGTAGTGTAGTGTATGGTAGTGTAGTGTATAGTAGTGTAGTGTATAGTGTAGTGTATAGTAGTGTAGTGTATAGTGTAGTGTATAGTGGTGTAGTGTATAGTAGTGTAGTGTATAGTGTAGTGTATAGTGGTGTAGTGTATAGTAGTGTAGTGTATAGTAGTGTAGTGTATAGTAGTGTAGTGTATGGTAGTGTAGTGTATAGTGGTGTAGTGTATAGTGGTGTAGTGTATAGTGTAGTGTATAGTATTGTAGTGTATGGTAGTGTAGTGTATAGTAGTGTAGTGTATAGTGGTGTAGTGTATAGTGTAGTGTATAGTAGTGTAGTGTATAGTGTAGTGTATGGTAGTGTAGTGTATAGTGTAGTAGTGCCGGAGTCTGTCGCCAGGGAGAGGGAGGTCTGGACCGCCATACTCAACACGCTGTCGCCGCGACCCTCACGATGACAAGCGGATAGAGAAACAAGCAAATGAACGAAGAGTTACACATTTATTTTTCTGTTGCCAAGCTGAAAATAAAACTTGTTTCCTGTTGCCTAGCATTCTCGCGAGACAGAGCCTCGAGTCTCGAGCCCATACACCGTCTGCATAAAATAATGATTTTGTTTATCAATAAGTGTAAGTTAATAAACATTGGGTGGAACACGAACAATCCTTCAACAATGTACAACTTTCCCCTAGACTAGTCAATGTGCCTCGTCTTAAACTCCCAAAAGGCAAGATTGGCTGCCAATCTTCGCACTCCTTTTGTTTTGCCAAAGCTTTTCAGAGCCCAGAATACCGAATCGGGTCTGCTGCTTTGCAAACAGGCCACACGGCATTGTGGTATTTTAACATTGATGTATTTGGGCGTCTAGGTCAAGATCAACAAACTCACTCGTACAAGCGGTGGGGGAGGGGGGGTTTGAGTTCTGCCGAACGAGTTCTAAGCAATCACCCCCCCCTCCTCCTCCCCCTGGGCCATCGTTCAAATCGTGGCTCACAAAATTGCCTCTTTGAGTTCTCTAATGTCTGGATGCAGCAAGAACAGTCTGCGTTGAAAGGATGCTGTTTGACGGGCCGTTTGCACCCCCCCCCCCACCCTAAAAAAATCAACGAATGACAAGGCACACTCTTGTTTTTTTTACTTTTACTCCGAAACTTTGGGAGACTTTTGGTGTCGGTGTTCAAGTTCACGTGCCACGGCTGATTGGGTGTCGATGCTTGGACTGAGCTCGCTTTTAAAGAGACACCCTAACCGAAGATTATTAGGTGCGATTCTCTGTTAAAACAAAACTGCATTGCAGGTGCATAAACAAAAGGATACATTCGATGAATAAATAACAATTCCGAAAGAGGCCGCAATTGCTATTAATTGCCTCTTATCATCGTGCGTTGTATGATTACAGGCAATACGTGGCTTACTATGATTAGTCCTTCGCTCCTCAAGAGTCTACTTATCCTGGGCCGGGCACGACGCTAAGTTATGATGATGGCTGTTGTTGTTTAAACAAAACGAAAAAATAACCCCCATTAATAAGTCATACGTACTCGTGTAGAAATACACTTCACACGTAATGTTCTCAATGGCATGAAAGGATGAGGATGCTAAGCGCGACCGTGGCTGGAGAGCGCATCTGGGTTTGACGCAAACACTGCATCCTGTCTTTTCTCTCTAGCCCAGTGACAAAACACATTTATTCATTCCCATTAAGCACTGTTGTTGTGTATGACGGCCTCGGAGAGTGTCCACTTGTTGTTGCACCGCTGTCCAAAACCCCACCAAGCTCCTCTTCTGTCTGTGTGTGCACTCCGCACGCTACGTCCGTCAAATCGTGAAGTCGCCTTCGTGTGTCCCGTCCTACTGCCGATGTTGCTCCATCAAAATCCACCTCGCCCTGTCCACCCAGTCGAGGGAGAGAAGGGCTTCAAGCTCTCATCTCAAGAAGACTGAACGCTTCAGGAGGTGGATTCCTGTTGTTTATGCAGTCATCTGACAAGAGCTCTTTCATCCCGGCTGAGCAGAGTATCCTTGTGCATGGAGGGGAAAGGCCAGAACTGAACGAAAACGACTTATACCGCCCCTCTCCGTTCTGGCAGACATGTATGGCTATAAGGGGGACCGCATCGCCAGAGTCAACGCTGCGCATGAAATGTGCACTTGACCGACACCCAAGGAAGACCCTAATGATCAAGCGCAAATCCCGGAGCACTTCTCTCGGTATAACCGGAGGGCTTTCCGCTACCAATTTTGAGTCTTTGAGCTCTGAACAATGGAGGATGTTGGTGCTCTAGAGTTGACTTAAAATGTCACGTTTGAGATTTCCTAACCTCACCACAACCCCGGTGTTATCAGAGATGTAATGAATGCATTTTAGTTTAATCATCTTTGGCTGTGAACTATGGAGCGAAGACTCAACATGGGTCTCGTTTTTCTTTGTTGGTGCACTCTCAAACCAACTGTGGTTTGGCTCACGGTGCTTTCTGCGTCACACGTTGAATCGCGCTGAAGGAAACTTGATGGCAACATTTTAGCACACTTGCTAAGACCCCCTTTGCATCAAATGGATCAGACAGAGCACAACGATGCTCGGATTTGTATAACCCCCCCCCCCCCCCCCCAGCTCTGCCAAGGTGTCTCTCGGGCATTTTTGTTCCTGAAGATTTTGGATCGCAGCTTGTAACTTCTCTCAAAAGCAATTTGTCAGATTCTCCCGTGCGATGCTAAGCACGGTGTCCGCTGACTGGCTTCAAACTGACGAAGCCGCACAGCCAGCACGAGCAGCGAAACGTCGGGACGTCGCTTCCAAACAACGCGAGGTGCAGTCCGTTCTCCTACAACGCCGCGCAATATTCGTAACGCGAATTGGAATATGACGCGATGGATGCATTGAAGAACACAATCTTTTATAACGCGGGTGCGAATTGGATATAGAACGCGATTGAGTGAACAAAACTAGGTCGCGCGAGTAGGAATACGCGGTTTGTAGCGGCTGCCTCAATGTAGCATCACACAAGGCATCGGGATGCTGCTGGATCATTCTAGATGCTACCCACACGCCCTCAGCCTTGGTTCAGTCTGCATACACATTCCACGTGTTATTGCAGACACCCGCCGGAGAGCTATAGAGCACAACCTCGAAAACACAAGCAGCAGTATCAGTGTGGTGTGCATTTAAAGTGTTGACCCTGAGCTGACACAAACAGATGCATTCGGAGACGACCGAATCGTTTCGACATCGGCCGCAAACCCCGCCGATGTAGTGGCTCACTCCGCGAAGCCTCCACCCCCCCCAACGTGTGACCTCCGCTGTATGAGTCGCGTGTCGCATTGACGCAGCTTTAGCCAGAAGCAGCGTTGCCGTGCGAGCTGACTTGCCTGCCGCTCATCCATCCGTCCACGCGTATTTCCTCCTCGGATCGAAACGACGGGTTAATTGCACAAATGCGTTCGTATTTCAGGTCATGGGCTCGATGCTGTATGCGTGGAGTTTGCGTGTCTCTCTCGCCCTGGTCGTGTGGTGTATTCTCCCGAGCCAATACGGGTTTTCCCCTCCACATTTAGAAACGCGTGGCTGCGATAAATCCCCACGTGATGAGCCACTTCGCTGAGTTATCATTTGTGGCCTGGTCGCTTCTGAAAAAGAGCTATGCATAGCTATATAACAGACACAGTTCAAGGTCACGGATCATGCAACCTGGTAAATGACGTACAGATGGATATGTGAAAAGGATAGGTACGTGAACATCTACAGAAAACCATGGGTACAACAGGCACACACACTGCTCCGGGCACGGGCACTTGTTCACGGGAGGGGATATGCGATGGTCGGATGCGCGGCGTCCCCTCCTGTATGTACACACATGGGTCATCAAACCTTACATACAACCCCGCAGTGGATGGACAGCTCGTCGTATATGTTACATACAAAGACAAATATCCCCCGTATCGCCTTTAACAGACAGTTGGTGAAAGTGCTGTTAGTGAGCATCACTATGCATGGGGGGGGGGGGGGGGGGGCGGGGTTGGTCAGCACCACACCCGGCCGCCTTTGTCTCCCGAATGCTGATGTTTACATTACACCAGGTACTCATTTAAGGCTGAGTTAACTTAGGGGATGCCCCGGACAGGTTCAGATGTTCCTTGTTGGCCGTGAGCGGGAACTGAACTCGGGTCTCCCGGGTTCGTTACGCAGTGCGCTAACCACTGCGCCACCCCCCTTTGACATACAAACACGTGACATACATACATACACACACGTGCATCGGCCAGGGATCCGCATTCCAACTGAAGGCTGCAACTCAGAGCCCCGTAACTCACCGCTCTCAGCAGCACGAAAGTGCTGCTGAGATGACAACTGACAGCGGCTCGGCAGTTCTTCCCAAAGAGTTCTTCCCAAGCTCCTGAATTAAAGCGCAGAATTCCCTCTTTGCTGCTCCGGGCAGGGGAATGTTCGTCATTGTTGTCCTTGGCGGTTGTGGCACGGGAAACGGGAAAGACATTTGGCTACCGTGTGGAGTGGTCTGCGCATTGCGCTGCCATTCTCACCAGTAGCTATGTCGTGCCACCCTCTGCCGCACAGTTGTATCCACTTGCATTGAACTTCCTTTGCACCGTACGTGGCCAACCGTGCTAATCGGAGGTGCGAGGAAAGGACAGCAAACTAAAGGCAAACAGCAGTTGTAATGACGCTGGTTTTCAATCTATATTTCAAAGTGGAATAGCTCCAGTGGCTTCATAATATCGGAAGGAAGAGCGTTCCAGACGGCCGCAGAAGCGCATCTGAAAGTGGGCGCGGGCGGTGAGCGTCTTTGTTCGATGGTTCGACAAAGATGCTGCGAGGATGACCGGAGTCGTTCGTTTGTGGCAAGTACTGTGTGTGCAATGAGTGCGACCTCGTCATGTATTCATTCAGCAATACAATCAGCTCGTGCCCTGCTCACATGCATCTCGCAGCGCAACAACTTATCCATACGATGTATGTATTTTCAAATTGGCTATAACTAAATCAGGCAGGACGCGCCGGGTTCTCGTCAGATGTCAGAAGCTAAGCACGGTTGAGAATGGATTGTGCTTGGATGGGCGACGGCCGCGAAGCATCAGGTCCTTGTAGGCAGCTGTGGGGGCAACGTGATACAGGAATATAAGCATCATTGTGGCGGCCTTCTGTGCCAGCATGTCTACGCCCCCCGTTCCCCTTCACAGCCCGCAGCGACCAGCACGGTGAAGTGTGGTCAAATAACCCCCACGATCCATCAGGCGTGTGGAGGCCCTCATCCAGCAAAAGATTGACAAAGGGCTGTAGGTGTACATTTTGAAAGTGATTTGTTTATATAGATATTCTTCTTCTAAGCCAATAGTCCCATTGATCCTCAGATTGTGCATCGCTCACTGTCCTCACGGTCTCGAGGCGACACACTCGGGGTGAGGACGGTGCTTTTGTAATTGCGACACCTAAACTCTGGAATTCCTTGCACTTTGAAACACTTACAAATCCTCAAATCTCGACGAAAAACGTATCTGTTTAAGATGACTCTTTCTCTTTAGTTATTTGCAAATGTATTTCTCACTTATAAAGAATAGGGTGTTCCCCTTTTTTCTGGCAACAAAACTGAAACTTTTTTACGAGGGATCATGTCTGCATTAACCACAATACTTGTGGTCAGAGTGCAAACAAAAAACACACTCTGATAATAAATGCATTGTCCTTGAAACTGGTCGGTCCCCACCAGAGACAGCTTTCTTTTGAGCCTCGTCTCAAACGATGCTAGACCGTTTCTCACTTCTTCCCTTGCTTGATGTTAAACTATTTCCACATTTCCATGCACAGCGCGCTGAGAATGATTGTTTCAGGGTGCTTAATGAATTTTAATGATTAGTATTATTGTTCCATGGGGTGGGCTGATGGATTCTTCTTTCTCCGTGTGCTTCTGTGCTGTGCCTCCCCTCCACCGCTCTCATATCTCAGGTCCACAATATCCTTCTCTCTCCCCCCTCGGTCTCACTCTACTCTTAAAATATATATATATATATTTTAATTTTGAAATGACAATATGTTAGCACTGAGAATTTTTTGAAAATATTGTTTCCAATGCTAAATGAGATTGAAGATGAAGGACCTCAAGAGGCAGATGTTGTTATTGTTGTCGAAACCATGAGACATCCTCACCAAATGGTGTGCAGAGGCATCGACAGATTTTCACACGAAACATTTGGCGGATGAGAAACATTTACCGACACGTGAATGGGCCTTCATATGCATGGAATACCCTCCTGCAGATGCAGCGAGGCGCATGTAGGTGACAGCACAGCCAGGAAGATGCTGACCCATATGTGTGTGGCGTTTGAATCATATCATTTGCTATGCATGGATTTATTTTTTCCAAGCACTTTGATGTATGCCTACACACAACATGTTTAATGCATATTCAATCGGTCAAACACCTCAAGATTCAGCAAGGCCGTCCGAGTATAAATATACAAACGGCAAAGTTGTTAAAGGCGCAGTCCCTGCAATTGCCTTCTCACGCCACTGCTGGAGGAAGGGCCTTCGTTAGAAGGCGCTCTAGAGAGCCCCGCTAGAGGGTAGTTTGTCTACTCGTCCATGCTGGCCAGACGTCTAGGAAGGGGTGGGATTACTCAGACTCACCACACACGAGCTGCCGATCGACTCACGATGATGCACCCTAATAGGGTTTTTCCCCTTTTTTCTGGCAACAAAACTGACACCTTTTGCAAGGAATCATGTTTACATGAACCACAATACTTGCAGTCAAATGCAAACAAAAAACAATACTCTGATAATGTATGCATTGTCCTTGAAACTAATTGGTCCACACCAGAGACAGCTTTCTTTAGAGCCTAGTCTCATATGGTGTTCGACCAGATGACGGCAAAAGGCGCACTGGCGTCATCTGGTCGAACACCATATGAGACGAGGCTCTAAAGAAAGCTGTCTCTGGTGTGGACCAATCAGTTTCAAGGACAATGCATACATTATCAGAATATAGTTTTTTGTTTGCATTTGACTGCCAGTATTGTGGTTAATGTAAACATGATTCCTTGCAAAAGGTATCAGTTTTGTTGCCAGAAAAAAGGGGGAAACCCCTATTAGTATATTTTGGTACTGGCAAAGGAGGTCCAATGATGATGATGCACCCATTCACGCCACTAGTGGACAGCGGCGGAGGCATTGAGGAGATCTCGCCAGGGAGATCTAACCGGTGACCTCTGGAGTGTCCAGTGCGCCAACCATTATACCTTTGCGGTATATACATAAACATAATATATAGATTATATTACTGAACATTTTCATGACGTAACTTTGGTTTTAGTTATAGGGGACAGCAAAACAAGTGAAACTGCCGTCACATCCCATTGCACTGCACCACAACGGATTAGGTACAACGGTCTCACGTGGGCAATGCAAACGTATAACGGGATAAGTGTCTGGAAGTTTGTCCTCTTTGAAACATGTGCCGTCTCTTTACCAGTCCCTGGAGAGGGATGAGCAAGGCTGACACAGCAACATCAAATACCTTCGAAACAATTGTCACTGCTCGACAGCTTATCTGGCATCACAGTGCAACAAGGCAAGACATTTCACGATATCAATTTAGATTTTTTTTTAGTTTTGTTCAGCATGTGCCAATGAAAGCCCCTTTTCAAAAAAAAATCCCTCGGGTATGAAACTCCCTTGGAAGTGTGATCACACAGTCACAGTCATGTTGACCACTTGTTCCAAGTAAAGTACCGTTACCCCTTTTTATCGTTGTCTCTTTAGTAAAGGTGTGCATTTTCAAATGGATTTTTAAAAAAATACTTAATCCATTTGACGTAATAATGTAAATGCAGCTGTCTGCTCAACGTTTCCGAATAGCTCCTGCATTTATCAAAACGGAACCTTTACATGGTGATGTGCATTTGTTAAACAACGTTACGGCTTCGTGGTTGATCTCATGTGAGGTCCCGTCTAGAGGGCATGGCCACAGCGGTTAGCATACTAAGCTGTGACCCAGCAACCTCAATCATCTGTTTCCCAGTCACGCCGAACATTGTCAGTGGCCAATGATATGCGTTCCCTTTCGAATCACCTCCCCGCTCTTCTCTCCACCGACTGGCATGGTGAAGTATGGTGAAGTATGATAAAATAACCCCCCATGCGAGAGACCAAGTGAGGAGCCCTCCATCCATCAATAGGCTGACAAACGGCTGTAAAGCATAGTAATAGGTTTTTACCCTTTTAACTGGTACAAAATCTGACACCTTTATACAAGGCATCATGTTTGCAATAACCTCAACACAAGAAGTCAAAATGCAAACAAAAAGAAACAACTCTGATGATGATAATGATATCCACTGTCCTTGAAGTTGATTGGTCCACACCCGAGACAGCTTTCTTTAGAGCCTAGTCCCCATTGGTGTTGGACCAGATGACGCCAAAAGGCGTAAAGCATTTGTTATTTTATAACATGTATCATCATCCAGTGCTTCGACATACTTAGTGCAGAGTTACAATTGAGCACATATTTTACATCGTTGATCAGCTATTGGACATATGATTAAGTATCATCAGCCATTGTCTATCCGCTGCTGGATGAAAGTCTCCCAACGCCACTCTCCATCCCTCGCCAGCCTTGCCCACTGGCCATCATTCTGTCTCGCAGCTGTGTCCTGCCCAAGTCCGTTTGCTTTCCAGCAAATTGAGGACAGCAAAATTGTTGCATGTTGCTTTGAAAAAATGCTTTACGTAGATTATACTTTTCAGTATTCATTAACTTATCTCATTTTTCATTAACTGTGTATCGTTAATGGGAAGTTCCCAGGCAATGTAACGTAACACAATTAGAGATGAAAAAAACATCTTGATATCCAGCAATTTCATCTTGTGATTTATTCAACTTTATTAATTTACAGATGCTCACGCTTGGGAGACACTTAATAGCTCATATTCTTAGGTTTTTTCATCATCATCACATTACTCATTTAAAACAATCTCTCTTTTAAGTCAATCAGATATATTCTAGTTGATATACTCTGCCTGCAGATATGTTCTTTCTCGTGACAAAAATAAATGCCTGGTGTCGTTAACATCTGCGAACTAAACGAGTAGCGGAATTAATACTGGTAGGAACCTCCTGGTTACACCAGCCCACAGGGGATTATTGTGTCCGTCCGTCCGTCGTGCAGGGAGGGGCTGGGTGGGGAGGGAGGGGCTGGGTGGGGATGGGCTGGATAGGGAGGGTGGGGAGGGGCTGGGTGGAGAGGGTGGGGCTGGGTGGGGAGGGGCTGGTCACCCCGTGGTGCCCTTATAAAACTCAACGTTTAACCTACTCACGCCGGCTTGTGCCCGCCCTCACAGTTGGGCATATTTGCGGAATACACCACGTCGCCGTTGATCTTGGCTATTGACCGAGCAACCCAACGTTCCTACCAGCTCCCTCCGCAGCAGGACAATGTGTTATATTCCTTGACGGGAGGCCCTTACCCTACGCTCATGGTTCCCTACCTGTGGTGTGTGGGCCACTGGTGATTCGCAAGGCTGTGGGTAAGTGTTCCGCCGAACTGTTGACAGACATTAAGATTATATAATTTGTTTTTTTACGAAACACCGTTCTTTACTGAGCCATTGTGCACCTGTTTAGATTATTCAACACAAAAGCCAGTTCGTCGTTTCCATGGATTTTTGTATTACTATTTTACTACACATTCAAAGCAGTTTGTTTTAATTGGGGGAGGTGGGGGAGACAATAAGTTATTGGCGCATGGCGGTCCGCCAAAATATTTCGAGGGTTGACTGTGATCCTAGTGTGTACAGAATGGTTTGGGACCTCCCAGTCTCTGGTTAGGAACTCGGTGTGGTTTTAAGTGAATACATGAATGGTGCTTAAAAATAATAATTAATATTTTTTGTTATTCCCATTAACCCCGGTGTGAGTCTGCTCTCTTCTAATTAAAACTTAAAATTGTAAACGAATAAAACTTATATTTTTTACAACTGCTATTACACTGTGTAACAAATGTTCTTATTTGTTATTTGTTCCTGGGTAGTAAGTGTTATTTCCTAATTACTTATGCCTCAAAAGTACAGAACATGACTATTATTCCCCACAAACTTTGCTTTTGTGACCAGGACAGTGATATTTTGAAATTTACCTATTTTCCAGAACATTCCAGATAGATTCAGTGCTGAGTAAACTTGGAGTAACTTTTAAAACATTCTAGAACTTTCCAGTAATATAAATAGTAGTATAAATACAGGGGCCTTAAGCCCACCAGGTCATCATGGGACCTCCATTGCCAGTACCAAAATACGAGAATAGGTTTTCCCCTTTTTTCTGGCAACAAAACAGGTGTTAAGATGTTAAAACACCAAACTGAAACCTTTTACAAGGAATCATGTCTGCATTAACTACAATACTTGTGGTCAGAATGCAAAAAAAAAAACATACTCTGATAAAATATGTATTGTCTTTGAAACTGAAAAGACACAAATTCTCATTGAAAATAGGTGAATTTCAAAATATCACTGTCCTGGTCACAAAGGCAAAGCTTGTGGGGAAAAATATCCATTTTCTATACATTTTAGCCATAAACAATTACGAAATAACACTTACTACCCAGGAACAAAAATTGTGTTACATATTGTTATAAAATAATGAAAATTATCTTAACACGTCCTATGTTTGCCTTCTTTCTGCCAACCCCTTTCAGAATTCACGCTGTTGGTGTGCGTCAGATGCCTCCACAAAGGCACGTAAATTCTCACAGCATATTGGAGTGTGCTGCCATAGCAGATGTTTCAATTAACAGGAGGCACATACTGCAGATGCCCCACGAACTTAGAAGGAGATATTTTTAGCAATAAACCCAACAGCGCAAGCCACAGTTTTGAACGGGGCTGATGGCACAAGACGCCAGATAAATAACTCTGCTTATCGTTTGTACCGATGTTATTGCAGAAAGCCTTTTAACATTTTGTTGGATGTTGTTCGACTTTTACTGGATTTGTTCCAAGCTACAATTTGGAATGCAAATAAATTCTTACCGTAAACTATTGCTAATAATATTCTTACAAAATGCAATGAGCTTCAGGCGAATACATTAAACAAATTAAATTGCAAATATTTATTACTTTCTAGACGCAAAGTGTTTGAATTATTCCATGCACGCTCATGTACACACTTGAAATTACATATGCGTACACACACACATAAAGATTCCCTGTACAGGCTGAACAGACTGTAGGGGCAAGTGCTGTTAGCGAGCACCTATGAAGGCCAGAACGGTGCACGAGAGGGTGGGTGGCCAGCACCACGCCCGACCTCCTTTGTCTCCCTAGTGGCGATGTTTACACACCACGCCAGGTACTCATTTGAGGCTGAGTCGACCTAGGGGAGGCCCAGAACCAGTTCAGATAATCGTTACTGGTGTTGGTAGCTGTGAGCAGGAATTGAACTCTGGTTTGCTGCGTTTGTAGAGCTAACTGTCACGCCACTGCTTCACACCCAAACACACAGACAAAGTCGTGTACACAGCCTGCTGAAGAAAATGCTGTTAGTGAGAACCTATTAAGAGCTGGCATGGCATGGCACAAGAGAGAATGGTGTGGTCAGGACCACACTCATCTGTTTTGGTTCCCCAGTGCTAATGTTTACTTACCGCAACGCGTACTCATTTAAACCGAAGTTGACATAGGGGTGGGCCAAGAAATGGTTCACATATCACTCACCAATCATGTTAGCCGTGGCAGGGAATTGAACTCGGGTAACTGGCTTCATAGGCAGTAACCCGAGCGTGCTTATCATTGCACAATTGCTTCCCACAATGCACACATGTACATACCTCTACATGCATGTACACACAAACACATATTTAATCAGGCGCACATGTTCACACAGTCACATAGGTGATTTAAAAGGCGATTTTTTTTATTACTCAATTTCAATTAATGACATTTGTATTGATTATATTTTGTAATGTATTGTTCACTTACTTTATTAATCCTCCATCGTTGCCTGTGTGCACTTGCGCCAAGACCCTGCTGTTAGCGAGCACCTATTAAGGCTGGCAAGCCACATGAAAGGATGGTGTGACCAGCACCACTCCTGGCCTGCTTTGTGCCCCCAGTGTTTACACGCCACGGCACAGTGCACGAACCATAATGCCGTAACACCGAAGACAAAGATCACCATGGAGCCAACAGACACTGATCAGGCAAGTGCTGTTATTGAGCACCTATGATAGCTGGCACGGCACACATGGGGGCACGGGTGGCCAGCCTTCTCCCCCGTGGTGATATTTACACACCACACGAGTTATTAAACTACTTGTTTTTTTTACCAGGTAAGGCTCACGGATTTATAGCAGCCAAATACTCTTAGCGCATTTTATTTAGATTTAAAGCTTTCGTGACTGCAGGGATTCATCTTCTTGGTTCTTTCGGTAAAGTCACGTGACTTTACCGAAAGAACCAAGAAGATGACTCTTAGCGCATGTTTCTAAATGTGGAGGGAAAACCCAGAGAAACCGGAAAAATACAGGTGACCACGGGGAGAACGTGCAAACTTCAAATATACAACAGACGTTAGGGTCTGGATCGAACCCACGATCTCCTGTATACCGGGCGAGGCAGATAACATCTCGCCATCAGGGCACCATATTAATATAAGTTATCCTAGGGAAGGCCGAGGACCAGTTCAAATATTCATTACTTATCATTGGTGGTCAGCGGGAATCAAACTTGCGTAGCCGGGTTCATAGCGTAGTGCGTTAACCACTGCACTATCGCTCCCCATATACACAAACACGCATGCGTGTGCTCCCATACTGGGATCATAGAGTCTAACAATCCTGAAGGAAGGAATACATTTAAAGCACCAGTGAGTCAATGTTTATGTCACGGCGCTTGATGAATTATTTCAAGGTTGACTTGCTTCCATTTGTTTTTTCTCCTATCAGTGTCAAATTAATATAATTTCTCCACTATTTTGACAAAGTCTCCACAACTGTTTTGAGCGTAGTCTCAAAGTGTTAGACCAGCTAACGCCAATAGGCGAACAGCACAAAGACAATGAACTATCAGGGCATTTATAGCTCGGGGTTAGCAGCTACAAAATATGGGACCCTTCTTGTATATTAAATATAACAATATGTTTTACCCTTTCTGGCAATAAAACACGTGTCAAGATGTTAAAACACCAAACAGAAGCCTTATTCAAGGAAACAGAATCTCATTTCATACTAATAATGTATAGCTTTTGTTCACTTTACACAACAATCATAGAAAATTGTTACAAATTCTAACTTTTATGAGCTACTAAAATAGGCACGCCCCTGTTTGGAAATGTAATTCAGATACCACCGTGGTAATGGTTTATCAGACATTGTTAGCATAGAATCTGTGACTATACTATCATATGTTCAGAAAAAAAGCCACTGTTTTGAGAGAGAAAAACAGACCTTTTCAGAGTTTGTCCGCCTGGTTCTTTTGGTAAAGTCACGTAGAACGGATATAATGAAATAATAAAAATAGAACATAATAAAATAATATAATATATTATAAATAATATAATATATTATTTTATTATTTCCCTTCTATGTGACTTTACCGAAAGAACCAAGAAGATGAATCCCTGCAGTCACGAAAGCTTTAAATCGAAATTTTCAGAGTTTCTCCGCCTGGTGGAGTTTATATTTTCTTACCACAAAGATTGAGTAAAGTAAGCATGCATTGACAGTATCTTGTCAAGTCAGTCCACTGCTGGATGAAGGTCCACCCACGCTATGTCGATCACGTCGCCAGGGATTAGTTTAGAAATGACTTAACCACTCTGGGATGAAGGCCTCCACATTCCACATCGGTTGTTTGCCCATAATTAGCCGATGTTAGCCATGGCCAGGAGCGGGAATCGGCTCAACGGGTGCGTAGATCAGTGTTGTAGACCACCGCGCGCCTTAATTTAGCATTTGCCGACTGCGTTTCAAATACAATTTAATCTTAGCGTCTTCTTCTTCTCCTTCTTTTGGCCCACGCCCTCCTACGTCAGTCTAATTTGTTTGCGCTGATCACTTTTGTTGTTGTTGTTGTTGTTATTATTATTCGGTGTCGCAGCCGATCTCAATGTGCGCCCGGACGGGGTAGCGCGCTTTTTTTGTCGGCGTCATGACCACCGCGGTTATCACAATGTAGCCACCGATGTTGGCACGATGGGCCGTCTCCACGGCGATTCCTCGAATATCGGTCCCGTCGCCTGCGATATGAGCTTCCCCCAGCGGCCAATCCAACGCTCCACCCCCCCCCCCCCCCTGCCAGCCCCCTACAAACTCCTTAAAACCACACCATTTCATTACATTCTGGGCAGCCGGAATTATCATCCCTCAAGCGTGACAGCACGTGAACACAATGTACCTAACACACACCGTGTTGCACTTTAGTTTTTAACGCCACCAGCACTGCATTATTAAGCGGTTTAACCGCCCAACTTTTCAATGTTTGATCATTGCAATTGTGCTCTGTGCGTGAGTTTCCCAGCACAGAAAGGTAAAAATCACAGCCCTACAAATGCTTGCTGAACAGTCTCCACTGTATCGTGCTCTAGACAGCTCCTCCGGAGGGTATTTGGCCTACTCTTCCACGCTGTCCAGACATATTGGCAGGGGTGGGAGTACCTACGATTTACCCCACCACACACGACCTTATGTTCGGCTGAGATGGGGAGGCATTTAGGATCCCCGCCCATTGTATCCACAGCCACGGCCGAGAGAGAGCGAACCGAGCCGGCGACCTCCAACTGCGCTAACCACGACCGCATGGCAGTCGACACCGACGTAGCAGCGTTACGCTTGGACGAGTGAGTGCGTACGCGAAATCCGTTCGCACAACCATTTTCTCCACGCGTCAAGTTGCACCCCACTCCGTCGGCAGCGCCTTGATTTCGACTCAATTGAGCCGGCCGCTTCGATTGCTTGCGCAGAGCCTCGGCTTGGTGCCGGAGAGCGGCCGGGAAACGAGGGTGAAACCGCTGCACGGCTGTCGACCGAGGAGGCTTACCTCGAGGTGCGTGCGCCGCGCGGCTTCGGAGGGACGGCGGAGGCGACGGGGCCGACATCGGCATGCCGCGAGCGTTGCCTCGCTCGTTACACCCGGTGGCCTTTCGCGGAGGACACAAAACGACAACGCTGTTGGGCGAGTTTGACCCGCCAGAGGTCAGCACCCCAAATGTCTCGGCGCAGGTGGCCCTCCGAATGTCACGGCGACAGCGCGTAGGGAGTTGGCTCCGAAGGTCCTTCGCAAATCGAACAAAAAAAAAGCGACGGTGGTTGTTTTTTGTGTGTGGAGTTTATTCTCATCTGTGAACTTGAATCATTACTCTCTGGCGACCGCGTGTGTACGTGCGCGCGACGGCGGCTGGGCTCGGACTACGGGGTGCTGTTTCAGTTGGTTTGATTTTCTCCTCCTTTGAAAAGGGAGGCAGACTTGCGTAGCAAAATCAACAAGGACTCTGACCGGCACGTCGAATGTGTGTGTGTTTGGCTCACCTTGTTGCTCCATCTCGGGGGGGGGGGGGGGGTCTTATTTTTAACCAAGTCTGTATTTGGCAAGAATTGCAACATTGTTGAATGAAGGCAGATCGTTTTATGTAAGAAAGCTGAAAAAGAATTACGGATTCAAAAATGAAAATAGAGACAATAAGAATTTAAACTAGAGAAGGGAGAGAGGGAATAGAAATATATAAAGAACATCCTTATGAGATTAGGAGCGTGCATTTTTGATAATCCTGTCGCACTGTGGGGGTAGGACTTCGCAACCGATGTCCCCGCATGACGTCCAGAAATGCTTACTGATAGCTGAAAATGCTATGGCACGAAGTAAAAAAAATGAGTGTACGTCGTGAATGCAACAGAATTTGAGTCGAAATTTAAGGTTGTGGCACTGCCTCATACTCTCATACATACAGAGGACCCACCCCTTCCACCCCAGTCATGAACACTTTCATAGCGCACTCCATGCATGTCCGAGGCAGGTAATGCTGTTATTTGAGATAGGATGCAATACAATTTCGTGACGCCCTCACCGCAGGTTTTCATTACACCAAAACAACAACAACAAAGGAGAACGAAACGTATTCTCGCTTTTTCTCTGCATAACATGTCATGAATTCTGAAAACGTGCAAACTCCAGATAGAAGTGTCATTTCAGAAGAGTGCAGTCGTCGTCTTGTCTTACGTTACCGCACGGGCAAAGTGGCTGCTGCCTTGAACTCTCTATCCTCTATCTCTGCACTCCTCTCGTATTGACAGGAGGGGGCAGGGGGTGGGGCATTACCTTGAGTCTAATCCCCCAGCCACCGAACCTCTCCTGGTGTTCCATCTGATGGCATCCATTCGGCCAAGAGGTACCGCAGGGGGGAAAGGGTTTTTTAATCCTTCTCCCCTGGCAATTTTTCTCATCTGATATATGAAATGAAACCCACCGAGCCCAAAAGTTTGGGAGCGGCCGTCCATGGTTATCTGGACCAGAATGCGCCGTGAAATTCCCAATGCTGCTTCGGCGACAATCTGAGACGCAGCGGGAGATATTCTATTTGAGTTATACGGAGACGTGTTATTGCACCGTTGCCAAGTAAAACCCTAAAATTGTTTATTTTGTATTGTAGGCACTTATTAAATATCAATAACGTCGCGTGTGTAAAATTGTTTTTCGAAATATCCAATGGTTGTCTAAGCTCATAGCATATCGGGGACACTTGCCGGCCAATGTGATGGCTGGCCCAAGACTGGGTCATTGTTCGTACTGGCAATATGAACAAAAACACCGACGCCAAGATGCCCCTCGCAGGAGTTAACCTGGTAGATGTGTTTACAAGTGTGCCGAGAATGTTAAGAGATTCGTCTCACGCACGGTTTTCCGAGGCGTGGGAGGACAAAAAGTTTTCTGGGGGAAAAAAAGCGCGTGGAGGAAAAGTGCATGGAATTACAATTGGTATTTTTTACAGACACGAGTTGTGGCCGAAACGTCGTGAGAATAATTTTATTATGTTTTATTTTTATGATTTTATTACTTCCCTTCTACGTGACTTTACCGAAAGAACCAAGAAGAAGACACGAGTCATCAAATATGTACCTTCCTGTGGTGGCAAGCTCGCGTTTGCGATGAAGGGTGCACACACGTATTCTTTGGGTCTTTCGGTAAAGTCACGTAGATAGGTAAAAAAATGAAAAAAAACTACGACGTGTCGTGGGTCTTATTCTGATGACGACCGATTGTGTTGCGATCGAAACGTCGTAGTTTTTTTGTTATTTTCTTTGAACCTATCTACGTGACTTTACCGAAAGACCCAAAGAATATTAATTCCTGCAGTCACGAAAGCTTTAGGTGCGCGCACGGTTAACAAGTTTGTATGGTTGATTGCAAATGGGCAGTTTTAAATTATACCATTTTAGACCATTTTTTTTAATGATTATTAATGTAGCAAATATATCAGAGGGGTTGTGTAATGTTATAAACATTACTGGTCCGACTCTCAGGGTTACCAGAGTCTATTAATGCCAATTGCGTGAGTTGTTTATTTGGCAATTATTTTTGTTTGTTTTAATCTTCAAGTTTCATTAAATTGTGCCATGTGTGAAGGAACAATACTGTGTGTGTGTGCTGCTGCTGTAGCCACTGAACAAAGGTCCCGTGGCTTTTTATTTAAATGCGCAATTTATGATTTGACATTTACTTCAGTGATGTTTCGGAGACACGTTGAGGTTAGTTAATTATAATGTGTGGGCTGTAATGTGTGGGCAGTATTGTGAGTGCCTAAATGCCGGTGCTCGGGACAGAGGTGGGCGTTGCATTAAGAATTGTAATCAATGTAATAACGATCGTGTAAGTACAAACAAAATACACACACACACTGCGAACATGTGCATCTTTTTTTTAAGTCAACGTAGGATAGACAAACCCTTTTGACCACGGCATCTCACGCCATAAATCCCAGGATATTGTCGCCTTCGGATAGGAATTCACAAACCCCAGCCCTCATGCCAAAACAAGAGGCCACCTTTTTTCGTCCCCTGTCAATATTCTATCGTCAAATGTCCCGTACATTATGCCAATTTACAGAGGTGGTCCAGATGTCTTGTAACCACCCCCCATGTAATTCTCTAAAACTTTATCTGTTTTTAAGCAAGGTATAAAAAAAACACTAGTGATTATGCCAAGGACAAACATGTTAGGGGACAATTAGCAAAGTGGACTTCCAGAGGTCACTCGTTCGATTCAGTGAGACCGGAGCGGCAGTTGAAACAACGGTGCGGTGTTCTTAACACCTCTTGCATCTGTCCACCCAAGAGTATCAATGGCTGCTCCATGGTTAGTTGATCGTCAGGTCGTGTATGATGGGGTAAAGTGTGGCTACTTCCCCCCTCTTCCCAGAAGTCTGTGCAGCATGACAATGTTAGGCCAGATACCCTCTGGGAAGGGTTCTCTCTAGTAGACGCGCCTTCTGTCAGCAGTGGTGTGAGCAAGCAATTGCAGGGCTGCGCCTGTATCTTTCACATAGCTTTCTACCTAGAAATATGAAGAAGACAAGCACAAACGTGCATCATGATGCAAGGACTGAAGTCGCATAAATGCTGGATTGTGGGAATTGTATTGGATTGTCTGTGCTCTGTGGTGAATCCAGGGAGGGGGGTAGAATGGGATCTCGAAAGACCCTGAAAATTGGTATTTTGTTGATATTTGCCAGAAAATTACATATTTTTCTCATGTAGGGCCTTATTTAAAAAGCTTACAATTTTACAACCACCCACCCCACCATTCTGTGAGGGTTTCTATTTTAAAGACACGTCGTTACATTTGTACAACAACGTGAATTACGACGATTAGAGGTTCAAGTCGTCTTATATTTCTCCGCGAGCGACGATTGCAACAATTAGAACAATAACTTGCAGCCCTCGTGTCAATCCACTGCTGGCTGAAGGCTTGTCCACAACCGTGTCGATCGTGTGGGTTGTTCCACAGCGATTCGGGCTGGTCAGTGCGGGTTGGACATGTGGAGAGGCTAAGGTCCGGTTCAGACATCGCTTGCTGCTGATATTAGCCGTGGCCGGGAATTGAAATTCGGTTTTGCCCGGTTCATAGCCACCACTTCACCCCCCAGTGGTTAGTATGTATGGTGTGCAATGTTGTACGCATGTTGAACATCTTTCGCACCGTACGTAGCCAACCGTGCTGATCTGTGCAGGGGACAACAAACTCAAGACAAAAAAAAGAGTTGCAAAGGAATGAGTTTTCAATCGAGATTTAAAGTGATAACCTCCCCTGGCTTACTCATATCGGCAGGAAGAGAATTCCAGACGGCCGCAGAAGGGCCTCTGAAAGTGGACGATGCAGTGTCCGTCTTCGTTCGATGGTTAGCCAAAAGCTGCCGCTGCAAGGACGACGGGAGTTTGCGTGAAGGTTTATAGCTCCTTGACGAGACGAGCAAGATATTGTGGTTCATTTGTGGCAAGCACTTTCGCACCTTCGATCAGCACGGTTGGATACGTATATTGCGAAAGAATTTCAACATACATACTGTATATATCATGGGATCTCCTTTGCCAGTACCAAAATATACTAATACGGGTTTTCCCCTTTTGTCTGGCAACAAAACTGACACCTTTTGCAAGGAATCATGCTTACATTAACCACAATACTTGCAGTCAAATGCAAACAAAAAACAGTACTCTGATAATGTATGCATTGTCTTTTGGCGTCATCTGGTCGAACACCATATGAGCCTAGGCTCCAAAGAAAGCTGTCTCTGGTGTGGACCAATCAGTTTCAAAGACAATGCATAAATTATCAGAGTATTGTTTTTTTTTGCATTTGAATGCAAGTATTGTGGTTAATGTAAGCATGATTCCTTGCAAAAGGTGTCAGTTTTGTTGCCAGAAAAAAGGGGAAAAACCCTATTAGTATACTGTATATACTTTGCGTTTAATGAGTGCGGCCTTAGTAATCGACTTCAATATGTATAGCAATAATAACATCATAGAATACTGTCGCGTGAGATACGAGCTTTTATTAAGCACCTGATGATGCTGGATATAATGTCCAGCGAAAGGTGGGACGTCAAATTGTCAAATGTTTATTTGCTTTTCAACACTCCCGTTTTGCTGCACATTTGTCCACGCGACACCTTCATTCGATTCCCTCGGTCGGGTGGTGGAGGATTGGAGTGAAAAAATAAAACGCTGACATCATACATCAGTATCTAACCCAATAGAAACCAATTAGGAAGCAGAATACTGTATTATTTTGAATGGCATTTGGTCTAAAATTACATATGTTATACATCTCTCCATATAATATATGTGGAGGGGGGTACAGTGGCATAATGGTTAGCACACTGCATGTAAACATGTCTATCTCAGGAAAGGTTGATGATGGTAATCATCAACCTTTCCTGACCAGCATGGTAAAGTATGGCCAAGCAACCCCTATGACTGGCATGGCATCGTGTTGTAGACTAATAATTGCTATTTATTAGTATTCTTTAATTTGTTAGTGTAAGTTTTCCAGGATACAATCCTTGAGATGCATATCTCATTTAGTATTGTTTATTATGGAATGGACTGTAAAATGAGCGACATTAAATGTATTTTAAAGTGTTAGTATAAAGGATTAACTTAAGTCAACGTTGGCCTGATCTGAAATATTTATATATTTTTATATAACGTATGAACTGGAAAAAAAAATATAAATTGCAATACAATTTATTCCATTACCATGTGAGTGCAAATGCATTTTGGATGCTATATAAAAGTGTAGATGGTTATGCAAGTGACATATCCAAAAGTTAATAACACAAGGCAATATTTGAGAATATGTTTTTGCCACTTATGCAGAGATCACCCTTCATTTTAGTTGTATGTCCTGTCTGGCCTCTGGTTGAGATGAACATACAAAACCAGTGCTTCCTGTTTCTAACCGAATACAAAATATCAACGCGCAACGGGTCAGCGCTCTTTACAGGATAAACGGATGGAACTAAAAAAGCACGCGCGTGTATTTACCTTGAATTCTAACAATGGACAGATACAGCTGCGCTCCAACTGTTTTAAATGCAGCAAACACAAATCTATGCGCAATGACTTAGTCAATGCCGTCTGTCGGCTTCGGTAATGCTCTCTGTATATCTCAGCAAAAGATTAACTGGAATTTATGTTGTTCCCCCGTATTGCCGACTCCTTATCAGGCCGCAACAACTTATAAATGCCTAAATCAATCCAGTGGCCATCAGCAGTTAAGCCCAAATAAATCCTGCTACCGATGATAACATTTTTTTATACAGCTGCGTGACCCAGTTTCTTGCCATTGCATTTGTACCTTTGCGCGTGCGTAAGAGATAATTATTGGTGCAGTGGCTAGCACACTGCACTATGAACCCAGCCACCTGGGTTCGATTCCCAGCCATAGCTAACATCAACGGCTAATGGTATCTGAACTTTTCCTCTGCCTCCCCGAGCTCAACCCAGTTCGAAATGGAAACCTGATGTTGCTATATAAAATTCAGCACTGGGGAGACATTGGCATCGGGGCATGATGCTATCCACAACACCCCCTCGTGTGCCGTGCTGGCCTTCATAGATGCTCGCGAACAGCACTTAACTACAACAGTCCGTACAGCTATACAAATATGAAGAGGGTCGTTCGTTGTGCGCCTGTTTTTTTTGCAGTACTGCCTAGGAGGTGGTACGATTACCCTTGGAGACATTTTGCACGGAATTTATGGCTCACATTTCAGGAGTATCCGGTCTACTTTAATGTGGGGAATTTACAAAGCAAACCCTCTTCTGCAAAAAGAAGGTTAAAGATCGTAGAATGTCATTCTCATTGCGTTGTAGTGTAATGTTCCAAATTATTAATTACCCTTCAACCCTGACCAGCCACAATACTTCTCAACTGCGTGCGAGAGAAGCTACATATAGGGAATGATGACGATGATCAGGCCTTAATCTCAGCTGGAGCTGTCTGGGGCTGAGCTATGGAAAATATTTCCTCAGCCCCATCCACCTCCTCCCCCACTTTCACTATCAGAAGAGGAGCAGGGGATGGATACGAGGGGAAGATGATGAGGAAAACGATGTGACTAATTAGTCAACACTTACTGTGGCGTCCTAATTTTTTTTGGGAGGGTGGGTGTGTAAGTCTAAATGAATGTAACACAAACTTTCATAAATTTATTCTGCTAAGCCAATTATACGGATTGAAATTAAATATGCATGCCTCTCATGTTAAATGTATACTTGATCTGCCCTTATACAAGATAAGCTGCCTTAAAACAACAGTCACATTGTCTCAGACCTACATGGAACTTGAAAGCATTTTTCTTTTTATTATCTCTGGATGCTAAAAGCCATTTTGGAATTGTTTAGTTCTGATTTTTATTTCATGCGTCCCGTATTTAATGAGGTGATTTGTGCAATGGAGGAAATTTTGGCAAAAATATTTTTTTAATATATATTCATCATTCTCTTTAAATATCTAAATCAAAGGGTGTGGGATTGCTGAGGATGCATTTTGCTTATCCCACGATGACGTCTGTCAAGTGACACATTTCCTCGGTTGTGTGAACCGCATTTTTAAAAACGTGATAGGATCCGTAGTCATATTGTAGCCACCCTCTTATCTTATCCATGCATTTCTCTATGTATCTCCTTGTCCCAGGAAGCACGTGTGATTTTTGCTTGAATTGGCCACTCAAGCAATTAGCTACTGCTGCTCGTTATTTATTTCGCGGTGCCTTTAAGTATATCGCAAATACGTTTTTTTCTTCCCATTCAGAAACCTTTATTTCAGACAGTATCATTCGATGCTATCTTTAACAGTGAGTGGTACTGCCGCTGTTGGTGTCTCCTATTACAATCGCATGCGCCGAATGAAGATCCAAAGGTTCGCAAATGCTCTCTTGATCGGGAGCGATGATTATTGCCACTCGTACGTTAAGACGAGCGAACTGGCCTACTGGCTCACAATACCGCGCGTGCTACATTGGTTACCTTTCAGATGCCAAATGATAATGTCAACAATCCCGAAAAGCAGATCTGCCCAGGCGATTTTGTGTTTGTGTTTTGTGTCTCCAAAGAAACACAAATGTCACGTTCGCAGGCGCAACCTCGCCTTATGCCCCTCCGCCCCTCCCACTGAGCACTGTTTTTGACAGCGTCTCGTTCTTCATTCTCGTGTTCATACAATTACATGGCGCCATCGGACGCACGGTGAACGCACATGGTCGGTGAGACGGCCTCTCTCATCTCTGGAGAGAGTAGCCGAGTTCCACCCGGTAAACCTTGGAGGAGGGGATCCCCTTGTGTTTGCTAGGTGGGACGCAGCCAAGCACAACTGTGTTGGGACATTAAAAAAAAAACTGCAGTGAAATTGATCGCGCTGTCCTTTGCAAGCGGGATGTTCCATCTCTTTCACTCTTGGACGTAGAAAAAAGGTCGGCCGAGCGATGTTTGTAAAGGAAGGCCACAATGTGCCGCCTGGCTCCTTAAAACTCTCACTGGGCACCTATTGTTGTGTCATGCTACCGCTTCGCCCTGGCCTTTTGCAATGTACCAGCAGGGCCACCTGCTTTTCTAACACTTGTTCAATACCACCCTCCCCACACAAGCAGGTAAACTCACTCACTCTGAAGCCCTTTGCCAATCCACTGCTGGATGATGCCGTGCTGGTCGTACTTCACCACCCAGGTCACTCGTCAGATTGGGTTGGTTGAAGGGGTACACGAGGAACGGTTTAGATGTCACTTTGCCACTGATGTTATTCGTCGTGATTTGGAATCAAACTCGGGTTGTTGGGTTCAAAGCGCTCCACGTCTTAAGACAAATTTCACACAATATTTGTTGAAATTATAGTTCGAGTGGTCTAGAAGAATATAGATATTTTATACTGTAAATTGTCATTTCATGGTAATGGGATTACAGCATGGGACACAGAACCTTATAATCATGAAATTTAACGCAAGCATCGTTTTGGATTTATAGTTTATCCTAAATGTTCTCACAGCAGGCAATTGAGATGCATAAAAGTGCCTCTTCCATTGCTGTGTCTAATATTCTCCCTGCATTGTTCTAGCAATTCCGTTACCATGGAATGGCCTATATACATAATCACATCTGCTCGTGGTGCGTATACACCTATACGTATAAACATGCCTGGAAGTTGTCTTTTTTGCATGCTATAGTGCACAGCCATACATGTCACAAAACAAAGATTTACAGCCCCTTCATCAATCCATGGGGAGTTTGTGACCATACGTCACCACGCTAAAAAGCTGCGTGTTGGTGAAGGGTGGTTGGTTCTCAGGACTGGATCACATGCCATTCGCCAACGATATTCGCTGTGACCGGGAATGACACTCCAGATGGACGGATTCATCGCGCCAGTGTGCGCAAATCACTGCGCTACTCCTCCGCCCAGTCAGAAGGTATTTCGCTGTCGTGAACAGGCTTTAAAAACGATAATAAGCATACATCTGCATGCGATAATGTTTGTTTCAAATTCAAATGCTATGATGCTGAGGATGCACACTGTTTGAAGCTCCACCTGCCTTTTGTTACTTGCACAGGATGTTTTAAAAGCAGCCTGCACGAAGCACAATTGATGTCCGAGTGGCTTTTTGATGCTGCAATTTGCCTTTCACGGCAAACATCTGGGGCACAGGCAAATGCCTTTACACAGCTTTCAGGCAATGCCTTTCAAAGCGTGGCGTTTGGTAATAGATATTCTGGACGTGACATCACGGCACCTTTACAAATAAAGGCTGCTACAGGAATTCATAGATATTGAATTATATTAATATACGGTTTATACAAAATATTATTCACCATTGGATGAAGGCCTCGGCGTGCCGTCACCATCCCTTGCACTCCCTTCATGCCACGATCAGTCGCATTGTCGTGCACTAACCCAATCTCACTGCTCCGTCTCCGTGCTGGTCGTCATTTTGATCGCATTCCCTCCTTTGGCTTCCATTTCGTTGCCAGCCTCTTCCACTGTCCATCATGTTGTATAGCCAGGATGTGTCTCCTGCCCAAGTCCGCGTACTTTAATTTACAGCCAACTTGATGTCTCTGACTAGAAGCTTTCGTGACTGCAGGAATTAATATTCTTTGGGTCTTTCCGTAAAGTCACGTAGATAGGTTCAAAGAAATATGAAAAAACTACGATGTTTCGATCACAACACAAGTGGTCGTCATCAGGAAAAAGATGGGGGGATGACGACCGCTTGTGTTGCGATCGAAACGTCGTAGTTTTTGTTATTTTCTTTGAACCCATCTCCGTGACTTTACCGAAAGACCCAAATAATATTTGATGTCTCTGATTTTGCAACTCCGTGGATCCATCTCCTCCCCTCTTCTATTTCTCAGTGTAAGTCCAAGCATGCATCTCTCCACTGCTTATTTGCATGCTTCGTTACAGACGTGATGATCGATTTATAGATACCACATCGACTTCTGATGAACCCCTTGCTTTCAACTCCACAGGTGATTGAATATGGGGAAAGCTGCGTTGGGCAGAGGTTATCAGAGCATGTTGAAATATTGAGATCAGCGGGAGACGCGTAGAGCCTTTGGAAATAAATTTGTACTTTCCTCTATAACATTACATATTTTTTTGCTGGGATATCAGTACATGGATCCACCTATTGGTGGCTACACACACGCTGTGCATACACGAAGCAAATACATTGAAAAAGTTTGCACTCATGGACCCATGGTGTGTGATTTGAATAATGCACGGTTCATTGCAGACCGTGTGCTTCGCGATGAGCGCATGTCCAGCATGCAGGCAGGCTGAGCAGCAAGACCAACAGCAACGGGAGGCTAAAGCCGACGCTAGGTTTTCATTTTTGCACGAGGGTGAGTGAAATATAGGATGGCAACACAAAACGCTTGGCTACCACACTGGGCATAAGTGAGCAGCTGATAATTAGCCTGTCGTAAAATGTGGCGGCAATTCCGAAAAGGAGAATAACATGCGTTAATACAACCGCCCCCTGCTCGCCACAAAGAATCAAACGGACCGCAAATAACATTAAGACAAATATGTAAACGTCATTGACACTGAAGTATTTTTTTATTCCAACTGTCTTTCGATTTACAGCTTTCGTGACTGCAGGGATTCATCATCTTGGTTCTTTCGGTAAAGTCACGTAGAAGGGAAGAAATAAAATAATAAAAATAAAACATAATAAAATAATTCTCACGACGTTTCGGCCACAACGCAAGCAGCCGTCCTCAGGTGAAGACCAGGTCTGTCGGGGAGACGTCGTGAAAATTATTTTATTATGTTTTATTTTTATTATTTTTTTACTTCCCTTCTACGTGCCTTTACCGAAAGAACCAAGAAGATCCAACTGCCTTCTTTAACAATGTAAACCGTGACGTGTTTTTTTGTTAATTTCGTCAGCAGTAACTTTTTTTTTTAATCAGAATTTCGCGTTGAATGTGGTGAAAAAAAAAAAGAGAATTGCCCTCCTATGAGCAATCCGCGGAAGGAGGTGAGAGCAACACAGCTCAGTACCCCGGTGTGCTAAATTGGTTCTGACAGGAGCTCCCGTGGGGTGCCGAGGTCCGGTGGCTGCCTGCGATTGTTTTAGCCTTTGGAGAAGAGAGCCCCGGACATGCGGGAGGCGTCATGGCACATATTGGAACGCGAGAGAGTGAGAGCAAGCACCCCCGGGGGAATAAATGGCGAAGGGGCAGGCGGTCAGGAAGCTGCCCCCCCCCCCCCCCCCGCGGACTCACCCCTAATGCACCTTATTTATATTATCTGCATGTCATAATTCAATCTGCGGCGCTATGATGTAGTGGCCAGGTTTGGCTTCGCCCGGGGAAGTGGCGGTGGTGGGGGAGGGAGCTGGCCCAGACACGCGTACGCACGCGCGCACTGGCTGGAGAACAAAAGAAGGCTGGGAATGACTGGTTATGCATCCCCGCCTGTTGTTTAAATGAAGTAATTCCGTGAGAGGGAATAATTACAGTGATTGCCACACGAGTCTAGGGCTGTGGAAAGGCACCACGAGTGCAATACAGATGCATTGTTTATTGACATTAATTCATGCATTCATGGGGTTTTGCGACATAGGCGTCACCAATCTCTGGCTGGGAGGAGAGCATTTAATGGTCCGCTGTGGGGTTTGCGAATTCCCCGTGTCACATGTGCCCAATGTAGCTAATTGAAGCGTACATTAATAGCGGTACCTTCACATTTCCCTCGTTGAATATCCCTTGTGTAAAAATAAATTAATCTCATAGCATTATGATTTTTGCACCTGACTCGAGATTATTGTTTTTGTTTAGCAAGCGTATAACGACGAACCGCATAGATTCATAGATTTAAAATCAGTGCATAGCCTCGACATGCAAGCGCAAACATGGCGCAGGTAAGAATCGGCGAGCTTCAAACACGCGCCAAAGAAATTGCACGCAAATTATATTCTAATGCTATATTTACACTAATGGTGGGAACAAAATTGCATCAAACAAGACGAATGAAAATAGTGAAGCCACTACAAGGCGGACGGTAATAAAAACAAAAGAGACAAGGAATATCCAATTGTTGATACCCAACCCCCCTGATGTACGAGTGCATCGGGGTTCGCAGTTTGAACCGCCGAGTTGTTTGGCACGACGTCCGATGCTTTGCTCCGCAACGCTGGGGAGATCATTTTCTTCAGTCCTTCTCTTCAGCTCTTCTCTTCAACGCTGGGGAGCTTCTTCTCTTCAATTCCCACTCAGTTCCTGAAGAAGATCTCGGCATCTTCTTGGTTCTTTCGGTAAAGTCACGTAGAAGGGAAATAATAAAACATAAAAAATAAAACATAATAAAATAATTCTCACGACGTTTTGGCCACAAAACAAAAAGCCGTCCTCAGGTGAAGAACAGGTCTGTCGGAAAGACAGCGTCTGGATTCATTCATTCAGACGCTGTCTTTCCAAAACAGACCTGTTCTTCACCTGAGGACGGCTGCTTGCGTTGTGGCCGAAATGTCGTGATAATTATTTTATTATGTTTTTTATTTTTTTTATTTCCCTTCCACGTGACTTTACCGAAAGAACCAAGAAGATGAATCCCTGCAGTCACGAAAGCTTTAAATCGAAATAAAAGCTCTCGGCACTTGAATAGAAATATCGGACAACGTGCCGAACGACGCGCGGTACGACCCGAAGACTCAATGAGGCACTGTGGCAGCCCTGAATTGTCACGATTCGTAAATATCTCAGAGGGTAAAGGTGAATAACAACAAGCGTATTGTTTATGATTCATACAATAATTAATAACTCAACGAGGAAAGTATATACTCTTAGGTTTTTTCGGTAAAGTCACGTAGGTAAACAAAGTAAATTAAAATTAATAAAAGTAATAATAGAATAATAATATAACTTTTATTAATTTTCATTTTATTTTTTTACCTACGTGACTTTACCGAAAATTCCTAAGAGTATGAATCATTGCAGTCACGAAAGCTTCAAATCTAGAATCAACGAGGAAAGCTTTGGCCAGTCAATAAAGTATCGTTAATGAGGATTCTGCTTCAAATGTCATTCTATATTATGAAAAAAGTTGTGCTGGCTGGATTCCTGCCTGGAGGAAGATACGCAGAGGACGGGACAGGAGACGAGTGGGGATAGAGTGGAAGGGCATCAAATGGAGAGAAAATAGAGAGAGCAAAACAGAAACGGAGTGACAAGCAGGAAGGATTAGGAATAGAGACAAGAGAGAGATTGAGAAGGGAAAATGGAGAGATGGGAAAAAGGGACAGCGAGGGTGAGGGAAACAGGTAGAGGGGAGGGAGGGAGGGCACATATGAATTGATGAAACAGATGGAAATAGAAACAAAAGTGACAATATCGAGATACATAGGGATTTTGAGTACAGAGACGGTAAGAGAAAGGTGGAGAGAGACGAGGCTCTATGTAAGATTAAACGTTTACTGGCTGGCTGGCTCGGACGGATGGCAGGATGGTCTGGCGGTCACGTCCAAAGGACATGCTGGTTGCAAGTTTCGATAAATCGTCTTACCAAGTAGTTTTGCCCGTGGGAGGAAAATAGCATGCCCCGTCGCAATGCGTTCACCGTTTGTTGCAGAAGTTCACAGTTCAAATCCGGCAGGACGCCCTGGTTATTGTCGCGGGTGTATCAACCATGAAATATACAAGACGTCTGCTTCGCAGTGCACGTCAAAGATCCCCCGACGCAATTTAAAACGAATCGGCCATTGTCTGCTGGCATCATGGTCGAAGGTTTGTCAAATTCGCTAAATATTACCCACAAATCACTCAGTTAGGATTACGCAGAGCAACATCGCCCCCGAGTCGTGAAATTATAAGAATGGTGTGAATGACATTTTTTTTCATTCTTTAACAGTAATCATTATGTAATAATAGTTATTATTTAATAATATAACAATTATTATTAATTATTCAAGCTTTGTACAGATTCGTTAGAAACCTGTCACTCAAACTATGCAATCCCACAAGGCCGTTGAGCTGATGGGTTGTTTTGGAAATATTTTTTTTTATTACGTGGAGAGACAGGAATATGCTTATATCGTTTGACATTAATATTTTCCACAATCACACTTTTGATTATTTTGTGTTATGTATCTTCCTACCGGCACTGTGCCGCTTTTTGTGTCTCTCGTTTTGCGTAACGTATTCTTGGTCCACACAAAACCCCACCTCGAGATTACAGGCACATTGGCGTTGGTGGAAATGATGGCGAGCCACCGAAAATTGGCAGCATCAGTAAGCACCGTGGGTGAGCTGAATGAAGAGGGAACGCCTCTTATCCAGCACGTTGGAGGCAAGGGAGTCCGTGGATCGTGTTGCTCTCTGAGACTTCAAAACCCCGCTGGGCTGCAAGTCGACCAAGGAGGTGACCGATGCAACAAGCGGATTGTGAGCCGATCTTTTCTGCGTGTCATCTCCTCCCATTGTTATGTTGTTGTGTCACTTGACACCATTGACGCGTTGAGAATGAGCTGTTCCATCCTAAACGATTTCCCAGGTTAAATATTGCAGCTAAGAAATAAAAATTGCGTGCTCGTTTTTTTCAGGTGCTTAAAATTCTGCGTTTCTTCCACATGCAACAACACACCGTTTATGGAATTGGCCAAACATCACAATTGCGTGACTCCTCTCCTTAAAAGGGGGTCTTGAGACTCGGCGAGGCATTCCTGAATAAACAAATAGTCACCGTTGCATTATTTACCAATAGGCAATGGTTAATACGAAAAAAAATGCTTAAATTTTTTTATGAACCTTAAAAAGAATAATTCCGTGTCGCTGATGCAAGCAGCGTGAAATGCTCATGAAAGTGGGAACTGCTTGTGCCCCTTGTCCTTGCATCTCTCATTCTCGTCTGTGGAGAAATGAGCCCACTCGTTTTTCTTTTTTTTAACTCCACCAGACGCTACCTCCGGGCGAGCAATATGGAAATCGTAAAGTAACTCTTAAATGACAAAGCACTCGTTAAAATTAAAAGTGAGCGATTAACGCCGACACTTTTGTAATTCCGGATCACCTTCAGGCAAATAAACCCAGACAGTTTCAATTCGGTCTCTATGACCCGCGATTCTGCAAGCGGGTTGCACGTTAACAGACTTTTTTTTTTCAATGAGCTATTTTTGATGGCAGGATACTACTCTTTGGTGCAGCAAGGTAGTCCATGTCAGGTAGCCAGGTCATCGGTGGGACCATTGGCCATTTGTCGATAAAAAAATGTCTGTGGATGCTGTGCAATGGAGCGGTAGCGTCGCAGTTAGCGCGCTGCACTGCAAGCCCAGCGACCTGTGTTGGATTCCCGCACACAGCCAAGATCAATGACGATTATCTGAACCGGTCCTGGGCCTCCCCAAGGTCGAATCAGCCTCAAATGAGTACCTGGTGTAGTGTGTATACATCGCCAATTCTCGTGTGTCTCTCCGGCCATCACAGGTGCTACTCGCTAACAAGCACTTGCCCCAGCAGTCTGTTAAGGCTGTACGGGGGATCTTTGTCTGTGCTCTGGTGTAGTGTGCATTAAGTGACAGAATCCACCGTCTTTCAAGAGCACAGTAGGCTGGATCACTCGGCCTTTATCAACGAATGCTGGCTTCTCCAAGCCACTGCCATCTCTAAAGTAGGCATCCACTTAGCAGTTGCACACGAGGTGATTTCGTCGCTCCATCTCCACGAGATACGTCCGCTCAGACACGATCCATTCCTTGGTTGCCAGTCCGTCACGGTGATCTACCATCGGCAATCATCCCTGCCAGTGCCACGACGTGCCCAGGTGAAGTTCATTTTTATTCACAGTTTGAGTCACAGGATGTCTTTCGACCTCCGTACGTTCTCCATTCCACGTGTTCCCCTTTCTGTCTCCCAAAGCAAATTTCGAGGATGCCTTTAGGAGAGACTAAAACGCTTCAGAGCAAATGACCTCAATTTGGTAATGCCCAATGCCAATTGTGTTGGCCCTCCGCAAAACGCAGATCTAAAACATCATTCCACATTCGTCTGATGTAACGACGACGCGCCTTCAAAATGTGACCTTTTTTCCAGTATCAAAGTATGAAAAGGGTATAACCTATTCTTATTTTTTCATCACGTGCCTTGTAAGCGTACGTGGGCATTGATCATTCTGCGTGCGTGTGTGAACTTCGTAAAACGGGAGGGCACTTTTTTCACGCGAAACCAGCCACGCCACCGTCTCAAATGCCATGCCTGACCTTAATATGTGCTCTCAAACAGGGCCATCTCGAGCAATCTTAAAACTTCATGGGAGATCGTATGTATGTATGTATGCGTGGATTCTGAAGGAGAAAAACAGACACGGATTGCAAGTCTTGAAGAATTTCTGGACCAATACATCAACGGTGAAATAAAAAAATCACATTTTCTTTACTCACTTAAGTCAATCCATGCAAGCAGCGACACTAAAATTATTTAAGTTTTGTGTCTTTCTATGCATATTTACATAGTTCCTGTATACAAGGTAGACAGTGTGAGGCTGTGGGCTATGCACTTTGTTGTATTGCCAAGATACCAGCCGCTGAATCATAGCGGGACCTGTAAAAATCAACACATAGCAGTTTGCTAAAAACGTACCGCAGCTATAATTTCTACATTAAGCCTGATTCAAGGCAGAATTGCACAAATTTACTGCGGAACCATTATTACAAACATTAAACTAAAGCAAGGCACGTTTCTCCGTGGCAAAAGTAATCCCACTGGTTACAGATTCATTATGATTAACTCCATGCGATTCACATGGTTTCCAAATAAAAGCGTGGTACCGTGGGTCCTTGCCATAGCAGTCCTTGGCATGCGGTGTTCGTCCACACATCGGCACACTTGGACGGTGCAAAAATTCATCTCATTCCAGACAACATGCCATGCCTGCCATTGCACTGATTTCACACACACACACACACACAAAAAACGGCCGCATTGTGTCTGTTTTAAAGAGATAAAGTTCCCCCTTTTTTGTGTTTGCGCGCTATTTTCAAGTCACGCATCCCTCATACACGCCGCCTGTCCAGGCTCACGACCACTCAAATGCGCGCCGTGGGTTTATAGCCGCTGAAATCCCCCTGTAGTCTGTGCACCAGGATAAGAGGGTTGTAAAAATGAAATATTTGCAAGCTCGGTCCGAGCGCGTGCCGGTGCTACATTCGCCGACGAGCCGGCTACGACTGTGACACACACACACAGCATCCGTGCCAGAACCGCTCGAGAGCGTCGTTGACTGGCGCGAGTCGATATCCATGTGCTCGAGGCTCTATATAGACACACAGGCGCAAGTGCGCACGTCATTGTGATGCAAATATAAACACGTGCACTTTATAATGCGCACAGCCCTTTGTCAGGTCACCGCTGGATGCTCGATCATGTGGTGACTGTAAGGTCAAACCAACCCCCCCCCCCCCCCACCATGACCGACTCAGCATGGGGAGGCCGTCATCCAGCAGTGGATAAACAGACTCTGCCTTCTCGACAGACCTGTTCTCCACCTGAAGACGGCTTCTTGCGTTGTGGCCGAAACGTCGTGAGAATTATTTTATCTTTTTTATTTTTATTATTTTATTATTTTCCTTCTACGTGACTTTACCGAAAGAACCAAGAAGATGAATCCCTGCAGTCACGAAAGCTTTAAATCGAAATTTAAACACACAGCTTTCAATAATTCTATACATATTATAATGGCCTATGAACAAATCAACTAGATGCAATCAATGTCATCAGATCTCAATAGTAGGATTGAGCCTGATTTGACGAGTATTTGGTTGGGTGACTGCAGCGCATGAAATAGGTGTTGTAGGATTGCTACGGAATTACATTGCCATCAATATCAATTGTTGTACTGTACTACGCCCCAACGTATATGCTCCCGACCTTCAACCAAAGGCGCACTGATCAACTTGGTGAAGTATGATCAAGTAACCTCCATGACCCGCACGCCATGGCGAGGCACTCATCCAAGGGTTGTTCAAGCATATTTTGAAATCTATTTGAATGCAAAAATGTTTATTATTTAAAGCAAAAAAGGAAAAAAATTATGTACTCACTCCACTGTTAACAAATGCACATTAATGCAATGTATACATACACAAACATACGCAAGCACATATAGCATATATGTGTGTGTATACACTCGCTGTGTATGCACACGTATATATATAATAAACGTGTACATATAAACATTGTGCATCTGTGAGCATGTATGACTTCGATAAAATGCCCAGGGGTGGCTTGGCTGGAGCTATGTCAATCCAAGCAGAATGCACACAGCACATCGGACGCGTGAAAAATTAATGAGCTCCTCCCGAAAGGATGCCTAAGTATTCACGGAGATGGGAAGAAAAAAATCAACCAATGGACCCTGAAAAAGGGAAAACTTCATTCTTTAGAATTCATATTGGAATCACGAACGCCTCCCTTCAACATTGCATACGTCTCTACCCGTCACAAATGTGTTGTGTGTGTGCGTGTGTATGTGTGCGGAGCAGTGGCAGTGGGAACCCGGTGACCTCGGTTTGATTCCTGCCCATGGTTTAACGTCGGTGGCGAGTAATATCAGCACCGTTCCTGGGCCTCCCCTTGGTTGATTCGGCCTTAAATGGATGTATGAACATTAGGGCATGGTCTTGATCCCACCATCCCCTCGTGAGCAGTGCGGCCATAGTAGACGCTTGCAAACAGTTCGTTGTAAAATGTCCTGTGTCATCTTCTGACATCAGTCAGAAACGCATGACTTTGACGTACGTCTTGCTTTGAATTGAACCTGTGCAAAATTTCACGTGATTTTTTTTTTTTACTCACACGGACTCCTTAAGTCACACATTTACCGATTCCCGAAATGCTAAGTATAAAAAATATTTGTGTTAGTATATATATATTTAATTCCTTGAATTAAAAACAATCTGCAACAACTGCACAAATTTGACCACAATAATTAGTAACATGGATCACCCGAAAGTGGCTATCAACCAAAATTCCACTGATTCATTTTAGGATAATACAAACTGTGGTGGCATGCATTGTCCACAATGGGCTTTGTCGGGCCTTACAAATGTGGACAAAACATTTATGTTTTTTTTGTATTTACATCAACAATATTTTTTGTTTGACATTTGTCAGAAATTTTTGACAAGCAGAAATGAAGTCTTATTTATTTCTATGCTTTAAGTTTTAACCTTGGTGGGGTGGGGGGGGTTTCCACAGATTGCAGGCATTGCTGTAAATTCACGAGAGATCCTAAAGTGGCGGTAATTTTTTGTAAATTCCTTCGCGGTGCCATTCCAGTCCTCGGACATCCATCACAAACACATCACTGTGATTTTCATTACTGCTTTTGTGTTGCAACTAACCTGATTCATGGCTTTACACGGATTGAGTCCTCTTTCCCCTGCGTAAACCCCCTTTAAAAACACACACACATTCATTCAATCTCATTTCAACAAATGCAAATTATGTCCCAGTTGTTTGCGAAACATAAACACGTATATATTATTTACAGCATACATCATGCAGTTCACTTTTGAAGTAGAATAAGGCTAGATTTGTATAGTCCATTGAATTATACAGTTTAGATTGTATTATTCTGACGCACAATATTGCACAGCACAAGCAGTGTGATAACAATTTCAGAGTAAAAAAATTACGGAAAAATATTTCGTCTCATTTGCATTTTAGGTTTGGGTTTTAAACCCAATATTGTGATGTCTAAATATTGAAAGGAAGACACAATATTTAACATTTACTCGGCAGCAGGCAGTATTTACATGAATCAATATGAAGATGTCAGCCATATATTATAATAACAACGATAATTGCAGCCCTCTGTAGTAAATCCACTGCTAGATGAAGACCTCCCCAAGCTGCGTTCGTTCGGGGTTGGTTTCAGGCGTGACCTCAGGACCGATCTGCACATATCGTTCGCCACTCACGCGAACCGTGGCAAGGAATCAAACGCAGGTCACCAGGTTCATATGGCACATGGTGCGTTAAGCAATGCACTGCCACGCCTCCCAGCCATTCGCGCAAAGCGCGTGGAACCGAGTGTGTGCCTGAGTGAACCAAACCTGATTTCTCGTTTTGGAGCTAGTGCCCCCCCCCCCCTCCTCCAACTCCCCAACTTGTTTGAAAATTAAAAAAAATATTATCAGGAGGTTTTCGTATCACGTATTTTAACACGTGTATTATTCATGATAAGCCACGGTTAGATTTTTTCGTGTGAAAAGGTGTCAGCATTTCGATTTAAAGCTTTCGTGACTGCAGGGATTCATCTTCTTGGTTCTTTCGGTAAAGTCACGTGGAATGGAAATAATAAAATAATAAAAATAAAACATAATAAAATTATTCTCACGACGTTTCGACCACACCTGAGGATGGCTGCTTGCGTTGTGGCCGAAACGTCGTGATAATTATTTTATTATGTTTTATTTTATTATTTCCATTCTACGTGACTTTACCGAAAGAACCAAGAAGAAGGTGTCAGCAATTAAGAGATTATAGTTTCCTTCCCTTTTAGTTGTGTCCATTAATATTCTTTGGGCGTGTTTAACTTAGACCCGTGGTGTCACCCAAGACTCACAGTGTTCAAAATTAGCCTACGTTTTTATTACTTGCAAGTACGTCATGATTGGGTGTGGAGCACTATGAACCCAGTAACGATTCCAGGTCACGGGCTCACATCAGTAGCGACTGGTATCTGAACATTTTTGCCCCTTCTCTCTTAACAAATCTGCATTGACCAATTTGGTGAAATATGGTCAAACAACCTACCATGACCAACATGGCCTGGGAAGGCTTTTATCCAACAGTAAATTGGCAAAAGGCTGTGAATGAATATAATGATTATGACTCGTATTTCACGATCTTATATCTGTGTATCGAGACGATATTTTTTTCAAACACAAAGCGCAGCGTACCTGCCAACGTGACATAGAGTCATAAAGCGCTCATTTAAAATTCAGTCAATAAGTCTTGACATAATACGCCAAATCACTTATCGCTTTTTTATTTTTACACTGAATAGCCGCATGCGTACGCACGTGCAAGTGTGTGCGTGTGTGCGCGTGCTCGCTAGTTGGGCGAGCTCTCATTCCACGCTGGAAACAACGGCGCAATAATTCCCACCCCGAAAATAAACACGGCAATGTCACGTTTCCCCTGGTGCCCTCTTCGGGAAACAACTAAAATGATCAATGACAAAAAAAAATCTCGCGTCGTTTTTTTCCTTCTTTCGGGGCCAGCTTTTTCCGGTCACTACACCGGGCGCCAAAAACAGACTGGCAGTGATCGACGGTTGAATTCTCAATTACAGCACCCCTCCCCCTCCTCCCCTCCCTTTCATTAAACGCCTTCAAGCTGCTCAAATTAAATGTGGGCTTTTACCTGAGATTCGGTGGCCACTTAATTGCTGGACAACTGTGAACTTCAATCACGGTGCATCTACACGCAGACGCAATTCTCTCCGGCTCAGCCTTTCAGGAATGGATTCCGAACGTTTGTTTTGAAGGTGAACTGATCACATCAATCCCGACGGTGTATATGTGAATTGAATAGCGATGCGTTCGTCAGTCACCATCGTGAAAGAGACATCTTATCTCTGTCAATGGGCTCTTATAACATTCGTTCACCATTGTTTCCCCCCTTATATCGCACACAATAAAAAATATAGGTGTCTTCCCCGGCCTCTGTGTATTAGCAGCGGCAAGAGCAAAGCAATTGCCAAGCTGCACCTTTACCTTTGTTTTAAATATACCGGATCGTGAATTGTTTAGGCTGCTCGTGGAAGCCTTCATCCAGCAGTGGACCGACCATGGCCGATGGTGATGAGCACAGTATACACTGGCAACGAATTAGCAAGACCAACAAAAATAGCTGTTTGTTAATCCCTCTGGAAAGGCTTGGAAACCGACAGTGTGCTGCCGGGATATTTTTGGCTCTTATTTTTTTGCGCAAAAAGGGGAGGATCATCAGTAAGGGTTAAGACGTGTCACTTGGCTACACGTCTCATACAATTAACAAAACGAACAATTAAATATATAAAAGTAATTGGATTTTGTGTTGTTGTTGTACCTAATTGGTTGTATACCACGCAAATGATATCCTCTGCTCAGGTTCATGTGTAGACTACCCCGCAGTGGTAAATCTGCGTCTTTGGCTGTAGTAACTAATTGAAGCGGGAAATCTGGTCTCGTGCTAAGTTGACTGAAATGGAAAATTAGTCATGAGCGCTGTCAGCTAATTCACAAGGGTCTGACACGTACATTTTTTAAAGATCATTATTATTTTAAAAGCAACGAAAGCCAGATCATAATTGTGACTGCTGAGCATTCTACAAGCCTGTTTGTAAGTACGCATTAAATAGATCCTGTTGAATATTTAAATGCATTGCTGTAATGCTACATTATTTTGACACTGAGAACAGTGGATTGTCATGCTGTTTTGGTGCATGATATAATTGTATGTTCTCTTTTGGGTGAGAAACTAAACATTGCAAATACGTGTTTTGTAGCGTCACGCTTCGTTGACCATTCGCTAACTGCGGTAATTAATTTTGAACGATCAAATTAATTTTGTAGCAGGCACACACCAACATGCATTCGTGTTTAAACCACTACGAAATGAGCATGAAACAAAATAATAAATACATCATAGTAACGGTGTGGTACACACTTAGCCAAGAACACAGTTCACATAGCTGTACTGATAATATATCGTAATTCCATTAAGTAATTCGTTCTACTAAAACTGATTGATGTGGCTGATGAGGAAGATAAGGTGCAGTTCTCTAAATCACACACTTACTTCTCTTTGACCACTACTCCCCAAAAATTATTGGTAAAAAAAAAACCCCACAAAGCATGATATCTGGCGGAGCAGTCTTAACAGCTTACACAAATGCACACCCACAAAGTAAATACGATTTTTTTTAAAAATTACATACATTTTTTGCTTTTGTTTAAACCGAACACAAACCCCACCGCAACACGACAAACGAGAGCCCAAGGTGACAGCTCTTACCACCGCCTCCTTCTCGTCCGTGCAAAGTCTCCTCTCACCTGATGCCGTTGACCGTGTGCGAACGCCGGCTCCTGTGGTTGTTGACGGAGTGGTGGTGGTGGCGGTGGTGGTGGTGGTGGTCAGCGCAGGCTGGTGGGACGGCCGGAGCGCAGCATCAGTGCCCATGTGGAGGCGGGAATACGCGAAGCGAGCAGAGGGGCGCTCTTGTTCCCCGCTACCCGTTGCTTTCCACGCCGTTTGGCCGATGCTCGCAGCAAAGAAGCATCGCGGCAGAGAGGGAGGGGGAGGGAGGGGGGTGGAGGGGGAGGGAGGGTTTGGGAAGCTGTGGCGTCACAAATTTATCAGACACCGGGGAAAGGTGCGTTCCCACGTGCGTGGCAGCGTTATGCTCATTGTGAATGTGTGTGTGTGTGCATATGCAAGTGTGTGCGCGTGTGCTTGTCGACCCAGCGTCAAATGAGTATCTGGTGCGACGTGTCAACATCGCCACCGGGGAGACAAAGGCGACCGGGCGTGGTGCTGGCCACCCACCCCGTCGTGTGCCGTGCATGGCATCTTGATGGGTGCTACTAGGTAACAGCACTTGCCCCAACAGTCTGTTAAGGCTATACGGGAGATCTTTGTTTTTGTGTGCGCCGCGTGCCTATTTGCATATAGGCTTGCTTCTGCATTCTGTGCTGTTTTGTTTAACCATTTTTTTGGTATTCTCTCCCGTTCAAAATATTTTCTTAATTTATTGTGCCACGTAATGTCACGAAAGCTGTCCAAATGCAGTGTACCAGTCATATCTAGAGCATGTTATCGTGAGATATGGTTCCCTTTCGGTGGTGGATAAATTGGCCGTTTAATTGAACTGAATTTCCTGTCAGTATTAATTGAATTACCACTATGTATAGCTTTGACTGGTCTGTTGGATTTTTTTCATTTTCATGCATGTGTGTACATGTGGGTACAGCAAGTTATTCTGAATATGTGTTATCAATATATAAAATCCTCTTATGTATAAAGTACGTAACAATATTTTTTGCATTTTCATTCTATGTCAATCAATTTTTTTAAATATAAATGCACATTTTATACATGTTTAAAGTTTACATGCATGTTTCTAGGGTTATACATTCACATTCATTTGTTTTCTGCAGTAGTAGTTGTCAAACGGTGCACCCTATTTGATACATCATACGCCTTTGTGTGTCTATAAATGTTTCGTTTGTAAGTATGCACGTGTTACGCATTGAAGGTGCATCTCATATTGTGTGTGCGCATTTTTTTTAAATACATGTTCACGCAAGCCTTGCCTGGTCTTGTTTTCCATTCAAATCATGTTAGGGGGATAATACGTTGCTTATTGGTTTGGTATGCAATGTAGAGCTATATGGAATTTAGATATGTTATAATTTCCCCTCTTCCATAAATTACTGCACAATCTAAGTTCATTCATGGTATGACATTTACAAAGCCTCCTAAGCACAAGGTAAATAATTAATTAAACATCTATACGACATGGTCGTGGTGCTTCAATGGTATAAATATCTCGGATTTGGATGGAGAAAAGAGCTTTGAAATATCGATTTAATTTATCGCTCGTTAAATGTTTGGCACTAAATTAGTTGCAATTAAAATTAATTAATTGAAACCTGCATTCTTAATTTATTGTGCATCTGTCGATGCAAACCCACATACACTGCAAGAGTTTGATATCAGCTTATCCAGCTGGTACATTTTAATTGTATACATTCAATCATATGTATTTTTTACAGAATATAAAATATATTAGAAATAGTCGGTTTTTCCCAGTTTATTTCTATCAGGCAATGGTACTCGGTCAAATGTCAAAGTAATAATTGTGCTGAATAAATTCGCGAGATAACTGAGAGATAATGATCTGGAAATGGTGACAAATGCCACTTTTTCCACTGACGCATCTGAGCCAAGCCAGTAGTACGGGTGCTTTTTCCACTGGCTATTTAGTCTGCTGATCCAGGACCAAACCGAGACGAGCTGGAATTTGGATCAGGGCCAAGCAGGGCCAGGGGCCACACTAATGACAGATTCATTACGTGTGATGTCAATCAGCACGTTGTCAGGAGACGGTGTCACCGCGTCATTCGCGTGAGTCTTGACTCATTCATTACCTGTGACATTAGCTGCAAGGCTCAGCTTCTGCAGTAGATGCACATGCCGGTGTCTCCCTTCCTTACACTGGGATTGCTCAGCTCGTCTCGTTTGTACGGTGGAAAATATGTAATTATCTTTGCATCAAAGTGTGTGGCCACGCCTAGGTGTTGGCAGATTTAATTGCTTAAATTATCTCATGGTACAGCATTCCTGGTTGAACCTGTAAATTAATGCGTTTACTTTATCCTTGTGTTTCTTGCACAGATCAAGGGTTAATTTCTACCCACTTTTGTAATGGAGGTATGCATAATTCTATCAGCAGTCAAGTGAATGTCTTATATAAAAAAAAATGCAATCATATTTCATCTCCATTGATTCAGGAGCATTGTTAAGCTGATGGATAAGAGTGGCGGTATAGTTAGCGCGCTGCATTATGAACCCAGCGACCCAAGTTTATTTTCCTGGCGTGCCTAACATCCGACGGCAGAGATGCTCTCACTGATCTCAGGTCCTCCTTCATCAACCCACACAAACACCGCCATGACAAATATGGAGTGGTGAGGTCTTCATCAAAGAGTCAATAAAATACTGTGAATTATGTATTTTTAAAAAGTTACACACGCAGGACTGCCCACAAATATCCATTATTGTAGAATGTAAATGTTTAATCGCTGTATGAAAATGCAATTAAAGATGTAATTTAGATTCATATCATCTCAATAAGACTAATCTGAAGATGCCAGTATTTGTAATTGTATTGACTTGTGTTTGCTTTGGGGAAATTTAAAATATTTTATTTGCCTGGCATATTTAGTTCAATCCAATATCTTTTCTTTTGCCTTCTTCTCAAATCTGTAGTCATCTGTGCATCTCTTTTGAACCACAAACCTAAAATCCAGAGAGAAAAAAAATAATTATATTGACGAGCATCTGCCGTTTTAATTATCTAACAAACATAGCGTATTTAAGCCGGCTTAAAATAATTCGCAAACATTCGCGATTGTTGCGAATTCAAAACGTTCAAAGATTGCTTTCCCATTTCAAAGTAAATAGATCAGACTTATCGCACCTCTTAGAAGACGTCCGAGTTACCCACACTTTACCCCACCACACGCGATTTGCCCATCGACTAACTATGCGTGCAACTTCATTTGCACCGCTGGGTTGGCTGACGTTGGAAGGGATTCAAGAAACTTGGCAAATTTTTCCAACTGCTACGTCGAGGGGATCAAAGAGGCGACGTCTGGATTGCAAACCCTGTGTGTGGTCACCGTGGCGGCATCCCTTAAATGCAATATTCATCAACATATTTACATCTAAAATTGTAAGGGTACAAATAAATAAACTATTTAACATAGCGTATCATCTACAGCTATGTAAATTCACTGCTGGATGAAAGCCTTCACATGTAGGTTCTGAAGGCTTGTTTAACCATTTTTACTATCCATAATATTATCTATAATAATAAAGTTTTTTGGGGGTTAGATCGCGTAAATATAAATATGTCGTGTAGTTTTACTCTCCAACACAACCGGTGTGCTGAAGCAGTAGTTAAATGACATGCTGTGTTCACGTGACAAACCTTACTCATCGGTTCTTAATTCTAGATTTGAAGCTTTCGTGACTGCAAGGATTCATATTCTCAGGATTTTTCGGTAAAGTCACGTAGGCAAAACATTAAAATTAATCAAAGTAAAATAAAATAACATACTTACTCATCGGCTGTGTCGGGTGATGGCGTGTTAACGACACATTTAAATCTAAAACGATCTAACCCAAAAATAAGTGTATCATTGTTTGACCCTATTTCACGATGTTGTTCGCTGTGGTTTTTGAGGAGAGCGGTTCTGGGACTGAAATTCGCTGTTGACTTGTTAAGCATGGCTGGGACTCAACCTCAAGTGGCCATGTCCACGAGTGCACACTGCTCTAATAATTATGCCACGACTCCACCCCCACTTCGTGCCTACACAGTTTCGTGTCTACAGTCCAATGAAATGTTATCCTACCTCACTACTTAATATTAAACAATAAAAAAACACAATTGCCTTCACAATTGAACTTTTCCCCTTTCAGCGAGATAGATATCGCCTCAAATTCTTATTTCTATTTAATCAACATCTGTATGATGGGCGATACGGCAATGCGTGCACTGTATTGCATATTGGCATATCTGGGTTATTTTTTTTATTAAAAACACACTTTTTGACCTGCACGATCAACCTCGGATATCTTGCGGGATCCTGGTTTATTATATAAAAGAATTACCAGAGGGGAAATGAAAAATGCTCCGATATAAGATGCCGGAGATATGCGTTTACAGTAAAGGTTTTAAAATGTGCACTATATATAGATTCGGTTAATGTAGTTAGCGGTTTTTGGTGACCACGCACGGATGCTGATCAAGGGCCCCACGCTTGCAGAACCCCCGCTGCCTTTGAAAGCGGCAATATTTCCCCGCTAATGTTTATTGTTTTTTTGCTTCATTGTATCCAGCAGTGCCTGTTATTGCTAGGTGGGGATTTTTTGTGGGCCCATTGCTTACTAACGATATAGAATGCCCTGCTGTTCCATGCTAATAACTATGCTTAGTTATGAATACGTGTATATATTCGTTTTACATCTAATATTTTTTTATTCATTTATCAAGCAACTGTGGATGAAGGCCCGCCCCACTCAATGTTGTTCACGGGGGGGGGGGGGGGGGGGGTTGACCATACTTCACCATGCCAGTCAGGGTGAGTTTGTGAATAGGGAGGGATGTGGGGGGCAGGGCCAGCTCAGACATCACTCGCCACCGATGTTAACCCTGACTCGGAATCAAACTTTGCACAATCACCGCTGCACCTCTACTGCCCTCGCTGCTTTAATCGAAATAGCGCTTTGATTTTTTTTTTTTGTAATTTTCTCCAATTTTATCCCAATTGTGCTATTGGCATCTTGTCACGAGACGAAGGATCCATTTGGATCGCTCGCAGAGCAGCGCAACACTTCGCGTGAGACAGAAGTGGATAACCATAGAGCCAGCTCCTGAAATACCTTCCTTCCAATGACCTCTGGGCAACACAGTAGAGGGTATCACTCCCCGAACCACTCTGCATATGAGATGTTCGTCACGTGACAGTGACACCGATATTGTAATTCTCATCCTTGAAATTTATCCCAATTAAGTGCAGTACTAAATTTATCGCGATGGGTTTCGTGTGTGTGCGCGCGTGTGTGTGTGTGCAGTCATTCGCGGACAGGCTGAGATCACCAACTCGCTCCACTTGAGAAACCCCTGTTCCATCACGGGCAGCTGCATGAATTACATCCCGCGATTTCAGCAGTGCCACCTCGGGGCTTTGACCTCTAAACCACCCAGCCACCTCTCGGAGAGATTGCTCACACACGTGCCTCTGTTTTATACAACGAGCGGAGAGAAATACAATTTTTCGCAACATGCGTGGGTCAAACGAGAGTCTATCCCCACCAGTAATTAGCACCCACCCACCTTTGCTCTGTAGACTCTCCAATATCTGCAACATCATGAGCGAAAAAAAATGTTCCCCCGCACACCCATCTGTGCATTCCTGTGTGTACAACTCCAGAGAGAGAGAGAGAGAGTGCTTGTTTCTCATCTCTCTGACCTATATCTGGGATATAGCCAAAATACGAGTAGGTGAAAGGGGTGGGTTCCTGGCAGCAACGGGTTCAAGGGGGATTTCCATTGGCATAAAAATGGCATCTGGATGGCTCGCTTTGACCGGAAGGTCACATCTGCGGAATGAAGACCTTATTGAGGCATGATTGGAAAGCACGTGTGATTGAATTGTAAGGCCAGGCTGAGTTCAAAGAATGCAGCACATATATAAATGTAATTGGTCACTAGGAGAGAGAAAAAAAGAGTGATAAAACATGAGCATGTAAAGGTGAGATGCAGAATATTTATCCTAGAGGAATCACGATAAAATACATACTTGGTTCTCGACAATGAAACCAAAAAAGAGAATGGCATGAACGGCACGTACACATTGTACATATACTCTATATATACTGTGTATGTATATAGCAGGTATCTCGAGTATTGTCTTCAAAATCCCCTCACCTACAGTGAGCACTAAGGAGCATAAATAAACTGACTTGGTGCAAGTGTAAGCCCCTAATTGTTTTGTTTTTCTAAATCTGGCCAGTCACGAAAATAAAATATGGCCATTGATGAAATGGTTAACTCCAGATCAGCATGCTAATGCACTACTTTGCTATAAATACACTCCCTCCTAAGGCGTGTCGACCATGACTTAGGCCCTTAGAGATATCGTTTGCCCGCTGCATTATGCCGATAAGGATTCTTATATTGCCCCCAGCACTCCTCCATTTTTTTACACTTTGCTTTGCTGAACTTGCCCCAGGAAAGTGATTTGAAAGTATTTATGCATCAGAGAAAATTTTAACTTTGAAATGAAAAAAACATAAAGCGTGTGTGGCATGCCATGTGCACCAATGACATCCACAATCCTCCGATAAACTTTTAGCACTGTCATCGCTGTCATTATCACTTTGCACTTTTTGAAAATATAAAACATCACCAAGTTTATGGAAAGGTATCCCCTTTCGTATTCAATGTCATGCGAAACAGTTATTATTATTTTATTTAAATTCATGACATTCATATTGCTGAATATTGTATGTGAGGAACGATGCCGTGGTGTAATGGTTGACACACAAAGAACGCCGGTTCCATCTCCCGGCGCGGTGAAACACAGGGGGACGTTACTTACATCCGCCCACCTCTAGCCACCCAGCGGAATAAATCAGTACACCACAATTATCCATAATAGAGGTTTTTTGGGGGGTTAGATCGCGTAAATATATAAATGTGTCGTTAAAACCCGCCACCACCCGACATAGCCAACTAGTAAGGGTTGTCGCGTAAACAGAACTTGGCCAATTCGTCACTAGTACAGCACGCCGGTGTGTTGGAGAGCCAAGCCACAACATTTACAATCTGAGTTTTAACGACACATTTATATATGCACGCGATCTAACTCCAAAAAATCCTCTATTATGGATGCTATTGGTCGCGAAAGCCTCCTACGTGTTAAACACACTACAGTTTACCTCCTCGACTACTCCGAGACGTTCTGTCGGGGTGGAAGAGGAGGCCAAATACATTTTACATTTATAATCATGAAACATAGAATTCATTTTACGTGGTCACTGTGACATCGGTTACAAGGCTTAATCCAGCACGTGTTAAGAAGTGGCGGACACTGAAGAGAATGTAAGAAAAGGTCGTACGTGAGTGTTTGTGGAAATAAGCTACTCTAGCGAGTCTTGAAAACCTTACATGTACTGATGTAAGACAAGACCAAACCCCGATGATGTATATCTTTGTATGTAAATCTTCTCATATCTATCATCGCAGATATGGTCTAATGACTGGCGTATTAATGCCTGTGGTATTAAGCGCAAAGGCCTGATTGAAAATCACCCATTAGGGATGGCATTAATTTAAAATTCTGTAATTAATTAATGTGGGATTATGGGAGATGAACAACGTATAGCAGACACGTGCATTATCTCGCTCCCACTGACAATTACGCTGCAACTGTGTGCATGCAAAGTGTAGTCCCGACAATATTTTTGTACAATTTCCTCGGTCGCACCATTTTCGCTTCTCTATCACAAGCATGGCCATAGTCAAATAACAATTTGCATCTGAACACTGAGGCTAATGAGCCAATCTATCACGTGATTGCAGCTCCTCCACCATCCACAATTTCCTCCTTCTTTTCCCTTGCCAATGCTTAGTACCACACACACACACAGTGACTGAAGGCATTGAACTCCTTAGTGTCCTGGACTAGATTTACAGTCGTTGGTCGACTGATTGATGTTCCGGAAAATGAGTTCGACTGAATCCGTTTCAAAATAACAGTGCTGTCAGATGATATCTTTTGGATGAGACTTCGTCATCGCAAACACTTGACATCTGTGGCTACTCTACTCGCGTGGTTTATTCAGCGAGCTGGGATTATCTACAAACAAGTTCACAAGGCTTGCGTGGTGGTGTGTGTGTGTAGGTGCACGTGTGTTTTGTCAGATGTGCACACGTCCAATAGATTGAACCGAACATTTCGTGGAGCTTAAAAATGTGCTTATTTTTTGTATTATTCATTGTGTGTGTTATTTTAGAATGGTGCAGTAAATATTTGAAGTTTTACAATCATGTTTGTTTCCATTTATTGCAAAGATGATAATAATAAAGAATGCAAAGGTGAGCTCAAGATAAATATGAGCAAAGCAAAAGTCTTGTATAACAAGTTTGCTCGTAAACAAGGACGATATTTGTTGGAGGTAAACAACTAGAAAACGCATCGAAATACGCATTGCGAGGGTAATTATTGAAGGGGAACCACAGTCAAGATAAATTAAAGAAACAGCAAAGAGCAGGCGAGGAGTGCTGTTGGCGGACTGAAGTTGACGATGAAAAGAAAAATACCAATGTGCTTGATGAAGACAATGAGTGCATATTCTTACGTCCATGCTATCAGCTCGTCAGCTACGACAGAGCTGAATCAAATTCTGCCACATGTCTCTTTCCCTGATCTGCTAAATATTATGAATGTGGGGTGGGGGGGGGTCCATATGGAGGACGTAACTTGTTCATGATTACTAATGAAGGGGCTGTTCGATGTGGAGTGACGTCACTTGCTCATGATTATTAATAATGAGGGGGCGAGCTTGTTTGACCGTCCTAGGACGGAAGCTGTAATGTTTACGAAAACAATTGAGCAGAGCATAATTGTATCTTGTGTAAATTTAATGGCAGTGAATCTTGCACGAAAGTGTGTCAAAAACTTCACTTCATGTCACTGTAGCACTGTATATAACTGACCTTCAATTTGTTCAAATGCAATGCTCTGATACTTTATTCTGTTCTGCTTTCGGTCACTGCGGTTGAAATAATTTGGAATTCGATAGAATATCTGGAAAATCACCGAGAAATGTCTCTTTTACCAGAATGTAGAAGCATAAATTAGACTTAACCTTGGTCTCAAGTGCTGAAGAAATAAATAAAGACACCAAATCCACTTTGTTGCTGCGTATAATTATTTATTCGATTCAATTTCAATAAAGAAACGTCAAACTTAAAGCGAATTTGCGTAAAAAATTGTTCTTGCCGCTCGAGTGTAGAATTCCATCCGCTCATGAATATTAATGAGGCATGCGTAGTGACGTCACACGCGTTACAGACAAACGGACATTCTTGGCCCATTATAGTAGTAATATGAAATGATTTTGTTAGCGAAGACATTATGAAGCTTACAATAGAGAAAATGGTGATTCACGCTCGGATACCGAAAACTCCCAGGGTAATTTTAAATATCAATTTATTTAACAGTAATACAAATTGGGCAGAGGAAAGTTAAGAAGACTTCAATTATTTATATGCTTATATATTTACATATTGGTTTTATCAAATAAATATAACAGCAGCATCATTTGAATTTCCCTCCACCACAGTACAATGCTGAGCAAGCTGCTAAATTCGCACCCTGGCCATTATGCAGCGTTTGTGGACAAAAGAAAGTGAACGTAGATTTGTGCTCGTTCAACCATCTCATTACGCTAATCAAATGGATCGTGGGCAAAATTCTATATCATTGCTACAGGCAATCCAAGTGCTGGTGTGGCAACGTGCGATTTGATTACATTTTATTTTCATCATTATTTTGTTTGTCGTGTTGCGGTTTTGTTTTTTCTCTCGCACGCATCGTTTCAATGTTATTGTTTCAACGTGTGCCACAATTCTTCATTATTGTTCTATTGTGTTTTCGTCTCTGTGCCGCATAATTAATGACCTGATTACAGCGGTTCCTGCGCACGGCTGTGCGATGCGTGTTGCGATATTCACGTTTTTCTGGAAAGTTATAGGTCATTAATTTCGAATATGATAAATTATTCCAAATGTCAGTGTTAAAATTGGAGTTTCGCATTAACGGTGGCAGTGATGAATTAAGCCCAAAATGTTAGCTGAGGCAGGTAATGATTTTCTGCTTTAAATTGTTTGTTGGCCGAATTCAATGTATAATTACCTGACAGTGACACCGTGAGAAATACTTAACCATTTTTCATAGAATTCTCTCAAACCTGTTAATGATACTTAATTTTTTCAAGGGACGGTTTTGGGTGGATTTCATTCAAGCCGGCTCACATGCGTGCGCTGTAAAGTGGTGGCAGGAGTCCAAGTTCACTCATCCTGCGAGCACTTGCAAGCAATCATTTCCGATTTTGCTTGTACATTATAACCCCAAGCAGCCAATAATGTACGTGTGGCAGTTAAGGAAATAATTTAATATGCCTTAAGTTAACAGTTCATACGGCAGTGTTCGATATTAAGCAGTATGTTATTTTAATGGGTTCCCGTCATTGATATCTAGCAAAAGCCACCACCTTAAAGGTGACTGTTAGAAGAAAAAAAATATGTAAAACAGGGCACAAAATTAGCCACAGTCCCCCGCCTCTTTCTCTGTTAACACGTTTAATTGAAGGCTTCGTGCGGACAGCCTTGGTAATTATTAATGCTCGCAAGAAGCCACCACAGTTGTAGACATCTCCATTCGTCAACATGCCATTACTTGTCAGTTCACACCGGTGAAGCTCAACTCAAAGCATCCATGTGCCTCCTGGGGTCAGTCTTCAAGCAACTTATCTCACATCGAGGAACCTACGGGGCGCTGATTAAGGAGCAATAAATGGTTATAGATGGGCAATGCATGAAAGTCGTTCATATTTGTGAAACAAAAATTCATTACCGAGCATTGTGTGTTCAAAGTGTTATGCTGTGCGGTGGGTCACGTGTCTCGGCATGTACATATATGCCTCGAGGTGCGTGCTGGATATGTTTGTGTATCGATGGACACTTCAATTTGCAACCCTTTGTCAATCGACTGCTGGATGAAGGCCTCCCCATGCTGTATTGCTCATGTGGCTTCTTTGACCATCCTTGACCTTGCTGGTTGACGAAGGGTGCGACTCGGGACCGGTTTAGATATTAATTACCGCTAACGAACTCAGGTCACAGGATTCATAGCGCGGCATGCTAACGACTTGCACCTATGTCTGTGTGTCACTCTTGTACGTTTGCGTACGGATTCCTTTGCGTCAGTGCATGACTATGGCAAGTGTGTTCGCATGTAAATGCGTGCAGATATGCGTTGGGGGGGAAGGGGGGGGGGGTGTGCTGCGTGTGTGCTGTGCGTACGATGTGTTTACGCGGAAACGAATGAATCAATGAAACACGGACGGCCGAGCTGTCAAGCAGGCGCGGCGGTGTCCGTGTCGCGAGGTGCAGCCGAGGATGACGGCGGCGGCGATCTGGGATTTTGCATTAAAACCGCGCGTGGCCACGTGGCGCGCACTGCCGGGGTCCCGGGCTCTGAGACGGGAGCAGAAACTCCGCCTGGATTGCAATCAGGCGGAGTCGCGGGTTTGTCGCCAGCGACTCTACCCTTGACAAACAAAAAAACATACTCCCCCAGCACGCTTGCTCCACACACACACACGCACTCGCTACACACACACACTCCCTACACACACTCCCTACACACCCTACACACACACACCCTACACACACACACACCCTACACACACACTACCTACACATACTCCCTCCACACACACACCCTCCACACACACTCCCTACACATACTCCCTCCACACACACTCCCTCTATACACAAACATACACCCTACACACACACACTCTACACACACACACTCCCTACACACACACACCCTACACACACACTCCCTACACACACACCCTACACACCCAACACACAGACACCCTACACACACTCTCCCTACACACACACTCCCTACACACACACACCCTACACACACACTCCCTACACACACACCCTACACACCCTACACACAGACACCCTACACACACTCTCCCTACACACACACTCCCTACACACACACACCCTACACACACACACTCCGCCTTCTCCCATCACCACAGCCTGTGCCCCCCAATTGTTCTGCATCTCCCCCCTCTCCACCAGCTCACACGTGTGCCATGGAAGGAGACGGCGTCGTTTCTCCCTGGGTACAGCATTATGGTTCGATAGGAATGTTTTAATAGTGTAGCGCTATCATCCCGTGGTAATTGGACGGCTTGCTTTATCTACGACCGTGACAGATGCAGGAAACGTATTACAAACGACACTACATTATTATTATATATAAAGTTTGCCGTGTTCTTTAATTTAATGTTTTCCCCAATACAATTTGTTGAAGCTTAGGCATTAACCAGCGCATTACATATCTGGTTTTTTTTCACAGCATCACCTGAACACAATTTATTTTACTGAATGCCAACTGCTGCCACACACATACCACCCTCGCATATACAAGAGAGCTGGTAACGTTGTGGATGTTTATGCATTTACCCGGTCTCCTGATTGTAATTTCAGCGAAATCACAATTCCATTGTGCTCTGTAATCTGCGAGCCCAGTTTGTGTTTGAATGCAGCTTTCTGTGCCGCCACTCGCGAACGTTTATTTGGTTTTGATTTTTGAAGAGTTTCGCCCTCCAGGACTCCTTCCCTTTCCCCGCTGATTCCCTCTGAGCACCGCACCGCGACATGTTCCCGCTTCGTTCACCCATCACCTCCACCACCCCCCCCCCCAAATATTTCTCCCCCCACCCTCCTCACCCCCAAAATCTTTCGCCCCCCTCCCTCCTCACCCCCCCCCCCGAGTCTTTCGTACCCTCCACCCCCCCCACCCAAAAATCTTTCGCCCCCCCCTCCTCACCCACAAAATCTTTCGCCCCCCTCCCTCCTCACCCCCTCCCCCCCGAGTCTTTCGCACCCCCCACCCCCCCCCCCCCCAAAATCTATCGCCCCCTCCCTCCACACCCCCCCCCCCAATCTTTCGCCCCCCTCCCTCCTCACCCCCCTCACCCCCGAGTATTTCGCACCCTCCACCCCCCCCCCCCAAATCTTTCGCTCCCCCTCCATCCTCACCCCCCCCCCCCCCCACCGTCTTTCGCTCCCTCCTCACCCCCCAGTCTTTCCCCCCTCCCCACTTTTCCACGTTGATGACAATCTCTTGCGATTTAAAAATTGAGCCAGATGCCTCTGAGTAGAGCCGGTTTGGAAATATTTCATTAGCTATTCCCCCAGAGGGGGGGAACTAGAAATATATTTCCGTGCAATGTTTTGACAATGTAAACAGCCCGTGCTGCATTGCCTTGCAGCTCACAGAGAGTGCCCTGATTTACGCAGCGCTGTGTTCTGTGAATCCGAATAAACGAACTGCAATGTTCTAAGTTCATCGGCCGATCGGCATTACAGATTAATGTTAATTGAGCAGTTTTTGGAAAAGCGATCAACTTCGAGGTCTCACCATGGAAAGTCAATAGGCCGATGGACTATGTGTATATACAGAATGGAGCTCTGCTTGTACCATATATTCTACTTAAAATATATATATATATTCTTTTACACAATGCTCCAATCACACAATTCAATTATAAATGCGCTTCAAGTTCATGGCAAACAATAAACAAATGAAGATATATCATTTTTATTTTAAGCCAATTAAAATGTTCTCATGTGGAAACTCGACAGCATCTGCCCTTTGAAAGCCACATAATAGATGAAAGTTGAATATGCCACCACATTTAAAAGTCAATTAAACTTCTTTTAAATCTAAATTATGTTTAACATTCATAAAATTACGTCGTTAAAGTCAGTAACCTTTAAAGAAAGAAGATAATTTCAATGTGTTTTGTAAATTGACCTTTTCCACGTAATTCATAATTAACAGGCTTGAGGTGAGCCGTTCTGACTATTACAGCACATGGCAAGGCAGATTTAAGTTCTCATTATGAATATAGAGTGGCTTCAATTTAAATATTTGATGCTGTCTAAACATGTGTAATTAAGACGCTCCTTCGAGACGGCCATTTTTAATAAGTAGAGTCTTTAATTCAAAAGTTAACGTATTTACCACTTCGAGCGTTTTCACAACGCCGCGTGTAATTACTACCCCGCTATTGGTCAGCCGCGATGGTTTCCACCTTGTCGCTCCGTGATCGGTCAGCCCCGATATCGTCCACCTTGTTCATTGTCGGTTCCCCGGGCAAGCGAGGAGACCGCAGGCCTCGCTCCGCTTATATACCCGCTCGGCCCTGCCCCTATCAGACAGTGTCCCTCTACCCCACTATGGCACGTGTCTTAATCTAAATAGTACCTTCCGGCCACCTGTTCTTAATTATCTCAACGTGTACTCTAGCACTTTCTCTTTACAATCACCAACATCACCCCACCACCCTCCCACGACGCAAAACATAGCCGTCCCGGCTACAACACTAAATTTCACAATAGGGGGACTCAACATTGTTCGAGTATGAAATATATCACGAGGGAATGTTCCCTGGGAACACGGATTTTTCAACACATTGCCATCTAGGTCAACGCTGAAACATAGGCCCTCGAAACAAGGGTGGCAAGGCATTACAACCGACAATGATCTTTGTCTTCGGTCGGTACGGTCAATCCCAGCTCATCCTTATGTTTAATACTCTGGTGAAAGGGAACATTACAATGCACAACCAACAGGTACAATCTCCTCGACCATCAGATCAATTTCTCGTTCATCTGTGTGTCGTTGAACGAAAACGCTCGTCCCAGCGGCGCCTCGCCCTGACGTGTGCTTGGACGACTCCGTTGGCATCCCCCATCCTCCTTCTCTTCATTGGGGTCGTGTGCCTGTTTCTCTCTTGTGAAGTCCTGCATTGTTGCTTCTGAGATGGCTTGATTGTCTCGAGTTGACTTCACCCCAGCATCCTCTTGCAATGTGGCCCAGCCTCCCGCAGCAGTAGCAGTTTGTCTCGACACGCTCCCAGGTCCCTCCGCATGTCTGCCATGGTCGCTGCTGTTGTCAATCACGCTTTGAGCTGCTGAATTCATGGACTGCCGCTGCCATCTCCTCCAAGGTCGCTTTTAGATTGCTGCTCATGCTGGGCCCGGTGATGGCCGCCGACGCCACTGCTCCTGTCGGTTCTGTTGGCTCCCTGGCTCCTCCATTCTCCGTCGTCTCTGTCACCTGTGCTCCGAGACACCTCGCGAACCATATGGAGGTCTGGTCGCACTATGGCACGTGTCTTAATCTATACAGTACCTTCCTGACACCTGTTCCGAATGATCTCAACATCTAGTCTAGCACTTTCTCTTTCCAGCGCCCCTACACATGGAATTTTAATGATTGAATAAAATCTGAAAACATACACCTGCATGTAATGCTTTCATAACAAGTCCCATTAATAGTGATGCATCTTTGTAAACTAAAACAAGTTTCAGTGCAAAGCGATTTCATCAATACGTTTATCATGCAGGGTCATTACAAAGACGGTCAGTGCATTGCGTGCTTTCAGAGGCGCTTCAGCGGCCGTCTGGAATGCTCTTCCCTCCAATATTATGAAGCCACTGAAGCTATGCACTTTGAGATCTAGATTGACAACTCGTTTCTTTCTAACAGTGTTTGTGTTTAGTTTGTTGTCCTCCCACACTTTCGATTAGCACGGTTGGATTCGCACGGTGTGAAATAAGTTCAAGATACATACGTACACTATTGGATTAAGGCCTAGCCCATGAAACATGGGTGGAGTGGTCAGGACTGAATGAGTTATCACTCACCACTGATGTTAGCTGTAACCGGGAAGCGGGGAAGCCAGGTTCACAGCGCAATGCACTAACCACTGCACCGCTGCTCCATCACGTTTACACGGAACACATCATTGAATTAAACATTCAAATTGGAGCACATTTTCCGATTGTTATGTAATTTTATTCAAGATATAGTTCTGGTTCATTTTTTGATAATTATATTATGAATTTATATATCTGTATTTACTGTATTGTATACAATAAAATAACATTTGCATATATATGAAAATATTGTCTTTTCTCAAGAATAGAATTATACGGAGTTGATCAATATAATAAACTCAACAATAATAATAACCCCTCCTGTATTCTGTGCACATCTGAGGTGCCTGCAGATGGCAGCGGCACAAATAGGTTAATTGTGTTTTAGTGTTACCATTGTCAATAGAGTACTGTATATGGATTGTTCCAGGTAGTTTTTTATTTATTAAATATGTTGGACAATAATCCCAAGCAGGATCTTCCTGAAAAATAGTCCTTAGGCTCAGTGATTATTTTATAAATAAACGAAACTACAAATAGTCATTTTGCTGCGTTGGTTACATAGACATACAACAACGTTAAATTACTCTGTGTTTCATCGACAAGCAAATTAATCAGAATTGACAAAGTGTCATTGATTTTCGTCAGAATTGATTCAGTATTGAAACACTGATATATTTTCCAATTCCTTATATTGTCTTCTTTTCCACAATTTAGTTCCACTTCATTCGGGAGCAGTGGCACGGTGGTCAATTCACTCTGCTGTGAATCTGGCGACCTAAGTTAAATTCCTGACCACAGCTAACTTCAGTGGTTAGTCATAAATTAACCGGCCCTCGACCGCCCTCCCCGTCCCCACCTTCACCAACCCTGCAATGACCAGCATGGGGAAGTATGATAAAAAAAAACATTACTGTGACTGACATGGTTTGGTAAGGCCGTCATCCAGCAGTGACTTGACGAAAGGACGTGCATTGTTATTCCACCACTGGTATTTGTGTCATGTCATGAGGCAAAATATCCATGTGGAACTATCTCAGAGTGGTGCAACCCTGTATTAAAGAACAGCCCTCTGAAGGAGAGATCATGGAAGTACCGCTGAGATCCCGTCCAGTGATTCATTTTTCCCCACACACATTTGACACGACTTGCGCAATTCGCATGCCACAGAGACATGTTTGTTGGCCGACAAACCAATATTATTTATTCTAGATTTGAAATTAAAATTAATAAATTATAAAAATAACGACGTTTCGGAGGCAACACAAGTCTCCGTCATCAGGTGGGACCGTCACAGCCAGATTTGCTGTATCAAGCAAGCCAGATTTGCTGTATCAAGCAAATCTGGCTGTGACTGTCCCACCTAATGACGGAGACTTGTGTTGCCTCCGAAATGTCGTGATTTTTATTACTTTATTTTTTAATAATTTTAATTATTTTTTTTTACGTACGTGACTTTACCGAAAAAACTAAGAGTACAGTATTATTTAATTGCAAGAACTGAAATAGTGCCACGTTTTGTGACGAACCAGGTTTAACATAATGTCATTTGTGGGGGCATAGGCGACTGGGCTGAGACCATTAACCCGCTGCACTTGAGATACCAGATTAATCATGAGCGGCTGTTCGTATATCAGCTGGGGCCAGTGGTTAGGGGCAGCAACCCCTGAGCTACCTGGCTTTCCCTCTCCATGATTTGAAATTTCAGAAGCCACAATGAGCTCCTCCCCTGTGTGCTTGTGGGGGTTGATAGGGGTGCATACAAATCCCTTGTCCTTATTTCGCAGTAGAATACACAACTAAAAATCCCACTTTAAGATTACTTGGTGTCTCCTGGAATAAATGCATCGTGTCCGGGCACTGAGCAAGCACCTCTGTGATCTTCGCTCTTAAGTCGCCGAGGCAGGAGAGCATAAACAAATAAAGTTGTTCCATCCCATTTGGAAGCGTAAAAAAAAAATGGTCCTCATACGCGCGGCACATTTGCTCGCAAGCTCGGTCGACCCTGTGTGTGTGTGTGTGTATTTGCACACAAAGAATGTTCACACAAATGTGTGTTTGCACTTAGTTTGGCCACACTCAGCTAGGCGAGGCGCAGGCATCGGCAGGTGATGTGCTGGAGAATCCATTATCCCGCAGTCTGACGGTGCGTTAGCGAAGTCCATCGTGACCAACCCCCCCTCCCCACCCCAAAAACGTGCCAGGGAAACTGCCTTTGAAATTATCCGTTGGTTAAGGTGTTTGAAGAGGAGTGCTAGGACACAGTGATGCAACAGCTTTACTGAGGTATAGGTGTACGCAGGGCTGTGCCTCGGCTCTCCGATTGGGAGCAGCGGGCAGAACGTAATAATCAGGCTGCGCACCCATCACTCACGCGTAGGCAGCGGCGAGGGTAAATGTCAGGCTGCATATCGGGCCCATTTCTCACAGCTGGAGGGAGTCCCCCACAACCCCCCCGCTTTTTGAGTGCAATTTAAGACAATATTACTCCTCCCTGACCATGTGCCGTACAAATAAGGAGATACCCACACTTTACCCCACCGCAAGCGACACTCCAACCAGCCTGTTGCCGTGGTCCGCTGTGGGGTGGGTTTTTTTTTGTGTGTGTGGAATCTTGCGTAGTCACGGCCAATGGTCACGTGACGCAAATGGCTAAACGTTTAACGTTCCCACACAAGGAAGTTGACCCCGTGACTCGGTATTGCGAGGCCCGAGTGTAAGGTGATGGGAAATGTAACTGAAACAGGATGAAGAGACGGGCAAAAGAAAAGATGCAATTGTTACAAATGTGTCTGCGGTCTCCCACTGGAAATTCATGCGCTAATTTGATCGTGCTAAATACGCCCACGTCTTCCGAGGTGTCTGGCCCGTTTGGAGGAGTAGGCCAAATGTCCATTGGAAGAGCTTCGTCTAGTGGAGGCCCGTTTGCCAGCAGGGGCATGAGCAAGATATTGCAGGGCTGCACATTTACCTTTCACGTTGGAGTGTCGACATCTGCATGCCGGGTGTTTTCTTTGTTCACCCCGCTTCCTGATAAAAAAAAAAATAAGAATTCTTAACGGGCTTGTGCTGCGTTAATTTAATTCAACAAAATGTGGATTAAAGAGCACAGAAGCAATGCAGATAGCCTTGTGAAATTGACAGTTCTGAATTCAACACGTTTAGTATGATGTTTTTTGCCATGATGTCGTTTCCGCACATTGCATTAGCGCACAAACCGAGTTAATTCATTACGGACAGAAAATTCTATTTGACACCTGAAAATGCTTCACAGCGTGGGCACAGGCAAAAGGAAAACAAAATTGAAAAAAATTGATTTCGATGCAATTTTTTTTTTCGTGAAAGAGAGCTCCAATTTTTATTGGGTTGGTTGGTTTATTGAACTTTGCGATAAGGTGGTGAAATCACCCAGGGATAATGGGTTTTGCGTTCATATTGCAGGCCGTGGCAATGGTGAAGGTGGGCGATTTTTTTTGGGAGGGGTTGTGAAGGGGGGCTACTGCCCTTTTCCCAGTAGGCAATGGTTTGTGAGCAGCAATGCACATATCTTGAGTTGATTCACCTGGTCGCTCTGTGGGCAATAACACAACCAGATGTGAGATAAATGCGTACAACGCGCCGTTCCTTTGCGCTCTGAAATAGACGATATCAGAACAAATAATTGTCATTGCTCATCGCTTTGCGCCGATCCATTCTACGTAACGCGATGAACGCGCAAAAAGTGGCTTGCGAGGGCTCCAAATTGGCTTCTTTGTCTCATAACGTGACGAGAGCACAACCGTTTTCATTCTGACAACAATCCCGCAACCACAGCGGCCGCGGGAAAACGCAACGCGGTTATTCCGCGTCGGGCAAGACGGGTGCGCTGACAGATACAAATAAAAAAAATGTGTGTGTGTATTGAGCCGCTTTTACTCATTACATTCACGACGATAGCCTTACAAATGTGTGAATGGATCTATGTGGGGGGGGGGGGGGGGGGTGCGGTGGAAATGTCAAAATGGTTCCGGCGGAGGAAGCATGCATGCTTAGGTCAAGGGTTCACACATTTGGTTCCTGGGTGCGGGCGGGGGGGGAATGAGGTGAAGCAAGGATGGTGGCAAAGCAGCCGATGTTTTCACTCCGCACGACGGCTGCTCTCGCGCGTGGAGATGAAATGTCACCAGCCTGACATCGGGGCCTCTCCTAATCGTCGTCATCATCATCATCACGTGTTCACAGCACGAGCAGTATTTATAAAGCAGCAATGGAATTTTGATTTAAAGCTTTCGTGACTGCAGGGATTCATATTCTTCGTTCTTTCGGTAAAGTCACGTAGAAGGGAAACAATAAAATAATAAAGCATATAAAGCAATAAAATGATGATTGCTTGTGTTGCAGTCGAAACGTCGTGAGAATGTTATTGTTTTATAATTTGTATTATTTTATTGTTTTATATTTTTATTATTTTATTGTTTCCCTTCTACGTGACTTTACCGACAGAACCAAGAATACAGCAATGGCATATTATGGAGGAATCCTGCCATGGTGTACACGGTTAGCACGCAGTGCTTGACAGTGCAAAAGTCGCCGGTACAGTTTCGTTTTCAGGCGCGGCAGTTGAAGCAATGGGGCAGTTTCTTAAATGCCCCCTCTCACCTCTTCTGTGTCTGCACAGCAATAAATGGCTACACTGCAGTTGATTGGCTGACCATCGAACAAAGACGGTCCACTGCGTCGCGTGTTTTCAGATGCGCTTCTGCGGCCGTCTGGAACGCTCTTCCTTCCGATATTAGGAAGCCGCTAGGAGCTGTGCAATTTGAGATCTAGATTGAAAACTCGTTTCTTTAGAACTGCTTTTGTGTTTGGCTTGTTGTCCCCCCCCCAGCACCTCCGATTAGCACGGTTGACTATGTACGGTGCAAACGAAGTTCAACATACATGTCTCCTGTGGTGTTCTTAAGTGCGGGTACTCCCACCTCTTCCAAGATGTCTGGCCAGGGTGGAAGAGTCAACAAAATCTCTTCCATGGAATCTCTTCGGAGATACCTCTCGTGGAGGCCTATCTGCCAGCAGTGGCGTGAGAAAGGAACTGCAGTGCTGCATCTTTACCTTATGGTGAATATCACGACGCGCTGGAAATAGCATAGTTGAGGAATAATGACAACACAAATACAGCAGCAGATAATATAAAGGCAAGCTAGAGAGTGTAATTTCATAAATGAGGAGATGGAATGATGAAATAAGAACCTAGGCTGGTGCGAGGTGGATTGTTACATCGCATAACCGTGAGTGATAGTGTCAACTTGTGGTGGCTTTCATCCAGAAGTGGAAATGATCATTGGTTGATAATGATGATTACATTTTTCCATAATAGTGTAAGTGGTCTCACTTTGAGGTCTTTGTACAAAGTGATATGTCAGTGTGGTTTTATTTTACTCTTGCACAAGAGTTGTGGGTAAAAACCCCTAATTGCAAAACATAACCTTGGACTTTCCTCGTGGCATCCCTCATGTAAAATTCATGAAAAGTCACCCACGTTTTCCACAACTCTTCATTAGACCAGCGGTGGAACATGCTGGGGAGGTTTTATATTCTCAAGATTTACAAATGCTTTCAGAGATCAGTGCTGTTAGTGTGAACATTTTTCCCGAGTAAATTCAGATGGTGTAGTTACCACTGTGGAATCAATATCGCTTACTCCACTGAGAGCGAAAGAGAGAGAAAAAGCCCAAAAAACTGGGATAATTACCGATTCTGCCTTTTGTAAAAGTTAATATTTGGAGGTTGTGAAAGGAACGTTTGCAGTCGTGGGTTTGTTTAATCAGTTTGACGTTTACAGTTGCGGTCAGTGGCTTGTTTTCCTACACTGAGTACACTTGCCGTTAATCAGCTCAGGGTTAGGAAAATACCCCTGTTTGATGTCGCATATTGATCCCTCGGGGTTTTCTCGTAGACAACCGGTGTTAGCAGTCGCGTGTGTTTTTTTCGTTGTTGGGGTAATCGCAGATTGGATGAATTCCAAAAAGGGAAACGGCTCTGTCATCTAAGAGTCAAATTACATCACGTGGGGCTGGTGCGGCGGCCGTAAATTGAAGGCATTTCATAATGCAGGTTTCTTTGGTTTAGATGGCGTACACATTTTGGGTTAGGTCGCGTAAACGGCAACTTGTGATTGCTTTCATCCGGAAGTGGAAATGATCACGGTTGATCATGATAATGACATTTTTCCATAATAGTGGAAGTGGTCTGACTTTGAGGCCTATGTACAAAGTGATATCTCAATGTGTTTTTATTAAATTTTTCTATTTATGCGATCTAACCCAAGAAAAACCCCCTGTATTATGGATGATATTGGTCGCGAAAGCCTACCACGTGTTAAACTGGACGACAGTTATCTGCGAAGAAGCACAGGGGGTTGTGGTCGTCTCCCCCAACAAAATAATAAAAATACTCGGGCAGTGCGGATTGACAAACCGCCCAAGTGTTGACATCGATCTTACAGTAATGATATTCATTGACTGCCTTCGAGGCGATCCGACGCATCGTTAGGTCTCACGTCCGTGTACGCCCGCGTGTAGTTTTCACACCGTGTTCTTTTGGACCACCGCGCGCGCGCGCGAGCTCGACAAAAATTGCGCCAGCGCTCACCGCAGGCAGGAAGCCATTTAAAATGAAAACATTGCACGTGGTTAAGTTTTTTTTTTAATATATAAAATGAATCCTTTGTCCAGCTTTCATATATATATAAATAAGCTAAACAATGTATTCATTTCAGTTCCAAATATCAGAGGTTGAGCTCTGGAAAATACTTGTCCCTCTCGCCTAGAAAATATTTATGAAAGATATCCATGGGAAATTGAGCCCTCGATACACATTGATGCGATGGGCATCAATGTGTATTGAAGGCTCTTCACAGCCGACTGTAATGGACGCATTCCTTGAGTGTTCTGTTCATATATGGATGCTTTTTCATCACGGCCATGGGCTGCTCTCGTACACGTTCGATACAAAGACAGAGCGACGTTGTAAACGAATTGATACCGATTTGTGCGTGAGAGGAGATGTAACGAAAGAGACATCCCAAACTTACCAATGATGGAATAGGCACGGTCTGCCAGAGGGCTTCTTCTTTGCTTCACAAAATCCTGATTTAATGACGTGAAACGAGGTGATTAATCGGCAAAGGATGCCCACGCGCATATATTTGTACCCGTGGAGCCATTTCAGCTTTGTGCGTGTGTGCAAATGTTGGCTCAAGCTGAGTGTATTTCCTCTGTGCCCCGTTATTTCCGATCTTTTATTCTGCTCGCTCTCTCACATGCACACATTATGTGGACGAACAGAGGAAGCACATCTCGCTTTAAAATATCAGTGACTCGATTTGCTTTTGCGTCTCATCGTATGCTCTGCCATTGAATTAGGAAGTTAATCCCGCGGCACTTTGCTAACGCGGCCGCAGCATGCCTTAGAAAATAAACTCGTGCGCATATTAAAGTCAACGTTTGCGTGAAAACTGCGAAACTGTTGGGAGCTCGGCAAAACGTTATCGCAATGTTATCGGGGTGAGTGCAAATTGCTAATTTTCTTGAAAAATATTGGATCGTCGTGCGCTAAACTATTCACGGCAGCCGGCAAATGGGGAAAACCCAAGCCTGTGCATGAAAAAAAAATCATCCCTTGAAAGGATTTCACAGGTAAAATTTCGATTTAAAGCTTTCGTGACTGCAGGGATTCATCTTCTTGGTTCTTTCGGTAAAGTCACGTAGAAGGGAAGTAATACAATAATAAAAATAAAACATAATAATTTTTATAATGTTTTATTTTATTTTATTATGTTTTATTTTTATTATTTTATTACTTCCCTTCTACGTGACCTTACCGAAAGAACCAATAAGATTTCACAGGTAGTTCCATGATATACCCTTCAGAAGGCTGTTTTGTAACACGGGGTTGCACTGCTCTAGATATTTTGCCTCATGACATGACAACAACGAATGCGGCAGGGTGTAAGAATCCATTTTTTCTCTCTCTCTCTAAACACCCGTCTCTTGCAACAACATTGTTTGTTGCAAAGCAACGCAATGCGGGGACCATGCTAATGCATCACTCTGTAGAGGCACAAATGACGAGCCGCAGGCTTTGACTGAGGATACGAAGCCACTGAGCTCGCAGCAGTCGTTAGAGCCAGTGACTCATTAATGAGCCCACTGGCGTGCAAATCACTGAGCCACACTTTCTACCACGGGGATTCAATAATAATAATAATTCTAATAATTTGCACACCTTTATCTCTCCGCTTCTGGATGAAGGCTTCTTCCATGCTGTGTAGATCACGGGCATTTGTTCAAGCATCTTTTCACTACGCCAGTCATTGCGGTGTTGGTGAAGTGGGTAGGGGAAAGGCCATTAACTAGGTTCAGATCTCAATCGCCACTGATGTTAGCCGTGGCTAGCATGAGTGACAGAACAATTAAACTCGTGGAGAAATATTATGCAGATATCTTTATATATTAAAACATATCACGTGAAATAAATTCAGGTGCGAAGGAGGAGGTTAATTTCGCGATCTTTATTTGCCTGCTATGAATTTCCACATTGATAACCCACGTCGTTAAGGTATCATTTGTGGTCAGGTCGCTTCTGAGAAAGAAGCTAATAGCTCAGTGTGCTTTAACTGGTAGAATAAAAAATATATAGTTAAGATTCATTTGTATTTTTTGTGATTTGTTTACCTTTCCTATATGTTGCACTCATATCGTGTTTTTGTTTATTGTTTATTGATGTCACGTTCTGATCTGCCCCTACTGGACATCTGTGAAAAAGAGCTTCATAGCTCATCTGATTCATCCAGTATAAATACACATTCTGATTCTGTGCAGTTTGCGGGGAAATGGAGGATGGTTTGCAGTGCTTATTAATTATAAATTTAAATTAATTATTCCATTAATTGCCTGCTCAAGACCAATTTATTCATTGTTGCTACCTCTTTGTGCATGCCTTTCCGATGTCAGATTTAATATTTGTGCAGAGTATGCTTAATAATTAGGTTTTTGTTATTTGCTTCAAAGTTTCCATTGAAATTTTGAGCGGAAAATTGCTGTTATTCTATCTAACAGACTTCAGTCTTCATTTTTTACAACGACATTTCCCGTGGCAAACTGCACATATGGCATGTCAGATATCTGCCACTTTTACATTACATGGCCGTGTTCCAGGCAATATGAAAATGTAGCAGTGACTTGACCGAGGAAGAAAACTTTATTTCTTCTTTATTAAAATGTCATCTTTGTCAGAAACTCGCCTTTTCCTTTAAATAATGAAGCGCAGAGTGTGTTGGGTACAAGTTGTGAATTTATTGTCTATCCAAAAAAATGTTCTTCTCTTTCTCAGCATCGCAGGTTTAAAAGAAAACTCTCCTTGCATTTGGATTGACTCCCAGGTTGCACATTTGGATGTGAACATAGTGCAAAAGCAAGCAAACAAAAGATAAAACGAGATGCGTTGTGTTTAAACGACAGACGATTCATTTCGTGGTTACGAATGTTGGGTACAAACATAGCTGAACAGCTCAAAGCCTGCACAATGATGGCTGTGTACAAGCATACATCTGAAATATTTACACATGCGGATGTCTATAAATAATGCATGAAGCTCCATCGTGAAGGCGGTTGGAAGTTTTTAGAAAGGTCATACTCATGGCAAATATAAGTAGTAAAAAATAGCAATCGCTCTTGAATAAACTTGATAGTCGGGCTGCTGGGTCAGTGGTTGATATACGACAGGGTTTGGCTGAGAGCAAGGTAAGATTTCCCACTCATACCACCCATTGTAGTTCTCCCCTTGGGTGGCCTCAATCAGATTACTCCACTTAGGCTGGCAGTAGAGCTACGGGCCTGGACACTTTCTCACATGCATGGGAAGGCTTTGCTTGTATGTACGTATGTCGAACTTCTTTCGCACCGCACGTAGCTATCCGTTCTCATCGGATGTGCGGGGGGAAGGACAACAAACTAAACGCATTTCTCGAATTGAGCAGATTTATGAGTATTGGAGGTTGCGAAAAAAGGCAATGGGAGCGAATTCCAAAGCGGAGCAGTGCGAAGGAAGACCCATGAACTAACTAAGCTCATCTTGATAATTGTTTTTTTACCCTTTTATCTGGCAACAAAATTGACACCTTTTTAACAAGGAGTCATGTTTGCATAGACCACAATACCTGCAGTCATAATGCAAACAAAAAACATAACTCTGACCATGTATGCACTGTCCTTGAAGCTGATTGGTCCACATCCGAGACAGCTTTCCTTAGAGTCTAGTCTCACATGGTGTTGGACCAGATGACGTCCAAAAGGCGCACAACTCAAAGACAATGCACCATCAGAGTATGAGAGCTCGTTTTTGTTTGCATTATGACTGCAGGTATTGTGGTCTATGCAAACATGACTCCTTGTAAAAAAAATGTGTCAGTTTTGTTGCCAGATAAAAGGGTAAAAAAAACAATTATCATATTTTTTACTGGCAAATGAGGTTCCAATGGTGTAAACTCATCTTACTAGAACTGAACTGATATTGCGATAATCGCCGTATCGTGTAAGTTAATATCCCATCATATTGCATCGTCAAAAAATTATAACTCACCAACCCTGGTGTTAATCCTAGCCTAACATCATATCCCCAGCTGCAGGGAACTACCTTATCACTCGTCTAGCGCTACTACCATGGTTGCTGATTGTGTGATCTCCACCCACTGATTCCCCTACCCTGGTTGAGAACTCAGTCTACCAGACAAAGACGGCTTCGTCTCATCTACACTGCGCTCAAACAAATCGCCCACAACTTAAATTCCTACCTCTTCCCACGCACGGCTCAGCTTCAGAATTATCTCTCGTTGTCTAAAATCCCAAGTTTTTTTTTTTTGTAAATAATAACCTTGCTCCACTGAGCTCGTATCGACTCGCAACTTTGATAGTGCTGTTTGTTGCTGGCTCCTTGACACACGCTCTGGGCCTGGGGGCTTGTGACCAGACGCTTGCAGCTTGCAAAGCAGAAGGTCGTGCGTCTTGCGACCCAATCAAAATCCCTGTCGCTGTGGGTTACAGTCGCTTAGCAACCCGGGGCTGCTTGAACTAAATGGAAGAAACAGTTGATAGAACTTCACAATTGATCGCTATTTATTACTCAGAAGAAGAAAAAAAAGTGTTCGATTTTATGATATATCGATATAAATAAAAGTGCAGCTATGCCAGAGCCTTATACGTGTTTTACTGTATTGTAAAACACATTTGACCCTGTGAGATTCATTCCAATGTATTTGTTTTTTGGGCTTGTTTGTAATGTATTGCGTTATGCGTGGGTTATTTTCATCGCTAAGGCAGCGTCGTAGTGGAGTGATGACCCAGGAGATGGCGGCACCAACAACAGATTCTTGTATCCATCGCTGAGGTTTTTTTTTTATTTTAAGAAAAGCTTCGTTGCTTTGATCTGACACGTAAAGTTTATCACATCCATATGTAAATATGGAACAGCTGCACTGAGATTGCATGAAGAAAGTAACAAAATACAAATCCTAGGCGGAGTCAGGCAAGAGGATACAACTCCAAGTCTATGGATTTGGCCAAACATGCCAGTGTATGTCTTGGTGAGATTGTTTTCGCGTAAATAAAGGGCATTCGTGTTTTTATAACCGAGTTTTCTGACGTAACGTGTAATTTTGTTCGTGATGTTGTTGTTGCTGTTGCTGCTGCTGCAGAACAGCTAATGTGCAGTGCCGTAGTTACTCGGGGTAATAGGTCTTGTTAGCATTGCCCTATGCAGTTACACTGTGATCCAAATCACTGAAAACATTGCAGGACAACATTCATGCTCCCCCCCCACCCCACACACACACACACAGAGATAGAGAAAGTCACGAGCACGTGTTCTCAGAGCATTATCTCCCGTGTCAAACCGCGCGGACAGACTTTGTGGCTATGTCCGTTGAAAGAAACTTGGTTCCAAGGTGATGAATCCCATCGCAGAGGGCACAAGTCAATGCAGCAGGTCGGATAAGAGTTTCAAAGCGAGCACAATCTCGCGTTGTCTGGGGAACCGTGAATATGTACGGTCCTTCGTCAATCACCTTCTGTGTGAAAGCCACACGCCGTTCCAGTCATCGGGGTTGTTTGACCATACTTCGCCACGCCGGTCAGTGCGGTGTCGGCGATGGAGAGATCGTCCAGACGCGGTTCAGATACCACTTCCCCCCGCAACTCCGATTAGCGCGGTTGGTTGCGTGCGGTGCGAAAAAAGTTCAACGTACACGCGTACAGACTTGCCGCTGTCCAGAAGTTGAACTCGGGGTGCCGTGGTTTGGAGCGCAGTGTGGTAACCACCGTGCCACTGCGCAGGTAAACACAGAGTGGCGTCAGCATCACTTGTCAAAGCAATGCGTACTATACTCTTTGGTTCTTTCGGTAAAGTCACGTGGGTAGGAAAAAAATTGATCACGACGTTTCGATTGCAACAACAAGCGAGCGTCTTCAGGTGAGAGAATCAGAGTGCTGTGGACGAGGAATTATATACCATGTGTCCCGTCGAGTTATCATCCTTTCCAACATTTCAGTTAAATATTGGCTGCATAACTCGGCATATCCCTCCCAGAGAGGGCCTTGCAAATGTGTTTTTGTTTGCATTTTATTTACGTGCGATAAGCACGTGGTTGTGTCTATCACACGTTAAGGAAACTTGAGTCTGTCATGAATACTCTCCCGGTGCAAACGAGTTTAATTGCCACAGGGAAAAAAGAATGTATTTTCAATAATAAACACAACTTGGTGGTGTAAAGTAAATATTATTTGGCATCAGCAGCATTATCATCCCAATGCCATGTGGATTATTGAGTTTAATTTATTTAAAAATTACGTTAAACTTTTGGGAAAATACAACAACATTGCCTCGTGAACAAGGGATGCATGTCTAACCTCTATTGCTCCGAATTATGAAGTTTCATATTATCATCATCATCATCATTATTATCAGGTTCACATTTTATAATCACACTTCGTACACATACCCCCGTACGTATTCACCTTAGCCACCTCAGCTGTGTAGATGCTGTTATTATGCATTACGTCCGGCGAATGCTGGAGAGGGCTTGGGGGGAAGAGGAAGATACACGGACGTGACAGATTTCATTATGAACTCTGGAATGTGGCTGTTACGGCACTGTGGCAGCAGGGATATGTAACGTCGAGCTCGGCCCTGGGGCTAGGTCAGGATGCGATGAGCAAGAGGGCCGAATCGTGACTGCGAAGGGCAAAGCACAGTTGAGAAGCTACAGATCATGGATTACGACGAATGCAATTCAGGTACTGGGACTGGGGTATCGGCCACACTGTTCCAGTTATTGTTATTATTATTCCATATCCGGTCATTACAATTGTTGTTATATTATAGCTTTGATTGTTGAAGGGATTCTTCGTGACTCACAAGCCATGAATAGGTAGCCATGCATGTGCTCGTTTAAAAACTGATAATATAATCGGGAAACCGTTACAAATGTAAAATTTCATCACGCCCCCTCAAAATAAAGACCAGTCTTCAATTCTAATCGACTCTATCTCTCTGGCCTCTCTATTTACGCCATGAAGAAATGCCATTTCCCAGAAAATGTCGAATATTATCTACTTTTCATTTTAAGGCCACAGCGGTATTGACGATATTTTTTTTGTTATTTGCACTCGGACACCACTGCCAACGCAGCGTCACCAAAATAATCAGGCGTCGTGCATTTGCTTGGCAGGAACACAATTTCAAACAGCTTGGAGTGTTTCGGGTGTTCAAGATTGGCGTGCAAGCCAAACAACTGAGATGATCTCAGAGCCTGGCTACACAATCGAGCGATGTGGATTTACGTGGCTCACGATATTCCTTCCGAAGCTGTAATGAGCCCAGGGCGCGGAAGGTCGGATGAAAGTGGTTGTTTGTTGTCTATATATATTATTTTTTGAAATGAGACCAGACGAGTCTGCGCGTTGAGCAACAAACGGTGACAGCCTGGGCTTCATTTCTCACTGAATATTCTCCGGGTTTTCCGGCCGACTGGAGGGGTGTGCTCGATAGCGAGAGGGTGATCTGATGGATGTGGTGTGCCGGGTGCAGACATATTTTCTGGGTCACCGACAGACGTTGGCTCAAATGATTCCTCGTGTGACAGGACCAAACGCGTTGCGAGCACGATGATTGTCGCATGCACACCACGATTGGATGTGGAATAGTTCCATAATGGAAAAAAAGGTGCGCTGGTGAATCTACGAATACAACGATCCATCCCCTCTCACGTTCTCCTACCTCGCTCTCTGTCGTCCAAGGGTAGTCGTGTATGCGTGGTGCTTCCAGAACATTTGATTTAGAGAGCTGCTAGGTATTCCGGCAGCCGGCTTCGTGATGGGGGGGGGGGGGGACGCAGCTTCTCCCAGGGGCAGTAAACACCGGGCCTGCAGCAATGCATCACGACACACGCGTGTAATTGTGCACTTGAGAACCGGTTCATAGCAATGCGTGCAATGTCTATGCAAATGTTATGCCAGTGTACATATTATGCTAACAGATTGAGCAACAGTGTACTAACAAGACAGGCACGAAGAAGCGATGCAAAAAGTGAATGTTAACATTAAATACGTCGTGATCAAATTTACGGACTAAATGGTGGGGTTTGGGTTGGGGGATGTTTGAGGGAAGCGTGGTTGATAAGAGCAGTTACATCGCTCTCGATCTCGTTGTTGGTGATGTGGGTAAGGTTACACGTTTGGGGATACGGTAACGTTTAGTTAATTCACAGTCGAGGTGCGGGGAACGCTCCCCGCTCCTATAATCCAGAGAACAATCACAGGAGAGGTGGTGCCGCACTTAAAAATGCACTTTAAAATACAGTATTATAACTAAAATACAATTTGTTAAAATAAGCTTCGAAAGGTTTTTTTTTGCTTGTTTTAGCAAGTGTGGCCAATTTAAATATAAGACTTATTTTTTGCGTTCATACTCATATTTTGGTCGAATTAGTTCAACCCGAATATGAATAATCAAAGTCAGGGTCACTTGGGTTGGCAGAGGGACAGCCCTTATTTCTCTCCCTCCCACGCCCCTCCTTCTCTGCAATAGTATTTTCAGTGCGTGACGTGTGGCATTTTTGTTAAAAGGAAATCAAGGATGGGCCTTAATCACATGCAGTCTTTTTGTCAGGCTATCCCAATATTTCAAGGGCCTCATTCAAATTCACGATTTACGTGACCACCGTTCGTAACCTTTCTGCCAAAATCGCAGCTTTAGTTATGAGCCTAAGCCAGTCTTAAAATAGCCCAGGTAGATCAGTCGGCAGAGTGGCAAACCAATGATTTTTACAGGGCACGAGTTCAAATCCTGTCCAAGGTTAGCTCAACCCATCATTTCTCTGCTCTCTTAAGCTCCCTATGCCTTGGGGGCAGGTCCAGAGCTCAAGCTGTCTCCATTCAATCTGCCCCCATATCCCCTCTTCACTTGGCAACACCGCGCTCGCCACATGCCCTGGGGTGCTTGAGCCACTACTAAAAAAGGACAGTTGAGGTTGTTCCCCCACGCCTTCCCGAAGTGTTTTTTTAGGTGACGCCGTCACCGTTTACCTGGGATGATTGACAACTATGCCATCATGGGGCGCCACGGTGGCGAGATCTTAACTGCCTCGCCTGGTGGGGTTTGAATGTTCTTCCCCTGGTCGCGTGGATTTCTCTCCGGGTCCTCCGGTAATTCCCTCCACGTTTAGAAACATGCGTTTAGAGTACAGTTTTTGGCTGATGTACATTTCCACGCAATAAGCCACTTCATTGAGCTATCATTTGTAGCCTAGGTCACTTCTAAAAAAGAGCCATGTAGCTCAGTGGGCCTTTACCTGGATAAAAGAAAAATGGTAAAATAGTCAAGTATATATACTCAATGATCTTCTTGGTTCTTTGGGTAAAGTCACGTAGAAGGGAAGTAATAAAATAAAAAAAAAACATAATAAAATAATTATCACGACGTTTCGGCCACAACGCAAGCAGGCGTCCTCAGGTGAAAAGGACGGCTGCTTGCGTTGTGGCCGAAACGTCGTGAGAATTATTTTATTATGTTTTATTTTTATTATTTTATTACTTCCCTTCTACGTGACTTTACCGAAAGAACCAAGAAGATGAATCCCTGCAGTCACGAAAGCTTTAAATCGATACTCAATGATCACCACCTCGTAATATCCGTTGAGGCGGAATCCAAGAGTGGTTGACAAATGAATGCACTCATCCCCACCACGGGACTGTGGAATTTCCAACACTCACTCAGGACCATCAACAGGTGCAATTTGAGCACCATTCAACTCTCAGATGCAGTGCTCCACTGCATCTGCTCTTGCATCTTCGCGAACACAACTTGGAGAATTCAAAGCGCTGCTTGAGCTGAGCAGTGTCTGTCTTCACATGTGTGCGGTGGAAATTGGGCCAAGCTTCCGAAACGTGATTGACATGGCTTTTTAGAGATTTTAACTTTAAGGTTAAGGTTGATCCACGTATATTCCTGCTTGCACAACCAATCATGGTGTGCCTTTGAAGAAAGGGGAGCTTTCAGAGATAAATGAAAGCGTGTATTCCAGATATTGAGTGCTTGCGTGTCGCGTGTGTGCGTGCCCGTGTGTGCATGTGTCCGTAATCTTCTGTTCACCTAGGTGCTCTTTAACAGCACTTACCCCCTGACGCTCCGTGAAGATAAGCGGGTAAACGTGTCTCTTTTGTAACGTTTCATATGTAAATGATAAACTCGATGTTACAGGCGTTATATTTTCCACGACCTCCGTTTAATGAGATGTCGGTACTTGATGTGCTCCGCATTACACAGTGTGCTTGTACAATTGTGGTTTATGATATTTACGAAACAAATATCGCCTCTCAATAGCGTATACATAGCGATTCCGTTCCCTGGATGTTGTGACCCTACGTTCACTGCCAAGAGGTTAATTCACTTTCACGTCGGACAAAGTGTGCAGGAGCGCAGCATTCGTCACCGGCCTGCTATATCTACGGCGATTCCTAATCTCTTGCCATGGTCGTGTGCAGAATCCAAATTCTAACAAAGTTCAGCGGCAGTGACTCAGCCAGCCATCAGGACTTATTATTATTATTATTCTGGCAGTATAGCAAACCGTGGCAATGTCGAGATTGCCTGCCGTAGAACCGGACCCCGGATTTTCTCGTAGACCGGCAACAGCACTTGTGGCCCTCTGAACTTTGTCGACAAAAAAAAAAACGCAGATGAATTGCTGTCTAAATTTTACGTGACTTGGTCTATTCATTTGCAATGAAGAGGTTCGATGAGACGAACTCAATGCAGCCCGGGCACGGTGGCGAAGTGGTCACAACTAGTGAATCACCGGAAGAAGGTCACTTGGGGTTCAAATCCAGACCAGGGTGCCTTCCTGTGCGGAGATTGTACGTTCTCTCCCTGCTCTGCGTGGGTATCCTTTAGGTTCTAAAGTTTCCTCCTATAGCAATAAAAACATGTTTGATGTTGGCTGAAAGTTTACCTGTTAATTACTCTCTTTGGGATTAGACATTGCAGCAAATATGCTGTGACAACTTGACAGGCCGGACACTCCTGAAAAAAGCATCATGAGACTCTTGAATAGAGCTTTCCTGGGTATACTCATCATCATAATAATTATAACACAAATGGATCTTTCCGTAGCATTTCGCATGCTGGTGTTTGACAATGGATTATCGCGACATCGGTATAATTCCGTGCCTGCATTTAAATTAGCATACGCGAGCGCACACAGCATGCTGAAATGTCCTTGCATTTTGGGTGGAATGTGAATCTATAGTTGTGGGTTTGTTCATGCGGGACGTTGTTGTACATTTGAAGGCTGTTATGGTGAAATTATATATAATGACTGATGTGAGTGTTTCATAACACTATGTAATACCATTTTTGTTCCTGGGTAGTAAGTGTTATTTCGTAATTGCGTATGCCTAAAAAGTATATAAAATGGCTATTATTTCCCACGACTTTTGCTTTTGTGACCAGGACAGTGACATTTGAAATGTACCTATTTTCAAAGAGAAAACGAGCGAATTCGTGTCTTTTAGTTCACATAAAGTCAGAAAAAAACATATTAATACTAATTTACATGCATTTATACTGAAGTAATACAGAAATGACCAAAAGATTTAGAAGTGAATTGTTTTTCGAGATTGTCCCCCACCAGTCCAGTCTGTGGTAGTGCGCCTTGGTGTCTAAATATTTTGTAGTAATTTTTGTATTACTTCAGTATAAATACATGTAAATTTAGATTCACATGTTTTTTCCTGACTTTATGTGAACGAAAAGACACAAATTCTCCCGTTTTTTTCATTGAAAATAGGTACATTTCAAAATATCATTGTCCTGGTCACAAAAGCAAAGTTTCTGGGGAATAACAGCAATTTTCTGTACTTTTGAGGCATAAGCAATTAGAAAATAACACGTACTACCCCAAAAAAATGTGTTACACAGTGTAATCAAGGCCACAATGCAGAACAATATTGCTAAAAAAAGAGGCGATATGGGAAAAAGCAAAGGACAATACTTTCTATGCAATCTATGCCGGATGTCAATTTAATAATTTATTGGAGAAATGCAGGATTTTTTTTCGCCTTTCCTTTTGATCCCACACAGCTCATTTGCATTAACTTTCATTTGTATGGATGATTCGTGTAAATTTATTCATTATTTCTTTTCCCCCCGAATAACAAAACAAAAGAGGTTGATTGGAATACAAAACAACTGATGTTTGAAACTTCAGACGTATTCCTTTAAATTATTGTCGTAACCATTATAATTATTGTCAACATTACAATTTTTATTATTGCAGCAACAATCTTTTACCACACGAAGACATTTTCGTGGCACAGAAAAGTGCATTATGGCCTTTTCGTGCGCTTTATTTATTTATACTTACATACACCAATATTTAATGATCTCTCAAAGACTCGTATAAATTATTATTATTTTTTGAATACTCTACACACACACCAAAAAAGAACAACGGGACAAAATAACAACGCTCGGGTGACTCACGCGCTCATGGCGAGAGCACTTTTATGACTAAATAATAAAAAATTGTTATTCACGAAGTGCGTCAGAATTGCAGCCAGTGGCACGCGCGTGCACATCCCATCGTCGTCACGTGCGCGGAGACACACGAAGCGCATCTGCCGCGGTGCGGGGGTGACACACAGCTGTTGACGTCGCGCGCGCACACACCAGTGCACCTCACCACCCGCGGCAACACGTGCGCACAGTCATTGGACGTCTGGTTTCTGCCCCCTTTTGTACGCGCGATGGAAGAACAAAAATGTGTACGCACGCATGAATCGGGGACGCTCTTTTAGCATTGCGGGTGGAACAACGGCGTGCGGGTAGAGAGGGTGTCCCGCGGGTTACGAGTCTTTACGAATGATAATGATTTTTGATTGGGATCCTTCACTGTTCACCTTTGTTCATGCGTTATCCAGAAGCGCAGTATCCATGTAATAGATCTCAAAGCTATGAATTAATCAAGTGTAGGTTATAAACCAGAGCAGCTGTTTTGGTTTTCATAACTTGGCTTGAAGAGCAATGACTCAGCCCACGTGCTATGAATTAAATATATTCCGACCGACAGAGATGTACATTTTTTAGTGAAAAAAAAACTCCTGCTCAGTATATTGTTTTGGGATTAATTAGCAGCAAGTTACTCTAGCGGCTAATTTGTTTTTTGAAGCAAAACAAATGTTGTGCATAGTTTGCAGTGAGATAAAGACAGCTAACTCCACAAACAAGTCAAAAATTGATCAAGCGCAACTGACTCGTTCAGAACGAGAGAAATAATCATCAAACATGTATTGCTAAAATACTGGGGCCATGGAGCCTCTGTGGATTAGAAAGACCCCGTGGTGCAATTTCAGAAAGAACATCTCAGCCCGGCTTTCTTGGCTTGAATCCCATTATAGGTTTATAATATCTGTACCGTCCAAATTTCACTGTCTCAACAAAGAAATATCCACTGGTCTAAGTTCGTTTTTAAAAACGTAAACTGCCTTTAGGCTTATCCCGTTTGCTCATTTATACCGGATTAAAACTTTAGCAAATTAAGATGTGCTTTTTAATCAATGTGTCAGGTACTGTGACTCAATACCATAATCTTGACGTACCCAGGATGACGTGGTGTATCTTCTATGATTCGTGTCCGTTTCACGTACATCGGTTTTCTAGGATAAACTCGATACGTAGCGCAATCATTCTTCTGATGTTTGTTTATAAGCATGTATTTATAATTATATATCATGGCTTGCTGAGCACAGGTCCAAATGCCAAAAAAAACTAACAGCCAATAACAAGAATTGTTTTGCCCCGTTAAATCACTTCCATGGCCGTTTGCCGCGATAAACGGTTAATGATCGCTTGTTATTACCACACTCTCTCCCATCGCTATGTCCAAACATACGCTTGGATATTCATAAAAAAAACATCTATTGGTTTGCGAATCATAAATGGCAGTCAAGCTGGTGGATGCCGAGCTGTTTGTGGACTTCGTTAAATATATATTTTTTGAAACATGAGTTTTGGCTGCTATCAAATTCCACACGATAAGCCACTTCGTTGGGTTATCATTTGTGGCCAGGTCGCTTCTGAAAAAAAAGCTACATAGCTCAGTGGGCCTTGCCTGGTAAGATAAAAAAAAATTGTTGAGTTAGTTAGTTGTGGTCGAGCCATTTAAGGATATATTTTGCACATTTCTGTTGAATTTCTCTTCTCTGTTCAATATTTGGTGATCAATTTGATGGGTTAATCGTGACCTCACTGCTACTTGCAAATCTGAGGTCACTATTTTAATCTCCCAGCGCAGAAGTTGAAACAATGGGACACGTGTCTGAAAGCTCTCCCACCACAGTCCATCCAGCAGTGTAAGTGGATTCACCGCAGTTTGTGGAACATCAGGTCGCATGTGGTGCAGTAAAGTGGGGGTATATCCCACCTCCTCCAATACGTCTGGGCAGGCGTGGAAGAGGAGGCCAAAATGCCCTCTAGAGGGGTCCTCCCGCGAGTAGAGACCCTTCTGCCAGCAGTGACGTGAGCACTTAAATATTTGTTCATAATATTTAAATGTGTACTTGATGATGTACAGACCATTGCAAGGCTACTTTGAGCCCTAAACCCAACTCCTGCCCACTGTTGCCACTTGAATTCTATCGTGCTCCTGTCCTACCTGCTCCTAGCACAGAACACGAACGCAAAAAAACACTCACATCATCACAGCCCCCGTCCACCGTGTCCCTTCTATTGTTGTCCCTTCAAAACATGCTGGCTGCCGTGGGATGCACGATCCCTCACTCGACTCCTCAAGGTCACACGGAGTAAGCGATTAGAGGCACAGTCGGCCCCCCTCTTCGCGGCTCGACTGCAGCTACACAGGCCACGCAATCAGGCGACTGAATAGCTCGGGGCACTGAGTTGCTGCATTACACACGGGAGGAGAGGGAGCCACGTGGCCCATGGACATCGTGTTGAATCGCGTGGCATTTTTGGCGGAGGGGGCGATGGCGCGCGACGGAAGCCGGGGTTGGGTGTGGGCAGGCAACACGTGGAAGCCCGTGGGCAGATGGACATCGCTCGCTGACCTAGCGGCTCCGTGAGCAACTTGAAGAAAATGCGTCAGCTCTCCCGTCGAGCGCCATCGCTCTCGAAATTCCGTTGTGAGCCCGTTCGCTCCGCCTCGATGTGCACGGACAGACGGACGACAGAAGGACCGCACGCACGCACGCATGGACTCGCCGACGGACGGATGGCCACATGAACGAGGGACGCGCTGGGTGAATGTGCCCGCACGGCGTGACGAGTGCGGTGGAATCCACACGGCTGTTCACGGGGCCGTAAGATGAATGTAAAGCCCGCGCAGGAATGAGTTTATGAACCGGCGAACCTTGGGCGCGGAGGTTTAGAGCGTTACCTCCGAGCCGGTGATTGGGAATAAGGTTGATCTTACAAGCAGAGCGGCTTCTGATTAAAATGATAGCCCGGGCTCTTTCCGCTAGACCATACATACGTTACGCACACACACATACAGACGCATCATTAATCTTTGCTGTACTTGTTATCTTGAGTTATAATCCTCGCAGACCTTAGGGCCTAATCTGGACCCTTGATAAAATGTATTTTCCGTTCTGACCTATGTTAAATATGTAATAGAAAACATACGTATATTAGATTTTGTGCTGAGGATGCTTGCTGTGCAGAATGCATGCGCTTATTGTCCATAAATATAATGGCATTTTTCACCAATTGCTACTGCTTTTTATAGATTTTTATTCGTGTCAGGAGAGTAATTAAATAATATGTCTGCAAATGGACTGGAAAATTGGAATGATTAAAGAAAACATTTTTAGTTACGCGACTCTGGAGCCATATTCAAAGGCATTTTTTTTTGGCAGACTTAACTGCTGGAGATTTTCTCACAACTCGCTGTGCACATGGCCAACACTGCAAATGGTTTAAAGGTTGATGTGGGCCGGTGAGCTAGCATTTCAAAGAGCAGGAGCGACTTTGCACGGTGTGCCGAGACATTGACATTATTACGGATAAAATTGTGATAAGCCACTTCACCAAAGTCTAAATGGCCGATTTTACCACGTGAACATTCCTTCACCACACAGCACAACGACAACAACAACACTAATAAACTCTCACCTGTCCGGTGTAAATTCCTCGCCCCCACTGCTTCCCCTTCTTCGCTCTCCCCCCCCACTCCGCCACCCCCGACTAAAGCCATTTCGATTCTCATTTAAAATGCCTTGAGAGACAGGCAGGTAAGACTTTTACATCGTGTTTGGAAAGTAAGTCCATTAAAGAGTGCGCTCCCTTAGTGTTAGGCAGCGACGGGCGCATTGGTACATTGCGGTCACAATGGGATGTGCTGTCTTGAGTCCGCGAGGAAGATGCATTAACTGGCCTTGGGAGAAAACATTTTTGGAATCAGTCCAAAAATACTGCCAGGCATTTTGACATCGCGGTGCAGCGAGCATGTTGATAATAAAGGCCTTGGCACGCGCAGAGTGATCAAGCACACGTTTGCTCCTCATTGACACCTGGAACATGGAAAAAAAACCAAGGCCAATTCATTGATTGACTGCATTTTACTCTCTATATTCGTATGGCACAGAGATATTTAATGCAATGTTAATATAATGTGTTGGTGATGCAGCGTTGGCAGTGGTGCACAACCATGCACAAAAACTCTACATAATCCTTCAAAAATGTACAATAGGCAACGTTTTGGTGCAATGACGCTTCTGTATAGCACACATATGAAGAAGAGCCGTTGTTCTTAACATCACCTATTATGTATTCTTTTTAAAGCAGTGTTCAGGTCGAATGTATTGAGAGATATGTAATAAGGTAGGTTGAACTGCTAGATGGACTCATCTTTGGCAGGATGGCTTACAGAATCATGAACCATTATTTTGGGAGGCATAACATCGCATAAATTATACCATTTTACTGCCTTTTCAATCTTGCTGGTGCATAGCAACCTTGTGTATCCCCAGGTGGCAATGATATGAAATTAATACATTGCCATCATACTTTATTGCTTATTACTTACAATACACATGCGCAGAGGCTAATTACTAATGACATTTTTTAATGTCAAAAGGAATATGTGGGCATATTACGCCACCTTCCCTGCCAGCGGTATTCATCTTTGCGTGATTATCCGTTCATCTGTTTGTGTGTCTGTGTACATGCTTTTGAATGGGAATATGTGGGTGTGGATCAATTTGAACTATGAAAATTTTGATCGTGGCATTCCGTTAATGTTTCCATACGCATGGGAAGATTTCCGTGGAGGTATTCACTTAAATGTTTATGTTATATTTATTTTATCGTGTGTCACTGCTCATTACAACCCCACTCTTTATCTCAACCACTAGCTTAAATACAATTTTATAATTGCTGTAAAGCGCTTTGGAATAAGGCGCTCGATGCATCTATAGAACACAATATAAGATGACTGAAGTGTGCTTAATATGAATTCATTACAGAGAAAAGAATCATAATTATTATAATTATCTAGAAGCTAAGATGTGCTATTTTCTAGACGTGTAACAATGGATCATTCCATTGAATACCTTTCTGTTATTATGTTCACGATTCATCCAAGTCCAATGAACAGTGAGCACAAGAAAATCTATTTTCTCCCCTCCAAATGTATCCAGCTTGCGTTAGTGGCCTTATGATATGAGATTAAGTATCCATTCAGACCTTATACTCTTAGTTCTTTCGGTAAAGTCACGTAGGTAAAAAATGAAATAAAAATTAATAAAAATAAAACAATAAAATCACGACGTTTCGGAGGCAACACAAGTCTCCGTCATCAGGTGGGACCGTCACAACGAGATTTTCTGCATCAGCAAATCTGGATGTGACGGTCCCACCTGATGACAGACACTTGTGTTGCCTCCGAAACGTCGTGATTTTATTGTTTCATTTTTATTAATTTTTATTTCATTTTTTACCTACGTGACTTTACCGAAAGAACTAAGAGTATGAATCCTTGCAGTGACGAAAGCTTCAAATCTAGAACCATTCAGATCTGTCACAGAGCAGTGCGACTCATCGTGCAAGAGAGAACGGCCCACAACAGCTGAAGTCACAGAAATGCCTTGAGATAGCCTCTGGTCCAGTCGAGGGTAGAACTTCCCTACCCACTCGGCATATGAGTGATTATCATCGGCACGACGGTTTAATCCGATGGTTAATTATCAGAGGTGGAATTTTGCCAAATTAAGTGCATATCCACATTTAGGATAATGGAGTGAACTAAACTGGGGGACAAATGACATGATACAATAAGAGAGTGAAAATTAGACGAAACTAATCTTTTTTTAAAAATCAAATCACAACCCTTAATTGTGACGATTCGTCTAATCACTTGGGTGCACACCCAAACACACATTATTCTCTCCGTTGGCGGTATTTTACACCGTACCAGGTACTCATTTGAGGCTGAGTCGACATAGAGGAGACTCAGGATCGAATCGTCACTGGTGTTGGCCGTGAGCGGGAATCAAACTTGGGTCGCCGGGTTCGTAGCGCAGCGCTCGAACCACTACACTACCTCTCCCACACTAGCACACAACAAAGACAAAGAACCCCCGTATAGCCTTAACAGACTGTTGGGGCAAGTGCTGTTAGCGAGCACCTATGAAGGCCGGAACGGCACACGAGGGGGTGGGTGGCCAGCACCACGCCCGACCGCCTTTGTCTCCTTAGTGGCGATGTTTACACACCGCACCAGGTACTCATTTGAGGCTGAGTCGACCTAGGGGAGGCCCGGGACCGGTTGAGATAATCGTCACCGATGTTGGCCGTGAGCGGGAATCGAACCCGTGTCGCCGGGTTCATAGCGCAGCACGCTAACCGCTACACCACCGCTCCCCACAACACACACACTAGCACACACACACACACGCACACACTCAAAACAGCGGTGAAGACACATACATGCAGCGGTACATCGCTGTTTTTACCCAGAGATCCCATAAGCCCTAGGATTGCCACTATCCACTTGGACACATATATGCACTCATCCCAAGCTTGATTGTATTCAGACTGGGATAAAGCTATATTCGAGACAGAAAAAGCTTCAAATAACTGTTTTGCCATCGATCTGACTTGAGCAATGCTGTGCGTCAGATACACGCACGAAACAAATGTGGGACTCACACAAGAGTGAAGTTGCTTTACTTTGTGGAAATGTCACTGCTGAAGTTGGTAATCTAAAGCGGATGTCCCTGCATCAGAGCTCGCGTGTTTATGCTCAATAATTCCTGCTCACAAGTGACCATGCTGTCTTCTTTCATTGACGTAATTTTTTTAATTCCTGGCCATGCATGCTTCTGTAAAAGTCGAAATAAAAATTATCTAAATTTCGAGTTAAAGCTTTCGTGACTGCAGGGATTCATCATCTTGGTTCTTTCGGTAAAGTCACGTAGAAGGGAAATAATAAAATAAAATAAATTAAACATAAAAAATAATTCTCACGACGTTTCGGCCACAACGCAAGCAGCCGTCCTCAGGTGAAGAACAGGTCTGTCGGGAAGACAGCGTCTGAATGACGCTGTCTTCCCGAAACATGTAAAGGATCATTCAGACGCTCTCTTCCCGACAGACCTGTTCTTCACCTGAGGACGGCTGCTTGCGTTGTGGCCGAAACGTCGTGAGAATAATTTTATTATGTTATATTTGTATTACTTTATTATTTCCCTTCTACGTGACTTTACCGATAGAACCAAGATGAAAAATCATCTAGTTATATATATAGACATTTAATTAAGGCTCAGGTGGAAGCAACGCTGACACGAGACGTTTCAGCCACAGTGCAATGGACATCCCCATAGCAATCCTGCAGTAATCAGTATAGAAGTGAAGAAGCTAATGTCTGCATTATGAAAGTATAAGGGATTGAGTTATGCCGCATGGCAAGCACGCATGCTTTGCACATATACACACAAAACGGGTTACTAGTAGAGACAGCATGGCCAGTTTTGAGATTGATAAGTTGCAAGGGCAATTGGGCAATATAGATATGGCATCGTAGAAGGCCGCGCATTCATTCACATATTGCGTACTGCCGGAGGCGGTGGCACGCCGATTGGTTCACTGCGCAATAATCCTGGTGACCCGAGTTCAATTCCTGCCACAGCTGACATCAGCTGTGAGTTTGAGATTGGAACTATCCTGGAAATCCCGGCAGGGTTGGTCAGTGAATCCTTTACATTTCCAACTCCTGTAAACATTCTGACCACCCGCCCTCCGCAAGGATATCTAATGTAAATAAAGTACAGCTTTGGAAATTTACTGCAGATTACATTACGTGAGAGACCATCAATTATCATAATTCTCCCTTGGTGAGGAATTAAGTGGGGCGTACAAATTACTTTCCCCTCTGCAATCAATTTATATTTTTTTGCAGGGCCGCTGATTGATAAATACCGCGAGTGTTTATGACTTCCACGAATCAGCATTCTTGCCTCCGAGCTAATAAGGATGTAAGGCATTACTGAGCTTGCTTTACTGATGTTTCCATGAAGGATAATGAAAACGGCGGTGGGTCTCTTCCCGAATCATCATTGACGCTGGCGACTTGCTGCGTTCTTAAGTGTCTGCAATTTGAGCGAAGTGTGCAGATGCCCTGAAATTCGTATAAAGCGGCTTATGATTTACCAATGACATAAACGTAGGGGTGAATTGTTTATAAACTGTACCTCTTTTGATAATTGATTGAAAATGTAATGGCACAATCAGAGGGTAATTTGGCTTTGTAAAACACGCTTTGTTTAAACGTGTATATGACTGTACAGGACAAACTTAAATTAATTAAAAGTAAGATTATCAGCTCTTTGGAACTCTGAGCCGTTGAGCTAACTTCAATGGCAATGGTCCAATTTAAGTCGGTAGAATGTTGCGTTTGCCCATTACATTTTAAGCCGAACAAATGTTGCGTTAAGATATAGAACACAGTGAGCATTATTTTGAAGTGAACATTTAAACGTGCCCGAGTCAGTTATTATTACACTAATGTTCAGCTTCTCCCTACAAATGCCATGCCATGGGTTCACGCTCGCGACAACTGGTTTCGCATTCGTTAAAGTGTGATCGTTGCATTCTCTTCGAGTGTTTTATTTGCACCTCAAACATTGGTTACATTACTTTTTTCTTGCTGTTATTCTTGTTGTTGCTGCTTTCATTATTTTTTTGTAAAACCTAATCATATCAGAACCGGCTATGGGGCTTAGCGATAGAGTGAGGGGCGCCAAATCGGAAGGCTGAGAGTTCAAATCCTGGTTGAGGGTTTGGCTTCGTCCATTATCCCTCCGCGATCGATACAACGACTACCAATTTGTGGGGAGATCAACAATGGGTGCCACGGTGGCTATGAGATGCTAACTACCTCGCCTGGTATGCAGGAAGTCGATCCCGACCCTGACACCTGTATATTTGGAGTTTGCGTGTTCTCCCTGTGGTTGCATGTGTTTAGAGTATTTGGCTGCTCTCGATTTCCACGTGATAAGTCACCTCGCTGGGCTATCATTTGTGGCCAGGTCGTTTCTGAACAAAAGCGCAGTATAGCTCAGTGGGCCTTACCTGGTAAAATTAAAATTGTTAAAACATATATTTTAGTTAAATGCTCACCCCCGTCATAAGAATGTGGAATTTCCCACACTGGCTCATCAGGGCTGTAAACAGAGATGAGCACGGGGTGGAGAAGTGGTGTAGCTGTTAGCGCATTGCACTGTGGACTCATCAACCAGAGGAGGTTCATCACCTGCCCGTGCTAACATCGGCGGTGAGTAATATCTGAACGAGTAATTGGGGGCATCCCCCTTCATTCACCTTTACGCACTGGCCAGTGTGGTGAAACAACGCATGCAATTGACACGGCACCGGGAGGCTTTCATGTTGCAATGCGGCACATTGACAGAGCCGTAAGAATCACACCCGGCAGCGTTACGCACGGCAATAAGAATTACAGCATAAACCCACAACAGCATACTTACGTATGATTACAAAGACACGTGGCGCGCAATTAAAATTGATCTTTGCAATCCATTTGTCATGGAAAAAGGAGAGCGACTCATATCAAAAAAGGGGACTAAGAACTTATCATTATTTTAGATTTTACCAATGTTATCTCCACGCACTTGATTGAACCATTAGCAAAGGGGGGAAAAGAAACAATTTGAAGGCGGGAGAGAAGCCTTTTTAATGCGGCACATTAAATGAGCATCATTTCTACCGGGAGTGTTCACAAATAGCACGGCATGCAGCACCGTCACCCTCCGAGTGACCCGACTCCCCGCAGAGCAGCAAAAAACGGAGTTGGCTTTCAAATTCCTATTCCGCAGCGCCGGCTAAATTGAGCCGGACCCTCTGGGTTTCAAACGGTGGAAAGACTACTCCTGTGACCGCGCGCTTTTAATAACACGTTAATGCGTTCTATTGGAAAGGATACATGCAAGGCCCAGCATCACGTAGGGTTTTGAGTTACTGATTGGAATGAATATATGATTTCCGCATTTCCGCACAAGAACCACATACTTTATTCAAATGCGGAGCCGTGATTACGAGCACATGTACATGATGTATCCTTTCCAATAGAACGCATTAACGTGTTGTTAAAAGCGCGCGGTCATAGGAGTAGTCTTTCCACCGTTTGCGGTTGACTTTAGCAAAAATGCGGGAAAATTTGAACCCTCCTTCCGCATTTTCCATGCGGAAATCGCAACCCTGCCTTCCACACTGATGTGGACTCGTGGTCGTATACGGACCGTGTGTCAGAGCACGACCGCACGAATAAACACCTTGACAGTCAATGTTTGTCCAATTCTACTTCCCGTACGCAAGCCTTGCTTTCATCTACGTGACAGCGCTGAGCCGAGGATGCTACATTTGTGTTTAAGACTTCAGTCTATACCACTCTAAACACTGCCACCCCCACCCACCCCCACCCCCACTGCACCCGCTTCATCTCCTCTCGGAGAGCGCAACTTTAGTATTCGCAAATGTTATATACATCGCATCGATCAAGTGGTTGAAAGAGAAAATGCGTAAGCGGTCATTAATTTGTTCAGAGAATATTGTGCAGCTTTGAAGTCAATTGCAGGTTCATAGTGCAGCCACTGCGTGTCATTTTCTTTCTTACGGTCGTGCATTACACTTCGTTGTTACGCTACATCGCAGGCATATGAACATGAAGCAGCAAATAAATCCTTAATCATGCCCAGTCTTTATGTGCATGTTGAGATGCGGTTGCATTTGGAAGCTATATGATTCCAAACGTATTGTAGTGTGCATTATTTTACTTGAGAAATATGAAATGTGTTTTTAAATCGACATGTGTGAACCATCTAGTGCATGTCACATTAAAAGATGGTAAAGGTGCAGCCCTGAAACCGCTTGCTCACGCCACTGCTGGTAGAACGACCTCCACGAGAGGAAACTCTAGAAGGTCCCTCTGAGAAGGTGCTTTGGCCTACTCTTCCACGCTAGGCAAGGATCCATGTAGAGGTGGGACTACCCACACTTTACCCCACCACGCGTGAGCTGCCGATACATTAACCGTGATGTAGCCACTTCTTATACTGAATAGACATAAGTGGAGGGATATAAAAAAAATTGCCCCATTGTTTAAGTGCCCTCTACATTACACCACGATAGTATGTCGTTCTTTGAAAGGGGCACTTTACAAAAGATCAGCTTAGATTAACGTACAGCAAAAAGAAATCCCATTACTTAGAATTAGGGAATTGTCAAGCTAAAGCAATTAGGAGAACTGTAACAAATGGGCAATTGTAGAACAGTGGGAATTAATTTGTCTTTTGCAGTTACATATCTTTAATTAAGTCCGGGCAGTCCACGACTGGAGCTGATTAATGACCCGTGTTGTGCTCTACGAAGACGAAGATAAATCCTGAGGGCATGATGTTTAAGCATTTAAATATTTAGAATACCTGTCTTCAAAGACCTTAATTTGCTTACTGTATGCCAGAGGCATAGTGAACCATGTGGTTTAAAATGGAGCAGAGGGAGAGCGAGAGAGCGAGAACAAAAGAATAGAGACTTCAGCGATAGAGGCAGTGACAGACCGACAAAGAGACAGGTGAGACGTATGGACAAAGACACAAAGGCCAGAAGATAGGCAGATAAACAGATGATAAGAGAGAATAGATGTTTGTAAAGACAAGACAAAGTGGCAAGGTCAGAGATAAAGCAGCGACCCAGGCAACATTTATATTTGATCTTCAAGGGGTTGCTCTGCACGCGCATTTGTTAATGAAATTGAGGGTTAATGCAACACATTGGTGAGCGTAATTCGGAAAATTGACTTTGTACGGTCATCACTTGAGGCAGTGCAGTGGATTTCAATTCCCAGGCATTCTGCACCGACGAATTGCAGCACAATGCATTGAGTTCATCGGCGTTTGATGGAATCACACAGAGATCTCTACAATGTTCTCTCAATCGCGCCCTGATGAAATACCGTGCAGCGGCAATACACAAATCTCCCATTAGCCATCAAAGGAGACGGGGCATGATTTGCGTGGGGCTCTGTATGGGAAGAGACAGGAGGGATATTGGCTTTGGGCTCAGGGAGAATGAGCTTGTTTGGCAGAGACGTGCCTCTTCCTTGTTAGGTTTATCTTGTTTTGTGCACATTTTTGGGGTTGGATGGTTTTTTTTCTTCTTCTTCGTCAATCTGCTCCGCCACCCACGCTCTCTGATTAACTCTGAACACACACGCGGCTCCGGGCGGCCACCACGTCTCAGACCGAACGGGGCGACTGGATTCTGCAGCGTTAATTACGGCATTATAAGGTCAGACGAAATGTCCCGGTAGATCCATAAGGTTCCTTTGCCCTGAATTTTACCGCACTGCCCCATGCATGCCCCCGTGCTTGCTAATTTTGAAGACGCACCACTGTGGGTAGAAATTGGAGAGCAGTGGGGTGTACGCGATTATCCACGTTTACAGCCTTTGTGTACCAAGAATTGTATTAGTTTCTCCCGTCGCCAAGGGAGAGAAACTACCGCAATATCCGAATAGCGTGTGGCCATGTGGGCACGTGGGTGTACACGTGGTAGTGGGGAGCGGTTGGGCGCAGCTCTACGAATCCGGCGAACCCAGTTTAATTCCCGCTCTGGGCTAACACAAGTGACGGGTAATCTACATTGGTATTGAGCCTCCCCCAGATCGACTCAGCCTCAAATGAGCAGCTAAGTGCGGTGTGTAAACATCGCCACTGGGGAATACAAAGGCGGTCGGGCGTGATGCTGGCTACCCACCCCCTTGAATACCGTTTCGGCCTTCATAGGAACTCGCTAAAAGCACTTGCCCCAAAAGTCCATTAAGGCTATACGGGGGATCTTTGTCTCGTGTTACTGTGTGTGTTTATAGATCTGCTTGTGTATGTATCTCTGCATTTGTGTATGAATGAAAGGAGCGGTATAGTGTAGTGGTTAGCGCAACTACGCTGCAAGCTACAAGTTGCGCTAACCACTACACTACCGCTGCTTTCACACATTTCACCTGAGTTCAATTCCCACTCACGGTCAACTGACATCTGAACCGGTGTTGGATATCACCGAGACGGACTCAGCCGTGAAATGAGTTACCCATTCCAGGTGTGTGAACTTCAGTACTGGAGAGACAAAGGCGACCAGGATTGGCGCTATCATTGGATGCTCGCGAACAGCCCTTGCTCCAGTAGTCTTCGCGTGTGTGTGTGTTCACACGTGTGTTGAGTTTCTCATTGCGGTGTGTTTTTTATTAGTATTATCGGAAAAGCACTCCGCTGTGTTGCTGCATTGCAGGAAGCCCTCTCTCCCAGTCGACTCACGATCAGTCGACGCGCTCGCTCTGACGCACACTTCGCGCTGCGATGTCGCGTCCCGCAGTGGCAGAGCAATTTGTGGGGCAGCAAAACCGCGTGCAAAGAACGCGGCCCGGAGTGATGTGTGGCAGAAGAAGAGGAGGAGGAAGAGGAGGAGGAGCTTCACTCGTGTTGCAATTAAACCGTGGACTGATGGCAAAAGTGGATCACACACGGTTAGATGTAAGCAGCGAGAGTGTTTTATCTACTCTCATCTTTAACCATATCTGTCAAGGAAACGAAGCATGACTACGAAGGCTGGTATTTATAATCCACGGCAATGTGTACCTGTGTATCACACACCGCCATCGATCACGACAATAACACATTGCATTGAAGCGAAGGCAGCGTTTCATCAGTGTAAAAATAGCCTCGAACACGCATTGTCCACGAATGAATTAACGTCACCATCCCATCTGAAGAAAATACATCTTGGCTCGATTAGCCGGTTTTTTTTTCTTCTCCTTCTAAGCCAACAGTCACACGGACACATCGTGTCAGCTGCTCAAATCTTCTTTCCACATGTACCGTACATTTATTTTTGTGCCTCTTATTGAGTCATGTTCACCGTCTTCGAATCTCGTTCTACTGCACCCTCCCATATTCACCCTGGCTTTCTGTAGAGACCTTCACCGCTGCACCGGTGACATCTCCATAGCCCCTCTGGTCTGTTGGTCTCTCTGTGATACAGTGGGTCTCTGTGTTAGGATGTCGGTCTCTCTGTCATACAATGGCTCTCTGTGTTAGTCTGTTGGTCTCTATGTGAGTGTAAGGGTCTCCATAGCCCTTCATAATTTCATAATCTTTGTCTTTTCTCAACACCTGCCCAAAGCCATCTACATTCAGCTTTGCTCGCCTTCTGAATACCATTAGTAACCCCTTGCGAAGCTTTCGTCATTCCGCCTTATTCCCCTTAGAGATATTCCCAACATGCACACTTGATCTCACCTCATTTCTCAGAAGGCGCAATCGACTTCGAGGGGGTCCCTGGGGAGCAAAGAGCCCCCCGTTTTTTCCCCCAAAGTGAAAGCTGTTACTAAAAATGCCCTTATTAATTCTGTTTTTGTTTGTGAACGTTGGCTAGGCGATGAGCGGACAGCCGAGTTGGGACATGTGCCGACAGCAATGCGTGATAACAAAGGCCAATGAGCAAAGTGGTTATCCTGGGACGCGTAGGTCTTCGTCTGAAGCAAGCGAATGCCTCTCACACGCACGGTCGAAAGTCAAAAACTCTCTCTCAGGTGAAGCGTCTGAGATTGCTGTGCTGTATGCGGTCTGGTCGGGAATGTTTATGTTTAAACAAGACAAAGGCGTGTGTGTGTGTGTGTGTGTTTGTCCTTCGCCGAAAATGTGATGGTAACGTTGTTCAACACGAATGTGTGCAAAGTACCACGAGTGTGGTTAACGTCAATTAAACCCAATGTCACTTAATTCTCCTGTCCCTCAATGGAAGCCATTAGAGGCGAGCAGCCCTAATTGGCGCCTCTGCACATCCTTTAAAATGTCCTGGGCACTTATGGCTCAAAGCACCAAACGTAATCTGCTATGAGGGTAGGAGTGTCAGCTGTATTCCCCCCCCCCCCCCTCCTTGAATCGGTTAGTGAGATTGACAGCCTGTAGTGCGAAAGAACACACGCGTGTACACGCGTGCAAAAAATATAAAATGCGTTTATTTCCACAGAATGTTTGCTCATGGGAGAGCGCTTCATTTATTTACTCGCGCCCACGTCTCTCTGTTTTCTCGCGGTGATTTTTCCTTATTTCGGAGGACTTTACGTTTGCCGGTGACGGGTGTGCGTATAGCTGCCAAACGATAGACGCCGCTGTGAAAGCGCTTCGCGTAATTCGCGATGACGAATTTGTGGGTCACGAGATTGGGCGCGTCAATATATGAACGCGTCGGGCACCCAACCACCGCACGACGCAGCCGGTTAGTAAGGTTTGTCACCTGAAGGAAACGTGTTCATGTTGCGAGTACACACTGCACGTCAGCATACCCGGCGAGTTAGAGGGGATTGCCAGAAGATGCTGGCTTGCAATCACCAGTGAATCGACGCGCGCTCAATTGTAAATGTTTAAACGTGTTCTCCCTCTCCACGCACCGGTGTGCTGAAGTCGTGTCACACGAGCACGTTCTGTTCAGGCGACGAACCTCGCTGATCTGGCCGTGTCGGGTGGAGGACAGATTTGTGTGCGACAGATTTACATTGATGCGATGTAACCCCTAAAGATGAACGAAAATAAACTTCATCATGAATGAGATCGGTCGCGGAAGTCTGCTTCGTGTTAGAATCGCTCACGCTATGTAGAGTACGGGAATGGCTCTGTGTGTGTGTGTGCGCGCGTGTTTCATTTGTTCTTGAATGGACGGTGTGGACGTTGTCAAGCGACGATTCACTGCGCCCCCCGCCCCCATCCCATTCCAGGTGCTCCGTTCAATTGTGGCTCGTCAGATGGAGCCCTCCTCTGCAAACTAATTTCCACGTGGTCGCCGCGGTGTGGTGTAGAACGTCCGTCTACTCGAAGAGTTTTCATTTTTTTCCCTTTTTAGTTTTCAGAGGGGGCAGCTGCCTTGACGAGATATCGTACCTAGGCATTTCGAAGAGCAAATCTCATCAGCAAATATGGGCGGTGGGGGGGGGGGTCATCGGGGCTTGCTCTATAATTTCATGTCGGTTTTTTTCTGTTCGCCCAAAGTAACCTTTGCTTATTTTATAATCATCACCAACTCCCCACACCTCATTTCAACCCCACCCCAATCTCACCCACTGTACAAGTATAAATACCAAATCGGTAAAAACAATATGATCCGGGGCTGGCAAGATGGCTCAATATTAATTAGTTCGGTCACTGGAGGCATGAGGTTAAAACGGTGCATAATTAAAATGGTAATGAAGAAATGCATCGCACGTAATGCGTCGACCGACCTATTTATAATTAATAGCGTAAGTAACGGCGCAAATTGTAACGATAAATCAAAAGGATTTTTGCCAGTCGATGCCTAAGGGGCTTGCTTGGACCTTGTTGCATGAGGCCGGCGTTCCAATCAATAGCGGCGTCGTCGGCGAACACTGCGCGGCCGGAGGAGGAAGGGGAGGAGGGGGAGGAGGGGGAGGAGGGGGAGGAGGGGGAGGAAGGGAGAAAAAGGGAGATACACTTCCTTAGTGCTGAGCTCCAGGATCATTGCAGCGGCGGTTCGCGTAGCTGGATCGATATTGCATCCCACATGTCCAGTCGGCCAGCGCAGCCGGGAAGGCTTTTTGGCTGAAATGGTTTCGGGCAACGCTCGCTCGTGATGCTTTAGAAGTGGAAATGTTTTTAAATGTAAAAAAAAAAACAATTGCGGGGGGGGGGTCCCTACACATGGTCGTCATCAAAGCTCCAGCACGTCTGGGGATCGAACCGAGCGGGCGTATCCGTCGTCACGTTTTTGTTTTTTTTGCCGCGAGGAAGTGAAGCGATGTCCTCGCCTTCGCGGGAACTCCTTCCGCTGACTCTCCGATGCGGTGTTTGGGGGGCCGTGCCGCGGCGTGTTGGTTCGGTGAGGTTGTCCGACGTTTCGTTCCGCGCGCTGGGAGCTTCTCCAGGAACGTCTCGAGGAAGGAAGAGCGCAGCCCGTGCAGCAAACATGTCGTCCATCGTAACGCCCAACAGCACACGGCACAAACAGCAAACACACGGAGAGTTGTACAGCTCAACCGCAAAAAAGAACACGTACACGCGAGACTTGCCCCTCTTGCTAATATCCCCTCTTTAAAAATGTGATTTAAAAAGGCTCACATTTCCCCCCAATTCACTGTTAAACAAAAATGATTTTTTTGTTCCTGGGTAGTAAGTGTTATTTTCTAATTGCTAATGCCTCAAAAGTACAGAACATGGCTATTATTATTCCCCACAAACTTTGCTTTTGTGACCAGGACACAAAAACAAAGCTAATAATCCACTCTATTAATAACACTGTGTAACACATTTATAAAAAAATTGTTCTTGGGTAGTAAGTGTTATTTTCTAATTGCTAATGCCTCAAAAGTACAGAACATGGCTATTATTCCCCACAAACTTTGCTTTTGTGACCAGGACTTTGATATTGTGAAATTTACCTATTTTCAATGAGAATTTGTGCATTTGTGTCATTCCTTCACGTAAAGTCATGATCACAAAAGCAAAGTTTGTGGGGAATAACAAAAGACATTTTATATACTTTTGAGGCATAAGCAATTAGAAAATAACACTTAATACTCAGGCACAACAATCTTGTTAAATATAATCGAATCATGGTTTTCATTTGGCATCCTTGAGTTACGGTCGCATTTAGAAAGCGTCGTAAATTCAAATTGCATTTTCATTGTCGACTTAAAAGGGATTAATAAAGCTGCAGCCGCCAGGTCTATTTCTCTCTCCCCCTCTCTCCTCTCTCTCTCCATAGCACCGCTGCTGCTCTCCCAGGACTGAGCCCCCTATTTTTTAGAGACTTTCGCCAACCTCATCTATAACACCAAATGACCCACAGCTCCCTTCCCTCACCTCTATTATAGAGTTTTAGTGTACGGTATTATTTTTTTCAAATTGAATGCCTTTGCGATTCACACTTCACACACTTAAGACGCGTGCTCCTCAGTTGTCCATTGCAACAGCTTTTATCCGATGCACATCGACGGGCCCGTTGCGTTCTTGTCTCATCGCCACAAGGCGAAGCAGACGTAGAAAATGCTCGTTTGTATTTTTTCACCTTGTCTGTTTTCAAGGGACAACATTGGGTACAATTGAATTCCGAGACCGCACTGCAGAAGCGCGTTAAAACACATGACGCCTGAATCCATTAACAAGCAACTGCCTTTTAACTTTAAAATATTTATCGCGAACACTTTACTCAGGAGCCCTTCGCAGACTGAAAATAATGATGACTCTCTGGAACAAACATTGCAGATACAACTAACAATCACTTATTTGAGGTTGAAGCATTCACATCCATATCTGAGTTGATGATGTAATAATTAGAACATAATTTTACAGACTTTTCTTTATCCACTGCTGATTGAAGATCTCCCCGATGCCCGTATCGCTCATGTGGGGGGATCGCTTTACGATACGTAACCACGATGGTCAGTGCGAGCTGGTGAAGTTGCTTCCCAGGATACGTACAGATGTTGGTCGTCGATGGCAATCGAACTCAGGTGATGGGTTCATAGCTCAGCACGTTATTCACCCCTCTGCCCCTATTCCAATCCAGTGCTGAACATAATAATAATATAGAATTTTGCTGATGCAGAATGATTAAACATTACTTTCTCATTTAAGTTCACAATTTCCTTAGGTGATCGTAACACAAATTCTGCATGGGTAATGCTCTGAAAAGGTTAAGGGCAAGGAATGGATTATGTAAGTGTGCCATGATGCATTGTATAGAAATGTATGTGCCGCTGCTATTCCACTGATATCTTTAAACGAGTTTATTTCCCGAGCTGGTACGGCAGCAGAACATACTGCACAGACTCAAGTAAATAAGACCTCAAAACAGGAGCGAACAGACGAATTGTCCCAGGATGACTATAATCGAGTCCTATTATTGGTGTCAAGGCACTAATTGATGGGTACCGTCCACCAAGTCCATCAGTCAGTCCTTTATCTATAACCAGATAAGCACCCATTGTGAAGCAATTTAGCTTTTTTCAAGTGGGACATTGGGCCAATGTGGGGGAGCATCAATCATGGTCGCAGTCACGAGTCAACGTTTGTGCGACGATGCAATTCACAAAAGCGATGAGTGGGCATCCAAAACACGTTGCTAAACACTAATGATTTGTTTTAAAAATAAAATCCTTTCTTTTTTCGATTTAAAGCTTTCGTGACTGTAGGGATTCGTCTTATTGGTTCTTTCGGTAAAGTCACGTAGAAGGGAAATAATAAAATAATAAAAATTAAACATAATAAAATAATTCTCACGACGTTTCGGCCACAACGCAAGCAGCCGTCCTCAGGTGGAGAACAGGTCTGTCGAGAAGACAGAGTCTGAAAATCCTTTCTTGCACGTACAGTCGCTCTTTTCATCGTAGCAATCTATTGTAAACGCTTGTTAATTCGATACATATGGGGCTCTGGCCTTGCCCCGATTTAGGGGCCGTCCATAAATGACGTCACGCACCTAGGGGGGGGTCAGACATTTGTGACGATGTGTGACGAGGGGGGGGGGGGAGTTGAGTAATGTGACGTCACATAAAAATGCGCAACTTTAAATAAAACATAGACAACACGTTCTACTTAATTAAATAGACTTTTAATAAATGTTTTCTCCTACAACATCAGAGTGCAGCGGCACATTAAATACGCACTACAATGACAATAGTTTAAAGCGATTTGAAGCATGTTTTATTTTTTTTTGAGGGGGGGGGCAGAGATTTGTGACGTCATATTTGAGGGGGGGGGGGTCTGACTTTTTGTGACGCCGTGTGACTATAGGGGGGGGGTGGTTAAAAATCGTCCAAAATCGCGAGACGTCATTTATGGACGGCCCCTTATCCAATATTACGAATCATGTACAATGGTACTCCCAAGTGCCTCCTGCCCCATCACTTTAATTGTTTAAAAATGTGTTTTCCAAACTCTTCACACCCCGTAAGCATTGACACACCTGCACCAATTATATCCAAAACAGTGGATTTGTCTGGGCAGACTAATGGATTTATACTGCAGTCCGTTTCTATTACTTCTTGATGTCGGTGTAGACGGCATTTCTGAGAGTGTTGGCTTGCACAGAGGGCATGAACAAGGTAAAGTCCAAAGTAACAGATCAGCACTAACGCTCACCACGCGCTCCGCCACGAGACTGAGTCGTTGTTTTGGCCACTGCGTGCGGCGTCGCTCCACGCGAATGCCGAAATTGGACCATTCGCTACGGCAATTCGGCTCATGGCGAGTTATCCCCAATTACAAATTATAAAAAATAGAAACAAGGAGGTTTAACTCTATTACCGTGCATGTATCCAGAGAAGCTGCGACCACATTAACCCCGAGCGTGACCGATCTCGTAAAAGTCTCGGATTCTAAGCAGAGGTTGAGCCTGGATAGTGCCTGGATGGGCGACTACCATGCATTAAACAGGTTGGTATAGCTCTTGTGGGCAGCAGAGGGCAGTGCAGCAAACATAAGTTGTCCTATAGTAATAGGTTTTTACCCTTTCAACTGGTACAAAAACTGACACCTTTATACAAGGCATCATGTTTGCAATAACCACAACACAAGCAGTCAAAATGCAAACAAAAAGAAACAACTCTGATGATGATAATGATATGCACTGTCCTTGAAGTTGATTAGTCCACACCCGAGACAGCTTTAAGTTAGAGCCTAGTCTCCATTGGTGTTGGACCAGAAGACGCCAAAAGGCGTACAACTCAAAAACAGCGCACTATCAGAGTATTGAGAGCTCGGGGTAAGATTTTACACTATGAGACCTCCTTTACCAGTGGCAGTATATAGTAATAGGTTTTTACCCTTTCAACTGGTACAAAAACTGACACCTTTATACAAGGCATTATGGTATAAGTTGTCCTGTCCTATACTCCCTGCCATTGCCAACTGATGAGCGTGCTGAAGTATGGCAAAATTACCCACGTGACTCGCAAGGCATGGGGGGGGGGGGGCTTTTATCCAGAATTGATTTTTCAAAAAAAAACTTTACATGTCCATACATGTACATTTCTTCAGGAAAGCCTCACTGAGTGTTAAGGCTCCTGGGATGTTTGGCCGATTCTAGTAATGAGTGTTTGGCATGTGGGACGAACCAGAGTACCTGGGTGAGCCATAACAAAGGGGGTAACACTCAAAATTCCGCACAAATAGATTTAATAATCCATTGCTCTGCTCACGTCTCCTGGCTAGCTCGCTACCCAAGCCTGCGGACACGTGCTGTTCCCAGGTAGTCTTACATCCAAATAGTTTTCAGGCTCAACCCCACTGAGCTTGTGAGATTCGATGACTTTGGGGTGCATTCGTGGTGATTTTGGTTCGTGTGGGCTTGTCGCTAGAGGGGTTTATGTCCCACTGGAGGAAAAAAACAATCCAGAAAAACTTGAATAAAACATACCTGCTAATTGTAAATATTATAAATGGAATACAATCACCCTTCCCTTCATTCGCCCCTATACCTCCCCCCCACCCCTCCTGCCACCCCCACAGGCTTCCGTGACCCCACAAATACAGAATCAGAATCTTGATTTCAACTGCAGGAGGAATCTGATGACCTGTGAAGCTCTTTCTTCACAGACGTTGTCAGATAGGCCGGTTCAGCAATGCATGTCCCGACCCATCACCGCAGCATGTGGGTACTAGGCAAAAGCGTGCAGTGGGCATCTTGCAACGATGATCGGTCGTATTCATGCCACTCGTGAGTGGCTATAACACGTGCTCGAGTTCTTGAGATTGTTTTCTTCAGATTGGAAGGTCCCTCGAATTAACGCTTTGTTGAAAATGTCTGATTTGCCTCTCGCTGTTTACACATCACCCCGTTGTCCCTTGTGCAAATGTTACCGTGATCCCATGGCAGATGAAAATGTTTGCTGAACCGTTAATGCCGGGATCTACCACGTCTTGGCTCGATGCAGTTACCCAGCATGAGACCGCAATTAATTGCCACGTTACTCCATTAGGATGCCGATCGATACCGTTGTGTGTTTGTGCATTTTTTTTTTACTCAGCAAATTAATTCCGAGCCATTGCAAGCAGTTTAGAAGTTTCTGCGAGTGGAGCGGAATGCTTTTAGGCGAGCAGTCATTAGTTTGTGTGTACGGTTGGTAAACTTAAGCGGCGATAATTGATACCGGTAAGTGCAGAGTGTTCCTTGTTCGCTCTTGTAATAAAGCTGCTGCTGCAGAGAAATTGCTAGAAAAGAAAAAAACTTGCATAAGTATGGCTTATGTAGTGCTTTCCAAAAGGTGTTTTCGTCGGGATTATTTGATTCGCTATGAATACCAATTCCTTCAGACTTATAGGAGATACCATTATCATGTCGCCACCCTCTTCATCAAACTGACCGAATCGCCGTACAAGTCCCCGATGGCGACGCGACTTAACGCCTAATTTGTGTTCGTATTTTGGATCATCCTTCGTAAGAGTTGCCATGAAGCCTACAGACAGACGCGCTGCGAATGCATCAACGCACTCAAACTCCGCGGGTGAGAGTCCACGTCCTTGTCCCTTTGAAACGACCGTGCTGTTGTGGTGCTGCTCATTGCCGACTTCAAGCCCCGTGCCAGTGGTGGAAATTCCGCATTCCGACAAAATGTTATACGTTTAACAATCCCCATAGATTTGGATTTAAAGCTTTCGTGACTGAAGGGATTCGTCTTCGTGGTTCTTTCGGTAAAGTCACGTAGAAGGGAAATAATGAAATAAAAATATATAAACATAATAAAATAAAATTCTCACGACGTTTCGGCCACAACGCAAGCAGCCGTCCTCAGGTGAAGAACAGGGCTGTCGGAAACGCAGCCCTGTTCTTCACCTGAGGACGACTGCTTGCTATTATTACTTTATTATTTCCCTTCTACGTGACTTTACCGTAAGAACCAAGAAGATGAATCCCCATAGAGATGACGTTCCTGAGTGGACCATGACTGGGATTTGATGTTGCCAGCGTCTTGTTTTCACGTCCACACGAACTACTCTAGCCAATGCTGCGTTGCATTTATGCTGGGGCGATTAGTTGACAAGGTCAACGGATCGACGGAAACGTTTTAACGGATGGCTTTTTCGACAGTCAATTACACGTGGCCCTTTAAAAACGGTGGCCGCAAGCCCATAGCCTGCCTCTCGAAAGCAGGAAACTCCCACCGCCCCACCTGCAATACGCACTCAGCGTGACGCTGCCGCTGATGCGTGTGACGTTACAAAGCCCTGCCCATCACCTCCCGTCCAGCGGCACATGTGGGAATAGTGAGGTTAGACTGTTTTTATTTTATTTTCCACCCCTCCAAGTGTTTTTTTTTTATGTTACCCTACAAGTCGAGAAATCAAACCGACAATTAGTAGAGTAATCGATTACTTAAATTACCGGAAACGACCCGGATCTTCACTGGTGCCGCGTTGTCCTTTACTTAACGCCAGGTGAGATACCTCTTGAGACCAATATTCTCTGTTTCAATGGAGGCCCTGGGTCGATTAAGTAAAGCAAATGTGCCCCTTAGCTTATTGAGCCGGCCCTCTAGATGTATTGTGGCATGAATCCTTATTTGTAATGCTCCTCTCGTGTGACCTATCTGTCACAGAAATAAATGCTAATTAGCCCATTATAGCTTTTAACGCATTTTCAATGGAGCCTGACCGTTCTGCCATCGTCTTTGTTTTTCTATTAATCCGAAGCTTGCCTTTTTACTCAATTCCCGTTTTATCTGCCGTGTCTATCATCAGCGTATGCTAATGTGCATAACAAACAAACAGAAATCTGCCCCCGTGTCCGGGTTGCATTGAGCTAAAGATGCACGTCGCACACAAGCTTGAGCACGTGGCAAATGCGTCAATTAATTAACGAAACGAACACGGAAATAAATATATTAACTCTGGTTCTCATCAAGGGCGAGGGGGGGGGGTCTTTGGAAGGATTATCTCGGCTCATGAAAGCGCCAGGACACTTCCCACTGCAGCTCGTGACCGGTATTTAACGGGGACCCGTGTTTCCAGGAGCGAGTTGTCTGCCAGCGCATTCACCCTCCAGACAATTTCTCAACCCCAGGGAACCCCTTGAAGGAGCAGAGGCCACGGACTGAGAGGACAAAAAGGGTGTCCCGTGCCTCCATTTCCCCCGCCCCCCTCCACAAAACGCGTACAATACACATCAATGTCTTATATTGTGCCTAGAGCCTGCAATCGTAAAGGGCGTGCGGGAAGGACAACGGATATATAATGATGCCGAGAAAGACATTTCCACAATGTATCATTTCTGCTCGTAAGGATGTTGTTGGTGTGACCACCACAAACAAGTTACATTCACCATGCACTGCTGGATGAAGTCATCCCCATGTCATTGCCGTTGGTCACGATCGTTTAATTAAAATAATCCATCCTGAACACGAGCTGATTTCATCGCTCCATCTCGCCAGCGGACGTTCAATTAGGCGCGACCTCTACTTTGACCTCTGCTTTGACCTCTGCTTTGAGCTGCCCACCGGCCATCACCCACTTTGAGTAACGTGGCAAGCCAAAGGCGGCTGAACCTTTCTCAATGGTCAATGCGATGTCTCCAAGTGACCAAAAATAACCTCAAACGACTCCAATGTGTTCCGCAACGGAATTATATTCAGCATAAAAAAACACGCACACACAAAACAATATTGCCTGTCGCTTACACGGGCAGTTTTGTTTCCCTTCTGAGAGGCGAACGCGAGGGAAGCGTGCACTCGACGCCGCCGTGATATTTCTCATTCCACTCGCCGAAGCAGAAACAACAAAAAGCCGGTCACGATCGAACGCCACATGGCGGGCGAGCTGACGCCCGTTGTGACCTACGCGGCCAATTCGCGGACACTGTGAAAATCTGGCTTACAGCCATGCCCCCTGGCTCTGTCCTCCTTCCTAACCACGGCGGCAAGATGTGAAACCCCTCTCCTGCTATGCAAGAGGTCGTGGGTACGATCCCGTGCCTGGCGCCTGTATATTTGGAGTGTGCATGTTCTCGCCGTGCTCACGTGGATTTTTATCCGGGGTCCTCCGGTACCGCCCCACACACTCCACATTCAGAACCAACATCACGCGTTTAGAGGAGTTGGCTGCTATAAATGCCCCACGTGATGAGCGATCACGGCGTGGCGGCATACCCTGGTCCACGCATCCCCCACGCCAAACCTCCACCTCCGTCCCTACTCCCAGCTGTCGTCCGCCGCGCATCTGGAAAACATTTTTTTTTATCGTAATTCCCGAACGGCGCGCGCCTCGCCGGCGTGGACAGGCGAGCGCCAGCGCGTTCCGCTCATTTAGCCCGCTGGTGATTTACGACGGCGGTGCGGCAGGTGTCCTAACGATGCGGCAATGATGACAAATGCGTGTATGTATATATATATTTTATATTTATTAATTCAGTTTTCGTTCCCGGCGTCACAACGCCGCACGGGTGGCCGCTCTTGCGTGCCGAGGCAGCGGAGGTCACGCCACATGGGTGTTGTCGAACCCGACCGACCAGCTTCTGGCATTCGAGCAGTGACAGGGAAGTGAAGCGAGGCCAAGGACTCGCCCGCTCGGCGCGGACGGCACGTCCACACAGTCCGCCCGAGCTCTCGCACCCCCTAGGTGTATGCCGGAGTATGCTGTGAGTATGTTGTGATACTCTTAGTTCTTTCGGTAAAGTCACGTAGGTAAAAAATGAAATTAAAATACAAAAAAAAATTAAAAACAATAAAATCACGACGTTTCGGAGGCAACACAAGCTACCGTCTTCAGGTGAAACTGTCACAGCAAAAAATCTGTATCAAGTGGAGAGAAGTGCCAAGAGGTACGACCTTATATACTGGTTTCACCTGAAGACGGAAGCTTGTGTTGCCTCCGAAACGTCGTGATTTTTTTATTAATTTTAATTTCATTTTTTACCTACGTGACTTTACCGAAAGAACTAAGAGTATGAATCCTTGCAGTCACGAAAGCTTCAAATCTAGAAGTATGTTGCGAGTATGTTGTGCGGCGGTGCAGCAATGTGGCGCGCCGCGCTACTAAGCCGGCGCCCCGAGTTCGATTCCCGCTCACGGCCAACGCCGGTGAAGATCATCTGAGCCGGTCCCTGGGCCTCCCCTAGGTCGGCTCGGTCTCAAAATGATTACCTGGTGCGATGTATAAACATCGCCACTCGGGAGACAAGGGCGGCCGGGCGTGGTGTTGGTCACCCACCTCCTCGAACGCCGTGCTGGCCTTCATTGGTGCTCGCGAACAGCACTTGCCCCACCAGTCTGGTAAGGCTATACGGGGGAACTTTGTTTGTATATTGTGTGTCCTGTATATTGAACACATTTTTGAACCAAAATTTCTTGACTTTCCAATAGGAATTTAGCCGATGGAGGCTCAATCCCATACAGTTTTCTGGCGTTACGGGACTTTTTTAGGCGCTTGTGATTTCACGAGGTTCTCAAATGTAGTGAGTTAATGGTCTCAGTCCAGTCTCCAATGATGGCACACACACACAAAATCCCCGTCATATACTAAATTTTATTTTTCAATTCATTCGGTTGAAAGTCCAGCACTGATAATAAAATATATCCCTGCAGCAGAGCAGCCTGAGAAGGCACTGCCGCCTCGTGTGGATAAGCGGTTACTTGAAAATATTTCACAAGTAGTTCTGTGATATCTCCTTCCAAAGACTGTTCCCTAACATGGGGGTGTTGCACTGCTCTGCGATATTTCCAAATTCTTTATACGTCTCATGACACGGAGCCCATCACTAATGTGGGATCAAAATAGGTTGGGGGGGGGGTGGTAAAAAAAATGAAGCTTATCCAAATGTGGTGGTGGATCAAAGTCATAACTGGCATGGAACACCCAGATCCGACTTCACTGGTTTCTATGGATTTAACATAAAGCAGTCTGGCTGATTGATGGTCAAACACTCACTCATTCGTTTGCATGGTGAACTTCGTTCGCACCGTACGGAGCCAACCAAACTGATCGGAGGTGCGGAGGAAAAACACAACAAACTGAACACAAAGAGCAGTTAAGAAATTAGTTTTCAATACAGACTTGAAAGTGCATTAGCTCCAGTGGCTTCCGAATATCGGAAGGAAATGCGTACCGGGAGAGCCACAGAAGGGCATCTGAAAGCGCGCGACGCAGTGAGCATCTATGGAGTGAGTCACTCCCGTCCTTCGCTCACTGGCAATTGCCTGGAGTCAGTCGCCCCCTTATCACTTATATACGAGCGCCGCCACCATGGTTACAGTCCTCCTGAATCTCATTCGTCATCACGCTCACCCGTATTGAGGACTCGGATTCATCGTATCCACATCGTGTTCAGCCACCACACTGCGGTTAACCCTCCCCCCCCGCTCTGTCTTTCTTCCCCCGCAGTGCTAGACTTTGGACGTTCCTCCCGTTGTCATATTTTTTGTTTAATTTTATTACCCAAGGTTCTTAGAACCACGTTTAATTCAAACAACGCATTTGCACATTAGTCTAACTGCATCTTTAGCAGTGCTCTTTCTTGCCGGAATGCATGGCATTGTGGGATTTTTTTTGTTTTGTTGAAAAGGCCTGATCTCATCGACTGTGATTGGAATTAAAAAAATTGCTCAGCGTAGGTCGGGGTTGCCTCCTTGATCTCAACAAGAGCCTTGCCAACTTGCCCCGTCGTGCGCACCGTTGAGCGAGGCGACTCTCGCCTGAGTCACCGTCATGTTGACGCGCAAGATGACAGCGCGAGACAAAGGGACCCGGCATGCACTGCGGGGCGCATTCAATGAGCTTGTGAATAAGAGTGGGTGGGTGGGTGGGTTTAGGGGCTATTAAAGACATTTATGAAGTGTTAATTGCGTGTTTCGGGGTAATTTCTTGAATTGGAATGTTTTCACAACATCTTTTGAACAACAACAAACAACGCGAATTAAAGTTTAGATTACTGTATTACCTTTTTAAAAATATAGTAATTGTAATGTCGGGTTAATATGGCCTTTTTGGTTCTTTCGGTAAAGTCACGTAAAAGGGAAGTCATAAAATAATAAAAATAAAACATAATAAATAATTCTCACGACGTTTCGGCCACAATGCAAGCGCCGTCTCCTCGACAGACCTGGTCTTCACCTGAGGACGGCTGCTTGCGTTGTGGCCGAAACGTCGTGAGAATTATTTTATTATGTTTTATTTTTATTATTTTATTACTTCCCTTCTACGTGACTTTACCGAAAGAACCAAGAAGATGAATCCCTGCAGTCACGAAAGCTTTAAATCGAAATTTTATATGGCCTTTTTGGTTCTTTATCGAAATGGTTTAATTCCCCACTCGAACACATTAAAGTTGTTTTTTAAATATTATCGTGATTCAATCTCGCGATTGATTCGCGCATAAATTATATTGTTTTTACACCGTCGCGAATATTTGCTCTTCTAGTGACTGCAAAGTTCACGTGAACCTCTTACACCCAACATATGGTGAATTAAAACGTATAGATTCGAACACACACACAATGCGACACATTATCGCGAGTTTAATCATCTATGTTGACCAATAAACCAGCTTTTAACGCCATGCATTGTGACACTTTTATAATGTCTGGAAATATACGCACGCGAGCACTGCTCAGGTTTTTGCCAGAGCAGGGTTAACCGACTGCCGTGTGTTTACGAAATAAAATTCAGCACAAAGAAACTTATCGGCTGAGTCTTGCATGAATGACCTCTCGAGAGGCAAATAGCTGCAGTTTGCAGTATTTCTTCTCCCACGTCTCCTTTGTGGCAGGACAGAGAAGGAGCGAACATGAACACACATTACGTGTCTTTGTGTGTGTGTATGTATGTGTGTGAGGGGAGCAGTGGACTAGTGGTTCGCGCACCACACTACAAACCCGAGGGATAGAGTTCGATTCGCGACGATTATTTCAACCGGTTCTGAGCCTCTGATAGGTCAACTCAGCCTTAAAAATAGCTGGTGAAGTGTGCAAATATTTGCATTGGGGAGACAAAGGCGGCCAGACATGATACTGGAAACCCACCCCCTTGTGTGAACACCCACCTGTTGGCTTTAATAGGTGCTCGCTAACAGCACTTGCCCCAACAGTCTGTTTCAGACTGTCTGGGGGATCTTTGTCTTTGTTTGTATGTATGTAGTGTGGAACGGTGGGGCAATGGTGAGCACACTATGTTACAAGCCCAGGAACCTCGGTTCGATTTCCGATCATGGCTAACATCAGTGGCGATTGATGTATGGATTGGTCCAAGGCCTATCCTGGGTTGACTCAACTTCTAACTGTTTAATGTTCATGTTGATTCTTCAGCGGCCTTTTAATGGCTTGCCATGTTATGGTGCTTTAGAAGTCATCGTTGTTATTATTCTTTTTAATGAGTTCCTAGTGCGGTGTGTAAACAAACACTGTGGATAGAAAGTGTGCCAGGCGTGGTGATGATCACACGGTTCTCTTGTACTCTGTGCTGGCCTGAATAGTTTGTTGCTAACAGCACTTGCACCAACAGTTGATATCGACTAGACCGAAGGATCTTTGTCCTGCAGTATTAGGGATGGATTTTGAGTTTAAACATTGCGTCTTTATATTTTTAAGGACATTACTCCATATTTTCGATATAGTTGGGTGCTCATGTCAAAAACCTGTTCATGCTAACCAGAGTGTGTCACCTGAAGCCACGTGACTTTGGGAGTAAAATCGTGGAAGTGGCTTCAATGTTGCCTTTCTAAAACAAACAATAAGTATAACCCGTAAAAACAAAGTTTTTCACTCTAAATCCTTTATATGCGTGGCGGCTAGAGTCCTCTTGTCCTCTGGCTTGAGATGGCTGCCACCTATGGATCAGATGATTGTCTGCAGTATTAAACAATTGGTAATTAAATATAATATTTTTGTCCTATAAAGTGTAAAATTTTGGAAAATTTTTCACGAACATTAATTGTCACGCACAACGAGTCTGTGTGGAAAATGTCAACTCGATTGGATCATGGGAAGTGGGTTAAAAAACGACTGAAAGATTTACACGGTCGTAAGCAAGCAAGCACGCAAGCAAGCAAGCGAACTTAATATAAAGGATTTTAAAAAAAACTGTTTGCATCATGGGACATCTCACGCCTGGGCCTGATTTTCAAGTTGGCGCAAATTGAAATCCCAAAGTTGGGAGCACATCCATCGCACATGGAGGCGGTTTTCGACTTAAGGCGACTCGAGTTCCGTCGGGAAGTTTGCCAAATGCCACCCCACGTTGTTTACTCGTGACGGTCGGACACGCGCTGAACGGCACGGCGCTGACTCAGGCGACGTTGACGGGATGTCGCCCAGCCGGTCTGCGTTGATGAACCTCCGTGCCTCCAGTTCAACACTGAGTAAAGGTTTCGCGGCCAATTTCATCATAATACGGGGGGTTGTGTTGGGTCTGATCGCGTGATATTTACGCGATCTAACCCAAAAAATTAACCCGTAAAAACAACGTTTTTCACAATAAATCCTTTATATGCGTGGCGGCTAGAGTCCTCTCGTCCTCTGGCTTGAGATGGCTGCCACCTATGGGTCAGATGATTGCCTGCCACCATTAAGCAATTGGTAATTAAATATAATTTATTTTTTCCTAAAAAGTGTAAAATTTTGGATTTTTTTTCACGAAAATAAATTGTCACGCACAATGAGTCTGTGTGCAAACTGTCAGCTCGATTGGATCACGGGAAGTGGGTTAAAACACGACCGAAAGATTTTCACGGTCGTAAGCGCGCAAGCAAGCAAGCAAGTGAACTTAATATAAAGGATTAAAAAAAAAACCTCTGTGCGTCCTTTGTGATTTTTAAGCTTTTTTTTTTTACATATATTTCAGCCTTTAAAATGTCTACTGAAAGGAAAGCGCAGTGCCGTCGTGATGGTGTTGAAAATAAACGCAGCAGAAAGGTCATTGCAGTCGTGTACTGTATGCGTGATTGATAGTTAATGAAATATGCTATTTAAATTCATATCTATTTTAAAAAATGGCATATCGGACCCTATTATATCATTGTTTACCTGGGAAAGTCGCTCTCGACTTTCCCAGGTAGTAGTCCGTAGTTAGTCGTTTCGACTAACTACGGACGCAACTGGACGTAAGTCTGAGGACCACCAGCATACTGTACATGAAGATTAATCGAACATTTTTGCTAATGGAATTCCGAAATATGCACTTACACTTGTATTAATGTGCGTGACTTTGTAATACAATCACAAAATATGTAATATATATTATTTTGGTCTTTCGGTAAAACCACGTAGATATAAAAAAAATCATAAAAAAATGATTTTAAAAAATCACGACGTTTCGATCGCAACACAAGCAATCGTCATCAAGTGAAAAAAATATAGCAAGAGAGCTGCTGAGGCAGGAAAAAAAATAGCTATATTTTGTATTAATTACTGCAGTCACGAAAGCTTTAAGTCAAGGATTAAGCTATACATTCTGAAACTATTTACATTTGAAGGACACTGACACTATTTAGAATTTCCCTTCTTTGTCTGTTGGCTGCCAAGAAACAAAAAAATTATATATAACAACCCTTTGGATGAAGAACCCCCATCCCCACTATTCCATATGGTTCGTGGACATTTTCTTTTAATCATACTTCACCAAGGTGGCTTGTGCACATTGCTAAAGGAGTCTTGGGACCGATTCACGATATATATTATTCACCACTAATCTTAGCTGTGGCCAGGATTACAGTCTATTGCCTATTTTTATTTTACCCGTTAAGGCCCACTGAGACATATAGCTCTTTTTCAGAAACAACCAGGCCACAAATGATAGCTCAACGAAGTGGCTTATCGAGTTGGAAATGTATCACAGACAAATACTCTAAACGCGTGTTTATAAATGTGGAAGGGAAAACCAGGGGACCCCGAGAAAAATCCACGCGACCACGGGGACAGAGACACGCAAACTCCAAATATACAGCAGGCGTCAGTATCGATCGAACCCACGACATTCTGCATACCAGGCGAGGTAGTTAACATCTGACGAGGGCAGGGGCGGTTTCTTCATTAGGGCGATTGGGCGACGCACCACCAATGTCATTCAACCACAGAGTCACGCTAGCCGTCACTGTCAGCCTCTGGATATAGTCCAATCAGCGTCATGTTACGTTCTGTGGAGTACCGCCTCTTTTTGGGCGATTTCACTCCGGCTGAGAATCGCCCCGAGTGGCCCCATAGACTTACATTCAAAGATGTTTTTTTCGAACGGGAGCGCTGCAATGCTTCTCTATGGCTTCCGGGAGGGCATGCACTAACGTGCTTACGTCATCATACGTGCTAACGTCATCATACGTAAGCACGTTTCATCCAACAATATAATTTATCGCCACCTAGTGGAATCTTTAATAAAATAAACTTGAGTGGTTTGTTTTAATAGTGAGTATAGAAACAAACAAGATGTATTGTAAGAGTCACTTTATTTTTCATTAATATTAAAGAAGTGAAGTTGCCTTTACATGCTTAAGCTGTTAATTTATCCATTGCATGGGTGGACCTTATCCTTATCAATCATCCAGACATTTGCCCCCCCTGAGAGATTTTGCAGGAGCCGCCACTGGACGAGGGATATTCTGAACTGGTCCTGCCTACCCTCCCCCTCCCCCCTCCACTCCACACCACACAAACCACCTTTTACAAAACCCATGTTGTTCCACACTCAGGTCACCAGCTTCAATGTATAGTGCAGTTACCATTGTGCAACCACTCTAGCCGGAGATACAATTTTTTTTTTACGTACCGATCAAATATATTTTTTACATATATTATATACATGTTTAATGTACATATATAGATATAGAGCATGTCAAATATGTATTTTCATCACCCATCTCCAATAACACAAACATAATCGAATTGAAATTTTATTAAATAAGTAAATTGCACCAATACATTATCTGTTCATGCCTTCAGAGTGGATTATTGCCATAGCCAAATGTTCCTGTGGGCCCTATGCCCTGCTATCTGTATGGAATTTAAATTGGTGGCAGCACTGGCGTAATGAGGGCCCCTTTGGTTGATATCCACAATGGATAAAATAACCACATTATCATGAGAAAAGGAAAGCTTAGAAGTAGTTCGCTGGGTGACCCTTTAACTGAGAGGGCCCAGTGATAGCCCTTTGCAGCTATTCCTGGCCATCTTTTCGTATTTCCTATTAAGATAATAATCAATGTCGAGTTGAGTCAACCAAGTAGGTTGACAACAACAAATGTTGGGCATTTCAACAGAAATCAAATCCGAACGTACGGCCACTATAAAAGTCCGAAGCGTCGATTGCATTTCACGTTTAATTAGCCACTTTAGCGCAACGCGACCGCGCGAGCGAATCGATGTTGCTCGCAACGCACGTCGCTAACTCACCTGCCCGCCCCGTGCGATTCCACGGCGGCTCATCGATATAAATTTGCTTAACTTATTAAGTGCCGTGGCCATTCGCGGGCACCACATTTGGCCCCTTACAAGCGGCGGGATGCATTGCTATTTTGTGCGAGGTCGTTCACGCTCAGGCGCTGTTGTGTTGTGCCGTGTTGGATTCTCCGTGCGTAGGTTTTGGTGAATTGCGTTATGGCCAGCGAGCACCAATGCCTGCTGTCTACATTCCAAGCGAGTGGCAGTCGCCGATGGGCAAAATGACACGTTGATGGTAACAAAACAAATTGAGATCAATTAACGCGCAATGCCGGTTGTTTTCAAGTGCTCGCGCACGCCAGCGTGAATAGCCGCACGTTGATATTGTATCTCTCCCTAGTTCACACAACCGCGCGCATAGTAATTTGGCACAAAAGCCACTCGAAGCACTTTAAGCTAAAGGTAAAAAAGAATATATATTTTTTAAACCCGATCGTTCATATTGCTTACCGTGATCATCGTGCGATGACACCAGTAATTGTTTGTGCGGGATCTCAATAGCTGACGGGAGGAAAAGATTTGGGCGAGGAGGGAAACCATGAATTACCACGGCGCAGAAATATCTTCCTCGCGAGGAGCTCTTCGTGATGAACGCCGCCCCCCCCAGCAGGCTTTGGGCGAGCTTGCGTGCGCGCGTGTGTGTTTTATTTTATTTTGCTGAGCAATGTGGGTACCGGTTACAACCCCGCCCGCAATCAGCCTCCTCAAATTGTCTACATAGGCCACTATTAACAATGATCAGAAAATCTTACGTGGGTAAGTAGAGTAGGATTTGCTATTGACTGGAAATTAGCATATATATTGGGCAGCGGCAGCAGCAGCAGCATATGGGCTTGCACTGGTGCAACCGACAAAGCCAGAGTTCTGTGACAGCGGTTGCAATTTTCAGCACGGTGATGAAGTGTGGTGGATGGGGGGTGGGGGGGTTAAAATTACCAAGCAAATTGGGATGACTATAAAAGTGCTGTAAAAACTTGAGAATTGGGAGAATAGAGAGGGGAGGGGGGGTAGTGGCGGAGAGGTGGCGGAGAGATGGTGGAATTTGAATTAGAGAAATACATATTTTTTTTAAGTGCATGCTATTTTTTTGGGTAAGTGGCGTCAGGTTTAGGTAGAGCATGTTCCTTGTGACAGCGAGTCGCATTGAGATGGATCGCTTGGCAGATTGCTATGACTGCTGTAAACATGACTAACACAACACATGACGTTAATTGCATACTAATGCAAGACTGTTTTCTCCCCCCCGCCTCACACATAAGTCTGTAAGCCCTTACTGTAGGTAACCCGTGTAGTAATTGAGCACCATTACACCACATTTTAGACCTCTTGCCATTGGTCTGGTGCTGTACTCTGCATGTTAATGCCCTTAATGACTATTGACCAAGGCTAAACGTAAATGCATATTGAAAAACTTTTAACTGAAATGTTTGAATGTGTGCGTGTGTATTTTTTTGTGTGGGGAGCGGTGGTGCAGCGGTTAGCGCTACGCTGCGCTCCGAATCCGGCGTCCCGAGTTCGATTCCCACAGCAGTGACGATTTATCTGAACCGGTCCTGGGCCTCCGCTAGGTCGACTTGTCCTCAAATGAGTACCTGGTGCGATGTGTAAACATCGCCACTGGGGAGACAAAGGCGGCCGGGCGTGGTGTTGGCCACCCACCCCCTCGTGTGCCGTACCGGCCTTCATAGGTGCTCGCTAACAGCCTCAATAGTCTATTAAGGCTATACGGGGGATCTTTATCTTTGTGTGGGTGACATATCGGTGAGCACACTGTGCATCAAATAAGGCGACCTATTTTCGATTCTCGGCCACATCCAACGTCAGTGGTGATGATATGAACCAGGCCTGGGACTCTCCATGGTCAAATGGGTATCTAGTGTGGTGTGTGAACATTTGCTGTGGGGAAACAAAGGCTGCCGTTCGTGGTGATGGCCACCAAACCCCTTCGTGTGCCGTGCCGGCCTTCATAGGTGCTCGCCAACAGCACTTGCGTCAACAGCCTGTTGGTGGCCATACAGGACATTTTTGCCTTTTTGTCTGTAAATGTTGTTCCCGTATGTCTCAGGGAATCCATGTGTGGTCAAGAACAATAATGGAGTGGAAGTCAAGGGATGGAATCAGACTATGTCCACCAAGGAAATAGAGCGCTACATTCAGTTTATCATATCGCAGGATCGTAAAGACGTGTCGGCGGCTAGGGGAGGCCTTCATCCAGCAGTGGATTGACCCTGGCTGACGATGATTGGGAGACCTTTCTAGAGTGAAATCTTACCGCGATCGCGCGGCGCATTTGCGTGAAATTAATGTGGTAAACATTTTTAGACAATTTCGATTTAAAGCTTTCGTGACTGCAGGGATTCATCTTCTTGGTTCTTTCGGTAAAGTCACGTAGAAGAAAAATAATAAAATAAAATAAACATTATTATATTATTATATTTTATTATTTTATTATGTTTTATTTTTATTATTTTATTATTTTCCTTCTACGTGACTTTACCGAAAGAACCAAGCAGATTTTTTGACAAATGCTAATTATCTTCCCGTCAAAATTTGCGCTGAAATTTATACTTCATTTCATGAGCGCACAGTTTGTGCTGCCCTCCATTAACATCTTGACCTGTCGCAAAGTAATGCTGCGTATGCTGGCACAGCTGTTCCAACCAGTTCGGAAAAGTCACGTGCCAAATTAGTTTGAGACATCCCAGATGTGCTGAGCTGCAACGAGTGAAGAGGGAAAATAAGGCACGGAAAAAAACCACGTAAACGCAATTGTGCGTGGTTTTTCTTTTTGAATGATGAGCTCCATTCGTTCGGTCACAAAAAAATCAAACAAACGCCATCGCTCGTGACTGCTCACCGCGATATACAAAGTGCTTCGTGGAAAGTTGAACTTCTATCCTAAATTCGTGGCATTGGGAAAGGTCATCGAGTGCATTAAATACCCCACGCTTAAGCAACTGCGTTATTTTATTTTTCACTTCTTTCTCTGAGCTTGCGTAGCCATAGCAAAAAAAAATCAATGCTAGGAAAGGAGGAAATTTAATTTTCTTTCTAATCTTGCATCATATTGACCTGAAGCCTTGGGCAAGCAACGTGGCAAGATCTGCTTTATTTCTGGATTGTAGCGCTTTAATATTATTCAGTCGTCGACTGATGCACGTGGAAATGCTTTGAATGCGAGGGGTGTTTGTAGGCACACTTTGGTAGGTAAATGTATTTGATATAACTGAGAAGGTTGTAAATGTACAGACATTACTTTATTTTGTTCCGTTGATTTGTTTTTAAATAATTTTGTTATATTATAGCAACGGCTTGGATATATATCTCAAGGATACTTTTTTTACTTTCCATTATATTGTGTACTTCCACCCAAAGATCTATTTAGTTGCATTCAATTAAGGCTGTCCTCAAGACAAATATTATCTCTGTGCACAAATGATAAACTATTGTACATAATAATGATATCACGTAAACATTTTTTTAATATATATTTTTATAGAGATTCATGTGCCAGTAGTTTATTTTTCACTTATTTTTCGTATCACCAAACCAGGATTTTCTGAATAAAACAAATAAACTTCACACGTTGAAAGAACAGGCACACGATGAAGCGTTATTATTTAAGCGGCGTGAAGTGTGTGCGAGCATAGACGCAGTGCATCTTGCACTGCTTGTGTTTGACAAATAAGGTTTGAATTGCAGTTTACAAAGCCGAATACATCCCTCGGTGCAATTTCACGAGCATCCAATGAAGTTGCTTGTAATCGATTCATCCATAAGTATTGATTCTTCAGCTTACGAACCACGCATCGAGTAAACATTATCAGTCATCGCGATCCACACCGCTACATATTTCCGCGTTTACCGAATTACTCGACCATTCAAATACAAATCAAACTCGTTCGACGCTGCACGCACCTGATGATTGTTAAATATATCGCACGTTACCCGGCGACGAATGAACACAGCCTGCATTTATAGAGAGCCGATTAAAATTAAGATTGAGAGCTCGGTGTGTGTGTGCGCGCACGCGCGTTCCACGTGACTTAGCGTTAATTGCTTGGCTTGTCCCGTGGGCCGTGTTTAACAAGCATCAGGCACGTGCAGCGTGGAACGAGTTATTTTGTGCTTCAATGGGGAGGATTTAAATTGGTAATCGCGAAATTTGGAGTGCGGGAAACCCTCCGTTACTGTAGTCACGTGTCTCGTATGTAATGAGATATTCTCACCTTTGCTGTCACTAAGGGCTCCACCGTTCACCTTGATGTTAAAAAAAGAATCGTGACTCCCCAGAGGACCCAACTCATAAATCGTTTCCTCCACCCCCCCTCCTCCCACCATACCCTCCGAGTATCCCCCTTTTCTGAAGTGCCGGACATGTGAAAATCCCAATAAAGATGTATTACAAAAAAAAGCAAGAAAAGTAATCGTGACTAGAATGATAATCCCGACATTGAAATAATCGTTACACTCCCAGTATTAAAATGCACTTTTTTTCATGGACGTACATTTTTTATATTTAAAATAAGAAAAGTGTTCACGTGAAATATTTATTTTTGCAATGTAGACCTGATCAACCATAATACAATCTTTAACAAATTCAATGCTTCATTTTTTTTTGTTCCCTCCAAAAGGTATCTGATTCTTTGCAAAAAGTATATATTTGGTGTTTGAACATCTCAACATGTTTTATTTCCAGAAAGGGTTAAACTTATTATTATTTTTCAAACGTTTGTTTTGCTTTGACCTGAACACTCAATGTCCCACTCTTGTACAATGACTTCTCGTAGTATATTTCTTTACAGGCTACAATGTGAGTTGATAATAGTGCTCCACAGCCTTGCGGAATAAACCATCAACCCAGTGCAAACTCATCAACCCAGTGTCCATATGCAGCATTTATATTCATTGCAAATGCAGCATGCACTCAACGCTATTACCCTGAGGCCAACAACAACAACAATTTAATTTAAATATTTATTATATCTACTAGGGCTGCAACCGATGTCCTTTGGGCCAAAAGTAATGGTATCGAGTGTGGCCTCCCACCAATATTATGGACTCAAAGGTCAGCCCCGGCTTTTGTTACTGGCGCTGTCCATGGTTCTGGAGCTCTGGGTTTTGACCGGGCTACTATTGGAGGGTACAGAAGGCACCAATTGCATTTCGGTGTGGCTCGCCTTGACCTCCCTGTGACTCTTAAGTCATGAGCTGCGACTCAGCACATGTGCAATGCATTCTTGTGCAGTCATGCATAAATTCTTGATTTATAGTCGAGTCTATTATGCCAATATGTATTGGCCACAACGGCTGATGTATAATCCAATATACAACACATTACCCACGTTAGTGATCCACGTTTAAATTATGAAGAAAAAAAAACATCACGTAAAAAAAAAACGTTCATTCATAAACATAATCGGTGGTATTTGGTCACATGTAGACGCAGTGTAAATCCAAATTGTATTGAGCTGTTGGTGGTTACGTGGCTGGTTGCGGTGGTGGTGGTGGTGGGGGGGGGGTATTGGTGAGACAAAGAGGGACCGGTCTGCAGAGCAGCTTTGTTCTCTATCACACGTGGGAGAGTCGCAGTGCTCAAGGAGGGCCTCGTTGAATATTTATTTTCTGGGACACGTGCCTACGGGTTGTGTTTTTTGTTCACGTATTTTTTGTTTAAAGTGATGTAGAACCCGTGAGCTCAGGGGCGATTCGCTAGATGCAAGAGGAGCACTCGATGGGGTTCCGCGAGCCCCAGGTGGGAAACGCAACGCCAAGGAGACAGATTTCCACAATATTTTTTGATGATACTGCATTGCCACACAACAATACAACTCAACAAATTCCACGCATTAATCAATAACACCGCATTTGAAGGATAAGTATATAACAGGCGACGTTTTGCGCAATGCCTCTTCTTCATAGCACATCACAAAGTGCCCTCTGTGAGATTGGACAGAGGGATAAGTGTGGCCGTGACTCTCGGTAAGCCTTGGTAACCTGCACAATATGCACGGCGGCAGTCTTGTGTCTGGCATGAATGTCAAAGCACTGCGTCTATCGAGTGGAAGGTAGGGGGTGTGAAGTGCTTTTACAATAAGTGCTACACTGCCCAGCTTGAAGTTTTCATGTCTTTTTGTTGTTGCTGCAGTGACTGGATTATATAAAAGCCAAAGCATCATATTTCCTGTATTTTATGCACAAGTCCTGCATTAAGTGGGCACTCAATATGCAATTTAGAAATTACTGAACACAATTTTACACACCATTTAAAAAGGGTTGTATTAAAAGTTAAAATGAGGATGCCTGTTGGTTTGTTTTCTAATAAGTATATATGAATTACATGTTTAAGCCTTGCATACCACAATGAAATTACGAAGTTGTCTTCGATGTAACTTCGAGCGTATTACAACGAAGCCAATTTTACACTATGGGAACCTCATTTGCCAGTAAAATATGATAATTGTTTTTTTACCCTTTTATCTGGCAACAAAACTGACACCTTTTTACAAGGAGTCATGTTGGCATAGACCGCAATACCTGCAGTCATAATACAAACAAAAGACATAACTCTGAAAATGTGCACTGTCCTTGAAGTTGATTGGTCCACACCCGAGACAGCTTTCCTTAGAGCCTAGTCTCACATGGGTTGGACCAGATGTGTGGACCAATCAACTTCAAGGACAGTGCACATTATCAGAGTTATGTCTTTTGTTTGTATTATGACTGCAGGTATTGCGGTCTATGCCAGATAGAAGGGTAAAAGAAGCCAATTTTGTCACTTAAAACCTTTCATTACGTTTAAATTGCACCATTATGACAATTGCACACGTATTATAGTTCTGTGTTGTTTATCAAGGTACTTGATTATATTATTGGATCTTTCGGTAAAGTCACGTAGAAGGGAAATACTAAAATAATAAATAATAAAACATTATATAATTCTCACGACGTCTCGGCCACAACACAAGCAGCCGTACTCAGGTGAAGAACAGAGCTGTCAGAAAGACAGCGTCCTAATGAACACTGCTAAGCTTTAAATCGATCTTTACTTTATTATATTTTCCATGATACATATTTCGTTGCAAAAAAAGATGTATGAAACTGGTCATCAGCTATTATTTTAATAAATATTTCATACAATTATGTTATAAACGTAATATACCATGCGTAATTTTGTTTAGGCAAATAAAATAATAGCTAACTCTAGTACAGTATCAGGATAATTCATATAAACTCAAAAAATGCCGCTTGTCATCATTTATTTTACGATGCTAGTACGCATAAAAGTAACAAAGAAGATTTATTAAAAATATATTACGTGATTTTTCCCCTCCAAAAAACATTAAAGTGCCTTCATACTCTCATACACGCCATTTTATAGACAATCCGTTTCAAGACTATTTAGTTTACAAGTTAACTGTAAATATTTTATGAGTGCTTAAAAAATATATCGCTGCATTGGCCATGAGTCATTGGCAGAGTTGAATAGGTGACCTGGTATCGTTACTATTGAAACCACTTAATATCACCTTATATCCATACACTCTTCATAACTAAAGGAGGCATGGGCAATGTGGTACGAATTTGTCAGAAATCGTCTCTTGTTGCATGCTACATGCACTGTTGCACAAACTAACTGCAAGTAATGTTTTAGTCACCGTCACTTCCATCGAGACAGGTGATTGAGAAAAGCCTTTTTGTCCTCACAACAAACCGGAGACTTGCCAAAACAATAGCCTGACCCTGCTGATGAGATCCCGAATGTTGAAACCGGTCCAGAGTTTGCTTGCTTCAAACAATGTTTTTTGGACAATAGCGAAGAGGCTGATGGAAGAACAACATAAGGATTCATCTTCTTGGTTCTTTCGGTAAAGTCACGTAGAAGGGAAATAATAAAAACAAAACATAATAAAATAATTCTCACGACGTTTCGACCACAACGCAAGCAGCCGTCCTCAGGTGAAGAACAGGTCTGTCAGAAAGACAGCGTCATTCAGACGTCGTGAGAATTATTTTTATATGTTTAATTTTTATTATTTTATTATTTCCCTTCTACGTGACTTTACCGAAAGAACCAAGAAGATGAATCCCTGCAGTCACGAAAGCTTTAAATCAAAACATAAGCATACAAATTTGTATTGGTAGAGATCCAGAAAACCGCTTTACCTACATGTACATTTTTACTAACGTAAAGCTCTTTTTGAATCCACTACTGGATGAAGGCCTCCTCATGCCATTTCTGTCCTGGGGGTTGTTTGACCCCACATTTTGCCATACTCTTCAATGCATGTTCGTGAAGTAGAGAGGAGGGGGGGGGGGGTAGGACCGGTTCAAATATCACTCGCCCCTGATGTTAAGCCATAGCTGGCAATTTAACTCATGCCGTTGAAGTCATCGCGCAGTGCATAAACCGCTGCGTCGCCGCCCAATGCAGACTTTCCACAGGATCATGGAATTTCCACTACTGGGGAACAGCGCCGCGCTAAGTTTGCTTTAGCAGACACACACATTTACCGTTGACTTTCCACCAGGTCACTGGTTCTTTGATCGACGTGGTTTCATCTTGTCTGTAAATGGGCCTTGCTTAGACTATTGTATACAGTTGTTATATCCTCGTGTGAATTTCATTGGGCAAGAGCAAACTATAAAGGGAATTTTAACAACAACAAAAAAACTATATTATGGATATAAATGGAATACTTTTAAAATAAAACCATAACAAAAATTAAATCTAGGCTCCGAACAATTAGAGTAGGAATTCATCTAAAAAATTGAATAAAAGCCTTTCTAAATAATCTGCCTACAGCATCCACATAAATTATTTCATGAGAGTTTTGCATTTTAAAAACAATTACGTGAAGTGGAAAATGTTGCATGTCACCAGAGTTTATATTGCCCTGTGATTTTGATTATCTGCTCATGAATGCAATGAAAAGAAAGTACATGAAACATACAGCAGTGAATACCTTGATCATCCGTAACGAAGGATAGGGCTTAAACCCTTGCAATACCCACCGCGTTCAATGTAGAGACATGTTTGGTAAAGATTCCAAGACTGCGGTGGTGTTGCATAACTCTCCGATGTGTTTTCAGATTGTGCCACGTGGTGTTCGGCACGATGTCCGACGTTTCGCTCCACGTTCTCGGAGCTTCCTCAGTTCCAGAAGGAGCCCCCAGCATGCGGAGCACGTGGAGTGAAACGTCGGACGTCGTGCAGAACGACACATGGTACAACCTGAAAACGCATCAGAGAGCCACAACGATTCCATTTGCACGGTTTTATGGTTTTCCTATATTTTTTTTTATTATGACCATTAATGAATTGTGAAGGCCACACTCCAGAGAAGGCACAATGTAAAGGTCACTATTAATTCAGATAAATTACACAGTGGTGTTGAATGGAGAAATAATCTGGATTACTGTATTTTCAAATCTGACAATTAGAAATAGATTAAAATTTAATTACAGCGTTTGCCTCTGCTCTGGACAATAAACGGCCACTAAATCAATAAAAGGGCTTAAAGCGTTTCTTTTAAAATTTAACAAAGCGGTCAAAACTTCAGCATTAGAGGCTGTTAAAAATAATTGCTTTCCTTGGCCATCCAAATTTCAGTAAGATATAAAAAAACATATATTTCTCACATTTTATATCCTCGGCTGTCTTATATTACGGTTTATTTATATGATGGCCTGAACTCTTCGAAATATTTAGCATGAAAAAAATGTTTGAAAAATAACATGGCATCACAAAAGGAATAAGAAAAAAATACTATAATTGCCTCATGCCGTTACATTATTTGAGACCCATAAAAGGTGCATTAGAGAGGAATTATCATTTAGTAATCATCTTGTCATCCACAATTAATCTCTGTATTAGATCCTGAGACGCTCTTAAAATCTTGCGGATCCACTCTCAGATCAAAGATCCTGTTTGGACTCTCATGGCTTTCTCAGAATACGGGCATTGTTGCAAAGCGTCTTCCAATCCCCAATCAATGGACATCACATTGCCTCTCCAGACGAAGCCCTCCGCTGGAGCAGCAGGGACATTTTGCCGTGCGCTTGTTAAGCGTTCCGCTGATTTTTCATTTGCCGTGTTGCTATAAGGCATACAACCAGGTCTACTTTGCAAACAAGATATTGTATCGGAATTGGCTCTCATCTGCTTCTAAATAAAGGGCCACTGCTCATTATACCGAGACGCTCTTTGCAAAATAGATATACCTCGAGAGACTCCCTGCTGAATCTAAAAATAAGAAAGTCTTATCTTCTGCTTTTCTGGACAATCAAGATGCATATGACGGAATCAAACTCAAACACTATTTTTTTGGGGAAGGGGAGGAGAGGGGGCCCGGTTTGGAGAGAAGGACATTACTATAAAGGTGCTGAGACCATCACAGCCTGGAGAGTTGCACACACCATTGCAGCGACGTGTGATCTGAATACCCCCAGATGTTGTTTGGATTATATAATATATGAATATTTCGTGTTCCAAGACAATTGTTCAAAATATTTGCTTTCTTGTCATTTATTTTTAATCCCACTTAAAATTGCGATGAACTACGACGCTGAAAGCATCTGCTCTATATGCACGTTTGTGTGAACATGCCTTTCACGCTTAATACATTCGTAAAATGTGTATAAATAAATCCTTCAGATTAACTGCATTTTATTGGCCTGAAGACCAGAGGGCTCTGTACACAAACACAAACAATTTTCTCAGACCATTTCTGGGCAGAGACCTCAATTTCCTCTGAAACAAACAAACAGGCTCCTGAGATGCTCCTTTAGTCTTTAAGGAATTCATTAATCTTTAATGGATTCCACAGTTGTTTGGTAAAACCATCCAATGTCTTGTTAAAAAAAGGAATGAAAACCCTCGCTAAGCGACGGGGAACAGCTTCATGGGCAATGCAGTCTTGACTGGGGGGGAGAAGTCAGGTGATGTGTGCAGGCCGACTGTACGCATATCGTAAGGGTTGGGTTCAAAGTGTAATTTTTACACACGTGGATATACCATAAGCTTGGCCCTCACATGACTTGCTCATTGGGTGCATGAAGACATCTTGTCGCTCGCTCGCAAAATTTTGTTACCGGTTATTTTTGTTCATATTATGTCGAATGCGCTATTAAATTTAATTACGTATTTTAACATTGGCTTGTTTGGTGAACCACATCCAATTCCTTGTTTTATATCTACATACACACATAAAAAAATGTAAAAGACACATACTTGAAGCACGTGCATTATTGGTGCCATTGTCCACACTTCAGCGGTTGATGCATCTCCTCGAACACAAGTGCCTTCCATTCTGGCCACAAGCATTGTCAGCATTGCACGAACGTGGGACCCACTTAAGCGAGGATCGAGGCTCGTACCCTGTGGCACGCACGCACGCACTCTCTCTCTCTCTGCAGATGTGTTTCCATTTCAAATAGCGTCGAGGAGAAGAGAATATTTTGCACGAGTGTTTGCGGTTGCGCTGTACTACAGCTCTCTCCGATGTGCATTTCGGTGTTTGCTCTGGACGACTCCCGAACGTATTGATCCACGTACTGGGACGTTCTGAATTAAATTCTGAAGTAGTCGCAAGCGCATGGAGAGAAACCTCCATGCCAGTATCTGAATTTATTTCCCAAGAAGCTCGCAACATCATGTGCAGCGAAACGTCCTTGATCATACTGAACAGCACACGGTACAGCCCGAAAACACATTGGATTGCTAGAGTACCCTTTTTCGTATTTGGCAATGGGTGGCTCATGATTGTTTTTGGGAAGAAAGAACAGAGTTTATCCGTTGCTCTCTCTCTCTCTCTTTGGCCAAATCGCAGCTCTTTTTAGACTTTATCTGTGGGCGCATGCAGTTGGGATGACTTTTGTACGCACATGCTGCTTGAATGGCTGCACTTCAGGCGGTCTATGATGTGCGTATTGCAACGAGGAAAGGGGGACTGTTGTGGCCCTTTGACCTGTAGGGCATATCTCTTTGGTAAAATCTCAAATCTATCACCTCTCCATCAAAATAGTGCACAGGCTTTAGTATTCTTCGGTCAAGGTCTGTTGATTTTTTCCCCACTAAAATATGTTGTACTTAATCAAATTGTTGTAAGTAATACATTTATCCAGTGCTATTCAGCACCGTTCGTTATGTTACAACATGGGACCTTTCTTGCAAGTATAAAAGTATAAGAATAAGTTTTACCCTTTCTGACAATAAAACAATTGTGTTCAGATGTCCAAACACCAAACAAAAACCTTTTGCAAGTAGTCATGTCTGCATTAACCACACATACTTGTGGCGAACATGCGAATAACAACATGCTCTGTATAACACGTAGACTTTCTTCAATTATTATAATCCATAATATAGTGGTATTTTTGGGGGTTTGATCGCGTAAATATATTAATGTGTCGTTAAAACCCGCCACCACCCGACACAGCCAACTAGCAAGGGTTGTCACGTAAACAGAACATGCCATAAAGGGGTAGAACCTATTAATATACGTTCTTTATGTTGCTTGGGAAGGTACATAGCACTCTTAAGGAAGTGCCATGAAAGCAAAGTGGTCCATACAGAATGATAAATGAGACTTCCTCTCATTCTTCTTTTAAAAGTCACATGGATTGATGTGTTTGTCATCATTTGAAGCAAAGGAAAATGTCCAGATCCATGAAATACTGTACAATAAAGTGTTTGTTCAAACGTGTTCACGTATTCTCACGAGTAAATGTGTATATATTTTTTAAAAAACACTTCATTTGATAAAACAAGAAATTACAAATATTTCTGACCAACAGATTTAAGAAACATTTCGCGGCAACACTTTTGTGTCCACATAACACGGGTGACTGCCTCGTCATCCATGCCAGTCTATCTTCGTTAAGCATCAAGGCCAAGCGATATTTTCAAATAATAAACGGTCGAGCTAAAATAAGTCTTGCGCGTGCGTTGGCGTGTGGTCTTTTTGCAGAAAAGCTGTGACGAGAGATGGAGAGCGGTGAAAGAAGATAAATGGGAGAGACGAAACGATGGGAATGCCTGTGGGGGCAGCAAACCTCCAGTGCCTCTTTGTTTGTGTCTCCAAATGGCAAGTGCTTTTTATACTTGAATTCATCTTAGGGAACCATACATCTCATTGCACACGTGATCTTAAGAACAGCTCTCTCGAGGCACCGTGCCATGCATGCATGGATAAATGCAGGTAATACGATGCCACCACTGTGGAAATAAAGTCGCGGTTATCGTTATTGTCTAAGCAATGTCTTTGTCGTCGACAGGAAACCTGGGATGCACTGGACGCATCTGTGAAATATCCTTCATTGTCGCCATGACACTACAACTGATTTATTAAAAGATGTATATTTGTCCTTAGTCCAGTTATAACTCAAGTATCAAAATAATTAGGATGGGCAAACACAAAAAAAATGGTTAAGACATTTTCTACGTTCCAAAATGGAACTTTATGCGAGGACTAACCTTACCTGCTAATCAAGCAAAATCATAAATTGGAGAGAACAGTTTCGTAAAAACTGCCTCACTGCCATCTGCGAGTTGCAAAATAATAGATATTTATTGTATATTGACGGTACACAAAGGTGCATTCTTGGATAAGGCAGAGAGTCAGGATTGCATACCATTGCTAACTTGTTGGCAAACAAAAAAGCCATGCAGACATGGGCACAGTATCAAATGAGTGCCAAAGTCGCCATGAAATTCAATTTATAAACAATAGTCACGCATAAGGATAGACTATAAAAACTGTTGTGATGCCCCGTGAGGACTACGATAATAAAATCAAAGATTTACTCGATAAAGGTACCTACCTTAAAATTAAACGAGACCCAACCAGCATCTTGGAACGTAAAACAACGGCAGTCATTGCCCAAGCCATCAATTCCCAAGGAAGAGCAATACCTGATCAAACCAAGGGCATCAAAACCACCAAGCCTTTATGGGCGAGCAAAAATTCACAAACCTGATGTCCCATTAAGACCCATAGTACAATAGTCTCTGCCACATACAAATCAGCACAATACGTAATGAAACAAATACAAACCGACATCGGTAGAACCTCTTAGTTCATAAAAAAAAAACACTGAACATCTCGTAAATATAATTAAAGATTTCTATTTAAAGCTTTCGTGACTGCAGGGATTCATATTCTTGTTTTTTTCGGTAAAGTCACGTAGAAGGGAAATAATAAAGTAATAAAAATAAAACAATAAAATTCTCACGACGTTTCGATTGCAACACAAGCAATCATCAGGTGTGAAAACCACAGCAAGAAAATTTGAAAAAAGTGGCGGTTTTTTCTTAACGTCAGCACCACGGACAGCAACTGGCGGTTGTTCAGACGGACAAGTCCGTCGGAACAGAGGAAGGGGGAGAGAACGAGAATGGAATGCGGTCTGAAACGTCGTGACAATTTTGTTTTCTTTTTATTATTTTATTATTTCCCTTCTACGTGACTTTACCGAAAGAACCAAAAATATAATTAAAGATGATAATTGTTTTTTTACCCTTCTATCTGGCAACAAAACTGACACCTTTTTACAAGGAGTCATGTTTGCATAGACCGCAATACCTGCAGTCATAATACAAACAAAAGACATAACTTTGATAATGTGCACTGTCCTTGAAGTTGATTGAACCTGCAGTCATAATACAAACAAAAGACATAACTCTGAGAATGTGCACTGCCCTTGAAGTTGATTGGACCAATCAGTGCACATTATCAGAGTTATGTCTTTTGTTTGTATTATGACTGCAGGTATTGCGGTCTATACAAACATGACTCCTTGTAAAAAGGTGTCAGTTTTGTTTCCAGAGAGAAGGGTAAAAAAACTATTATCATATTTTTACTGGCAAATGAGGTTCCCATGGTATAATTAAAGATATTAAGCTTAAGTTTGTATGTAACTTCTCTGTTCACGAGGGTTCCGGTCAACGAGTCAATTTAACTACTCGACACTGGTAACGAACAAAGGTTTCGCCAAAGATATCCCAAGACTAGCTGAACACTGTCTAAAGAACACCTATTTCTCGTGGAAAGGTGACTTCTAATAAGTATAACCCGTAAAAACAAAGTTTTTCACTATAAATCCTTTATATGCGTGGCGGCTAGAGTCCTCTCGTCCTCTGGCTTGAGATGGCTGCCACCTATGGGTCAGATGATTGTCTGCCAGTATTAAGCAATTGGTAATTAAATATTTAATTTGTTTTCCCTAAACAGTGTAAAATTTTGGACATTTTTTTGGGAAAAAAATGTTCACGAACATTAATTGTCTCGCAGAACGAGTCTGTGTGCAAAATGTCAGCTCGATTGGATCACGGGAAGTGGGTTAAAAAACGACCGAAAGATTTGCACGGTCGTAAGCAAGCAAGCAAGCACGCAAGCAAGCGAACTTAATATAAAGGATTTAAAAAAAAAGGAAGGAGCAGCAATGGGCTCTCCTTTGTCTCCTGTGCTAGCGAATTTGTACATGGAAGATTTTCAAACAAAAGCAATAGCTTCAAACACACTAAAACCCTCTGCTTGGTTTAGATATGTGGATGACACATTGGTGGTCTGGCCACACGGCAAAGATACACTTAACGAATTTCTAAATCATCCCAACTCGCAAAACCCATCCATCCAGTTCACCATGGAAGTAGAAGCTGACAGAACTCTACCATTTCTGGATATTCTGCTTGGACGGGGTCTAAATGGTAAAATAACACACAGTGTTTACCAAACGCATACTGACGCCTATCTGAATGCAGTCACACCATCACCCCGCAGAGAAATCTGCTCTTATCAAGACGCTCATTCATCGAGCTAAGTGTCAGATGATGACAGTCTGAGAAGTGAAATTCAACATGTTAAAGAAGCGCTGCAAATGAACGGTTTCAATGATGCACACATCAACAGGGCATTGGATGCCAAAACCAAATCAAATAACACGAGCACTGAAACTGCCCAAGTAATTAAAACGATCAAAATACCGTACATTGCGGGAATAACTGTAAACTAGCCAGATGTTTGGAAAAACAAACATCCGAGTCAGATTTGGCACGTTACATAAAATACAGAAATTCATATCTTGTACAAATATATGTTACCGAAGCTATCAACAGAAGCTGTGTACAGGATTAACTGCACTTGTGGAAAATGTTATGTTGGGCAAACAGGATGAATGATCAGCACGAGACTAAAGGAACATCAGAGAAATATTAAATACTCCCAAATACAACTGTCAGTAGTAGCAGAACACGCGTGCCAACAAGGACACTCAATTGATTTTGATAGTTGAAGTTCTGTGCAAAACTAGTTCCTACTGGCCAAGACTAATTATATTATCGAAATTGAAAGAAATAATTATTTTAGCCGTTCGGATAGCTACCGACTTAGTGCTGCGTGGAAGCGAATCATCAAATAATACATTTTTAAATGCATGCCTACAAAGGGCAGCATACTTCAATAGGGATTAGCGTTGGTACGGCTATTTTAATACACACAATGGACAGGAAGGACAATATCAAAGGGCTCGCATAATGCGCATGCATAATGTGCGTTGGCTCATTAATCCCCCCTACCTTTGTGCAAGACCGCAGAAGTGTGGTCACCGAATCTACGCCTCTATATAGAAAACGAGACAGGTGGACTTCTCCACGAATCTGGCTGTCGCCTAACGGAGCTAGTTGTAATTACTGGCAAAACGTCGTACCCAGATTGTAAATGTTGTGGCTTGGCTCTCCAACACACCGGTGTGCTGTACTAGTGACGAATTGGCACGTTCTGTTTACGTGACAACCCTTACTAGTTGGCTGTGTCGGGTGGTGGCGGGTTTTATCGACACATTTATATATTTATGCAATCTAACCCCAAAAAAACCTCTATGTTTATAAAAAAAACCTACCTCTCTACTTTTACCATGCACACTGCCGAAATATAATATTCTTTCAGCAATGGTCCCCTTTGAGACCAATAAAATATGCAATAACTTTTTGCGCGACTTGTGTTTGCAGAAAGTTTTACAATTCGCTACCCAAACACCGAGGAATTTGGATACTGCATTTGCCGTAAAAAATGTTGATTATGTTAACATGTTATATCAATATACACATTTTTTATGTTAGTATTCGCCAATTTAGTCCATTTTTATTTCAATAGGTGAAAAGTTATCAATCACCACAAGACACTTGGAAAATGTGATGCTGGATTATTCAGTGATGGATTTTCCAAAAAACACTATAGGCTTTAGTGAAAATTTTAAAATGTTATGCAGTGCGTGACACGTGAATTATAATGCTGTTACCAATGAAGTTTGTTTATGATATTTAGCTTATGTTGGCACAGCCCAGCAACTGTGCAGCATGACAAATATCACTGTTCATTATCCTGTATCTGTGGACTCGGCAAAGTCAAACTGCCTTTGAGGAGCTCCAATTACATTATTGCCACGTCAGTTTGCACGAATCTAGGAGTTCTCATTTTGGTTATATCTTTAAAATAGAGGCATGCGAGAAATTAGTTTCTAGGGTACAGAAAATGGAAGGACAAAGGGAGACAACATATGAAAATACTTTAATATTACAGGGCAAATCACACGAGCCCATTTGTTCTGCCAAATCACGTGCCATGCATATATTTTGTTTCAGTAATGTGTAAAACAGTTCTATATTAGGTACTGGCTTAAAAATGTGTTAACAAGACACACCTGTTTCCCAGGTATACTCCTTTAAAAACCTCACGGTAGCTTTGATGCGTCACATTTAGTTCTCATTATTCTATTCACCAAACATTGTAAAAGTTCAGAATATTTTAATTAACCATTGTCATCTTTTAGAAATTAAAGCATGTACCCCAATGACCTCAAGAATATTTTTTATAAACCGCATGATCGCACTAACGTGGTTGCATGTCCAAGTTTCTTAAATTCATGCCACAAGAATCAATAATTTTGCCATCAGAATCACGTTAGTTTCTAGAGTGAAATTTTAAATCCGGTGCTTCACCAGAAATTTCAACAAAAAATCCTGAAATGTTTTTACATGGCGATAGCAGCTTGGCAGGGCACGTCGCCTGCCCTGAGTGAGGACAGAGGTTTTATATGAAGAATAAAAAGTACAAATTGATGCCCATCACAACGACAGCGCCCTGATGGGTTTTTCTAATCGGTGGCAGGCTGGTGCACATGACGGATTGAGCAGGTGATTTTCCCCTATCTGCACCACAGTGCCGTGTCTATCATTATTTTTGGGGGACCTGAGCAGCAGTTTGTGCACCTAAAACCCAGCTCCCATAAAACTCTGGGTCCCCCGCTGGCCACTTCACAACTCCAGCCAATTGGTTATACATCACGATCAATGCCATCAAAGAGGATTTTCCACTCGCTCATCTGTATGTGTGGTCACGGACTCCCAACATCAGCAGCCGGCTTGCTGATGTTTTTTTTTTTAACAAGATCGTTTATTATGTGGTTGAATCGTCAAACTGCCGAGGAGAGGCTGTACCAACCCGCATGTTTACGAGTACGCCCAAACGTCGATGTTAGGCTTCCCCCTGCAAATTATCCACAACCACGTGGGGTCATCAATGATCTGAAACCGTGGCGGCATTTACACCATAGGTGATGGAACTGCGCCGTCGCATTTCACAATGAAAATTATTATAATTATTCGTGAAATATGTACGGCACTTAAACACACTACGGTGAGGATATATATATATTTTTTATGATATAGTGGCCTATCAATTTATTTTTGTATTACATATAACGCCTTGTATCTGGCCAAGCAGTGGTAAAAAGGTGATATTTGTCGCAATGGTGTAATTGTATTAATATAGCATGTGCTATTCAACTTAGTTGAAGATGATTAATTATTGCTGTCCTATGTAGACAGCTGACACAAAGCTGCAGAAAAGATGTTAAGGAATGGCACTGCTGTCATGTTTTCATATTTCCCATTGAATTCACTCATCACTCGTGACCTGAATTATTGTCCCTAGAGAGGTGATGGCATGCGGGGGGGCAGTGTTTGCAAAAATGATGATTCAGAGACCGTATAAGATTGCTTGCTTTGTGACAGGCACATGGTCATAAATTGGTATTGTTGGACTGATGTGAGCGAGATGTACTATTTCTACCAATTGTGATACAATCAGTGTGAGAATGATGTGTTTTGGCTGCCTGCTGTGCACTGCCCAACACACACTTGGGGTGATTGAAGAGAGTGCTTATATATTTTTTAAGGTCACCACGCACGTACAGGTAACGAAAATCACAATTACACAATTATATATGGCTTTACATTCCATGGTAAAACGATTATCTTTACATTTTTACGGCCATATTTGTAAAAACAAACGACCACAAATTATACAAAAAGTAAAATGTAGGAAAATAAACGATTTAATAAAAGTGAAGATCATTTTCTTTTTATATTAAAACGTCTGTTATAAAGGACACGTGCCTTTTAAGGGAGCCTCTTTATTTTGGTAGGAAGAATTGCATAAAAGAAAGCTCACGTCTGCCCTCTGTCGGCACTTTTTTGAATACATGCAGCTTGTACCTCTCAATATAAAAAAAAGCATCCATTACCATGCTGCATAATCAACGTCTAAAATATTCACGTGGATTTTAAATTGTTTATAAAATTGCATAGAGCAATCGGTGTCACTGAAGTGCATCAAAATACTGTAAAATTAGATGATACAAATATTTTACAACATTAATCATGTACCATCATATCGAGTCATTGCGTCACCACTTTTTTAACCATTAAATGGCCATCATGTTTTACAATTCTTAAAACATTACAATCTAGCCAAAAGGCTTCATGACCAAAACATTTGACTAAGCTGCATTGTTTTCATAATATTTTTTTAAATCCCATGTGAAATTCTTTCATCAGGTAGTGGTAGATTTGGGGCTTTTCCATCAAATCAGTTTTTGGTGCCCTCACAATAATTTGCCTTCTGAAGTAACTATGCTTTTTGTGTCAATTTATACTCCCATGCTGAGGACTCGGTCTACTAAACAGACAGTTTAGTCTCATGCAAGCTGCGTTCAACCACCATACTGAAGGTAAAAACAAAAACCTCTTTCGGTTTCAATCCTAACACTGCTCGACTCAAAAAATCCCTCCCGTCGTCCCTTTTCCCACATTTTACAAGCTTTGCTCAATTCAAGAAACGCATTAATTTTTACCTATTAACAACCTCAACAGTAAAGTTATCTTGCCGACCGCTTGGCATATTGGGGCTCAGCAACCGTGATTTAACAACAACAAAAACGCAAATATGCAATCGGTCACTTGAGATCCGAAAAATCGACAATCACCGGCTCGTGACCCGTCGCTCGCACGAAGCGCATGAAGTCCGGCGTCCGCATGCCGAGCGTGGCCGCGTTGCTCATCGGGTGGCAGTAAACTCGTTCGTACGGACCCTGCTCGGACGCGATCTCGGCGTCCAGCACGAAAGTTACTTTCGGGCGGCTGCCGGGCTCGCCGGGGGCGTTGAAATCGGCCGAGTCGCGATACAGCGCCAGCGCGGTGGCACAGCCTGCACCGACGCCCAGCGCCTCGCGCATGGCCAGCTCGTCGGTGAACCTCAGCGAGCCCGAGCCGAGCCCCAGGCGCTTTGAGAGCGAGCCGAGCGGCAGGGAGCGGTCGTGCAGGGCGGTGACGAGCCACAGGCCACCGCGCTTCTTGTCTCGCAGGAACAGGTTCTTGGTGTGGGCGCCAAGCAGGTGGCTCACATGCGGCATCATCTCGTCCACCGTGAACACCTGGACGATAGAGCAAGGCGAGTGCACGCATGAAGATTAGCATGTATGCACGTACAGCGCCAACCTTCTGCCCCCTCTACACAAAATACTAAGCACTTGTCTTTCTCTCTTAAGTTTAGCTATCTGAAGCAGTGCATCACTGCATGGTGGGCGAATGATCTGCGGATGGAGATATCACAGAACTGCTTAAAAATTCGAAACCAGGATCTCAGTTGTGGCAGCTGAGCACCATCACCTCTGAGTCACCTCAGAGTTGGGGCAATTTTAATTCGGCTTCTCTCCCACTTCAGTAAAAATTTATTGCTGTGGTTGTCACACCTGATGATGATTGCTTGTGTTGCAATCGAAACGTCGTGATTTAATTTATATTTTATTTTTTCTTTACCTACGTGACTTTACCGAAAGAACCAAGAGTATGTATCCTTGCAGTCACGAAAACTTCAAATCTAGAATAAATTTTAATTTCTTCTTCTTGGTTCTTTCGGTAAAGTCACGTAGAATGGAAATAATAAAATAATAAAAATAAAACAATAAAATAATTCTCACGACGTTTCGGCCACAACGCAAGCAGCCGTCCTCAGGTGGAGAGCAGGTCTGTCGAGTAGACAGAATCTGAATGACACACTCCAGGCTTGGAGCGGCTATTTAAGCTGGGATGGAGGGGGGAAGGGCGCCTTGACAAAAGAAATAAAAGAAAATTAATTTATTTAATTAAACAAAAATAGAGGTTCTTCCCCACCAACAAATAAAAACTAGTTGCACATTTGAAGTTAACTTTAGTCTCATACAACCATGCACTGGTGAGGGGCACACTCTTTACTGATAAGGTTGGCCCTTGGAAACAGTCCCTGGGAGGGTTAGGTGTAGGAATATAAAGTTATATTTGATAAGTATGTAGAAAACATTTACCCCTCCAGAAATTCAACAAACTCTGACGATTAGAAGGCACTGTTTAATGAAATAATGCATTTTGTTACCTATCTTGTCTCATTATTTGCTATATAATTTACAGACGTAATAAACGTGACAAGTGATTCAATGCATGTGTAGTGGTGGTGTTGACGTGCGCCGACAGTGATGGATCACGGGGCGCGGGGTTGGGCACGCGATGTGGGCGTGGTATGAACGCGCACGCCGGTGGTGAGGCGCGCTGATACAATCGGGGAAAAGAGGATCGTAGCCAGCGCGCGCAGTGATTGGTCAATAAGATGGGTGCTCTCAGCGACGTCCGCAGGAGGGGTATAAAGGGAGACGCGCGAGAGCACTCGTGGTCAGTGTTAACCAGTTGAAGACCGAAGACGGAGTGGAGGAGGTAGTGGCCCGAGACCCCTAGTCCCGCTGTCCTTGCCGGGACCGGGGCCCTGTGTGGCTCGGAGCCGAGACTGGGGAACCCGTAGTCCGACGCCCGCGTGGGTCGGGACGGTGGTACCCAGAGCCGAGACGGACACCCCAGCCGGGTGTGTTCCGGAAGGCTACGGGGCGTAAGAGCCCGTGTCAGTATAGCTGAGTGGGTGTTAGTCACCCGAGTAGCTAAGTGGGTGTTAGTCACCCGTGTAGCTGAGTGGGTGTTAGTCACCCGAGTAGCTGAGTGGGTGTTAGTCACCCGAGTAGCTAAGTGGGTGTTAGTCACCCGTGTAGCTGAGTGGGTGTTAGTCACCCGAGTAGCTGAGTGGGTGTTAGTCACCCGAGTAGCTAAGTGGGTGTTAGTCACCCGTGGAGCTGAGTGGGTGTTAGTCACCCAAGGGGCTGGGTGAGTGTTAGTCACCCGTGTAACAGTTTGGTGTCAATAAAAAGAGTGTGCTACCCGTGAAGACGTCTCCCGCCGAGTTACTACTTTACAACTGGCGTCAGAAGTAAACCTGTCTTCAAGAAGAATGGACACAAGGAAGACTTCGCGTACCCACGTGCAAGATCGGGGAGACGACGGCGTACCGGAGACACCAACCTCGGGAGGAGAGGACGAGGAGTTGCCGCCAATACAGCACTTCGCGGAAATGGCCGATGCTCCGCTTGCCTCCGACACCAGCCTGCAGGACGCACACTCCCGCCTGGCGGAGTTGCTGCTCGCCGCCGCTGCGATTTTGGCGGAAATCTCCGTTCCAGCGGCCGGAGGGACGGCTGCGGGGTTGGAGGAGGCGGCGCGGCTGGAGGGATCCTGCCAGAAGGCGTTTCGCGCCAAAAGTTTTGGAGTTGGCGCCATTTTTGAGGGCCCGCCACCGCTTGGCGGGAAGCGCGGACACCACGTGGCCAGAGATCTCCACACAGCGCAGCCCGCGTCATCGGCGCGCGCCGGAGATCTCCATTATGCGCCTGCAGACGGAGCCGACATTTTCTACAACCACAGCGGCGCGCGGGAAAATCGTTCCAACGACGACGACGGCGATCGAGTCCTCCAGCAACGATTGCCCGCGCTGTCGGTGTTCAAGGCGGACGGGGGCGACTGGGGAGCCTTCCAGCGACGGTTCGTCGCGCATCAAGAAATGTCGGGGTGGTCCGACACCACTGCCCTGCGCGCGCTGCCAGCGATGCTCGACGACGACGCGCTTGCAGCCTTCACATCGGCCCCGAGGTCGTCCCGCTCAACGCTCCAGGCCGCGCTACACCTGATGGCCAAGGTGTTCGGGCCACACTCGACCTGTCGCCACCAGTTCTACGATCGGCGGAAGGTGGTTGGAGAAACAACGCTCGCCTATCGCACGGCGCTGCTCGCCCTGGCAGACTCAGCTTTTCCCCGCATGGACAAGGAGGGGAAGGACGCCATGGTGACGGAGCAGCTGCTGGCGTTGGCTCACGGATTGGGAGTTTCCATTAATACGGCGGACGAGATGGACATTTGCTCCCTGGGAATTGCCACAAGTATTCACGCTTACGAAGTCCTAAAGCGAAAGCCGACGGTCGTCTGCGCATCGGTGGGGAACGGGGCACCGGCCGCCACGATCATCGGCCCTCAGCCTGCTGTGCCGCGGGAGGAGGCCTTCGCCGTTTCAAGACCGGGGGAGTGGAGAACGGGAGGTCGTTCGCCCACACGTTCACACCGCAAGCTGGAGCAACCGAAACCTACGACGTCCCTCGTCGTCTGCTACAACTGCGGCCTTCGGGGCCACGTCGCGTCCGGGTGCCGGGCCCCACGTCAGCGTACCGCGGGACCACGTCCGGACGACGACCAGGGCCTAAAGACATCCCAGCTGAACCCGGCAAGTCGCGGCACCTCACACGTTCGGTCCACATGCACGGCACGTTCGGGTCGCCGCTTAGCGGTGGGGGGACCGCGTATGGGCACCGGGGGTTCGGTTCGGCGAGAGGGGTCCGTACACGGCCCGAAAGCAGTCGAATGGTCCGAATTGGCCCACAGGATAGTGGCTGCGTCGGCCGGGTCGTCCGTGGTAACGGGGTACATTGACGGGGTTGAGGTCCGGGTGCTTGTGGACACGGGTGCGTCGGCCACTATCATTTCGGACCTTATTTATAACATTCTTCCCGTCCAATGTCGACCCCTTCTGCCGGTGGACGTACCGTTTTACGTGGCGAACGGGGGATCTTTGGGAATCATCGGCCAGATTCGGGCGACTATTTGTATTGGCGATATAAAATTGGCGGGTCCTATTTTTGTATCATCTTCGTTGGCCGTTCCTTGTTTACTAGGCACGGACTTTCTGTCTAAAATGCCCATCAAAATTCTCATAGACCAGGCCTGCATTGAGCTTCCGTCGGGACGGCGGGTTGAGTTTTTTAAGAGTCCTACTAAGATACGCACGGTTTGTGCGACGGTGCAGGCGCTGGCAACCCAGACTGTACGGGTGCCCCCGGGTTCGCAAATGTTGGTACCCCTTCGGTTGAGGAAACCCCTCGGGGCAGATGCGGGGGCACAGGGAGTTCTGTTGGGGCCGTCTAACAGAGCTAAAGGGGGCCTCGACTTAGCGGTGGCCCAGACCATGGTGAGGGGGGACTGTGAGCCGTTCGTTATGGTCCTGAATACGGGGTCGCGGCCGGCCGTGATCACGCAGGGAACGGTGCTGGCTCACGCCGCACCGCTACCCGTCGAGGAACAGCTCGTTGCTCACGCCGATTCGAGTGCCGATACGCATCCTCAAAGTGAGGAGGGGACGGAGTGGTTGGACTCGTTGTGTGCCGGGTCCAGTAACTTGTCCAGTGTGCAGTCGGGTGCATTGAGGGGCTTGCTACTCGAGTTCGCTGACGTGTTTAGCAGGCACAAGTATGATATTGGCTGCACAGACCTGTTGCGCCACCACATAGCTACTGGGGACGCGGCCCCTATTCGACAGAATCCCTTCCGGCTCAGTCCAGCCGAGAAGGAGCATGTGCAGTCGGCAGTTAATGACATGTTGGCGGCCGACATCATTGCGCCCTCTTCCAGTCCGTGGGGTGCTCCTATCGTCTTGGTTAAAAAACAGGATGGGTCCTTGCGGTTCTGTGTCGATTTCCGCCGCCTAAACAAAATCTCAATGGCCGATGCGTATCCGCTCCCCAGGATGGATGAGTCTCTGGATGCCTTGGCGGGAGCACAGTTTTTTTCGACGCTCGATTTGCTTTCGGGATTTTGGCAATTACCCCTCGATGACGAATCGAAACCAAAAACCGCTTTCCGGACACCGGGAGGCCTATTTGAATTCAACCGATTGCCCATGGGTTTACATTCCGCTCCTGCCACGTTCCAGAGGCTCATGGAATTGATTTTGTCAGGCCTCCAATGGGACACCTGTTTGATTTACCTCGATGATATCATCGTTTTCAGCCGGACTTTTGAGGAGCACCTCCAGCGACTGAGAGCGGTGTTTCTCAGGATGCGTTCCGCTAAGCTTAAATTTAAACCGGCTAAATGTTTTCTGCTTCGGGAATCGGTCAGGTATTTGGGCCATATCGTTAGCCGTTCAGGGATCTCGACAGACCCTGCTAAGACGAAATGCGTCAGCTCATGGCCAACGCCGACCTCTGTCACTGAAGTCCGCAGTTTCATAGGATTCGCCTCCTATTACCGTCGTTTTGTCAAGCAGTTTGCCACCATAGCCAGGCCCCTGCACGCTTTGACGGCTAAAGGGGTGCGGTTTCACTAGGGGTCGGAAGAGGAGGCCGCGTTCTGCTCCCTTCGTGACGCCTTGGTGCAGGCTCCCCCCTTGTGTTACCCCGATTTCACGCAACCGTTTGTGCTCGACACGGATGCCAGTAACACGGGTATCGGGGGAGTGCTCTCACAGGTGGTCGGGGGGGTCGAACGGGTGGTCGCCTACAGTAGCAGGGTTCTGTCCCCCGCGGAACAACGCTACTGCGTGACACGTCGTGAATTGCTGGCGATTGTGTTTTTTATACAGCAATTCAGGCCGTATCTTTATGGCCGTCATTTTACGGTTCGCACGGACCATGCGGCTCTCCAATACGCTATGCGGGTGGCGCAGCCATCCGGCCAATTGTCCCGATGGTTGGAGGTCCTTCAGGACTACCAATTCACGACGATTTACCGCAAGGGGTTGCGCCACTCGAATGCGGATGCATTGTCGCGGTTGCCGCCGCGTACGGAATGCGCATGTCTGTTAGGATCGGCGCGGTGTAAACCCTCTGTCGCTGTCCCCGCGGAAGTTGTGCTCGCCGCCACGGATACTACGGGGGTCGACGCTCCCACGGGGAGGGACTCGCTGTTAGCGTTGCCTCTCATCGAGTGGGGCCGTCTGCAAATGACCGACAGCTCCCTACTCACGCTACGTCGGAAGGTTGACGATCCCGAGAGAGGGGAAACGCGGGTCGGTTCCTGGGTGTGCAGACAGGGCCTTTTGATGAGGTGGGACATGTCCCGGCGTCACGTGCTCGTGGTGCCGTTTGCTATGCGGGGTAGGGTCGTCCTGGCTGCCCATGAACGACTCATGCACCTGGGGTTTCACAAAACGCTCGCCCTCATTCAGCGAGACTACTATTGGCCGGGGATGGGCAACGACGTGGCGAACATTCTTAAGGGATGTGTAGGGTGCGCCCAAAGAAAACCACCACCAATAGCGGCTAATCCACCGCTGCAATCCATTCAGGTTTCGCGCACGAACGAATTGGTCGCGCTAGACATCTTGGGGCCCTTTCCCGTTACACCTCGGGGAAATAAGTCCCTGCTGGTTGGCGTAGAGTACTTCACCCACTGGCCCTTGGCATGGCCACTCGCCAACCAGTCGGCTGCGGCAGTGGCGGACGCCTTTGTCCAAGGTTATGTTTTGGACAAAGGCGCCCCCGAACGCTTGCTGACGGATCAAGGAAAAAAATTTTCGAGCATTTTGTTGCGCGAGGTGTGCGACCTATTGGGTACAAAGAAAGTACGTACCTCCCCGTACCACCCGCAGACTGACGGTATGGTTGAACGTCTGAACAGGACGATTACGTCTATGCTGTGCCAACAGGTATGCGACGACCAGGTGGATTGGGACTTACAGGTACCGGGGGTACTAGCGGCCTATCGAATGGCCCCTCATGCGGCGACGGGGTTTTCTCCATTTTTTCTGATGTATGGGCGGGAGGCTGATCCGGCCATGGATGTCCAACTGGGGATTTCCCAGCCACGTGCAAAATCTAAATTGGCAGACCATATCAAGTTTAATATCGCCAGATTGGCTGAAGCGCGAGAGGCTGCGAGATTGAATTCGCGGTCTCGGCAGATCGCGAACGAGCGATTGCATGGACGGAAGGTGCATACGCACGATTGGGAACCGGGCGATAAGGCCTGGCTGCATTGTCCACACGCACCGTTGGCTACGTCCCCCAAACTGTTGAGACCATGGAGGGGACCGGTGGAAATTGTGCGGGTTGCACGACCCCAGAGTATACAGATTAAATGGGGAAGACGCCGTTGGTACGTGCACCCCTCCCGGACTGAAACCCTACGCGGCGCCGCGTGACCCCGTTTCGTGCCGTGACGACCGGGCGTGTGATGTGTCCGTCGACTCGGGGAGGGATGTGTCGCAGGCTGATCCTCACGTGTCTCCACCTGACCCACCCCCAGGTGTCTCGGACCTGACGGCTGTTGACCGTTGGGAAGCGGAACCCCGCGGCTCGCGCAGAGCCCCGAGGCCTGGCCCATGCCTTCCTGAACTGCCGGCGTCACCGGATGGCCAACCGCGTCTGGTGCCGTACGACGGACCGGCAAGGCGGACTCGGGCTAGGACGCAACACTTTTCATGAGAAAAAAAAAAATTCTTTTTTTGTTCAAAACCCGACCTCGCCGCCGTGTCCCCCCCCTCTGCCGGGGAAATGTCCCGTTCAAGGGATGCTCGGACATATTGGGACGCTGCACGAGTCGGAGAGAAAGGAAGAGAAAAAGAATAAAGAAATTTTTTTTATTACTCCTTCTGCATACACATTATCGTTGCCACTCGCCGGATTGTACATATTGTTCTTGCTGTGGGTGTGGCGGTTGCGGGTTTTTTGCGGATAGCGGTGTTCATGTTGTGTTGTTATGTTTTTGTTGTTATGTTACGGGGCACACATAAGGGGGAGGGGGTGTTGTATATTTTGTTAGCAGCCGGGTCGGCTGCGAGCTATGTGGTAGGGGGTGATGTAGTGGTGGTGTTGACGTGCGCCGACAGTGATGGATCACGGGGCGCGGGGTTGGGCACGCGATGTGGGCGTGGTATGAACGCGCACGCCGGTGGTGAGGCGCGCTGATACAATCGGGGAAAAGAGGATCGTAGCCAGCGCGCGCAGTGATTGGTCAATAAGATGGGTGCTCTCAGCGACGTCCGCAGGAGGGGTATAAAGGGAGACGCGCGAGAGCACTCGTGGTCAGTGTTAACCAGTTGAAGACCGAAGACGGAGTGGAGGAGGTAGTGGCCCGAGACCCCTAGTCCCGCTGTCCTTGTCGGGACCGGGGCCCTGTGTGGCTCGGAGCCGAGACTGGGGAACCCGTAGTCCGACGCCCGCGTGGGTCGGGACGGTGGTACCCAGAGCCGAGACGGACACCCCAGCCGGGTGTGTTCCGGAAGGCTACGGGGCGTAAGAGCCCGTGTCAGTATAGCTGAGTGGGTGTTAGTCACCCGAGTAGCTAAGTGGGTGTTAGTCACCCGTGTAGCTGAGTGGGTGTTAGTCACCCGAGTAGCTGAGTGGGTGTTAGTCACCCGAGTAGCTAAGTGGGTGTTAGTCACCCGTGTAGCTGAGTGGGTGTTAGTCACCCGAGTAGCTGAGTGGGTGTTAGTCACCCGAGTAGCTAAGTGGGTGTTAGTCACCCGTGGAGCTGAGTGGGTGTTAGTCACCCAAGGGGCTGGGTGAGTGTTAGTCACCCGTGTAACAGTTTGGTGTCAATAAAAAGAGTGTGCTACCCGTGAAGACGTCTCCCGCCGAGTTACTACTTTACACATGTATAAAGATAATAATAATTGTTTTCATTTACTTTATTACATTTTTTACCTACGTGACTTTACCGAAAAAACCAAAGAGTATGAGTAACAATAAAACGGTTTTAATAAATTGTTACATTTTTAAGAATGAGCATTTGGGGTAGGAAAATTGTAATGGTCACGTGTGAATCGAGTTCAGGGCAGTGGGGGATTGGTGAGGTGTAGGCATAGCACGTGGGTGTTAGGTACTGTATCTCTATTAATTTCTCAAGAGGCTAACTCCAATTCCCATTTCAATATGAAGGTCAATCAGACCACAGCCGCAGTGGAACATACGTAACAATGCTACACTGATTTCCACAATCACATCTCCAGTGATAGCATAGCAAAATACCTGCTAAATATACAGCATTTGCATGCATGACGTTCCACAATATTTAGTGTGCATTTCAGACACTTTGATGAACATGGGGTAATCATGAGTACAATCATGCAGTGAAGATTTACTCCGGCATTGTGTCAACAAAGTACGACGAAAATTCACGTATAAATAAATTGTCCACCTTTCTTGATGAGGGGGAATTGCTCATACAACATCAAGGTGTCTGATGTACCCCGACAAGCTGACAATTTCTTCCATGGTCAAAGGGCATTCAGCTACGTGTTGTCTACTGTTCTTTCGTCCAAGTAGTTCACAGTTCCTATGATCACTGTTTCATTGCTTTCATGGCTTTATTTTGGTGATTTTCGAAAAGTTTTTTGGTTTGGCCATGTTTGTTTGTTGTAGTACAGAGTTAGACTGATGGCCTTAATCTAAGTTGTCTTGTGGTTGTTGTTGTTGTTTGACTTGCATCCCACTGGGATATTTGCACAGGGTTGGTGTACGGTGATTTTTTCTGCAATATTTTGCTGTCTTTTCTTGGATTTTCTGTTTGCACATAGTCACTTTAAGATGTTTTCTTGTTCATGTTTTTGTTTTTGTTTGTTGCGGTTGCACCCGATTCAAGAGCCGAATGGCTCACAGGGATATACCTAATAAATGAACTTTGAACGTTGTGATTACACTCAGGACGGTCTGGCAACGGATAAACAACGAGGCTTCATAAAACAATTTAAGTATTTACTAAACAACTTCGGTGGCAACAACAAGCACTACTAATACAGTTTTGAATTGTTTCATAAAGCCTTCAAACCCACACTTAATGACCCTTATTTACAGTTGACTGTCCGAGGCCATCCCGGGTGTAATCATCTGAGTGCCGCGTGTTTGTGCCAAGACCCTCTTCCATAACCAAGACCCCCTTCCATAGCCAAGACCCTCTTTCCTTAGCCAACACACCTCTTCCATAACCAAGGCACATTCGTACAGACAACAGCCCTTTAAAATGACGACACGTCTCGATTTTAAGCTTTCGTGACTGCAGGGATTCATCTTCTTGGTTCTTTCGGTAAAGTCACGTAGAATGGGGACGGCTGCTTGCGTTGTGGCCGAAACGTCGTGAGAATTATTTTATTATGTTAAATATTTATTATTTTATTATTTCCATTTACGTGACTTTACCGAAAGAACCAAGAAGATGACGACACGTCGTGTATTATTGGGGCAGTAATTTCCACTGCGAGATTGCATCAATTTGTCGGCGAAATCCCACGGGCATCCAAGACTACTACAACAACAAAAACAATAAGCAAGTGTACAACAGAGGCATGCTTCATGCAGGGTCAATAAGCAATGGTTTTAATGAACGAAAACCTCGAAACAAGATTAGCAATGCACGATTAAGCAACGTGGTGGAACACCGCCGCGCTTTTACGTAACAGCATCGTGAAGTGATGCTATTTTTTTCCTCCGGATGACGATTGCTTGTGTTGCGATCGAAAAGTCGTAGTTTCTTATTTGTTGTTCATTTATTTGAACCTATCTACGTGACTTTACCAAGAATATCGTGAAGTTATTCACTTCATCCAACGGAGCCGTCTGTCAAGCTCACGACGACGAATTCGTTTCGCTAAAACAACGTGGCAACGACAGCCGTACCCACCGCAACAACACGATGTTTCGATTTAAAGCTTTCGTGACTGCAGGGATTCATCTTCTTGGTTCTTTCGGTAAAGTCACGTAGAATGGAAGTAATAAAATAATAAAAACAAAACATAATAAAATACAATTCTCACGACGTTTCGGCCACAACGCAAGCAGCCGTCCTCAGGTGAAGAACAGGTCTGTCGAAACGACAGAGTCTGAATGATGTTGCGAAGACAACACGATCAACAACAACAACAACACACAATTGTGACAATCTTGTTTATCGAGTTGGCGTGTGAGCTTAAGTGAATTCACAGCGCGACGTGGCCGCGGACTTGTTTAACGAGGGCTTAAGGAAACTCTTTGACGGAACGAGGGGCACGAAACACTTCAGCCGTCAGTGTAACAACACGACAAGAAAGTTACAATCCCCTCACAATCCCGTCACCTCGGGGTGTTCCACACAGTCGAATTCGATGCCCAGCTTGTGTAGGAACGACTCCAGTTGACGTCTCAGATTCTCAGACGCCATGGCGAGCAAGTCTTGAAGCGTGGATATTATTGTTGTTTAGCTAGATATGTCTGGTTAACTGTGAATTGTAACCGTTGTTGTTGTTGTTTCGAACGAACGGAAATTTAATGTTGAATGGGTTAATAGAAATCAATTAAAGTGACTTCCCCCACCCCCCTCCCTTTTAGCGTTGCTCTGACGTGGCCTCAAAGCGGGTGGTGGGAAACCGACCCGGATGTATACACGTGTGGCACCGGCTTTAACACACAACAATAATAATAACATTCACTCCTCTATAACATTGACGCATCCGCGAGCGTGTCGTGTACATATTGCACGGCGGCAAAACGACGTGGGTGTTATTTTAATCGAGCTGACCCGTTTTGGTGATTTGGGGCTTGTTCTACCAACTCGTGACAGACCGGAACGTTTTATCGCGCGAGGCTTTTTTTTTCCCGACGGAACTTTGTGAATGTTGCCCCCCCCCCAACTTGCGCAGAGGCTCGCGGGACTTTAAAGATGGCGGCGCCCATTGCGGCTCGGTGCTTCGCGAAGTGAATCTGAGATTTTTTTAAATTTCCAAACTTTAAAAAGATAAACTCTTTATTCGAGTGAACTCCGCGCCGAGGTAATTTGCTTGAGTGTCGACTGACGCCTACAATGCCGGTTTTATTTATTATTTAGCTTTAAAGGCCGATATGTGACAGTCACACCGCGAGTTTATGGGAGACGCGGGGGGGTCAGTCAGAGTCAATGAGAGCGGAAAACCACGACTCGACTCCCTCGTCTCTTTAGAGCACAGCTATTGCGCACAGCTTACGATGCATAGTATAAGAAGTTCAGTGCAATGCGCCCGAAGAAGTGATACCTTCCGGTGCTGCTTGATATAAAATCAGCCACGCTTGTTGCATAATTCTGTCCAGTGGTATATTAACACGGCACTCACTGTACGATGCAAATACGTGGGTTGAGGTCATTTAATCACGTGAAATATGATTGCTATGCAACTCATTGCATTGTTGTATATGTATTGTCCAGCCATAGAGTTACCAATCACATTCCACTATTATACACAATTTTGTCGTATTGCATTGCCCTCTGAAGCCAATCGCAACCCATAGTACAATTGTGAACTTCTGTGCAGTGTTCCTTAATCACGTATTATTAAATTATAGAGTTAAATGCAGTATTAACTTCACCACGCATTGCTATACAATCATACGGTGACTGCATGATACGATCATGCAGTTCAGTACGGTTGGCTACGTACGGTGCGAAAAAGCTTCAACATTAATACAGTTTTCAAGTTTTGTGCGATTTGCAAAATGACTGGACAATTTTCTATAAAGTGAATGATTTTTTTTAATATCACGACGTTTCGATCGCAACACAAGCAATCATCATCATTGTTATTTTTTCTATCTACGTGACTTTACCGAAAGACCCAAAGAATATGAATTCCTGCAGTCACGAAAGATTTTAAGTCAAAATTAATGTACATTCACTGTTATGGTTGAAAAATATTGCAATGAACGTTATGCATTTTACCTAATTTTCGTTCAAATAGTTGTCAAATAAACTACAGTGCATTATAATCGTAATTGGATATTACACTGAACTTTTATTTACATAGCAGCTTTCCGCCTCTTTTTTTCTCCTGATGACGATTGCTTGTGTTCCAATCGAAACATCGTGATATTTTATTATTTTTCATTTACTTTATTTTTTTATAGTTTTTTTCGATCTACGTGACTTTACCAAACGACCCAAAGAATGTGTACATTCATTGTCCAGTTCAGTGCAATGCTGTTAAATTCATTATACACTATACGTGCCATTTAACGAAAATGGGGTTAACATATATACGGCTCCACAAGATACTACGGTATATCCTTAAATTACACCAAGTTCAATCTCATTCCCAGCGCGCAGAGGCGGTAGAAACATTTTAAGAAGCATCCGGTACGTGAAAGGGTGGGGGGTGGCGTGGCCGCTTGGTCATCATGCAGGCTTTGTGTCTTCAGTCCTTATCCTACAAGCTAATATTGCTACAGTGTGGGTGTCTCTAGTCTACAAGCAGGTATCTCAATGTAATAAGCAGGACGTGTCTTGCAGAATTAGAATTATCTACTTGCATATTAGGAGGGCATTGTCCAGGCGATACATTTTCATGGGGAAGGGGCACCTGCCCATGCGAAATGCTTTATGTCTACGAGAACACATTTTATGCAAATAACGGATACAGCCCTTTGTTAGATTAAGGGCTCCCCGCACTATTCGGGTTACAGGCATTATCCATAGTTCCCCACCAGTGCAGATTGATCAAGGGGAGGGGGGTGCCTGACCAGTTTTCATATGGACCTTAGGTCGTTGGGTTTATCATGACCCTCATTGAGTGAGTTTAACAATTCAAGGTGAAGCATTGCCACCAGTTAAGCTTCAGCTCTGCTACTAATATCCTCGGCTCATTTCCTGTATCTATGTCTGCAGCAATTTCAACAATGCCATTGAATAACTCTGCATCATCCAATTTGTTAGGCAAATATTTTAATCTGTTGTTTATGCAGAATGAACGTACGTGCGAGATTGATTAAGTGCGCCTGGAAAACTGGGGTGGTCCAAGCACACAGAGCACCTGCCTGGTGCTGCAGGCACCCAACTATGCAACCCCATCCACAGCCTTCCTGCTTCCCAAGTGGCTTTCGACATATGGCAACAACTGAGGTGTGATATTTTTACATTTTCTTCGTTTGCGTCATTTGATTTTGGTCTACATCTGCCAGGATGTTCAATGTAGGTACTATAAATATGAAAAGCAACCCGTGAACATTTTTTTTTCAGCCATGGAAATCAAATGAAAACATCAGCAAAATAAATGTGGCCAAACATGAGAATCGCAAGAAGAAATCTGAGACTCAAGTTGTGATGATTCGACAGAAAATGAGGGTATCTGAACTTGCAAAAGCAATGAACAAGGATATTGGTGAGTGCTTTAACATCTTGGCTTTGCGTAACTAACATTGTAATGCACTGATATACCTTCATGGTATTTTTAGGTGCATTGTCATGTGTCACAGTGAAATTAAACGACTTGAATTTTCAAACACAGACCATGTTTACGAAGCTCTGCTGCATAGAGATGACCTGAATGTTGAACGCATGAAGCCGAGCACTTTTCTCAATGAGGCTGTCATCAAAGATGTAATCAAGAAGTCTGGTATGAAGTACATGTCAGAGAAGATAAAGGTTGAGAAGATAAGAGAAAACAAAGATGCAGTGAAAAGGTATTCCGAAGTTAAATATCACTTATATAATGCTGATATGGGGAGATGTTCATTCAGTCAGATGGCTTATTGCTTAGGATGACAATGATGGAGTAACCTATACATATCATGGATTATATAATTACAGCTGTGGAGTACACAGCATTCACTTAGACATATACAATTCTAGTTGGGAGTCATCTCAGCCAATTAGCTTGCAGAGGTTGATAACAATAACTTCCATTTTGTGGCGAATTTTGGCAGTGATTTTTATTGGGCAATACTATTCCCTGCCATAGGAATGTGGATTTTCACCACTGGCTGGCTCATAGTTGTAAAGAGGAGGTGAGTATCACCCCACACTCAATTGAGCAAGACACCATCTTGCTTGAAGAATCTGCAGTCAATTTATCTTAAGGGCATTTACGTGTGGGCTGGGGCACTTTAACAAAATCATGGTTGCTGAGCAAAGGCCAAAAACGCATCTAGCGGCAAATAACATTTTTTTAAAGGTGTAATGAATGAGCATTACATGTTTCTTTAATTCAGCAAAGTTATCATAACTTGATAATAGAGACAATGGGAGGGATTTCCAGAATCGAGTCATGCAAGGAAAGATGTATGGATGAGATGAAACGGGTCATGCATACATGCATCTGTCCATCGCTTGTGTGTGTTCCGACACGCAGCCCTCCTGCAGATGCCTCAGCTCTGGTGCCGCGCCCACCCATCATCACTATCATGGGCCATGTGGACCATGGCAAGACCACGCTGCTCGACAGCTTGCGCCACACGCAAGTGGCAGCTGGGGAAGAGGGCGGCATCACGCAGCACATCGGAGCATTCCACGGTAAATTGGGTTCTTGTGATGTTTGTTATTGCGTCACTCTCCAATCTCACTGGCATCAACCGCTTTGTGAGAACTCAATAGCCGAGTATTATCAAAAGACTGCACCTCTCCCCTAAAACGAATGTGGATTTTAATCCACTGGCTTGTTCATATGAGCAGCACTACACGATAAAAATTTCCCTCCCTTTATTACTGCTAATCCTGCTTCCTCCCTTCATCACTGCTAATCCTACATAATACACGAGCATAATATGACTTTGAGACCCCCCCACCACCTACACATTCCACAAGGAGTGACTAATCCCATATCTGCATTTTCCATCAATATGCTTAATTCCGGTGTTGATATGTAAACTCCTTTGTCAAGGCGCTCTCCTCCCCCCGACCCAGCTTAAATATACGCTGCCAAGCTTGGCGTTGTTCATTGGGACACTGTCTTTCCGACAGCTCTGTTTCTTCACCTGAGGACGGCTGCTTGTGTTATGGCCGAAACGTCGTGATAATTTTTATTTAATGTTTTATTTTTATTATTTTATTATTTTTCTTCTACGTGACTTTACCAAAAGAACCAAGAAGACAGCATTACACACATAGTTGAGCATTGAGACACTTGCACCTTTGTTAATTTCATTTGACTATATACACGTGCATGTGATACATATATAATAAATGATGTATCCTCATGTTTACTTTTTAAAATCACATTTGGGAAGCAGTCCCAAAGGCCCATAGCATAAATGATATAATGGATAATATTGAACACATTTCTTGAATTGAGTTAGCTAATAGCAACTTTGTCTATGACCAAATTATTTAGAATGTGCTCAATCTTAGTGCTTAGTTGGGTGACCACCATGCATAAAACATGTCTCGTATTGAGTAGTTCAGAGAAATCGATTGTACTGTACCATGCTACAACAACTATGCTCCCCACCTTCACCAACCCGCACTGACCAGCGTAGTAAAGCATGGTCAGATATTCTCCATGACATGTACGATGTGGAGAGGCATTGACAATGCATGCACGCATTGATGCAGATGTATCTGCAATGCACTTAACACGCGTCATCCTTTCAGCTTAATGGCTTCAGACTCTGGTGACCTGTGGCTACATCTACATGCCTTAATGTATGCCGCCCAATCTACACCATGAATATTGCATTGTAGTTTATAATCATTACAGTAAAGTCATTTTTTATCTTTACAGAAAGGCTTTACTGAGTCTCAAGACACTTTTATAGGAGGGTCTTGCATCAGCACATGTAGCGGTTCGCACGCTGTGCCACAAACCTGGCCACCCAATTTCGATTCCTGTTCGCAGCCAACACCAGAGACGATTATCCGAACTCGTCCTGGGCCTCCCTAGGTCGACTCAGCCTTACATGAGTACCTGGTGTGATGTGTAAACATCGCCACGAGGGAGATGAAGGTGGTCGGGCGTGGTGCTGGCCACCCACCCCCTCATGTGCCGTGCCAGCTTTCATAGGTGCTCGCTTACAGCATTTGCCCCAAAGTCGGTTCAGGCTATACGGAGGATCTTTGTCTCTTATATGCACATATTCGTGCTTATATGACCGTGTCTGTGACCTATGTCTGACCGTTAGTGGCACTGCCCTCCGGGGAGTACATCACTTTCCTGGACACACCTGGCCACGCCGCCTTCTCAAACATGCGAATGCGCGGCGCTCTCGTGACGGACATCGTGGTGCTGGTGGTCGCGGCTGACGACGGCGTCATGGAACAGACTATCGAGTCCATCAAATATGCTAAGGCAGCCAAAGGTGAGAAATTCACACAGCGTTGTGACGGGCCAAGACAGCATTTTATGATGCCAATCACTTAGTCGCTCTGAATTCGCTCTCTCCCAATCTCCTCTTAACACTTTCCTGTTGCGAGACATCTGCAAGTTGCAGGGTGGGTCTTGTTCAACGCTGAATTTCCGACCTGAAGACGTACCGATGAAGTTTATTCATTTTAGTTTTTCTTCCAATTTTGTCCGGATGACGTACACGTACCCACGTCATCGGAACGTACGTATACATCATCGATAGAAAAACTGATGACGTACATCTATGTACATCTATGTACGTCATCGGAATGGGAAAGGGTTAACTGACAGATGGATTAATTGTGTGATGCGGTGTGTTTTGGTACTAATATGGGCATTGCATAATAATGCTTTTGCTGTGTTGTATGTGTGCATGACATCATTACAATGCTCACATAACGAGGTGCCTGCACCTATAACTGTAGGCTGCACAAGTATGTGCACTTTATTGTGTTCGTATAAAAAAATTCCACGTTGACGTTACAAAATTTTACGCGTGCTTCTCTGTTTCTACACTCAAGACACAGCACATGCTTACAGGCATCTTACATATTTAACATCAGTTGTTACACGATGACCAATAATGAGACTGGATTCACATTTTCCACTCCTTTCTTTCTCTGGTCATGTCAGTCGCTTCCTCCAGAACTACTAAGTTAAGTTCCCGATGCCGTGAATCCACCTCTTTCATTGACGGGCTACAACTTCTTGCTCCTTCTGCTTAGCAGTGCAAGGCAGTGATGGTTACTTGTTGGCCTCCTTCTTTGCTACATTATCACTGACCCTCTTTTGCCTCATTTTGATCTTAAATTTACAACAAATCGCGATGGCATGAAGACAGCCAGAGCGGCAAGTGCGTTGTTGCGTGTGACGTGCCTCTCTCTTGGCTCGTAGTGCCCATCCTCGTGGCGGTAAACAAGTGCGACAAGCCAGGCGTGGACCCACAGCACGTCAAGCACGAGCTCCTGGCGCACGAGGTGGTGTGCGAGGAGCTCGGTGGCGACGTGCAGGTGGTGCACGTGTCTGCGATCAAGGTGCGGAACCGCGCGCGTGAAATGGCTCGACAGCGAGTGCAGTGATTGTATGCCACCTAGGTTCTTAAATTAAAGCACGCGTCGTTGTCGTCATCGTTGTCGTCGTCGTCGTCATCATCACCCTAACCCAATCGTACCACCCCTGCGCCCTGCGCCCAGTCATGCTTTTGTTCCTTTTCCCATCTTATTCCCCTTCAACGGAATCATCTCCCACTGCACATAAAACAATCATCTTCAGGAATTAGTTTCTTTCTTAAAACCCATCTCTTCTCCCTAGCCCATCCTGCTACCGCTACTCCCTGCCCACGCCCCCCCAGCTCCACCCCAACCACCTCCTTGACCTCTCCCGCTGTTCTCCTGTCACCATAACTACACCACCATTTTGACTAACCCTCACTCTTTAGCTCAACCACTCATCTTGTGTATTTTATTATCATAAGTTTTAATGTGACTTCCCTGTTCACGAGGGTTCCCCTCAACGTGTCAATTAAATTACGCGATACTCTGGTAACGAACACAGGTTTCGCCGAAGATATCCCACAACTAGCTGAACACTGTCTCAAGAACACCTATTTCTTGTGGAAAGGTGATTTTATAAACAAAAGGAAGGAGTGGCAATGGGCTCTTCTTTGTCTCCTGTGATTGCGAATTTGTACATGGAATATTTTGAAGCAAAATCAATAGCTCCAAGCACACAAACCCTCTGCTTGGTTTAGATATGTGGATGACACATTGGTGGTCTGGCCACATGGCAAATATACACTTAACGAATTTCGAAATCATCTCAACTCCAAAACCCATCCATCCAGTTCACCATAGAAATGGAAGTTGACATAACTCTAACATTTCTGGATATTCTGCTCGGGCATGAACGAAATGGTAAAATATCACACAGCGGTTACCGATATCTGAATGCAGAGTCACACCGTCACCCCGCACAGAAATCCTCTCTCATCAAGATGCTCATACATCGGGCGAAGAAATTGTCAGTTGGTGATAGTTTGAGAAGTGAAATGAAACATGTTCAAGCAGCGCTGCAATTGAACGGTTACAATGATGCACAAATCAACAGGGCACTGAATGCCAAAACCAAATCGAGTAACACGAGAGTTGAAACTGACCAAGTACAGTAAACTTTTGATTGCGAGCATATTTCGTTCCGGAGACGTTTGTAATCCAAAGCACTCGTATATCAGTTGTGATCACGTGACGCTCGGCAGACAAAGCGTATACACGTACTACTCGTATTGCAAGACCTCGCTCGTTAATCAAATTAATATTTATTTTAAAAAATAGCTTGTCTTGCAAAACACTCGCAGTCCAAGTTACTCGCAATCCAAGGTTATACTGTAATTAAAACTATTAAAATACCGTACATTGCGGGAGTAATCGATAAACTAGTCAGATTTTTGTGAAAAAAAACATCCGAGTCAGATATGGCACGGTCCATAACATACGAAAACGAATGTCTGGTCCTAAAGATGTATTTCCGAATCGATCAACAGAAGGTGTATATCGGATTAATTGCACTTGTGGCACATGCTATGTTGGTCAGACAGTACGAATGATCAGCAGGAGACTAAAAGAACACCAAAGAAATATGATATACTCCCAGATACAACTGTCAGCAGTGACAGAACACGCATCCCAACAAGGACACTCAATTAATATTGATAATGTCGAAGTTCTGTGCAAAACTAGTTACTACTGGCCAAGACTAATTCGAGAATCTATCGAAATTGAGAGAAATAACAAGTATAACCCGTAAAAACAAAGTTTTTCACTATAAATCCTTTATATGCGTGGCGGCTAGAGTCCTCTCGTTTTCTGGCTTGAGATAGCTGCCACCTATGGGTCAGATGATTGCATGGCAGCATTAAGCAATTGGTAATTAAATATAATATTTTTGTCCTAAAAAGTGTAAAATTTTGGAAAAAACTATTTCACGAACATTAATTGTCACGCACAACGAGTCTGTGTGGAAAATGTCAGCTCGATTGGATCACGGGAAGTGGGTTAAAAAACGACCGAAAGATTTGCACGGTCTTAAGCAAGCAAGCAAGTGAACTTAATATAAAGGATTTAAAAATAGTTGTAACCGTTCGGACAGCTAAAGGCTTCGTGCTGCTTGGAAGCAAATCACCAAATAATACATTGTTTAAATGGATGCCTATACATGTCACCATATGTCAATGGGGATTACCTGTGCACAGGTACTGCTATTTTAGTGGACACAAACGACAGAAGGTGCAAGGGACAATGTGCATGCATAATGTGCACGCATAATGTACGTTGATTGCCATATTAATAACCCAACCCGTAATGGAAACCCATTGTAAATTATATGCATTCATTAATCCCCCCCCCCTTCGCACTTAAAGGGCTCAGAATTGACGTCATCACATCTATTCTTCTATTTAAGGAACGAAACAGGAGGATTTCTTTATGCTCGTAATTACTGGCGAAACGTCGTACTCAGATTGTAAATGTTCTAGATTTGCTCTCCAACACACCGGCGTGCTGTACCAGTAATGAATTGGCACGTTCTGTTTACATGACAAACCTTACTAATTGGCTGTGTTAGGTGGTGGCGGGTTTAATGACACATTTATATTCATGCCATCCCCACAAAAAACTATATTATTTATGTTTGCTGTAAAGCGCCTTGGAATAAGGTGCTATTTAAACCTATATAAGATAAATGATAATATTCCGGTAAATGGGCTAGATGAGTCAAGGGCCTCCCCAAGTGATCGTCATCTCTCACAGTCCTGAGATGTATAAATCCGCCGAGCACCAAGACAGAAGTTGGTTTTGTCGCTCTGTATGTGCGGCGGACGTCCTCTCAGGTGCGTTCCCTCCCTTGCAACGTCATTCTTAGTCTTGACCACCAGCCATCATCCTATCCTAGCCCAGCTACGTTTTTTTTACAATTATAATGATATCCTTAACCGTGCATATTATTCTATAATCCAAATGTGACTTTCAATGCAGTTCCAATGTCTCTAAATGCAGTTCCAAGCATGCACCTTTCCATGTTTATTTTGAAAACGTTCCATTATTTTCACACTTTACCTTTTCTTTTCTTAATGTTCAGGTTCATGATCCGTATTTCTCGTGGATGATTCACATTTGTAAGAATAAGCTGCCGAGGACAAATGCATGTTCTAAACATTTCTGCATTTTCCTGATTTTTTTTCGCTTTTTGTATTGACTTTTGAATGTTTCATTTTGAATATGTTTATTGTTGACTGTTAATCATTGTGAATTGTTATACATTTGTGTTATGCCTTGCTTGATGAGTCAGATATTCCTTGAAAACTACACTTTTGATATCAGTGGGTTCTTACCTTCTTTAAATCAAGCTTTGATAATGACGATAAAAATATATCTAATATACAGCCCTTTGTGGATACACTGCCAGTTATGGTAGTTCTTTGACAATAATAATTACATTTTATATAGCGTCATTCATGCTTAACTGCAGCTCACAACACTGTACAAGATGACAACAAAAAACAAATCTCATATTATTCCCATGCTGGTCGTACGAGTTCAGGAATGGGACTGCCCAGGACTGTTTCAGATATCACTCGCCGCTGATGTTGCTGATAATGGAAATTAGTTCACGTGGTTCATATGACAGTACAATGGAAATTAGTTCATAGCACAGTACGGTGACCACTGATGATTTTTTTAGTTTTTAGCGAGTGGAAAAAAAAAAAATTGTCACACCTGACACTTGCATGGCGCTAATCACATTCCCACGGTAAATAAATCCCGTCGGCCCAATCCTTGTGGTGCAGTGAAGGGAGCTTGTTGTTGTCTCCAGGGAGAGAACCTGGCGGCGCTGACGGAGGCGATCATGGCACAGGCCGAGGTGATGGAGCTGAAGGCCGATCCCGCTGGCCTTGTAGAGGGCACCATCATCGAGGCGAGCACCAATAAGGGCAAAGGGTCAGCAATTTTGTATTCATACCTAATTGGTTCATGTAATCACACAATATACTAGTGGTGCTGCAATAACTACAATCCGAAACAGTATTTGTTTCTTGGTTCGAATCTCGGCCTTGAATTTTGACAATTCCTCGAATTGCAAAGGGTAGAATTTCTGCATGCCCGATCGAGCACATTGCACTTGGCTCGCATCCTTTCCATTTTGCCTATGCCGTAGTTGGACAACGTCACTACATTTGCTACCACCACCTCTACCATTGCCATCGCCACCGCTTCCACCGCTATCACTACCGCCACCATTGCCACCGCCACCTACACAACCACCGCTTCACCGCCACCACCTCCGCAAACGGCCACCACTTCCGCATCCACCACCGCTACCGTCACCAACATCACCACAACCAACACCAAAGCCACTACCGCCACCTCTTGCGTCACGCAGGCCCGTGGCGACGGTGATGGTGCATCGCGGCACGCTGCGGCGAGGCTGCGTGCTCGTGTCGGGCCTCTCCTGGGCGAGGGTGCGCGGGACGTTTGACGAGCGCGGCCGCCCCGTGGCCGCCGCCACCCCCAGCATCGCCGTGGAGGTCGTGGGCTGGAAGACGCTGCCCTCGGCCGGGGACGAGGTGCTCGAGGTGGAGTCCGAGGTGAGTGGCGCCTCCCTGTAACGGTAGCACGAGCGACGTTGCTGCGCACGCACGCCCGCACACCCGCCCGCCTGCCGCTCCCACGAACACGTGAAGAGTCACGCTCGTTGTGCCTGCGTTTCTGCCTGTGCGGCTTTGTCGGCAATTACCTGACTTGCAAGCGTGTACGCGTGCATGTTGAACTCCTTTCGCGCACCGTCATGTAGCCAACCGTGCTAATCGGAGGTGCGGGGGGGGAAAAGGACACAATGTTTTGGTTCATCGTGTGGAATCAACTCTTGTGCTCATGGCACATACCAAATCGTGCATGAGAATTGTGGCCTTTCTACAACATTTGCAGATGATATGCAAATTACATGCTGTTGTGATATTTGGGTGAACGGGTCATATTCAATTCCACAAATGAGACAAATTATACAAATCGGACAGTGAAAATTGTACACGGAATTAATTGATTTCTAAATTGAATTGCAGCACTAAATAATGATACATTATCCAGTCCAGTGTGGGGGATCAAGAAGTGGTAATTAATAGTTATATAATAAATAATTGGTGCTATAATTTCTGGAGAGGAGCAAATTGAATATCATTATGTTAACTCTTCGAAATGTGCGATTGAACTTGAAGATATGACCCTTTCTTAAAAGCTTTGAATGGGTTCTCGCTTGGTAAAATAAATCCAATAAATCAATATATTCCCAGTTGTATTATTAGGCTACACGACCCGTGTTCAGGGAAGTTGTTTAATTTGTGTCTTTGATATGACCCAATAACAGTGATTTATGCGGCAACTAGAGTGTGGGGTGCATAGGGGATTTTTTTGTTTACCAAAATCGGTGACAAGACCAGCCAATGATTAATGTCCAATCGTGTGGACTTGTTTTTGCTGATTTATGTATAAAAAAAAAAAATCTGCAACATAAGTTTCCATTGAACTAGACTGTCATCGCCTACTTTAAAGCCCATTGGAAAGGCTCGTCGCTACACATGAGTTACGATCGCCATTGATGAGACATCGCAGCACTCTCAGATGGACCCACCACGACATCTATGTTGATAAGTCGTTGCTGGAAAATTGTGATATCGCATGCCACGTGACGGCACACCGTCCAACAGATGGTATTACTTGGCTCTCCTTTGCATTATCGCTCATATTTACATGCTATACATCAGGCAGTAAATGGAGGTGAGCAGTAGTCGCAGCATATCAATGTATATACACCCTATATATACTGAGACAAGTGCTGTTAGTTCCCACCAAGTCAAGCTGGAGATGGTGTGGTTAGTACCACCTTGAGCCGCCTTTGTCTCCCCACTGCTGATGGTTTAAACACCTCCCAGGTACTACTTTAAGGCTGACTAATCATAGGGGAATATTCAGGACTGCTTCATGTATCACTCGCAACTGATGTTGGCCATAGCCGGGAATCAAACCAGTTCAACGGACTGATTGCACAGTGCGCTAACCACTGCGATACCACTCTTCACATCAACAAGAACAACCGCCATTCGCCACTAAGTGGCGGTGATGTCACCACGACGCTTGTGCCAGGCTACGTGCACCTTGAGGCCACGTAGCCTGGCACAAGCATCGTGGTGACGTCACCGCCACTCCTCACATATACACACACACACAGCAAATCATACAATAGCATACAAATTACCAGACTAAAGCACCTTTCGGGCTCTCGGAGTTGAGCGTTATTGCCTGAGACACTTCGTCAGTCTCAGACACCGTTGGGATTTGTCGGGGTTTATTATTATTGCCCAAAGATTTCACAAAATCAAGCAAAGGCACCTTCAGGAGTAATAATGCCCGAGACTCAACGGTGGTACAGTGGTTAGCACACCGTCTATGAACCCAGCAACTCCAGTTTGATTCCTGGCTGTGGCCAACACCAGTGCTGTGTGATTTGTATGTATGTTGAGCTTCTTTCTCACCGTACGTAGCCAACCGTGCTAATCGCAGGTACGGTATCAGTATCAAGGAGCGGTATAGCCGTGGCAAAAATCGTCTCGTAATCAAAAACACGCGTAGCAACGTGACACGGCCGCCGTTTGTTTTATTATCGTAGTTTGTTATTGCACCTTAACGAAGGCGCGCGCCAAGGAGGTGGTGGAGTGGCGCACGGAGATGGAGAGGCTGGAGCGGCAGGAGGCCGAGGGCGAGGCGATCCGCGCCCGGCAGGAAGATGACCGCGAGGCGTACGTGCGGCTGCGCGAGGACCTCTCGTCGCTGAGCAGGCGCAAGCAGAAGGTGGCCAAGGCGCTGGCGTACAAGCAGGGGGAGCAGCAGGCGGCTGCCGGCAGGGCCCTGGAGGAAGCCGAGCCTCGCCTGTCGCTCGTCGTCAAGGGTGAGCGGTTGCGCCGGGGGAGGAGGCCCTCGCCATCAAACGACCGCTCCCCGGTTTGCGCAGAGCGGCACACGGTGATGGGATGCGACGAGTTGACCAAAAAAGCGCAGTGCGTCCATCTGTAATGCCGCGGTGGTGAGATTTTATCTGCCTCGCCTGGTACGCAGGAGGTCGTAGGTTCGATCCCGACCGCGTGTTCTCCCCGAGGTCACATGGATTTTTCTCTGGGTGCTACAGTTTTTTCCTCCACGTTTAGAATAATGTGTATACATTTCCACGTGATAATAAGCCACTTCGTTGAGCTATCATTTGTGGCTAGGTCGCTCCTGAAAGAGCAACAGCTCAGTGGGCCTTATTTGGTAATATAAAAATTGTTTTAGTAACGCTGCCATAAAACAAAGTGCCATTGCCAACAATGCTGACTATTTATGTACGTATGTTTAACTGCTTTTGCACAGTACGTAGTCAACTGCGCTAATCGGAAGTGCGGGGGAAGGACAACAAACTAAACACAAAAACCAGTTCTAAAGAAATGGGTTTTCAGTGTAGGTGATTTAAAAGTGTGCATAGCTCCAGTGGATTCCTAATATCGGAAGGAATCGCGTTCCTGACTACCACGGAAGCGCATCTGAAAGCGTGCAGTGCGGTGTTTTTTTCCCCTTTTAAGGCAACAGTGTTATAGATGAGTGCGTTTTTGTTGTTGTTTGTGCTTGTGCAGCACTGCCAATGCAGTATTACCAAATAATTTGTTTAATGGTTTCACAGATAAGACTGAATCGTCGTTCTCTGATGCTGATTCACCATATGGCTTTCACCATATCGGACCTTTGCCTTTTAACAACTCATTCGATATGTGCCTTACCTCATTAGATCCTGGAAGCTAGGCAGGATTTAAACCTCGATAATGCTTGGTCAGGTGACCACCAGGTTTAGAAACAGGTCATAATATAGTTTGTGTGCTGGGCTACATTGTAAGTGGGAGAGAGCAGTGCAGCAAAAATCTTTAGTACCATACTATGCACCCACACCTCTGCTTCCCGCCTTGACCAACCCACACTGACAAGCGTAGTGAAGTTTGATTAAATAACATTCACTCCACCACCGGATGTGGGCAATCCCTCATTCAGCAGTGGATTGACAAAAGCAAGGTTAGAAGAACATTGCTTATGACCAACATCACACAAAATGTATCCGATATTGTCTGATCTTGGAAGCCAAGTAGGATTGAGTCTGCATTGTGCTTTGATGAGTGACCACCATGCATAGAAAACAGGTTGCTAAATCGGCTGCTGTGGGGCCACAGTGTTGGCAGCAGAGGGCAGTGTCAGAAAAGCAATGTCTGCACTATGCTGCTCACATCTTATGCTCTCCCAGCTTTCACCAACCCACACTTAGTAGTAGTAGTAGTAATAGGTTTTTACCCTTTTATCTGGCAACAAAAGTGACACCTTTATACAAGGGATCATGTTTGCATTAACCACAACATTTGCGGTCAAAATGCAAAAGGCCTTTTGGCGTCATCTGGTCCAACACCTTGTGAGACTGGGCTCTAAGAAAAGCTGTCTCGGGTGTGGACCAATCAATTTCAAGGACAGTGCATACATTATCAGAGTTGTCTTTTTTGTTTGCGTTTTGACCGCAAGTGTTGTGGTTAATGCAAACATGATCCCTTGCATGAAGGTGTCAGTTTTGTTGCCAGATAAAAGGGTAAAAACCTATTACTCTATCTTGCTACTGGAAAATGAGGTCTCATAATGTAAATGCTCAACCCACACTTTTCAGTGTGGTCACATGTGGTCAAATAACTCTCACATCACTCATCTCGCAGTGGGTTGACAACGGGATGTATATGTATGCACAACTCTGGTGGTTTGCTATGGCAGTGGCGCAGTGACACGATTGCGATTAGCCAATGGAAAGACAGTTGACAAATGTGTTGCGAACAACATTGGTCTTGGGAGCACACAACCTTGGGAAGTCATGTCACCTCGGCCGGTGATCTCATTGTTTTTTTCTGTTCCAGTTTTTTCACTGAAGTGAAGCAGCTCGTGTTGCAATCTAAACGTCGTGATCTATTGTTTATTTTATTTTGTCTTTCTACGTGACTTTGCCGAAAGAACCAAAGAGCAATTCCTGCAGTCATGAAAGCTTCAAATCAAGATTAAAGCAGCTTGTTAGATTAGTTCACCTTTTTTGCAACGATGCTTTTTACAATAAAAACAATTGTACACCACCCGTTGCCGATGACAGTTTGCCCTAAAATTTCCCAGATGTCGATTTAAAGCTTTCGTGACTGCAGGGATTCATATTCTTGGATCTTTCGGTTAAGTCGTTGGGACGCTGTCTTTCCGACCGCTCTGTTTCTTCACCTGAGGACGGCTGCTTGTGCTGTAGCCGAAACGTCGTGAGAACTAGATTTTGTTTTATTATTTTATTATTTCCCTTCTACGTGACTTTACCGAAAGATCCAAGAATATTGCCCAGATGGGCGTGTGTGGGAAACAATTGGGCTGCGAGAGGCAGTGCATAGCCTGTGGCCAGTGGTGTAGTCATCAAAGGTAGTGGCTGTACTTCACAAGGAACTATAATTTGGCAACTACTGGAGTGCAAAGGCGTGTGTTTTTAAATAATTATTTAAATAACTGTAAAGGTCATATATATAAGTCGTTATGAACCTACTAAACAATCTTGACTTTTGGCTCAGGTCATAGTTATGCCCAGCTGAGTAAAATGTTTGTCAATGTTTAGACGTGGTGATTAATTAGTGTTATGTTCAGTTTTTACATAAAAATATATGTAGCCAGATTTACGAACTGTAATCCGGTTTTATTGCTGGTCTTTGGAAATTTGTATCTGAACCAGTGCTGGACAGTCCATCGGTTCACTCAGCCATACAATTAAAACGAGTTGCAATGTGACAACATCAGCAAGAGGGAGATAAATGCAGGTCACTGTTTATCCTTCTCGCCACATCAGCCTTCGTGTGCCACACAGGCCATAATTGGCATTCACTAACAGCACTGTCCTGAAAAGCCTGTACGGCTAAATTGATCTGTGTTACATGTAGGTTTGAGAAACGCAGTGAGCGAATTACTATTCAGTGTTGGATGGCTTCTACGCTCTTCACAGCTTCAATGCTCTTCAGTACCCACTCAAGGGTACTGCAGTTTAAAGATGTGCATGTCATTAAACTTATGAAATATATAAGACTTCAATTTAAAGCTTGTAAGTGTAGCTTAACTTGCGCGCAGGTCCGTCGAGAGAAATGTGGGGACCCAGTTCGTGATAATGTTTGGCTGAGGGGCCCCATCCCTTCACATCCTCCGTCACTTTTGTAAAAATGAGAAACTTTTCCTCGGCCAAGGTCGAAATATGTGGCTGAGATATTAAACCACAAAATTGCATTGTAATGTACCCCGACACATTTAGCATTTATCGTAAGAATTGGTTTGATTTCAATGGTATGTAGTGCTTGTTTTTGTTGTTGTTTTGTTGTTGTTGTCGCATCTTTCCAAATATTGCAATAATATGAAACAATCACTGAATTACAAATGTAATATTTGCTTGTAATTCTTTGCACCTCCCCTGAGCTCGGAGTCCATTTGCAGTTGTACCCTCTATCCCCCCTCCCCCACCCTCTCCTAAGGCCTAGTGTGAGCTTGTATTCTGACCACCAAGTGATCACAATGCACACTCTCTCGCAGGTGACGTTGATGGCTCGGTGGAGTCAATACTCAATGTTCTGGATAGCTACGATTGCAACGACGCGGTCAAGATGGACGTCTTGCACTTCGGCATCGGGGACGTGAGCGAAAAAGACGTTCTCTTGGCAGAGACCTTCAGTGGTGCGCATTTCTCTTGTCTTCCTGCCCGGCCCTTTTATTGAGGCCACTGGGTCAACGAATGTCCAGCAACAGTCCTCCACTGTTGATGAACATCATATGCCATTTGTTGCTGATGTTACCTTCTTAATCCTCTATGTTCTATGTGTCTCATCAACTCCATCAGTCCACCTTTTCCGCAGCCGTTCAGTACCTCTCTTATTTTCCACCAACGTTGCCTTTGCTAGTTTAACACCACCTAGGCTTTCACGACCAATATCCATAATACGGGTTATTTATTTTGGGTTAGATGGCGTTAATATATAAATGTGCCATTAAACCCACCACCACCCGATACAGCCAATTAGTAAGGTTTGTCATGGAAACAAAATATGCAAATTCGTTACTTGTACAGCACACCGGTGTGTTAGAGAGCAAAGCCACAATATTTACAATCTGAGCGCGACGTTTCGCCAGTAATTACGACAAGCTTCATCAGGCGACAGCGATATTTGTGGAGAAATCTCCTGTTTCGTTCTTTAAATAGCGGGGTAGATGCGATGGCATCACTGTTTGGTGTCATAAGGCATGCGACTCCGGTTAACTCTCAATTAACGACGTGGGCATAACCCCCACCCTCCTTCCCATTGATTTGATGAATTGATGTGACAGGAGTTCAGGATTCGATTCAAGCTGACTGGATTCGAACCCAGGATGTCATTGCTGCCAGATGAGCCACGTGGCCACCTTGTTTTGTGGCCCGAGCTTTTGGCAAGAATGGCTTTATCTTCTTGGTTCTTTCGGTAAAGTCACGAAAGAACCAAGAAGATGAATCCCTGCAGTCACGAAAGCTTTAAATAGAAATTTAAGAATGGCTTTACGATGCAGTTATCTCGCGTAAGTAACGATGCGGTGTGATTTAATGTGCGCAGGGACGGTGTACGGGTTTGGCGTGAATGCCAACAAAGTGGTTATGCAGCTGGCTGAAAAGAAGAACGTACCCGTCAAACTCCACAAAATAATTTACAGGCTGGTGGATGACCTGAAAGCCGAACTGGACAGCAAGCTGCCGCTGATGACGGAGGAGGTAGTCGTAGGTGGGTGGCCTGTGCCTGTCAACTGAAGTCCTGGTGTGTCATTTCTCGTTTTGTAAGCATCGCATCGGACTGGACTAATGTATGGTTCTCGCTCACCGTGTGTGTAATGCATTTTTTGCGCACAGGCAGTGCCACTGTCCTGGCCAAGTTCGATGTCACTGTGGGCAAGAATGAAGTTCCAGTGGCAGGCTGCCGCATTAAGAAGGGCCGATTTGATCGAAATTTTAACTTCAAGATCGTCCGCAACAACTACGAGACTATTTGGCAAGGTAAATAAAGCATTGGGTGCACTCGTAGATGCATCTGTGTTGGTTAATATAATGCACTATACCTCGTATATGAACTCGTCAATTTCACATGCTGTCGCGTTAAAATGTGTTCTGCCATAATGGGCCAAAACTCGTCCAACTCACTCATCCATGCCTCCTCACTTCCCCATCTCCCCCTGCTTTAAACCTTCCCTCCATCCTCCACAGCAAACCCAATTTCTTGACTTTAGTCGTTAATCACAAAGATTAATTGGACACTCCCAACCACTCTCCTAATGAGAAGTTTAAACCAAATGATGCCATTTCCTCCCTAGGAAGGCCTCACTGAGTCTCCAGTCTCTTTCTGTAGGGTCTTGCATTGGGATATTTGACCAATAGCGTTAATGACTATTTGACAAGTGGGAGGAAACCAGGGTAGCTAGAGAAAACCTTTCTATACGAGGGGGCAATACCCAAACATCCACACAGTTTAAATCTAAGAATCTGGTGCTGTATTGCCATCTGCTGGCTATTTCGCAGCATTTCCTTACAAATTTTATTTTTCTCACAAAGATTTGAAAGTCATTCACCATTGTTTTGCCCGTTTGCCTCCTCAGGGAAGTTGTCATCACTTAAGCACCACAAGGATGACGTGCAGGAGGTGAAGACAGGCATGGAGTGTGGCGTGGTGATGGATGATGATGATGCCGACTTTCAAATCGGGGACAGCATTATCTGTTATGAAGAACAGAAGGTTCCTCAGCAGATACAATGGAAACCTCCAGGGTTTTAGAAACGCACCGTCCCCCAGAATGTATGATTATCGAAATATTAAAAAGTGTATTGCTTACTTGGTAATGCAGGCATCAATGCAATTCTGTTAGGTGGCCATGTGTGTTAAAGTTGTACAAAGGGGTTGTTTTTTGCACTTCCATGCACATGCTTGCACACTAATTTGCTTTACCTAACTGAATTCTCAAAAAGGCAATCTCCCTCGCATGCATAGAAAATGTTCTGCTCGTAGTCACTGCTATCCTTTCATAGCACGAGCATGTACCATGCTATTGCGTAACTGTTACAATGTTTCACGGGAGTATCAAGTGCTATTAGTGGTAATGCTATACTTGTAAAAATTGCATTTCCTCAAAAATGAGCAGTGCGAGACTTAATTTGCAGACCCAGCATGTTTTCTGCATCTGTGTGCGATGGAAGATGTGTTCCAAAATTGTATTGGTGGAGAAATAATAGCATAAGTATAAATGTAAAAAAATATTAACCGTTACTTATTTGGTGATGACATAGTCATCATAGCAACCAATGGAAAATGAACTGCAGGAATGATGGAAGACGTTAATAAAGGCTGCAAGTAGGGCTCGAGATAAATATAAGCAACACGAGTCATCCAAAAAGTTCACCTTAATTGAAGATATTTATCAGGAGGGACATAACTGAAATGTACATCAGACTACAGGTATCTTGGGTAGGATATTGAAGGTAGTCTCGCATACAAATTGTTTAAATAAAGAAGTTCTTGAAAACAGGTTTGGGTACTTTTGTAAAACTGAACTCTTAATGAAAAACATGGCAAGAAATCTGCATCAGTTGACAGTAATTCTGATTTCCTGGATTGTTACTCTGACTTGTTGGATATTGTCATTATGTTTGATGTCGTTGCATATGAAACGTTATATCTAATTGCGAAATTTGGTTGTGAGGATTGTTCAATTTAACGGTGAGCTGACACAATAATAACGGGTGCGTTAAAAAGTTGCGCACGTGACAATTTTGGATTATGCCCGGTGGTGAACGGTTGTTTAATGACATTGTCAGATCAGTACGTGGTCTAACCTAACAATCAATTATGAATCAACTTGGCGATGTTCCCAAGAAGAACATGTTTAATTAGCTTTGGCCTAACGCGTCATGAACATTGATAATACTGTATGAAAAATATGAACAGTGGACAAATCAGCATGGAAAGGTACATGCTTGGAATTATACGGAGAGGAAAAGAACCTGGATTTAGAGAACAAACGGAGACATTTAAATAGGCTTGGGCAGGACACAACTAGAATGATGATCTAGAATACTGATGGTGTGGCGGCCAAATGAAGGAACGGGGCTGAGGTTATTGACTGCAAAGATGGAGTCATGAAATCAGCTCTTGTAAGCACTAAATGTATTGTATCACAAGGCCATGATAGATGACAACCGGTTGGGTAGTCCTTCATACATCAGTGGATAGCTCATGACCAATAACATTGTGTTGAAGATGAGAAACGTACATATGTTTAACGTTTTTTTTAAACGACATGTACGATCAGCCTGTATCATATTATCTTGTAAAATTATGTGTACGTGTTGACATTGCGACTGTAAAAATACTGATTTCATGTTTGCTGCTGAGGGCAGTATATAAAAAGTAATATATTTTCTAGAAATATGAAACTGTCATATCAGATAATTGGCTTTCCTAGTTTTACATTTTAGAAATGTGAAAAAAAAATCCCATGTAATTCAATATATGCCAAACACATACAAGACTTAAAAATACATTTTGCTGCCCGTTAAGTGCGCGGTGGTGACGTCACTCGCATCCCAGAGCCTTTGAGCAGGGTTCGTGTGGTCGTGTTTCCCACGAAAATCCGTGGGCAGTGCTACTTTACCTGACGGATAAATCCACTTTTATGACAAGTGGTGCAAAAGTTGGTCCCCTGCACTACGAACCCAGTCACCAGAGTTCGATTCGTGGGATTGGAGAACACCAGTGGTGAACTCTGACCCTGGTTTTCCTGCCCCTTCAACCAGAGCAGACATGGACGCGCTTGCAGCCTCTTCTCGGAACAAAATATGGTTTTCATCTTTCTTCACTGGTAAACACCTTTTGTATATTGGTGTTTTCCACAAATAGTTTCCATCACTTTATTTCATTGTGTTGACGGTTCGGAGTCCAGGCCTGGTGGATTTGTAGTTTAATTTGGCTAGTCACATACCCACACTGACTAGCGTGGTGAAGTATAGTCAACTATTCCCATGACCATCACAAGGCATTTATCAAGCAGCAGATTCAGAACTGAATTGTTTCATAAACCAGATGTGAATATCTATAAATGTGACGTGAAAATAGGATTTCTGCAGTGAATATCAATATTTAAAATCTAAAAAATACTGTTCACTTATATATTTTTAAGCCGATGTTTTAAATTGTGCATAAAAAAGATTTCTGAAATTTGAAGATGGGCCTGTTTTGGTGAAACCTTTCAGACCTCTCAGGAAAATCATAAAATGCATGGCCATGTTTGACCAAAACAAAACAATGAATATGAATGTTCCTTTTTAAAATAAAAATACCAGAAGGTAACATTGCATCACTGCGTGAATGTGGTTATTGATGAAAATACTATTTTATTGTAATGATTATAGATGTTTTAATTATATTTGTGATTTTTTTATTCTACATGCATCTCATTTCCTCATCGAGCTGAGCTTTCACCTGGGTAAAGATTATTAAGTCCTATTCCATGTACTGTACATTCAATATATGTTCATGTATAGCCCATTTGTTAATCCACTGCTGGATGAGGGCCTCTCCCTGTTATCCAGGTCGTCGGGTTTATTTCAACATTCACTAGTCAAGGTTGGTGGGCATAGACATTGGAACATAGTCGAGTACAACAATGGATTTTGCTAGTTTTCTGCTGACAGTGCATGATGGCCACTCATCCAGCACTGTTCAGGCTGTCATATGGAGCTGAGACACATACATGGAGATGCTGCTCTGGTGTAACGATTATCATACTAGATTTGCATTCTAGGGTTTGATTCAATTTCACGGCACAAGAGTTGGAATGGGCACATTTATTAAATTACCCTGCCTCTGTCCACCCAGCAGTAAAAATGTGTGCAACCACAATTAGTCAGTCTATGGGCAGGTCGTGTGTAGTGGTGTAAAGTGTGGGTACTCCCATCTCTTCTACGATGTTTGGCCAGCATGGAAGAATGGGCCAAATACCCTTTTATGGGGCTCTTTTGATCTTTTTTAAGTGGGAGAGCCCTTCCACCAACAGTAGTGTGATCAATACATTTCTGGGCTGCACCATTTATATGCACTTGGGCTCATTTTTTTACCCATTCATCAAAATTCTCAGGCATTTTCCCTATCATTTGATCAGCTCAATGTAAATCATCTTGCACAGCTGCTTATTAGTTCAGGCATAAATGCACTCCAGACAGCACCACATTTTCACCGCCTCCATGCGTTTATTTATAAGCTTAACACTACCGTAGATAGATTCACCAAGTCCCATGCAACATTTAAAAAGAAAAATAGAAAAATGAAAACAATTGTAGATATTGGTGTATGATTGTTATGTTGTAACTAAGCAGAATGAACCAATAGCCACGTTACAGTAAATTGATGTTTACTTTAATTGACATTGGGAGTTTTAGCAAACCAGAATGTGTATGCAGGTTTGTCGTTAACATGCCTAGCCTAGGTCTTCAGATAACACAATAGCAAACATTGAGTTTGCGCTATATGAATCACAGAATAACTGGGCTTTGGTTGTCTAAAAAGCTAGTCTGCGAAACAAATTAACCCAAACACTTTGGCAAAGACAAACCCCACAAGCACTTAAAATATACCATAGTGCAAAGCAGTAACATCTGTATAGGATGCAGAGAAACTTGAAACTTGACAAATTGGCAATAAAATTAACAGTCTCCTATGAATTCATTCCAACATACAATATATGTACATGTCTCGGCCAATTCCACCACTCTATTATCAAACTACACTTTTGCTTATTTAAGCTATTTTCATGCATATTAAATAATTAAAATGGAATAAAGATACTGATGGCTGTTAGCTGATTACAGCTGTAAATCCATTATAGACATGTATAACATTTTCTGTAGACAGCATTCCAGTAATTTGTTCCTCTTTAATGAGTAGTGGGCGACACACGGAAACATACGTCAAGATTTGAGTTTTTTCCTCAAGTATGTCCTAAAAATAGCAATTTGTTCTTCGTCGTTTGGTTGAACGCCTTCCACATTCACTTTGCTGTCATCATTTGGACAAATTCTGTAAAACAACAAAATACACAACGTAAGTTTTTTTCCACACAACAAAATTGCAAAGTATTTTTGTATGTTACCGTAGTTTATTTCTGGGGGCTAATCTGTGCATAGAAATTAAGATGGGTTAGCGTCACTGAATTTTCTATTGGGGTAAACGACTGTTGAGTACCATTACCCAGGTTTCCCTTGCAAAAGAGGAAATGCTTCATGTGGCTCATCAGGGTTCATGTAATCTGGTTAATGGATGTTGCTACTAAATAAATTCCAATCATATGCCTAATTTTGACCACATTTTGAAAGGTATAAATTGTTGCGTGAACAAATATACCTTCAACATGCATATTTGTGTTCAAAATCAGTAAGGCTGAACTGTAAGATGAATTTATTATATTGGACCAACATTTCTAAAATATCAAAATGCCTTGAATGGTGATTGAAACAAGCCTGGATTTACAAATTATTTTCTCACAGCATCGTGGATGCCCAAATGCCACAACGGTCGAAGCGTTTTACAATTAGCTCACTTCCCCGCTCCATAATATCTGCTTGTCACAACATAAGATAGTTTGTGTAAAAAATCTTGTCATTTAACACAGCATCAACAAATTAATGTACCTTCATAGTTGACTTGTCCGTCTCCATCGATGTCAGCCTCTCGTATCATCTCGTCCACCTCCTCGTCCGTCAGCTTCTCCCCCAGGTTCGTCATGACGTGACGCAGCTCTGCCGCACTGATGTAGCCATTCCCATCCTGTGTAAATGCAAAAAATATATAAATTTGTAATCAATTAAACATGACTGCATAACAAAACGGTGCTCATGCCTGCAACAGATGATGGAAAACTGCGTGGGTTCAGCTATTGAACCAAAACTTCATCTGGTAATGGTAAGGCTTCATATGCAAGCTGCTTCAAAGCAACTAATTTAGACCACGTGACATCATTAACAATAAAAAGCCATAGTGGTTTTTTTATGGTCTGAACTTGAACACTGCGGTGTAAAAATGCTTTTTACTAACCCACGTGGGTTTGTGGGACAAACTGCCACAAGGCACAAATTGGCATGCAATACAATTCAGATGTATAAAGCATCTCAATGCAATTGCATCAAAAGGTACAATTTATTAATGAATCACAAAAATCAGTCGGTACATTTGTCGTTTTTACCACTGGTTCTAAAAAAGCTCAAGTTGCTCATCTCACCTTGTCAAACACTCGGAAAGCTTCTCGTATCTCTTCCTCACTATCGGTGTCTTTCATTTTTCTCGCCATCATTGTCAGAAACTCGGGGAAATCAATGGTTCCATTTCCTGAAAACATAAAAAGGGATAAAAAGTTCAAGCTAGGGAAAAATAAATGGTGCAATTGTTTTGACTTCTTTGTAAATAAATCTATGTTATGAGATCATGTAGCACAAATGGCTGGTACTTCCTACAAATGGTTTTCATTATAAAAAAAAGGCCACGCCTATGCCAGGCGATCAACTGAAGAGAAAAGTTAAACTTTCTACCCGATGGCATTCTTGTCATCTTTGCTGATGGCAAGCTACCTTAGGGTGAGAGACAGAAAAAAATAGATGACTCGTGATACTTGACAGGTCTTTAAACGTACCATCTGCATCCACCTCATTGATCATGTCCTGCAGCTCAGCCTCAGTGGGATTTTGGCCCAGAGACCTCATGACGGTGCCCAGCTCCTTGACAGTGATGGTACCGTCGCCATCCTTGTCAAAAAGGGAGAACGCCTCCTTGAACTCTGCAGGGAAAATGAGAGAATTATCAACCGTATAGCGTAGAAAGACAGTTGGGGCAAGCGCCGCAGGCAAGGATCTATTAAGGCCGATGTGCTACGTAAGGAGGTGGTCTGGCCAGCACCACACCCGACCACCATTGTCTCACAAGTACTGATGTTGACTACTGTGGGTTCCCAGGCCAGTTCAATAGCACGCCACACTAATGTTGGCCATGGTAGGGTCACTGGATTCGTAGGGCAGTGTGCTAGCCACCACGGCACCACTCTATACCAGCAAACAAACACGCACATGCTCACATGCAAAATACAAAACATTCAGGGAATTGAATAGCTTAGCTCACTACTGTGCAAACTTGAGGCATTTTAATAATGCACAGAATGCATGTGTGGTCTTTAATGATTGCACTTATGGCATAATGGATGTACTCAGTGCTGTAAAATATCCATGCCATGCGAACATGTCACCTACCCGCAATTTGCTCTTCTGTAAGCTGGTCTGCCTGAAAAATTATAGAAATGGAACATGTTAGGGACAGCAGCTTTACAATCAGTGCATTCAAAACCTTTGACACGTATATATCTCAGTCACCGTTTCACATGGACGGTTTACAATGTTAATGGTGAAATGTATTTATCACGCCACTACGGGCAGAAAGGCCTCCCCACCAGAGGGGGCTCAAAAGAGCTAATTTCGATGTCATTTTGTCTTCTCTTCCATGCCGACCCAGACGTCTTGCAATGGGTGGGAGTGCCCACGCTCTACCCCACCACACGTGATTTGTCGATGGGACTAACTGTTGTGTACCCATAGACATTTATATAAACACGAATGGATGGACAAGAAGGTGAAATTAATCGAATAAACGTGCACATTTTTTTTCAGCTGCCGCGCTGGGAGGTCAAATCAAACCGGCGACCTCTGCATTGCAAGTCCAGGATGTTCACCATTACACCTGGCGGCAGCATCCCAGTTGAACAATGCAAATGTATTATGAATATTATGAATGCAAATGTCGTGGATTCCTTTTTGCCGATCCAAAAACCCATGCAAACCGTAACCTCCCCAACCCAACCACACACAATCAATACACGGTCATCCATCAATAGCTCGTGTAGGCACAGACACTGGCTACCAATGTCCCCACGTTGTCACCGATAATGGTTTATACACGCCAAAGCATTAACCTTAACATATTTTGCCTTCTCTATTGTGCTGTATATTAGCGTTACGTATTCGTGTCAAATTTGGTGAGCAAAATGTACAATTGGTAAACAAAAAAAACCCCACTACTTTTGAATGGGCTCTTTACCCGCCTTAAAATAGATGTTAGGTTTTATTCATTAAAAATGAGACGAAATAAACGACATCCTTGAAAAAAATATTAAAATCCAGCGAGGCTTCTTTCAATGAAATAGTATTAATTAAACAAAAATGTACGGATACATGTCACGGATATCTTCCACGTAAAAAAATCGTCATGCACAAATATAAAATATATATCGTCAACATAATGTAAAATAAAATGTGTGAACCACGCCGTTGTAATCAGCTATGGCCACTACTGCATCATTGCAAGACATCGTCGTGTGCATCGTGCGATGAGCAATGCCCACGTATTGCGTGTGTATATATACACACGCCAGCACGTATTACATCATACTGCACATTACATCCTAATAACGCCGCCATATGCCGCAACAACGTACACTTTGTCCCAGAAAAACGTTAAATACAAAACATCACTTGAATATTTACTCGTATTCATTAAAGAACCGACCCCCATTTAACCATCCGCATTCATCAACACGCATCTCGCCACCATTTAACATTTTTGTTTTACATGCAACGCGCCCTCACGCGTATTCAATTGTCGCGTTTTATAACCATTCGCGCAAGACCACACAAAAAAAAAAACCGACGACACCCAACCAAAGTACGTATACGCATTTACCTCAGATTCCAAATCCCACGAATATATATCCACATTGACAAAAATTAACACGAGCCGCGTTCGAAACACAGCAAAAAAAGACAACAACGACGACGACGACAACCGCGACGACCTACCATTTCGCGTTCGTGCCGTTCGTTCGCGCGGGGTTTGACAGCTTCGGCTTGCCGCACACCGACGACACACGCGCAACCGGATCACACGCGGCGGTGAAGCGGCCTATTTATTATTATTCGCGCCATAGGCGTGGTGTGTGGTGGGTGGGTGGGGGGCAGCGCGCGCAGGGGGGGGGCGGGGCTGGGCGGGGTGTATCGCTCCGCCTTGTGTCCTTCCGCGCGCCGCATTCGCAACGGCACCCGCCAACACGCATTTGCATTTCCCAGCGCGGATAAGCACCGCCCGCTGGCGCGCCTCGCCTCGACCAATGAGAGCGCGGGGCCCGGCTTATCCGTGCTGGTAAATATAATCGGGTGTTTGTCACCCCCCCCCCTCTCCACCACCACCGCCACGGCTCTTTGTTAGAGGCGCCGTGCAGTGGATGGAGCCTGACCCCCCCCCTGCCCCCGGTGCTGTGAGCAGCCGTGAGCCGATGTCATAGCGCACTGCGCTATCAAGCACGAGTCGCGGCCAGCTTCCATTGCTGCTGCTGCTGCACGCGATGATAGGCGGGGAGGGAGGGGAGGGGGGGAAATGTTGCGACGCGAGCTGACAAACAGCGGTTGCATCAATCTGCAACCGGTCTTCGTCTAGGTCGGCTCGGCCTGAAAATTAATGCGTGGTGTTGTTGTTGGTGGTTGTGGTGTTGTTGTTGATGGTGGTGGTGGTTGCTAGCCGTTGTGCGCTATGCAGACAAAAGGGACACACCGGGGCGTGGTGCTGCTCAGAGGGGGCCCTCTTTGTCTCTCCTCGTCGGCCTTAATAGGCGCTCGCTAACACACACAACGCTGTGCGTATGTCGGAGTCAACCATTATCATGACGATCTTTGTCGTCTTGGTACGCGAGCACCGTCAGTCGCGATAAAGATGTTTTATCCACGATCCCGTGAACATCAATAACAATATGATCATCGGAGCGTGGACACCCTCTAGGTCGACTCAACCTAAAATGCGGTACGTTACGTACCGACGGATGTTTTCCTCGCCAAATAAAAATCCCCACAATGTTATTTTGTCCGATATACAACAGCAATTGTGCTCGGTTGCCTCGACATTTAACAACATCCGCCAAACCGTATACGCCCGTACGTGACACGTTGCCTTGGTTATTATTCGTGTTACTAAATAGGTGCTCGCGATACAAAAAAAAAGCATTGTAGAGAAAATAAAAAGATAACCACGTCGGTTAAAATGCAACAGCGAAGGCGAGATAAATAAACGTGATGGAATAAAACTGTGGTGGTGGGGGTGTGGTGTTATGTGCAATGCAGTGGTGAGACGCCGCTGCTACTGCTGCCGGGCGCGCTATGAGCATTGCGGATGGCGTGACGCACACAACGCAGCCACTGCAGCGACACACACGGGGGTGGTGGTGGGTGGTGGTTGGTTGGTGGTGGTTGGTGGTTGTTTGGTGGTGGTGAGTTGTGGTGGTTGGTTGGTGGTGGTGGTTGGTTGGTGGTTGGTTGGTGGTGGTGGTTGGTTGGTGGTGGTGGGTGGTTGGTGATGGTGGTGGTGGGTGGTGGTTGGTTGGTGGTGGTTGTTTGGTGGTTGGTTGGTGGTGGTGAGTTGTGGTGGTTGGTGGTGGTTGGTTGGTGGTGGTTGGTGGTTGTTTGGTGGTTGGTTGGTGGTGGTGAGTTGTGGTGGTTGGTGGTGGTTGGTTGGTGGTGGTTGGTGGTGGTTGGTTGGTGGTGGTGGTTGGTTGGTGGTGGTGGTTGGTTGGTGGTGGTGGTTGGTTGATGGTGGTGGGTGGTTGGTGATGGTGGTGGTTGGTTGGTGGTGGTGGTGGTTGGTTGGTGGTGGTGGTGGTTGGAGGTGGTGATGGTGGTGGTGGTTGGTTGGTGGTGGTGGTGGTTGGTGGTGGTGGTGGGTTGGTGGTGGTGCTTGGTTGGTGGTAGTGGTTGGTGGGTGGTGGTTGGTGGTGGTGGTGGGTTGGTGGTGGTGGTGGTGGTTGGAGGTGGTGATGGTGGTGGTTGGTTGGTTGGTGGTGGTGGTTGGTTGGTGGTGGTGGTGGGTTGGTGGTGGTGGTTGGTTGGTGGTAGTGGGTGGTGGGTGGTGGTTGGTGGTGGTGGTGGGTTGGTGGTGGTGGTTGGTTGGTGGTGGTTGGTGGTGGTGGTTGGTTGGTGGTGGTGGTGGTTGGTGGTGGTGGTTGGTAGTGGTGGTGGTTTGTTGGTTGGTGGTGGTTGGTTGGTGGTGGTTGGTTGGTGGTGGTGGTGGTTGGTTGGTGGTGGTGGTTGGTGGTGGTGGTTGGTGGTGGTGGTGGTTGGTGGTGGTGGTGGTGGTGGTGGTGGTGGTGGTGGTTGGTGGTGGTGGTGGTTGGTGGTGGTGGTGGTGGTGTTGGTGGTGGTGGTTGGTGGTGGTGGTTGGTTGGTGGTGGTGGTTGGTGGTGGTGGTGGTTGGTGGTGGTGGTTGGTTGGTGGTGGTTGGTTGGTGGTGGTGGTTGATTGGTGGTGGTGGTTGGTTGGTGGTGGTTGGTTGGTGGTGGTGGTTGGTGGGTGGTGGTGGTTGGTTGGTGGTGGTTGGTGGGTGGTGGTGGTTGGTTGGTGGTGGTTGGTTGGTGGTGGTGGTTGGTTGGTGGTGGTTGGTTGGTGGTGGTGGTTGGTTGGTGGTGGTTGGTGGTGGTGGTTGGTTGGTGGTGGTTGGTGGGTGGTGGTGGTTGGTGGTGGTGGTTGGTGGTGGTGGTGGTTGGTTGGTGGTGGTTGGTTGGTGGTGGTGGTGGTTGGTTGGTGGTGGTTGGTTGGTGGTGGTGGTTGGTTGGTGGTGGTTGGTTGGTGGTGGTGGTTGGTGCGTGGTGGTGGTTGGTTGGTAGTAGTGGTTGGTTGGTGGTGGTGGTTGGTGGTGGTAGTGGTGGTGGTGGTTGGTTGGTGGTGGTTGGTTGGTGGTGGTGGTTGGTTGGTGGTGGTGGTGGTGGTGGTGGTCGGTTGGTGGTGGTGGTTGGTTGGTGGTGGTGGTTGGTGGGTGGTGGTGGTTGGTTGGTGGTTGTGGTTGGTTGGTGGTAGTGGTTGGTTGGTGGTGGTGGTTGGTTGGTGGTGGTTGGTTGGTGGTGGTGGTCGGTTGGTGGTGGTGGTTGGTTGGTGGTGGTGGTTGGTGGGTGGTGGTAGTGGTTGGTTGGTGGTGGTTGGTTGGTGGTGGTTGGTGGGTTGGTGGTGGTGGTTGGTTGGCGATGGTGGTGGTGGTTGTTCGTGGGTTGGTGGTGGTGGTGGTTGGTTGTTCGTGGGTTGGTGGTGGTGGTGGTTGGTTGGTGGTGGTGGTTGGTTGGTGGTAGTGGTTGGTTGGTGGTGGTGGTTGGTTGGTGGTGGTGGTGGTTGGTTGGCGATGGTGGTGGTGGTTGTTGGTGGGTTGGTGGTGGTGGTTGGTTGGTGGTGGTGGGTGGTAGTGGTTGGTGGTTGGTGGTGGTGGTTGGTTGGTGGTGGTTGGTTGGTGGTGGTTGGTTGGTGGTGGTGGTTGGTTGGTGGTGGTGGTTGGTGGTGGTGGTTGGTTGGTTGGTGGTGGGTTGGTGGTGGTTGGTTGGTGGTGGTGGTCGGTTGGTGATGGTGGTTGGTTGGTGGTGGTGGTTGGTTGGTGGTGGTGGCTGGTGGTTGGGTGGTGGTTGGTTGGTGGTTGGTGGTGGTGGTGGTTGGTGGTGGTGGTGATTGGTTGGTGATGGTGGTGGTGGGTTGGTGGTGGTGGTTGGTTGGTGGTGGTGTGTGGTGGTGGTGGTGGTTGGTGGTGGTTGGTTGGTGGTGGTTGGTTGGTTGATGGTTGGTTGGTGGTTGGTTGGTGGGTGGTGGTGGTTGGTTGGTGGTGGTTGGTTGGTTGGTGGTGGTGGTTGGTTGGTAGTGGTGGTTGGTTGGTTGGTGGTGGTTGGTTGTGGTGGTTGGTTGGTGGTGGTGGTTGGTTGGTGGTGGTGGTGGTGGCCCCGTGTGGTCGAGACTAACTACGGATTGGCAGCCAACGGAGGGAATCACGCCCCGGAAGGAAGAAAAAAAGAACGTCCGACATGGAGACGGAGTGATGATATCGTCGTCGGGCCTCAATATCATCCAGAAGCAGTGGATACATCATGGCCGTCGATGGTAATGACGATAGGAAATTCAGAGAGATGTCCGTCAATGAAACTTCTGAACGCGTGGATGATTTCCCCATGCTGTGACGATCAGTCATGCTGATCGGTTGGTTGACCATACTTCACTGCGCCGGTCATCGCTTGTTGGTTCACACATCAGTGCTGGACCACTGCTGTTAGTTTAACACGTAGTGGGCTAGATCGCGTAAGTAGAAATGTTGTGTCGTAACCCTCCACCACCCGACACAGCCAACGAGTAAGGGATTTGCCACGTAAACAAAACGCGCCAAATTAGTTACCACTCCAGCCCACCGGTGTGTTGGAGAGCAAATCGACAACATTTACAATTTGAGTAGTCCGACGTTTCGCTGGTAATTACATCCAGCATCATCGGGCGATGTGCCAGACTGCTGTTGGTGTGTTTGGTCGCGGCCGTGGATCGAACTGTCGAACCCCGTGGGATCGTTCCCCCTTTGCGCTAACCACTGCGCCACCGCTCCACCCAATGGTCATCGCAACCCCTCCCAATTAAAAAATCCGATTACGTCTGAATGGGCGAAAGTGATCATTGCGATATTTAATTAGCGAGGAGGGGAAGACTCCGCCTCTTCTCGCCTTCAGCGATCGGTTTCTTAATTGCGGAATCTGCAATGCTTAATTGGAGGTTGGACTCTTACGTCGTCCTCCACAACACTGCAGAGATAACGATGATATCCTGTCGTGGTGGAGTGGATAACATGCTGCACTTGCAATCCAGATGTTGCTGGTTGCATCCACTGGCACGGCACTTCTTGGAACAATAGTGCACATTCTTAGGTTTTTTCGGTAAAGTCACGTAGGTAATAAAATTAAAATGAATAAAAGTAAAATAAAAATAAAATAAAAATCACGACGTTTCGGAGGCAACACAAGCTTCCGTCTTCAGGTGGAATCGTCACAGCACTTGATACAGCTGTCGTGCTGTGACGGTTCCACCTGAAGACGGAAGCTTGTGTTGCCTCCGAAACGTCGTGATTTTTATTTTATTTTTAATTTTACTTTTATTAATTTTATTTTTTTTACCTACGTGACTTTACCGAAAAAAACCTAAGAATATGAATCCTTGCAGTCACGAAAGCTTCAAATCTAGAAACAATAGTGCACGTTTCTTAACCCCCCCCCCCCCCGCTGGCCCCCGTCCACCCAGCAGTATAAATGGGTAACACCACCACATTTAATCAGATTCTTTTTTCAGACTGGAGGAATCCGATGAGCGATTAAGCTCTTTTTCATAGGTATCCAGTATAGGGTCGGGTCAACAAAGTTACGGTAACAAGGAATTAAAACAAAGGGTAGGAGTGCAAAATAGAAACAAGGTAAACATATCAAGAAAAATAAATAACGACCAATAAATTTAGTATGCAAGTACAAATTCATAAATTCCCGGTGATGTTTCTAGACTAAATGCAAGCTTGGGCAAGGCAGCAAAACAACACCAGTTCCAGACCATACCAAAACCAGCGCACAGGCCGTCAATAAAAGTGCACATTAAAATGTTGTGTGAGCACTTCCACCTCTTATAAGACATTCGGTCAGCTTGAAAGAGAGATGCGGCTAAATTGCCTCGAGGAGGGGAGCTCGCGAGAGCGCCCTTCTGCCATCAGTGGTGTCAGTGGAGTACTGTCATTGCAGGGCTGCACCTTTATCTTTTACGATTAGCCCATTGCAGGAGTTGACCAAACTCCAGTGCAGGCGAGACACGATAAACTTCTCAGTTCATATGCAAATGTATTATTTGCACACTCCACGCGCCTGATGATTGTTAAACACGCCCCTCGTGACATTGGGGGCTTCGGTTACAATTAAATCGTCCTCCATGTCACACCAGACACGCATGCACATACACACACACACGATTGCTCTCTTATTTCGTATGGTTGCTATGTCAATTGAGATGTGTTTAGCAATAATCAGCCATGTTTAGTCTGTAACGGTTTAAATAAAACAAATGGTCAATGTTAAAAGTCGTAGCCTCGTGGGATGCCAGGACAGGAGGTTTGGAAACCCTGGCCCATATGCTACATGTTTACGTGTATACAGAATACATAGTACGTATGTATATACATAATATCCATTCATTCGATATCACGTTCGCCACTTGTTGCAGAGGTTCACGGTTCCATTCCAGCGGTCGCCCGAATAAATACTGCAGGTGTACTCACCTTAAACATATGAAGATCCTCACAGTAGACGTTAAAGATTCCGTGACGTCATTCACAAGAGAAGGCGATTGTGTGTCGGCGTCATTGTCCGAATGTGAAAAAGTACCCACAAATTACTCAATTGGGATGATACGTACCATAGCAGTCATGGCCCACTGCTTCGAAACGGACAGACACAAAATAGACATACGTTTATGTATTCCCATTCGATAATAATAATCAGGTCAAAGCCCATTGAGATCACATCTCTTTTTAAAGGAAGACCTGGAAAAAACAGCTGGAGTGGTCACCTAAGAATGGAACGTGTTTGAGAGATCGTCCTCCAAAGGAGATGGAGCGATGAAATCAGCTTGTGTGCAGGATTATTTCATCGCAGAGCAAGATAACACGAGCTTGAAGAGGCCTTCATCCAGCAGTGGACTGACGTCGGCCGATGATGATGATAATGATGATGACAGCATGATAAGCGAAATTCGAAAAGTCAAATAAAAATAATGCACGGCAATGAGCTGATCCGTATGTCGATTGACAGTAATACTGCTGCTACTGTCGTAAGCAACTTAGGCATTACGGCACAGACAATTACATAAGGGCTTACGTGTTGTCAATAATGGCAGAGCCAATCAGACAAACTGCAATCACTGTTATCGAAATACAGCGTGATGGAGTTTTACAATGTTGCGATTTTGAATTCAACGGGCCCCATTTCTTAAGTGGATAGCTCTTGCCAATAACACTGGTCAGCACGGCAGTAATTGACTATGACCAAAACACCTTAAATGTGGCTTGATCTCGCCAGATCTCTAAGCTGGTTGGAGCCTGGTTAACATATTTTATGGGTGGCCACTGGGTGTTGTAGGTGCGTGGGTACGATGTTGCCAAGTCGTCTTGAGTGTTACCACCCCATCCGTACGCATGGGTGGTTATTCTGGGTATTCCGGTTTCCTCCAACATGAATCCACTCATTAATGGCATTAGCCAAACATTACAAAAACAAGACCCTCTTCACAATGTATTGAGACTCAGTGAGGATTAGCTCTGTAAATAATTTGTCATGATTATCGTTTAACAGGCGTGACTCTATTGATGCAACCCAGTGTGTTTGATCTGGTCCAGAGTTTGCCCTGCTCAAATAATGATGTTAAACATTGGCCTGGAAGACCCATAGACTGGTGAATTGAATTGAAAAATATATTTTACTTTTATGTGAAAAGAGTGGCTGCTTAAATGGCCCAGCCTTGTCCACAAGTCAGTGTCCCCGTGGTCTAACAAGCATTGGGCGGCACATATGTCAATGACCATTGCACACACCAAGGGCAATTACTGTTGACATTCCACCAAATCAGACGCGTAGAAATTGAGGGTTCAGGCAGTGCCACTGCCCATGGGCCCCCCGTGCAGAGGAGAGCAGGCACCGGGCTGCAATAGAGGTGGAGAAAACTCGGGGCGAGTGCTGGTGGTTGACTGGAGCTATGTCCGTGTCGGCTTTAGGCGTAGGCAATTGGAGTCATTTACCCAGGGCGGTGGCAAATTGTTGGGACTCTGGAGGGATAACGGCAATGTCAAATTCTGCAGTCGGGTGGCCGGGATTAGTGGGCTTGTGGGCATGCGAACTGCTCACGTGAGCGTGTGAAATGCGCTATTGGCACGCGAAGACGTGACGTGTGAGGTGACAGTGATAGATCACAGGGGGTCCCATTTTCATTCCTAGCATCAGGACCATTGCCAATGGTGCAACGCCACTGCACCAAATGATGCTCGCCTTTTAGCACAGGCCATCGTAATGAGGCGTTCACCTACTGAATCTCAATAGGTGTACACCTGTCAAAAGTAAACCCACTCTTCATTGGAAGGCAACACAAATACTCCCATCTCCAAATATTGCTTGATATCCATTTAAAATAAGGGATGAAAGGCTTCATTGATTTGTGAATATGGACTGAGTTGGGCCAGCGAAGCATTATATTCTTGTAATCTCTCATTTACTTGATACAGCTGTCGTGGCTGTGACGGTTCCACCTGAAGACGGAAGCTTGTGTTGCCTCCGAAACGTCGTGATTTTTATTTTATTTTACTTTTATTAATTTTAATTTAATTTTTTTACCTACGTGACTTTACCGAAAAAACCTAGGAATAAGCATTGACTGCCCCATATGCCTACAGTCGTCAATACGCTAGAAAACATTTCAAACAGTGGGGTATCGTGCATGATTGGCATGGGTTCTGGCGGTTTGGTGGTGCTGAAATGTTTCCGCCTCTTCGTAGCCTGGCGTCTGGGTCACTCCACTGCCCGCACATTCGATCATTGTACCGCTCATAGCAAACACATTGGTCAATGTTTTCACATCTGTAGTAGTAGCGGTCACCACAATACACGCACACGCGTGTCGCGAATTTTGGTCTGAATGAGACAGCGAGGAAAGTGTGGCTGACTTCAGACGCAGCGTGTGTACGAATCCACACTGCGTGATATAATCACGTTCTTCCCTTGACCCCCAGTGCTGTGTTTAACACCATTATTTATTTATTGAACACACCACGCATGCACGCACGCACGCGGATTTGTCTTGCTGGCACGGCCATCACACGTGACACCACACCGTAATCAGTGCAGTTCAATTACAGTATTATATTCAATTCAATTTACTTTGATTTCAGGCTTACGTAAGAGACCAAACAACGTTATTTTATCCAACGAAAACGTGGGTAAAAATGATTGAACGTTGCATCAGCAATGGTTCTGGAGTAGTACATTAATACATAATTAATCATCAAAACAGCAGCAACAATCAGGTTATAGAGTGCAGCAAATTGAGCATTAATGTGTGCAACATTTTCAAAATCAGAATTATTCAATCATGAACGGTAAACATCAAAACAACATGTTCTAGAATGCTACGAATCACAATTCCGAATAAAAATTCACTAAATATAACAGCAAAAGGTTCTGGACTGCTACCATTTGAAACGCCGTGTAAACAACCACAAGCAGTGAACATCACAACCGCGAAAGGTCTTCGCGTGCCACAATTCAACATTAATCACTTACCAATCGTACACAATAATTGCTTGATATCTTCACCTCCGATAAGCACGGTTCGATACGTACGGTGCGAAAGAAGTTCACCAGATATGCATACATAAACCTGTCACCGCGAACATTGGACAATGCATGGCTAGGCCTGGTGTCAATGAATTGCTCTGCGGGCCATAATGGATTTTAAACCTCACGTCATTAGCATCTTCCTACCCGAGACGTATGCCACTGACTGCTATTTTTTTTGTCACGTAAAAACAAAATCGACACGAGAACAATAGGAAAAACAATGAGTACTTGCGTAAGAATTGTTTTTTAAGGTTGCTTCAATTTACCTTTCATTCAAACTGCCAAGATAAAGGTCTTTGGCAGACGCGATAACTTTCTGTTGTCAATGTATTCATTAACATTTTTCAACAATGGCATCAACTTCATATTGGTAGCCTTTTATTTAATGAATTACTGTAATTGTACGGCGCAGTCCCTTAGCCGACTATTCCCAATTCTTCTCACGTATCCAAAGGACCACCTTAAAGCAGGATAGTATAAGACAGAGTATATATATATAGCGATGGCTCTATTGCCACGGGACACTGTGTCATTTGCTGAACCAATGCTGCACATGGAATAAAAATAAAAGGAAATATATTGCAACAATTGTTACATAACTTTGCTGTGGCTGGCTAAAAATGCGCTATGTTCACAGTTATTATTTAGTTTTAACTTGTGTGGTGGAGCTTCATGTTGGCTTGCAAGTTATATTTTTGAATGTGTTCAACTGCACTGTAGGGATAAGGCAACGTACTCTTTGTCAGACACACCGAGAAGAAGCGTTGCGGAGCTCCAACGCGGTTTCAAACCAGAGGAGTCATGTACCAGATTTCATTTTCTCTGGCCGTGTGCTACAGCAGAGGTGTAGAGAATTCCAACAGGACCCACATCTCTGCTTTATTGACCTGGTCAAGGCTAATGATACCCTAAATAGGCCAGGGGCTCTGCGTTATTTTCCGTGATTTTAGAGTCACTGACCGTCTGCTCACAATAATTAAGGATCTTAATTCTAGATTTGAAGCTTTCGTGACTGCAAAGATTCATATTCTTAGGTTTTTTCGGTTAAGTCACGTAAGTAAAACATCAAAATAAAAATAATAAAATAAAAATAAAAATCACGACGTTTCGGAGGCAACACAAGTCTCCGTCATCAGGTGGGACCGTCACAGCCGAATTAGCTGCATCAAGTGAAGCAATGATTCAAGATGCTTCACCGTCACAGCCGAATTAGCTGCATCAAGTGAAGCAATGATTCAAGATGCTTCACCGTCACAGCCGAATTAGCTGCATCAAGTGAAGCAATGATTCAAGATGCTTCACCGTCACAGCCGAATTAGCTGCATCAAGTGAAGCAATGATTCAAGATGCTTCACCGTCACAGCCGAATTAGCTGCATCAAGTGAAGCAATGATTCAAGATGCTTCACCGTCACAGCCGAATTAGCTGCATCAAGTGAAGCAATGATTCAAGATGCTTCACCGTCACAGCCGAATTAGCTGCATCAAGTGAAGCAATGATTCAAGATGCTTCACCGTCACAGCCGAATTAGCTGCATCAAGTGAAGCAATGATTCAAGATGCTTCACCGTCACAGCCGAATTAGCTGCATCAAGTGAAGCAATGATTCAAGATGCTTCACCGTCACAGCCGAATTAGCTGCATCAAGTGAAGCAATGATTCAAGATGCTTCACCGTCACAGCCGAATTAGCTGCATCAAGTGAAGCAATGATTCAAGATGCTTCACCGTCACAGCCGAATTAGCTGCATCAAGTGAAGCAATGATTCAAGATGCTTCACCGTCACAGCCGAATTAGCTGCATCAAGTGAAGCAATGATTCAAGATGCTTCACCGTCACAGCCGAATTAGCTGCATCAAGTGAAGCAATGATTCAAGATGCTTCACCGTCACAGCCGAATTAGCTGCATCAAGTGAAGCAATGATTCAAGATGCTTCACCGTCACAGCCGAATTAGCTGCATCAAGTGAAGCAATGATTCAAGATGCTTCACCGTCACAGCCGAATTAGCTGCATCAAGTGAAGCAATGATTCAAGATGCTTCACCGTCACAGCCGAATTAGCTGCATCAAGTGAAGCAATGATTCAAGATGCTTCACCGTCACAGCCGAATTAGCTGCATCAAGTGAAGCAATGATTCAAGATGCTTCACCGTCACAGCCGAATTAGCTGCATCAAGTGAAGCAATGATTCAAGATGCTTCACTTGATACAGCTAATTCGGCTGTGACGGTCCCAGCTGATGACGGAGACTTGTGTTGCCTCCGAAACGTCGTGATTTTTATTTTTATTTTATTATTTTTATTTCGATGTTTTACTTACGTGACTTAACCGAAAAAACCAATGAAAATGAAGGATCTTCATTGCAGTGGGCAAGCCCCGAATGAAGTTGCGTGTCTGGTTGTTGGAACCTTCGATTCGGGGTGCGACAGGGATGTCCTCTGGCCCCTACATTGTTTAACGTTGCCTTCGACCATGTAGTTTTAGCTTTCCATCTGGTGTAGATACAATGGGATGCTGATCGATGCTTGGGTGCGGTCAAGGGATGGCCTCCTATTGGTCAACCATATGTATGCTGATGATCTGGTGCTTGCTGCTTACTGTGAGGAGTTGGAGATGCTAGTGCTGAACCTGGAGCATGTTGCTAAGAAATAGGGACTTAGCATCAGCCCCTCAAATACTAAGCGCCTGCCTGGGTGTTTTATGTCATCAAATGCTCCCCTCCCTCGAATCCCCATAAGTTGATGAGGCATTTGCGGAGAGAGCGGAGAAGTTTCCATATATGGGCCAGCACCGCTTTGGCAACCGGAGGTCTCACATCAGTCAAGTTGCATTATATTTTCATCAGCTGCATAGCACTGTGTAAGATACCTGACCTGTCGCTCCATATAAAGCTCCGGGTCTTCTCGGCCACAGTTATACCCTTCTTTATGTTTGCAAAACGTGGAACCCTCTAAAAGAATACCTGCGCTGGTTTGAAATATTCAGGCTAGCCTGCCTACGATCCATCCTGGGTTTAACCGGACTGGATTGTGTGAGGAGTTCACAGATCCTTGAAAGATTTGGACACAGGCCCATCAGTGAGCTCCTCTGGCAATCGAAACTGCAGTTGGATGGGTCATGTAGCCCGCATCCCCAGCCACCGCATGCCCAAGGAGTTTTTGTTCGGCGATTTTGACCGGATAGATGGGGCGAAGCAGACACGGCACGGGCTAGAGAAGAGATGGATTGACGTGGGACAGAAGGATGGGGATCTGATTGTCCTTGCCGATGACTGGTACCAGCAGTGTCAAGATCGGCATCTGTGGAGGAGGTCCGTGAAGGACGCTGCTGGGAAGTTGGAGGCAGTCGCCCTCCAGCAACAACGGAGGGTAGAGGAGTGACGCTCCCAACAATGAACTCCGAGAGTTGGCACAATAGGGAGCACAGTTGGCGCATCTGCCAGTCATCTCAGTCAACCCATGGCACCTGTTTCTGTTCCGTGACCTCCTTTCACCAGGCCTTCGACACTTCACGTGGCCTCAAAGTGCACCTAGCATGGCACAAGCGCCATGGTGACGTCACCAGCACTTAGTGGTGAACGGCGGTTGTTGTTGGTGGTATTGGAATAATACTGTCGTAATAATAATGTACGGCTCTTTGCTAATCTACTGCTGGATGATGGCCTCCCGTGGGTTGTTTACCCATACTTGACCATTCTGTTGAGAATTGGTTGATGGAATGGGCGGCGGTGGAAGTGGAGGGGGCGGGCGGTGGGATGGTTAACTGCTAATAGTGAAAACCAGTTGTATTGCATTGATTCACATTGAAATATGGGGTTGCCGTATATGGCACGTGTGGACATGTTCGACCGATGTTTTTGGTGACTATGCGTTTGCGGAAATGAAACGGCTTGCAAGAGTGAAGTTTGTGTGTAATTTTTTTTTATTTCAAAATCAAGTGTTAAGGCAAAACAATTTCCGGAAACAAAAACAATATGATTTACATTCGCGTTTACATTTAAGGACGTAATATAACTGTGGATTATTCCTTCTTAGAGATACACTCAAATCACAAACAATCATGAATTAAGACTGGGAAAAACTCACAGCAACACAATATATCTCTGCACTACTCCGAACATATCAAGTATTAATAATGTTAGCTGACCGCTGGAAGGTTTAGGCATTGTGTGAGCATTTTTTCGAATCAATGAGGGTTGGTGTAGGTGATTGCATGGTGTTGTTTTTTTCCTTCCTCGAGCGAGAGCCGAATTACGCGACGCAAGCCACATGCGCCTCCATCTCGGTAATGAGGTCCTCGCTCTTGCCGCTAAGGCTGAAGGGACGGCCCTCAGACATGGCCAGGGAGATGGCTTCGGACTCTGCGAATGGTCACGGAAGAAACAATGAATATGACGTGTGTACGTGTGCATGCGTGCGGGTGTGTGCGTGGTGTCTTATGGGGAACGCAGCAGCGTGGCTACGAACCCAGGGACCCACCGAGTTAAATTCCCGGCTATGGTTAACAACAGTGGTGGTTATCATATCCACCTTAGGGCCTCCCTTAGGTTGAATCAGCATTAAATGAGTAAATGGTATGGAGCACAATTATCAGCTATGGGGAGTCAAAGGTGGCCAGATGTGGAGTTGGTGAAAACCACCTCTCATGGACTGGCGAGCTGAGCTTAATAGGTGCTCATCAAACACAATTTGCTCTCCAAGATTCTCTGTAGCTATATCCAGTGGCGGTGCTGGTCATAAGCTTTGGTCGTCATGCAGCCGAAGCTCAAGGTGTCCTCAGATTCTTTTACAAAATAGCTCTGCATCAATATCTCAAATTCATATTCAAACAAACATCGCAAACCCAATATCAAAAATCCAATCAACGTCCCTCATCACTATTCTTGTTTGCATCTCCCTTCACCCATTTCAGTAAATCTCTATTTTTGTCTATATTCTTTTTTTTATCTCACTACATCCATAGCTCTTGTCTACGTCTCTTTCGCCATGCCATGCTGGCCTGATGGGCTGATAGTTGTCATCACGTTTTGTTTTGTGTTGACGGTGGAATTGCTGCATCTCAGGATTTTTGAGAGGTGGCAGCAGCTTCGGGGGAAGCCTTCATTCAGCAGCGGATTGACCATGGCTAATCATGATGACGATGATGGTTGATGGGGGGGGAGGGGGGGAAGGGTGGAGCTGCTACTCACCGGCTGGCAGGCAGTGCATGGCCACAGAGACTGGCACGGAGCGGGAAGCTGAGCAGGTGGCAGGGCAGCGCATGATGGGCTCGGTGGAGTAGCAGTTCTCGCGAGAGCCGCTGATGGCGGAGGTGCTCTCCTTGTGCACGGTCTGACGGCTCAGGGCGCAGGCTGATGCGCAGTGTCGGCACACACGAGAGCACACACGAGAGCACACACATAGACAAAGATGAAGATCCCCCCCCCCCTCCACGTAGCTTTTAAGCGGACAGTCGGAGTCAAGTGCTGCGAGCGAGCCTGCGTCGAGTGACCATGTTTACACATTGTACCGGTTACTCGTTTGAGGCCGAGTCGACCTAGGGGGAGGCTCAAGACCGGATCGGATATTCACCAATGGCGTTGGCCGTGAGCGGGAATCGAACTCGGGTCCGCCAGGTTCGCAGTGCGGTGCGCTCACCGGAGCACGACCACTTTCCACGAGAGCGCTCGCACACACTCACGCTACTCGAGCATTCGCTTGTACTCATCTCGAGATGGTGGTCTGAAGCCAGAGATGGCATTGCCACATTAATATGGTCCATGTTAATGTGACCGATTTCGCATCATCTCCAGATGTAACATTATCAACTGGTGATAATTCTATCTTTACTTTTACCGATGACTAAATCTCCATGAATGTGCCCGATTTCATCAGTATCTAAGCAGGTTAGTGCCTGGTTAGTGCTTGACTGCCTAGGACGACCCAGTGTTGTAGACCTTGGCTGTGAGGTGACAAGGAGATGGCTATACAGCAATGGATTATTGAATCCATTTGTAAGGAGCATTGAGTGTTACCCGCTCATAATCACGGCTTTTCTCCGGCTACTAGTTTTCTCCCACATGCAGCCAGCCACTGGTGAATGAAATTGGTCCATCGTCCCAATTTCCAGGCCCCTTTCTGAATAACCCCCCCCCCCCCCCCACTTAAAAAGACTCGGCGAAGCATTCCTGGCTAAATAAATGGCATTATTGATTCATTATTACTTCCACCGACTGGTTATTGGTGTGCAAGTGTGAGATGGACAGGCCACATACCACCACCGCAGGTCTCGTCCGGTGCAATCCAGGAGTGGGCGAAGCTCGTGAAGTCTTTGGCCACTTCCAAGTTGGGCATGCGCATCTCAGTCACCAGCTCGTCGTCGTTGTGGCCGCACAGACCGCACGTTTGTCCCTTCAGCGATGACGGCACCCAAACCTGCCACCACCCCACCCACACACACGGCTCTGTTGTTTAATCGGCTCACGACGATTGCATTTGCCAAGGGTGCTGGACGTAAACTGGCTCAGCTGGCAGCGTGCTGAGCCGGCAAAACCGCTCAGATCCTGCATTGGAATCTACGTCCCGACTGCCCGCGATGAATGTCTCATTACCTATCTGAATTCAAGAACTGTGTTAACTCTTCAATTTCGATTTAAAGCTTTCGTGACTGCAGGGATTCATCTCCTTGGTTCTTTCGGTAAAGTCACGTAGAAGGGAAGTAATAAAATAATAAAAATAAAACATAATAAAATAATTCTCACGACGTTTCGGCTACAACGCAAGCAGCTCCAAGCTTGGCAGTGTCTCATTCTTCACCTGAAGACGGCTGCTTGCGTTGTAGCCGAAACGTCGTGAGAATTATTTTATTATGTTTTATTTTTATTATTTTATTACGTCCCTTCTACGTGACTTTACCGAAAGAACCAAGAAGATGTGTGAACTCTTATTATTATTATATCTGTTGTGGGTGTGGATGTCTGAAACTTACCATGCGACGCCCTCTAGTGGCCATAGCTAGTAAGTCTTGCATGACGGATTTTTTGTGGTACCAAGTGTATGGAGCGGTTGTTTAAGTGAGGAATTATGGGGTTGGATACATTAGATTGATGCGTGTTTACATGTGCATGGATGCATGATAGTTTAGCACGTGTGTGTGCTAGCATTAATGGGAGCCATGTCTAGCCGAGGCACTTCCAACCATTCAAATCCGCAGGTATTAAACTCATAACGTAATGTATTCGGCCTTTTAAACGTGGACATTGACGCTTGCTTGCTTGCTTGCGTGCTTGCGTGCTTGCTTGCTTGCTTACGACCGTGCAAATCTTTCGGTCGTTTTTTAACCCACTTCCCGTTATCCAATCTAGCTGACATTTTGCACACAGACTCGTTGTGCGTGACAATTAATTTTCGTGAATTTTTTTTTCCAAAATTTTACACTGTTTAGGGAATTTTTTTAAAATATTTAATTACCAATTGCTTAATGGTGGCAGACAATCATCTGACCCATAGGTGGCAGAGATCTCAAGCCAGAGGACGAGAGGACTCTAGCCGCCATGCATATAAAGAATTTATAGTGAAAAACTTTGTTTTTACGGGTTAATTTTTTATGAAGAGACGAGTCATAGGGCAGATAGATGACAGCACAGATGGCAGGGGGCCAGACTGTGAGGGTCTCTGCACGTCTCGTGCACCCACTGAGACGAGTCCCCATTCATTCCACGTCGCCTGCGTCTGGCCGAGGGCTCACGTAAATGCGACTGGAGGGTACTGTCATTCTCACCTGAACGGATGAGGAGTTGAACGACACTTTCAGATCCTTATACTTGAGCAGGAGGTGCACTCCGTCATCCAGAATCAGAAAACCTGACGGAAAAAGTGCACATGTCGTAACTTGAGCAACCACCAAGTTTAAGAGGAGAGTAATGCTGTATTCATAGGATGATTTAACAGCTCAGTGTATCCGTTACTTTGAAAGTGACCGCCTCCGTTGTTCGTGTTGATTGTGATATTGACATTGCATTTAGTAAGCATATTTTAAATAGTCAGAAGAAACATGTGGATCGCGTAAGACGGTACGAAAAGGTGTGTGAGTGTCGTCTCACCGAATTGATTTTTCTGGGACAGACGACGCAGGGGCACCTTTTCGCCATCGACTCTGATGTCGTTCCTGCTCGCAATCTTCACCTTTCTGTAACGAAATAATAACCAAGGCCCAACAATCACCAGCAGAATACCTCAGTACATCGGGTGCACGCTGACACGCGTGGCACAGCTAAAGAGATGCCCGTAACCAATCTTCCCTCTGTATCTTGGAAGCTTGGTTAGGTTTTCAGCTTGGTCAGTGATTGTTGGATGGGGTGACCACAATGACTTGCCGGGGGTTACGGGGCTTGGGGCTGCTATGTGTTGCCTAGAGGTGGCAGCGGCGAGCGTCACCCCTTTAATATTCTTTGTGGGGGTTCTCTTCGATTTCCTCCCACGTGAAGCCAAACTCTCATGAATGGGAATTGAGAATACAATCCAATGCATCATCCTGAAAAAAAATGAGTCTTTACGACTCGGTGCGGATTGTCTGAGTAGACATTTAACAACGTTACTATTCGTGTTATTTGTTACACGGTGCGTTGCATTAAACGCATTTAAGTACACAAGCGTGGTTGTGGCTTGTTTACATACGTGTTATCGAGCTGGAGCTCAAGAGAGATACGTCTTTCGGAGTCCAGCTTGACGAGAACGATGACATGAGGCTTGGAACCGCATTCCTGTGCCAGCACGTGGTAGCAACTCTCCGGCATGTCATAGTTGAAGAAGGCGCCGTTAAACGTGGTCAGGGATTGTTCATTCAGCTCGCACACAGCTACAAGACATTGACACATCAGAGGGAAAAGACAAAAAAAAATCACGTTACACGATCTGTGTACAGTCAGTCGCAACTGTCGCTGCAAGAGGATGTGACGTGGTTCCGGCTGTTTGGGTGCAACTCCAAATTTGCACAAAATATTCTTTAGAAAACGGGTATTTACTGGATAATTGAAGGACAAAAAAGTAATATTACTTTTAGCTCTCTGCTATGTTGTCGGTTTGTGCCACGTGTTCTACAGCTGTCTGACGTTTTGCGCCACATTTAGGGGAGCTCCTCAAGTTCAGTTCCTGAAGAAGCTCGCAGTAGATGGAGAAAAATGTCGGCTATCGTGTTGAACCCACACATCCGATTGGCACGTTTGGCTACATACGGTGCGAAAAGCGTTCAACATACGGACCACACATGGTGCAGTCTGCAAACCACTTCAGAGAGCAACGTCGCACAACTCCCAAAACCTACGCAGGAGGACTATCATAACAAGGGATGTATATTTCGAAAGCGGTCCTCACAGGCGACGGGTTCTTGGGCGATGCCTGAGAAGGCGCTGGCGATCTGCGCTGGAAGACTCTCGGATTGGGATCCTTCGGGACGATCCCAGAACCGTGGTGAGGGGAAGGTGAATGGCAATAAAATGCCCTGCTGGTAATAAGTGACCTGTTGGGGAAAAAAAAACAACAAGAAAGCGATGAGCGGAAATGTCATAGCCTCACAAAAACCGACGCAAAGCATCTTTGGCTTTCTAAATAGCTGTTCATTAAAAAAGGGGAAACATTCTTTAATAATTTCCCCTTGATCCTTCGCTATTGGTTGTAATGAGTATGCTCCAAGCTCGGAGTTAGATGGATCGTTACATTGCGTGACCACGAGGAATGGCTATCGTTTAAGGAAGACTTCATTCAGCAGTGGATAGATCATGGCTGCTGCTGCTGCTGCTGATGATTAAGGACAATGATGACACATATTAACATGTATCTGTATTATGTAACACTGCAAAATCACAAAAAAAACATGTTTGTAAACCCACAGATTGCCAGAACTTAACTGGGACGGAACATAAATGGTAGTGGGCCCGAGCACACGGGCACCCACTCCCACCACCTGTTTCCTCATTCCTCTGTTGTGTCTCAACTCAAGGCTCCCATTCAATTCCCACAAGGTTCTTGAAAGGTCCTGGCCCAAGGCCATCAATTGTCATGAAAGTCACCCACCTCAAGACTCCTCCGGTTTGGTTTCAGAGATTTGTAACCAACATCTAAAACCGGCGCGAGGATTTCGTTTTGATGCTTTTATTTTAAATCCTACCTTGGGGAGCTTCACGATGATGTTCATTCTCCTGGGAGTCATGGCTGCTAAAATGACAGAGACTTGATGTTTCTGGTTCCTCTTTGGAATGACTTCCATCTGCATCTTGGAGGCGATCACAGGGGCTTTGTTCTGAAGCCTGGAAATACATGCGGCCGTTCTCAGTTAGCCTCATCCGTCACGAATTAAGCAGGGATGTCCGCAGCAGCGTAGTGTTTGTGACGAACAGCTTGTCTGCCTGAACAAACACAAGCCTTCCCCTACAGATCAACGACAACTGCGTTAGGTGCGGAGTGTACCATTATTATATCCGGCCCGGCGACACAGTGGAAGATGATGCGGGTCACAGTCACAAGGCCTACGAGTTTAAAACCTGCTCAAGGAGACATCCCTCTTGAGGTGCAATGAATCTAATACCACTCTGCGGGGAAGACAACAGTGGTTGTCCTATGGAAAGACTCACCCCCGCTAAAGGCATGTGGAATTTACACCACTGGCGTAGAGACTTCAAATGAAATCAACGACGCCCTGATCTGAACGGAGCGGAAAACCACTTTTCACTTTTTTTACATTATCGATAGAGGCTTTCGTGTTGAAATGGTCGATCCAATTAATTCGAGCATGATGTTAGGCGTTAAGTTCCATTTAATGTATACTGCACTAGACAGCCTTTGCTTCGTAGCGTTTTCCCCGTTGTGCTGCATGGCTCTCGGATGCGTTTTCCGCTTGCGCCGCCGTCGTTTGGCACGATGTCCGACGTTTTAGCTCCACGTGCTGGGAGGTCGTCGAGCTGATGAGGGGCAGGAGGAGAGAGCTACGTGGCTGTTGTTGGTGCGTGTGTCGACTGCACTCACAGTGAGTTCTTCGCTCTCTGCCAGGAGCTGGGCAGGCGGCCCCACTTCATATCCACGCGGGCGGCAGGGTGCGACTGGAGGTTGCCGGTCGACGCCTCCAGCATGACGCGGTACTGCTGGCAGTTCTTTCCCCAGCCGATTGCAGCCTACACACAAGATCAAGTTCAAGTTCATTTATTAGATATATAGCCCTGTGAGCCATTCGGCTCTTGAATCGGGTGCAACCGCAACAAACAAAAAACAAAAACATGAACAAAAAACATTTTAAAGTGAATATGTGACTGAGTGCAAACATAAAATCCAAGAAAAGACAGTAAAATATTGTAGAAAAAGCACCGTACACAAAAATGTGCAAAAATCCCAGTGGGATGCAAGTCAAACAACAACAACCACAAGACCACTTAGATTAAGGCCATCAGTCTAACTCTGTAAGATGCACAAGTGCAAGTAGGATGCAGGCATGTGTGCGTTACTGGTGCTGCAAAGCCCAGGCTTTGTGATCCTCATGGCAATTTATTTATTTATTAACTATCTATGTTGGGTCGCAGAGAGGGCATTGTCCGCCTCGCTCGTACTGATCCAAAGGCACTCGTTTGCAACAGAACTCCTCACGATCCTGGCTCCTCAGGGCTGCATGCGGCAGATGAATGCCGCCACCCTGTGCTCATTTGGAGCTGCGAATGACTTTGAGGTTTTTATTTTAATGAACTAACTCCGGTGTGGTAAAATGTGGCCATACAATCATAACTGAGACAGGATGGAGAGAGGCCTTTATCCAGATGTCAATTGACAAAGTGCTGAATATATACACACAGACGTGTTCTTTCACCCATATCAAATATACGTAACGATGCCCTGCGAACCCTACACAGGCTGTTGGGGGTGGATCGGCAAATGCCACGCCCGGCCACTTTTCTCTCCCTTGCGCCGATGTTCACACACCGCACCAGGTACTCACTTTGAAGCTGCGTCGACCGAGGCTAGGCCCAGAACCAGTTCAGATATTCGTCACCGATGTTGGCCATGAAGCGAAAAACAAACCCTGAGCGCAGTGCGCCAACCACTGCACCACCACTCCCCCGTACACGCATCACGCACAGCGAAGACACGCGCGCACGCGTTACCTTTGCCTTGATGTGGGCGGACAAGCGGAACTTGGCGCACAACTTCCACACGCTCAGATCGCTGAGCTCGACGGTAACGATCTTTGCCTTGGGCAGCCCGCTGGACGTGAGGCCGTAGTACAAGGTGGTCTGCAGGCCCTGCTGCTTGCCGTCGGCGCGCACCGCACGCAGCACGATCACCACCTTCGGCTTCGAGTGCTTCTGCGGTTTGCGGTCGGCACGGTGACACGAGAGGATAGAGAGAGAGAGAGAAGAAACACAGAACGGGGCTCATCAGTCTCTGCCGAGCCGAATGGCTCACAGGGCTATACCTAATAAATGAACTTGAACTAGTCGATGGGTGGCACTCCCCCTGTGCTGTGACGTGTAGAGCCACAGCCCCTGCAATTACTTACGCATGATGGCCATGCCACCGTGAGTGGAAGGGCCTGCTCTACGGGGACGGGGGGGGGGGCATTGGAGATCCCTCTCGAGATGATACCTTGACACCTATGTGCTGATCGACCGTGGTGAACCCATTCATGCTGCTGTGTTGACAAAGGGATTTCATAAACTCGCCCCCGTTGTTTCAACTGCTGCACTGGGAATGGCAAGTCCAGTGTGCATGTATGGTATTAGAGGTATTATTTATCTACTTGCGAACAATGTTAACACAATTAGTAACATGTAGCTCCTGCAATGTCGTGACGATATGTTAAAGCATTCTGGCGGCGATCACGCATGGGAAGCTTTTTGTAATTATACTAATTATTGATCAGGCACGGGAATATTAAAACAGAGTTGTGCACGTATTCTTCTCGTGTGGCAGTGGCACAGTTTGGGATGATGAGGAGCCAATACCGAATATGTGGCGAGACATCACAGGAAAGCCTGCAAGCTGACAACATCTCACAATGCGCCACACCTTGTCGCTTACTATTTGAGGTGACTTATTTAGAGTGCGAACTGATCACACGTCGGCGCACCGTTTTTTTTGCAGCGTTCACACGCGAATTCACCGCGTGTGTGTGTGTGTGTGATGCACATCGTGAAGGCACCTCAAACGATTCGGCGCTGACAGTCATGGCGCTGTCACTGGAAGAGGAGGAGCTGCTGCTGCTGCTGCTACTGCTGCTGCTGCTGGCAGGAGAGTGTCTGCGGGAAGTCTGCACGCACACAGCGATCCAGTTGCAGATTCGATCAATATTCCTTGTGTTCAGCGACAACGGGAAGCACTTTGCGGTACAGAGTGTAAATCACCAACATGCGTTGTTGCAGTGAGATCCTGCAAGGCTTCGTTTGCGTCATACCTGGGGCTTCCTGTGGGGGACGTATTTGAAGTTGTAGAATGCGCTCTGGTTCACGTCCTGCAAATGATAAGGAGGGCGTTATTCGGTCGCTCAACGCGTTAGGAAAATATGCACACATTTAATTTTGGCGGTCGGCCGCGTTTCTCGCACCAAGCTCACAGTTGTGCAGCAAGAGAGCGAGACACACGCCGCACCGGTCATATCGCATCCTTGCCCGAAAAGACGTCGATTTTTTTCGCAGCAAGTACGATACACAATAGATTTGTGGATTCGGTCTCGCGGCGAACCCCTTTCGACTTACCGTTGAACTCGAACAATAACATTCGCCGCATTAGCAATTGCACACGTGGCAGTTTAAGTTGTTTGAGTGTGTTGGGTGGTGGAGGGCTTCACAACAACAAAAGTGGCCGTATCATTACGTGGCCGAACCCAAAAATAGATTTCGTCAATTCGCTTCTCCGGCGTGAAAATCCTTCCAAACGCCCGCCACTGCGAGATGCGCACGCACCTTGACCGCGAGCCACTCGAGGCTCTTGCTTTCGCTGCTGCTGCTGCTGCTGCTGCTTGAGCTGGAGCTTGAGCTGGAGCTTGAGCTTGAGCTGGAGTCGGAGCTGGAGCTGGAGCTGGAACTGGAGCTGCGGGCCGGACGGGGCTTCCTGGTCATGGGCGGCTGGACGGTGCTGAACGGCTTGCTGGCGCTGCTGCTGCTGCTGCTGCTACTGCTGCTGCTGCTGGACGAGGAATGCGACTGGGGTCCCAGGTGCGGGGCGCCGTGTCCGGCGTGGTGCCCCTTTGACCCGCGGTGCTTGTGGGGCGACTTGGAGCTGTCCGACGAGCTGGACGACGAACTGGACGACGAGCTGCTGGAGTGCTTTCCGCGTTGCTTCTTGGAGGGCCCCTTGGCAGCCAGGTTCACGGTGCCGGACTTGTGCGGCTTCTTTTTGCCGGCCTTATCCGATGATGATGACGATGATGAGGACGACGACGACGATGACGACGATGACGACGATGAAGATGACGACGAAGAACCGGCTTGTTTTTTAGCTTTCTTGTCCTGAGAGGTGTTGGAAATTGGGGAAACGGCGCAGCATCAGTGTGTCTGAAAGTCAATTTGAAGTCATCGGTGTGCAGTGGCATTGGTTGTCATCAAAATAATAATAGCAACACATTCTGCAGTGCCATAGAATGACAAGCTGTTACAAGGGCGCTGAGCAAACGACACAAACATCGAAACACGAGTCCATCAGAGGATGAGACAGATGTAGAGTCACTCGTCGCGACTTCGCAGTTTTGATCGAGACTTTGAATGACAGCTGCCGCTCAGCAGCTCCGACAGACCGCTCCAAGGACATGTGCCGGTGACGGCACCTCTGCCAAAAGGCCAGCGCAGGTGGAGTGACTGTGCTCCTTCATGGCAATGTTTAGTCTCCACGCACAATCGCCAAACAGGCCATGGGCACGACTTAAAAAGAAAATTAGGTAAAAGAAAAAAATATTTTCAATGCGCACGCTTTAATTTGCGCTCAAAAGGTAGAACATTTATTATTTTGACCCAGAAATTTATCAAAAGTGCTCAATAAAAGTGAGTGGCTTGCATGAAGAAAAATGGAAAATATGGAAAGGAAATAAAATAAAAGTGTGCCACTCGGTGTTCGTTTTGAATGCGGAAACACCAAGCGATGGTGCGCGCCTGTAAATCCAGCGCTTTCAAAGGCTAGGGGGTAGGTGGATCACCTCTACATTTGTAAAAAATCTGCCAAACCCATTGTTGGGCTGCGAGAACTCGCCAGAAGGTGATGGTGCCTCTGCAGCCAAGACGGATTGCATGAAATATGAATAACACTGGGAGATTTCGTTTCGATTTAAAGCTTTCGTGACTGCAGGGATTCATCTTCTTGGTTCTTTCGGTAAAGTCACGTAGAAGGAAAATAATAAAATAATAAAAATAAAACATAATAAAATAATTCTCACGACGTTTCGGCCACAACGCAAGCAGCCGTCTTCAGGTGGAGAACAGGTCTGTCGAGAAGGCAGAGTCTTCTCGACAGACCTGTTCTCCAGAGTCTTCTCGACAGACCTGTTCTCCACCTGAAGGCGGCTGCTTGCGTTGTGGCCGAAACGTCGTGAGAATTATTTTATTATGTTATATTTTTATTATTTTATTATTTTCCTTCTACGTGACTTTACCAAAAGAACCAAGAAGATGAAACACTGGGAGAGGAAACATCGAATAGGCTCCTCGATGTGGAAGGCTCCATACTTTGCCACTGACGAGGATCTTCTTGAGCTGAGAGATGATCGTTTCTCCAACACCCTCCTCTGTAATGGTGGAGTTTTTCTTTGACTTCTTGCTTGCCTTGGCAACCTGAGCGTGAGACAGAGCCAGGGCGACATGGTATGTTGTTACTCGACAACAGATGTGCGTAGCTCTCAAATTGTTGCGAAATAAACATGTTCTTTGCCGTTCGTATACTTTCTTTTGACTGTTTTTGTGCAGCGTCGTGATATGCGGTCACATTTAGACGCTATGTCAATCAAATGTATTGTTATTAGCGTCAACATAAATCATAATCAACAGGCACCACCAATCCAGCGCTGGATGAAAGCCTCTTCAAGTCCTCCTCGGCGGCTAACCTCTCGTGAATTAAGTGAAAGTTGTAACACATGCATCAAATGAGATTATAGTCGCGTGTGTGTGTGTAATGAATGATTTAAACGCACAAACACCATTCGCCCCCTTCGTTAATCCGACGCACACTAAAGTGTACGAAGACCAGGTAACCTGCTTGCAATTCATCCGTCTCCCGTACACGCGCTCGCACGTCTTTCTGTCTGTCTGCACGGCGCTCACCAGTTCCACCATGCGGATGACCTTTTCAGCCGCCTGGGGTCCGGCTTGGAACTCGAGCTCCACCTTTTGGATCTGAGCCTTGCTGCTCGCTGTCAAGAGGCACGGACCACAACGCATGCAGCAGCACGCTCTCGAGACTCGCTTGTGGCTTCGACATCCGAGGCTCTGGGCTCTGGCAGCCCATGAAGTCTACGCGTTCATCGGAACCCGAATATTACGCGCCTTACTATCATCAACATTATTATTCCCAGTGTGATTGTGAGCTGCACGAAAGTGGCCGTTGGGTAGCGCGTGCGTGCGTGCGTGCGTGCACTCACTGGGCTGGACGTAGACCTTGCTGACGTAGTCTCCGATGATCTTGTAGAGCAGCGCGTTGCGGATGAACGCAGCGTTGCGGATCCGGGCGGAGAAGCACACCTTGGTGGAGAGCGCCGCTATCTTGGAGCAGTGCTGCTTCCTGCGCAACACGGGGCGCGCCGTCATGATGTCGTGGATCTGCTTCTGCTCGGCTGACGAGAACTCGTGGGAAGCCCATGGGCGTTGGTAGGCCTGGCAGTGGGCGAGAACGGGGGGGGGAGGGGGGGCAACACGGAGAGCGCGTCGTTCCGAACATTGGTTATGTCTCACACTTTTGGGGCAATGGAGGCATCTCTGACACCCACCCTGCGTTCGTGTACATAGTCCTGACATCTGAATGCACACTGTTCAGCAGCAGTAGTGGCGACGACATCTCGACCTGTTCTGGGCCTTTCACGGCCCGCCTTTTGCCAATTCACACAACGAGTTGTCCTCAAGTTTAACGGGGGGGGGGGGGGGGGCGGTGGGTGTTTGGTCCGCTGGCACTCACGCACCGTGCGCTTAAAAAAAAACCCGCTGGAATGTCGCCAAATCACTCGTCTGCAAACTCGATGGAAAAGTTATTCCTCGACGAAGACGTGGGCTCACTTTGGAACCAAGGGAAGGTTAAACTCAAGAAAACAAACAGCTCGTAAAATGTTCTGTGGCTGCTCTCTATGCCTACTTAAGCCCATTGCGACGTGGGGAGGTGGTGGGGGGGGGGGGGGAATTCAGATGGCTATGAGCTGTTCACTTATCAAACTCATGAGCTTTTCTGATGAGCTAACTTCTTGGTATAAGTATTCATATATCCCGGCCACTCTACGTGTAGTTTAGCCTTAAGCTGTGGATGTGTCGTGAGGCTGTCACACGTTTGAAGCTTTGCTCATGAAATAAAAAAAAGACTTCAAAATCACACGAGGCACGAAATAGTCACATCAATGCAGCATCACCCTTCTAAAAAAAAACATTTAATGCCACTGCAGAGGCAACATTGGAATTTGCCCAATGTGTTTTTTTTTAAGAATATGTTTTCATTCACGAAGCTTTAAACTCATCTTGGAAGGCCTAAGCCACGCACACTTTAGGTCTGTGCACTATTCACAACATGTTACTGATATCTGTATTGGCTTGCGCCTTTGTTTAGGTCATAGTTCAAGACTGTGAAATGCGCAGTTTTTTTGTTCCACCCACTATTGACAGACTAATTCACACATGCAGGGCCGTGCTACATTCACCTTTAGCCGCACAGGGACAGCTTGCTTCAGGGTGTCCCCTAGGCTAAAACATTAGCTGGGCGTTGAAATTATTGAGATGATGATGATGACGATTGAGATTTAAGACTTCTACAGTTGTCGAAGAATGGAGGCATCGTACAAATGCACATCGTTAATCACGTCATATTTCATAAGTGGTGTTGGCTGCCCACGTTGGTTCACTTACCGCTCTGGCCTGGTGCTGGCCACGCTGTTGTGGATGTTGCTGGCGGTGTTGCTGCTGCTGCTGGGATGTGAGTCCCCTGTCCAAAGTCATCTTCGGGGGCAGCACGGGCAAGATACGACTGCCGGAGGCGTCTCTCACGAACACAATGGATTCCATGCTGCACACACGGACGGGGCAAAGACACTCCTCTTTAGTATTCTTGAGGGCTTATGCTTAGGCTTTGAATATACGTGTAAGCTAGAGTTAGGCTAGACTTGGGTTAAGATGGGGTGGAGGCATTGGCTGGATTTCGACTTTTGACCAGGGTTAGAATTAGTGTAGGGTTACAATAAGGCGAGCATTAGCCCGAGGCAATAGTTTGATTTAGGATAGAGTTTGGCTAGGGTTAGAATGTGGCTAGATTCGAACTTACGCCTGGGTCAGACTTAGGCTAGGTTTAGACTGCGAGGTCTGGTTTGGCTTTGTCTAGATTGGAGTTGTAACGGAGACGTTTTCAACGGGAATCGAGGTGCATGCTGGCAAGTTTTGAAGGTTCCATATTATTCCGTCCCACGAACGAATCTCACGTTGATAGCACCACGACGGTCTTCTGCTGGAAGGGCTTCATCGACACCTTGAAGTTGCTCTCCCTGGCGTTCATCTCAATCTTGCCGTTGACTCCGAGGCCTGCGCTCATCTTGTAGTGGGTCTGCATACCGGCTTTGACCAGATCCGTGTTGAGGCCCATGATAGCCACGGCATGCTTGGAGATGCTGTTAAGAGAGGAGAGAAGGAACGTGAGAACTTGTTGGTCATTGCCGGGGGGATTCAGGACTGGCATTTGTCATGTGTTGTCGATCAATTCCCAATTGTGCTGTCGAAACGTCAGCAGTGCAACGCATCGTGTTAGAGGATGGCCCACAGAAGTCGAGATACCATTGCTACCTTTGAGACCCCTTCACGTGACCGCTGATTCACGCAGTAGAGGGCAGCACTTTCCCAACAGCTCTGCATATGAGAGTTATGTTTATCGAATGACAGTAAAAGTTTGATGGCTTATATTATTTTATAACATGATGCCTTGTTTTATGTGCCGATCATTGGAAAGCAGGCAGGGGCCATCAACTTACTACACTTGAAAGCCCGGTTTTAAAACATAGTTAGCGGCCTTGAATTGAACCCAAAATCTCAGCGGTGCCGGCTCAAGACTTCTCCGAGCCACCCGAACAATTTGAATGGCGATGCGCAACTCGGGGGTGAGATGGAGGGGGGGCGTGGGGGGGTTGCACGTCAAGTGCATACCTGGTAGTCGCGGCCACGTGGAGCTCGATGTTGGCGGCGAGGAGGTCTGCGAGCTTCATGTCCGCGGGCAGCGATTGCGCGAAGCTGGCGTGAACTGTGCACAGGGGAGACGCAACTCATCACTTCTAAGCCAGCCCGTGTTCGCATACACCCCCCAACTTTGTTTTAGAATTGTGCCCAGTCATCATCATTGTCGTCAGCAGCAGCAACCGTGCTCTATCCATTGTCGGATGAAGAATTATCCATGTCATCACCATCCCTCATGGGTCTGCAATGTCGTACAAGCTCCCATCTAGCGTCTCATCTGGACATCTGTGAAAACTACTGGATGACGTCTGTGAAAAAGAGCTTCATAGCTCATCAGATTGCTCCAATGTTAACAAAGATTCTGATTCATCGTTCCAGCTGCGACGTCAACGACATGGACGGGGGGGGGGGGGGGGGCGGCAACGTACGGTTGGCACGGTTGGTGGTCACTCCGGCGACCAGGAGGTTGAGGTCCATGGCGATGCCGATGCACACGGGCTGCATGTAGCGGACTTCGGACACGACGTAGCCCTTGGTGAGGAGCACGTCCATGCCCTGCTCCAGCTTGCTCACGACCGCGCGGATCTGCTCCTGCGCCGCCGTGTGGTGCGAGCGTGCGCTTTGCCACATCTGCGGGGGCACCGTTTTTGCCGGGCGGCGGTTACAGCGCGCCGCGCCGCGAGCTTGGGTCCCGACTCACGGCCAATAACGGTGGTGAATGTTTTAAAGAGGAAAAAAAACGATTGAAACTTGGTTTTTTATTTAACCGGGTAAGGATCACTGAGCAATAGGATTGACTGTTTTTTACCTTTTCCGTTTAGCAAGCATATGCATTGCTGCCCAATAGTATTGATTGTGTGCTGTATTTACGGTAACATATCCTAAACCGTGCAGCGAAGCCATCGGACACATATCGTATGGGATATTTTGTGTTTAGTTGTTGGCCTTCGCCCGTACCTCCGATTAGCACGGTTAGCTACGTACGGTGAGAAAGAAGTTCAACATACAACGTACATATGTACAAGAAAGAGCAATCAGCACTTGCCTGTGAGATTCGCTGCATAATTTTCTTGTCAAGCTCTGCAAACACCACCTCCTGCCCATGAACCTTGATGTATCCTGAGGCAAGTGGCCTCTCTTCAGGGACCGACTTCCAGTCCGACAGCTGCCCGGCACACAAAGACAGAGGCATGAGGAAGGAAAAACGTTGGAATTGTTTTGCATTTAGGTTACGTCACGATTCCATCATCAACCCCGACCCAGTAATTTTTACAAAGTGTCAAAACTTGGAGGTCGATGATTCAATTGACGAATTTATTCTTTATTGTGTCGTGTTTACTGTCTCATTTGTATCATCTAATTTGTATTGTCCATTATTGTATTTTATGTCCAACATCTTTATTTCATTTGATGTCACCTTTGTTCTATCTTTTTTGGACTGTCCCTGAAATAAATCCTGCCTGTCTCTTTCGAATAATGAGCTATTTGCTTTACACTGTTACATTAGCCTAATTGCACACATAACGGGCACATCATATGCATAAATCAAAATAACATTTCTCCGCTCATGTTGTGAATCGATGCACCATCATCACCATCATCGACGACGATGCATCATTTACACGCCCGGGCAGATGTCTAGCAACGGGACTACTTTTGTTCGTTTACGCATCACGCGTTTCTCGTTTCTACTCGGCGCGTCAGCGCGCTCCGCGAGCTCCGTGGCGCGCGCCGTCCGAGACCGCCGCTTGGCGTCTTGCCTTGCGCAGGGTGTCGTGGATGCTGGACACGTGGCTCCTTGCTTGGCTGCTGCGCAGCACAGTCTGCCTGTCCAGTGCCGTGCCGTAGGAATCTTGCTCCTGGCTGCCCCTGTACAGCAGCTCCTGGAGACCTTCGGCGCGCAGTCCAAACTGCAAGGGCGGCGAGGCGGGGCGGGGCAGGGCGGGGGGTTGCAGAGGAATAACGCAAAACAAAGTGGGTGGCCCACAGGACGGGTGAGGAACGGGCGGAGAAAAAAATGCTCGAGGCTGCTGAGACAAATCAATTAGCAGTCTGGGTCTGTGCGTCGAGTCAAGGTGAGACGAAGCGCAAAGTGAACGTGATCGTTTCTTGTGCGGGGAATTACCGAAAAGCGTACGACCCAGTTGTGAAGTGGCCCTCGAAGATGTTGTGATAAAATGTAAATGTGTTCTGGTGGCTAAGGTCGAATCCCAAATTTGAAACTCGAGATAATTTTTTTGTTCAAAGTAGCTTCACGTAATTACATTTACCCACGTCTCGTGGGTGAATGAGACATGGGTAAATTTAATTACGTAAAAGCAGGGAATTCAATAGGCATTAGCATGGTTAAATAAAGGATATCAACCAGCGAACTTCAATTAAGGTTTTGGAGACTAATTAGTGGTATATTGAATTGCACCCAATAAACGAATGTCCACTCAGCAACAAAAACAGCCAACGCAGCAGCATTTGTTAAGGAAAGCATGACTGCTGATGAGACCCTGAAGGTCAAAACCGGTCTAAAGTTTGCTTATATAAACATATACCGGTGAATAACATTGGCTGGCGGACTAAAGCAAATATCTCACTATGAGAGGCCAAACTGAGATCTATTCGTTAATGAGATTTAATTGCGCACGATGCCCCCACAAACAAGGCACCGGTAATGCATTCTCAACGGTCCGATGGCAAAAACCGTGCACAGCGCCCCCTGCTGTCTCGTCACTGTAACATTGCCCCGGTCAGTTTCGTCGCGCGTACCTCCAGAATGTCGCTGGCGTAGCCCATGCCCTGGCCGCGGATCTTGGCTGCCAAAGCACGAGGCAGAGGGCCGGATGGAGAGTTGATCCTGAAGTAGTCAGCAGAGACACCAGCCATGGTCCTCGCTGCAAGCAGAACCGTACGACAACCAAAGTGTAAATAACAACAACAACAGCAGCAGCAGGCTCTTGGTGGTCGTTTATGCTCTACTTAGGATAATGCGGTGTCCTTATCACAGTTTTTGAGGTCAAGCCCAAAAGCCTCAAATACAAACAAACAGAGAGCGTTAATATGAATACGGCTGATAATCATTAAAATATTTCTTGAATTTGGCAAAGTTATAGAAGCTTTGGAAAACAGACAATGACGACGGGAGGGAGTTTCCATCACGATTGGAGGAAGCCAGCAAGAGAGAGCACGAATGATAGTACAGCAAATAGGATCCAAAACGTTTCTTAAATTGAGCAGCGATACAGGAACCTCCCGAAAGAGATGATGATAGGGCATTATAATTCGTACAGGATGAAGAAAGGGAAAATTATGGGTCCTGCAATATGGAAGTTGAACACAGCACGAATGAGAAGGAAACACTCAATCTGATAGAACAAGTGCTTAACATGGACAGATGTATCAAGGCATGACAATTATGGGAATTATGAATGATTGGCAAGTGACTGAACAATGCTGGCATGTAGAAGCAGCAATCAATTTAACTACTAGACTTATATCCAGCAGTCAGGTAATTGATACAAAACTTTAACTAACTGATTTTTTTAAACGAATTGTAAGTCTTTTTTTACACTTGACAACTGCCACTCACGTAATTCAGCAGTTTCCCAAAACGAGCCTGCATTCAATCCCACAGTTTCTTGAAATATGCCCTATTTACCCCGAGAATGTGTACCTTCCACCAAGTTAAGTCAAGGCATATTAGACTTTGGCCATAGCAAGAGCTTATACATTGCACATGCGTAGGTCATTTCGTCAGGCAGCGATGGGCAAAACAAATTTCTGGTCCAATTTACTGAAGTGATGAAATGTAGATACAAATTCCAAATTATTTTGAAGTGTGTAATTTAAATACCAATTGCAAATGATGATGAAATTCATCATCATCATCATCATCGGCCGTAATCAATCGACTGCTCGATTACGGCCTCCCCAAGCCACCTCAGCCATATAATCAAATGACATAATTTGAATGACATGCGTTCGAGATGCTGCCCATCTCTGCGGCGACTCCGACAGTAACGCGGCTGCGTGGGGTTCGACGGCGGCTCTACAGACCGTTGAACATGTCCATGTGCACGGCCTTGCTGTAGCGGCTTCCGAGGCGATCCAGTTTGGAGCCCATCATCTTGATGGCCACGCTGCAGGCTGCGGCACTGGATGAACCAAACCGGATGAGAAATACAATTCAGATTAACGACCCGAAGGAAACCAATTTTAGAATGGTGATGTGGCGTGTCTCTCACGACCGGTACGGTGCCTGCACGCCTGCAATCCACCGGCTTGGATGTGGGATTGGTGGATCGTGCAGGGACTTAGTGGGCACAAATCGATGCATTTATTGTGACTGCCAGAATTGATAAATAAAAAAAAATCGATGCATCATTAAATGACCATACTGGACTTGCAATCCAGAAATCGCTGGTCGCTGGTATTATTCAATCTCCCGGCATAGCAGTTGAAACAAGGGACGAATTTTCTAAATTCACCTGCCTCAGTCCACGAAACAGTATAACTGAGCACACCGCTGTTGATCGGCAGGTCACGTGTGATCGAAAGCTTTCGACACTTCACGCGATAACCTCAAAGTGCACCTGGCCTGGCACAGGCGCCGTGGTGGTGAATGCATAGCTGTCAACTCACACGGTTTAGCCGTATTCTTATACTGGGAAATTGAGTTTTCAGGTCCGCACGGCGTACAGCCGTTTCAATACGGGCAAACACAGTCTAATGTGTTTTTTTTTGTGTTTCTCCCTTGTGATGGGACTTTGTAGAATGAACGTTGAGATTTATACGTGGCACGGGATAACTAATAAGCTCTGAAATGGTCTATAATAAGGTAGGGCACCGATAAGGGTGGTTGACAGGCATGCGAATGCTATTGATGTTCTTGCTGTCGTTGTTGGTGGTGGTGGTGGTGGCAGTGGCGGTGGCTGCTGTGCGGCGTTACTCACACGTCCCTGAACTCGGGGTTGCTGCTCCGGGACAACGAGCGCATTTGAGAGTAGGCGAAACTCGCCACCTGCAGGTTGGGCTCACGACGGATGCGCACGGCGACCATGCTGACCAGCGCCACGGACGGCTTCGACTCGAGGAAGACGATGCAGGCGCGGATCCGGAGCTCCGACTTGATGGCCGCGTTCAGGAAGATGGGCAGCACGATCTCTTGCACCTTTGCGGCGGCGGCGAATGAAACAGAGAGGGTGGCGTTAGCGGAGACGCGTCGGTGCCACCCGCGCCGAATGTTTGGGTGGCGAGCCTTAATGGGTCAGCCTCCTAAGAGCGAAAACTCAAGCCAGGGTGTTGCTCAAACTCCAGTTGCTCACGACTCACGGCAACCGCAGCAACACAAATTAACTCGTTACGCGCCGCATGCGACCCTACGATTGTTCATCACGTCCCACGTGACGCGCTAAGCAATTAACGCTGCACCACGTGGAACACGAATACAAAGATTCCCCGTATAGCCTTGAACAGACTGTTAGGGCAAGTGCTGTTAGCGAGCACCTATAAAGGCCGGCGCGGCACGCGAGAGTGTGGGTGGACAACACCACGCACAGCCACCTTTGTCTCCCCAGTAGTGGTATATATACACACACCACACTCGGTACTCATTTGAGGTTGAGTCGACCTAGGGGATTGGGGGGGGCAGCAGGACCGGTTTAGATCATTGTCACGTTTTGGCCGTGAGCAGGAATCGAACTTGGGCGGGCAGGTTCGCAGCGCAACGAACTCACCGCTGCACTCTCTACGTGTAACACGTGCACGCTCCAAGTGTATTTATTTAGTATTTGAATGAGGATTAAACTGGGAAACGCAGGAAAAATATAGCGTGGTGGTGGGTCGCGAGAAATGGAGTTTGAGGGGGGGGGGGGGAACTCTGCTTGCAGCTGCAAACAAACGCTGCATACAAATCCATGACTTAATTAAACGCAAGTGATGGTGTGAACATAACGCGCTCGATTCGTCATTGCCGCAGTTGCAAGAGCTTGTTGTGTGTGAATTCATGTTAACCCTGAGACTGAATGGGAACCCACCATCAACCGCAGGGAATAATTCCCCACGTGGCATCTTTGATGTTGTTTGTGTGCACCGTGTCTTAATTGTTGGTCGCAGATTGCTCTTAGATGGCTTCTGTTCGTAAAATCAGTTTCACTAAGCATCGCTGGATATCCAAAAAAATATCAGCGCATGGCAGATCACACGTGTTGAGTTATTATTGATTATTTTTGGCTACAATTGCTGATAGTCACACTTCTACTGGACTGGGTCATTGAGGCAATTGTGTAAAAAACATGCATTTGTTGCACTGAGAACATCCAAAATGTACATATTCAATTGGAAATACATACAGATAACGTTACATAATGTACTCTTATACATAACATCCCGTTTTATGAATGCAATAATAGAATGAAAACGATTACGTAAACTTCGCCGACTGCATTTTACAGCTGGGGGCTATTGAGCGGGTAAAGGCCGACCTCTCGCTCTCATTACCCAGCAAGCACACGGGCGATGTAGGGTAATGAAGTGTGTCGAGAGGAATTATAATATCTCGAGAGAGAGAGGGGTAGAGGGGGGGTATGGGCTTGCACTTCAATAAATTTAGGGCAATTGTGTCACTGGCAATCAGAATCAGAATTTAGACTGCCGGAGAGAATCCGATGAGCTATGAAGCTCTTTGTTTTTTTTCCACAGATGCTCCAGTATGGGCCGGTCAGCAAGTTACAACGGCGAACAACACCGACAAAAAATAACCGAAATGAATGTAAAATAGAGAAAATGGTAAACAAGTCACCGAATGTAAATTATGAATTTCGTATTTAAATGCGTCCAACTTATGGAGCTTGGGCAAATCACGACAGTGTGGTTACAAAGTGGCCAGGCGTGACAACTTGGTACAGCGACGGGAGAGAGAGAGAGAGAAGAAGCCGCGTCAGGCCGTTTGATGACCGCCGTGTTTGATGAACAATGATCGCTCTGGATGAGCGCACAACCTCGGGCGCTCACGTGACCGTTGACTGAGGTCCCCATCGTAAGTTGCCTGCTTGGAGGAAGACCGGATCAGATATGTCCAAATTTGGTCAAAATATTAGCGATTTTTTTACGCACAACACTAAATGGCCATCTACACTATGGGAACCTCATTTGCCAGTAAAAATATGATAATTGGTTCTTTACCCTTCTATCTGGCAACAAAACTGTCAGTTTTGTTGCCAGAAACTGTCAGTTTTGTTGCCAGATAGATAGAAGGGTAAAGAACCAATTATCACTAAATGGCCAATTACGGGTGAAACAAAGAGGCGGATATTGTGCGAGGTTTCTTTTTTGCATTTTGCATTTTGCAGGTGATGATTGGCGCCCACCAACAACTTGCCACCCAATG